>NC_054848.1:68072268-69272268 GCF_018345385.1 Vulpes lagopus | reverse complement strand
TTTCCCTTATACTCTAAGGATTTCTTTTGTCTTGCTGATTTTTCTTTATCAGTATAATTTGCAAATATACTTACAATATGTCTTGTCAGCCTGCTTTTGTTGATTTTGATGGAAATTGTCTATGCCTCCTGGATCTAGATGCCTGTTTTCTTCCCTAGATTAGGGATGTTTCCAGGTGTTATTTCTTCAAATAACTTTTCTTACTCTCTTCTTCGCCTAGGACACCTATAATATAAATGTCATTAAGTTTGATGGAGGCACTGTTTTCCTTAAGTGTATTCTCATGTTACATAATTCTTTCTTTTTTTAGCTTCGTTATTTTCATAACTTTATCTTCTGTATCAGTAATTCATTCCTCTGCCTCTTCCAGGCTACTGCTCATTTCATTAAGGCTGTTTCAAATCTCATTTACTTCAATCTTCATCTCTGATTGACTTTTTTTTTAACTCTTTTATTTCTGTAGTAATAGTCTCACTGGTGTCTTCTGTTCTTTTCTAAAGCCTGGTGAATATCCTTATGATTGTTGCTTTAAATTCTCAATCAGGCAGGTTACTTATATCTGCTTCACTTAGATCTCCAGCCATGGCCTTATATTTTTCTTTTATTTGGATAAATTCCTCTGTCTTTTGTTTTGTTTTTAAGATTTTATTTATTTATTCATAGAGACAGAGAGGGAGAGGCAGAGACACAGGCAGAGGGAGAAGCAGGCATCATACAGAGAGCCTGACCGTGGGACTCAATCCAGGATCACGCCCTGGGCTGCAGGCAGCGCTAAACCGCTGCGCCACCGGGGCTGCCCTTTGTCTTTTGAATGTTATCTAAGTCTCTGTCTTCTCTGTGTTATAGAAGCCAGTTATATATCCTGCTTCTTCTTTGATATGACCTATTTTCTTCCCTTAGTCACAGAGTTTTTTCTGTCAGTCTTCAGGCGGATTTCTAGGGTACTCAGGAAGGTTTTATAGTTATCTAGTCATATATGTATAATGAAGCAAGATCAGAGTGCTACACTCCTGCTATTTTCCTCTTTCCCATTCCTTTGAATTCTTTTCTTTGCTTTTGCCTCTTTGATTGGATCCTTTACATTAATATATTTTCTAGCTTACTGATTATGTCTTGTGCTTTTTCAAGTCTGTTATTAAATTTCAGTTTACTCATAGTATTCTTTTTTAAAAAAAGATTTATTTATTCATTTATGATAGACATAGAGAGAGAGGCAGAGACACAGGCAGAGGGAGAAGCAGGTTCCATGCCGGGAGCCCGACCCGGGACTCGATCCCGGGACCCCAGGATCGCGCCCTGGGCCAAAGGCAGGCGCCAAACCGCTGAGCCACCCAGGGATCCCCTACTTATAGTATTATTTAATTCCAAAATTCCATTTGGTTTCCTTTTATGTTTTGGATTTTTTTTGTCTCCGTTGAACATCTCATTTTTATTTGTATTGTTCTCCTTATGTCATTAATTTTTAAAAGATTTTATTTATTTATTCATGAGAGACACACAGAGACAGGCAGACACAGACAGAGAGAGAAGTATGCTCCTTACAGGGAGCCTGATGTGGGACTCAACCCCAGAACTTCGTGATCACGCCCTGAACCAAAGCCATATATGCAACCCCTGAGCCACCCAGGTGTCCCTGTCATTAAATTATTTACTTGTATTTTCTTTTATTTCTCTGAGCATCTTTGGAAAAATTATTTTGAGTTATGTATGTGAATTTCCAGGATATTTATTTCTTTGGGCAGGTATTGAAGGTTTACCCTATTGCTTCGTTTGATTACTGTTTTTTCTAACTTTTCATTACCACTTTAGCCTTATGAATATGTCTGTGAATTTGAGGAATCTTGGGACGCCTGGGTAGCTCAGCAGTTGAGCATCTGCCTTTGGCTCAGGGCATGATCCCGGAGTCCCAGGATGGAGTCCCACATAGGGTTTCCTGCATGGACCCTGCTTCTCCCTCTGCCTATGTCTCTGCCTCTCTCTCTCTGTCTCTCATGAATAAATAAAATCTTTAAAAAAAGAATTTGAGGAATCTTTCACCTTTTACAGACTTTATCATCTAACTTTAGTAAGGACAACTCTTACTTACAGGTGGGGCATGCTGGCATATGTTGTATCCCTGTGTCTTGTTGTGCTGTATGCCAATTTCAGAAGCATGTAGCAGTATTACATCTGGTTAGGCAGCATGATGTCTCTTTATCTCAGGTTGCTGAGGTTCATAGCATCAACAACTTTGTGGTCCTTGTCGAGCACTGTGTAAGGTCCACAGTGTCTATAACGTTTGGAGATCTTTAGCAGTGCCTCCAGGTCTGGCCACTAGGGACAGAGCAGGAAGTACTGGTGAGTGGAGCTGATGTTCTGCACACACTCAGCTTCAGGTGTTGGCTGTATGTGTCTATATAGTGGCAAGGGCTTGTTATACGTGCATACATAGTGATAGAGGCCAGAGAAGATATTAAAGGCTGGAAAATATGGCCTCACTGACAGTTGCAAAAGATCTGGATTTGGGTATGCTGTCCTGTGACTACATATTCTGCTCCCAGCATGCACTGTGCAATGGAAACCTGTGATGGGTTTCATACTGGGGCATGCAGTTGCACAGCTGGTGGGGTTAGCTGTAGGTAGGAATGGTAGTTCCAGCCTATGAGAGAAAGCAAGGTCTGAGCTGGGCCCACAGGCAGCTCCAGGTTTCCTAGATGTTGGCATGCTTACATTTGACTGCATAATTTTCCCAGGCCTACATGCTGCTGTGGAAGATTATGATAGAGACCATGCCAGTGGCATGCAGGTGCACAGTTTGTGGGGTTATCCCTGAATGTGAGTATGGCAATGGGGATTAGCTTGAGGTCTAGGCTGGGCTCCATGCTGGTATGCCTGCAGAGACCTAGTTGGCTGCAGTCAGGCCTCCTAGGCTTTGGTGGCGATTCAAATTATGGAATTCAGTTCACCTGGTTGACTTGCAAGTTCAGATCTCTAAAAGGCTTGCGATTTATTATATTAAAGATTAACCAATTATTCTAATTGAAAATGCATTTTAGACTTCTATTTAAATTCTGGAATTATAACATCTTCATAAGAAAACAGATGAATTTCTGCAATGTTCAGTCAGAAAAGATTTCTTATATAAGAGACAAGAGGTAATAGTTGATAAATTGGACTTTAACAATACTAAAAATATTTGCTATTTGAAGAAGTCCAATAATAAAATGAAAAGGCAAGTGACAGGGTGGGATAAGCTTAGATATAGTTAGCTATGCATTTATATAAAGATATTTATCTATATTAACATATCGATATTTATATATTTTCAAGAATTCCTATGAAAAATACATAGAGAACTCTCAAGAATAATAATTAAATAAAATAGGACAATTTCCAAAAATAAATTGCAAGGTAAAATCACTTCCATCCTAATAATTAGGAGCCTTGAATCCTTCTATTTGAGAATGGTATTAGAAAGCAATACCTGTAGGTAGATGGACTTTTTCCTTCAAAGTTATAGTGGCTTTAAAAAAAATTATTGGGAACTGCTATGCAAATAATTATACTGTGTGCAAATAAAGACTCTGATAAGGTGATCTCTATTCATCTGTTTTATAGTTTAGTAATTGTTCTGTTTGGCTCAGTCTGCTGCTGAAGTTCTCTATTGAATGCTTCATTTCAGTCATTATATTTTTCAGCCCAAAAATTTATCTTTGGTTCTTTTTTAAAAAAAAGGTTTTCTATTACTTTTAGATCTTCTCATTGTATTCTTGTATTGTTTTACTTATGTGGTTAAATTTTTTATCTATTTAGTATATCTCTGGGCATCTTTAGAACAATTGCTTGGAATTATTTTTTGTGAACTTCCTAGATCTTCATTTCTGTGGGGTTATTTACTGGAGGCTTATGCTTTGGTGGAGTCATATCTCCCTGATTATTTGTGGTCACTGTAGTCTTGTGTAGATGTCTATGCATTTGAAGAAGCTATTACCTCTTCCATTTGAAGAAGCTATTACCTCTTCCAGATTTTATAAATTGACTTTTGTGTAGGAGCCATATTTGAATGTGCTATGACTCTGGATCATGTGATACCGGGTGTCAGGTGTAGAGTCATGTGGCGACACTGGGTTTGGAAGGCTGTTGTGTTATTCATTAGTGCCTTCAGACTGCCAGCTAGGGACCATGGCAGGCACAAAATTATCTATGAAATCCTGATCTGAGTGTGTATTAGTGGCAGAGGGTGGTTGCAGACACACATATTGTGGTATCAACCAATGTAGACAGCTTGGTCAGGGCCAACTATGTTCTCAATGGCAGCTGTGGGAGGCTTGAATGTCTGTGTGATCTCCTATAAATGCTAATTCTCCTTCTGGGTATGCATTCTTCAGTGCAAGGTGATTCTGGGCATGCAAGTGCATAACTGGAGTGTCTAGACCTTAACATGACCAGAGTGGTAGGGACATCTCAGTGGTCTAGATTAGTTATTATCCTTTTGTAGCTGCAGAGGCCTGATATGGTTTCTGGTACAGTTTCGGGGCTCTAGTGGGGGAGAGGAGTAGGAAGGTCCTCAGGTGGCTCTTGTCTTGCACTTGCAAAGTTTCAGAGACCTTTTCTGGTAGCTGTTGGATTAGGGCTCTGGTTGTGGAGGAGAGAAAGAGTCGTAAAGTTCAGGTGGTTGGCATTCACAAAAGCAAATGCCTATGGGATGAAATCCATATGGTTTCCATAGATGTGTCAGTAGTTGGTTTCATCAGTGTCAAAATTTGCTGAATTTGTCTGCAGAGTAGGTCTCTGCAAACCAGCATTGCTACGACAACATAGCAGCAATGCATAGCTTCTCCTTTTGTCAGTGCTATTAGCCATCTCTGAATATCTCAAATTTGTCTATCTGGGTGGGAGGAATCCAAAGCTAGACATTAGTGCCATACTTGGGAAGGTTGGAGGAGTGTGTTCCTCACTCCAATTAACACAGTTGGTTTAAAGTTAACTAGGAAGTCTAATGTCTCTGTGTTCTCAGGAACAGTTTTGTTAATATCATATGTTTTACTTTTCTTTAAATGGATCATATTTTCTTCTTTGCATGTTTAATAACTTTTGTTTAAAAAATGGTTATTTTGAGTATTATAGTTTTGCTAGTCTATAAATTATATTCTCCCACTTCCTAGGATTTTATTTTTACTTGCTTTGCATTGGTAGTTGTTTGTTTAGTGACTTTTCATTTTTAAAGATTTATTTACTTATTAATTAGAGGCAGACAGAGAGAGAGAGAGAGAGAGGCAGAGACATAGGTAGAGGGAGAAGCAAGTTCCTTGCAAGGAGCCTGATGTGAGACTCGATCCCGGATCCCAGGATCACGCCCTGAGCTGAAGGCAGATGCTGAACCACTGAGCCACCCAGGTGTCCCAGTTTAGTGACTTTTGTAAACCACTACTTTTAAGGACCATTTTTTGTTGTTGTGTTGCTCCTAAAATCTGATTCCTTTAGTAATATGATAATAATTTGACAAAGATTTCCTTAAACACCTGGAACCAAAAAAAAAAAAATTAAGAGAAAGAGAATATATACCCTCTAGATATTTGCAAATTGGCTCTTTGTTTTAGCACTCTTTTGATTCTTATCTGGGCTGTTTAAAGCTTCACTTCCCATACTGAACCTGAAGGTCAGGGATATGTGAAAACTTATGGGTTTGTCACATATTTTCTAAGCATGTGTCCTATCATGAGTATGCATATAGCATTATAGACACATGGTATCTGTGAAAACTTTATAATTCTTATTTTATAAAGTACCTTACTCTTCATCATTTCACCCAGGCTTTCAGTGTGTCTTTTTTTTCTCAAGTTGAAAGTGGGTTTTTCAGCTACTATTTAGTATTTTAAAAGAGAAATGTCCACCACACAGCTGTTTCTCCACCATATTCTAATTCTGAGTTTAACAAAAGAAAAGCATGTCCCTCATGTCAGTATTTCAGGAAGCTCTCAGATTCAAAGCAGATAAGCACAATTCTTTGAGTACAAGGTTTGCTCTGCTTCCTGTGAAAACAGATACTGACAATAAGCATGTAGGCTGCTTTCTCCAAGATCATCACCATACTGGACAGCAATTTTGAATAAGGATAAGATAAACCCCAAAAGGAAATCCTACCATGTTTCAGTGGACTTTCTCCAAATTATGCGTTCATTTAGGTGCTGTAAACTTTTGACTATCTTTCTTGAGTTCTGATAAGATTGATTCTGATATATGTTTTTTTTTTTCTAGGTGTTTCAGTGTTGTTCCTAATGTCACTCTTGAGAAATTTGTGATAATCTTTTTTTTTAATTATCTTACAAACTGCATTTCTCAATGAGTACAACACAATTTTCCCTGCTGATTTCATTGTAATTAAACATATTCTATACATGTGTAATGAATATCTAATTTTACCCACTAAATTCATTTTTAAAAACTTACATGTAATTGTTCAACTTACATTATTTTTATTTTCTTGTTCATTGTTACAATTCCAGAACTGTAT
Organism: Vulpes lagopus; assembly: GCF_018345385.1. NCBI lineage: Eukaryota > Metazoa > Chordata > Mammalia > Carnivora > Canidae > Vulpes > Vulpes lagopus. The sequence continues at coordinate 69,265,775 of NC_054848.1, read as the reverse complement.
AACCTTGGGGAAAATTCCTTAACACAATATACACAAATATTATACTTCAATATTTACTTCACTTCAGAGAACATTTTGACTTCAAACACGCAGTTTTGGTGCATTTAATTCAATATAACCCCCACAAAAAGTCAAATGTTCAATCAATCTAGGTGATCTTTCAACCTAATTAAGAAGCATATATACATTTAGGGACACCTGGGTGACTTCGTCAATTGAGCATCTGACTCTTAATCTCAGCCCAGGTCTTTATCTCATGGTTATGAGTTTGAGCCCCATGTTGGGCTCCATACTGGGTATGAAGCTTACAAAGAAGAAGAAGAAGAAGAAAGAAGAAAGAAGAAGAAAAGAAGAAGAAAAGAAGAAGAAGAAGAAGAAGAAGAAGAAGAAGAAGAAGAAGAAGAAGGAGAAACATCATATATACATTTAAACATGTTACAAATATCATTTTCATTTCATGTAAAGCCCTTGCTGTGTCATTGGCAAAGCAGATAAATTTTCTGTCAAATTTTAGAATAACCTAGCTCATCATTATCATACCACAATTATTTTTTTTAAATTTTTAGGGTTTTTATAAATTTTCATTTAAATTACACTTAGTTAAAGTACAATGTAATATTAGTTTCATGTATACAATATAGTGATTAAATACTTCCATACAACACCCAGTTCTCATAAAAGTACAAGTCCTTAATCCCCATTAACTATTTAACCCATCCACCACCTACCTCGCTTCTGGTAACCAACAATTTGTTCTCTATAATTAAGAGTCTGTTCCATTTTTAATTTGGGGGAACCTCCATACTGTGTCCCAAACTGGCTGCAGCAGTTTGCATTCCCACCATAAGTGAAAGAGGGTTCCCTTTTCTGCACATCCTTGCAAGCATCTGTTATTTCTTATATTGTTGACTTTAGCCATATATCATTGTTTTTAATTTCATTTCCATTATGATAAGTGATGTTGAATATCTTTTCCTGTGTCTGTTAGCCATTTATATGTCTTCTTTGGAAAAATGTCTATTCAGGACATCCAGTTTTTAAAAATGGGCAGATGACCACAATTATTCTTTGAATACTTTTCTTGATGTATTTTTGATGTCTAAACTTGTTTAGGCTACATTTGCCAGGTATTCAGTCATATTAATACAAATGTTGCTGTGGAAGTGTTTTTCAAATATAAGTAGAACCCTGAATCAGCTGACATTAACTTAGGAAGATTAAACCCATTATGGGTAGCTTGAATCAATCATTTGAAGGGACTTAAAAAGCAAGGTTGAGACTCCTCTACCCTTCAAAAGACATAAATTTTGGCTGTGGAATAAAAGCTTTAGATTATGCTCATGAGTTCTGGTTTGCTCATGACATTCCATTGTAATGGCTTGTTCTATGGAAGATGGACTCTTAGCCAGATCATATAATTCTTACTTTAATTGCTTGTGCTGCATCTCTTAATAGATAGATAGAAGATAGATAGATAGATAGATAGATAGATAGATAGATAGATAGATAGATGATAGATGATAGATAGATGATAGATAATAGATGATGGAAAAAATATATATATATATATAAAGAAACTGATATTTACTTGCTCTGCCTTTCTTGTTGAATCCTGACAAATACAGGTTTGGAACTGGAAGTGTGGTGCTGTTCCAAAAAAGACATAAAAATGTGAAAATGGTGGTGGAATTGGGTAGTGAGCAGAGGCTAAAAGAGTTTTGAGAAGCATGGTATGAAAACGTAAATTGCTCTGAACATAATCTTAATATAATTATAGACTTGTAGGACACCACTGGTGATGACTCAGAAGAAAGTGATGAGAATGTAATTGGAACCATGAAGAAGGTCCTCATGCACAAACACCAGAGTAAAATTGTTGCCTGCAGCTATATGGAAAACAGAATTTATAACTGATGCATTTGATCATTTAGCTAACATTTCCAAGCAAAGTACTTAATGCGTGTCCTTGTTTATTCTTGATACTTATAGTAAAAGAGAAAATTAGACTAATTGAGGGAAAAATTGTTAAACAAAAAGGAACAAGGTCTTATGATTTGGAACTTTGAAGCCTAACAATATAGCGAAGATTAATAAATTTCCTGTCAGAAAATTATGCCCTAGAGAAAAAACTGAAGGTGACTCTACGAACTTTTGATAAAATCTCCAAAATTTCAAACTGTCAGAGTATTAAGTCATACAAATGGTTCTTTTAAGGGATTAATGGTATGTCTCACAGATCTTCTCAATCAAAGAGAGGAGTTGTAGGAGGCTGAAGCGTGCTGTCATTTAGTCATCTCAGTGAAAGCCAAATAGAGACAAGGGTTGAAGAACCTTTGGTTTATTGGAGTGAATTTCTGTGGCATACATGGGAGATCCACCAAATTCTTGAGAATTTCACGTCATAGAAGCACTGACAGATTCGACTAAAAAGTACAGAGTGACTAAAAAATGAAAAAAGGATGATGGATCTCAAAAATTTTACTGGAAGATTCAAACCAGTATGGTTCAGGCACAAAGAAATAGACAGACATATCAATGGAATGGAATTGGAATCCCAGAAATAAATCAATGCTAATATGGTCAATTGATCTATGATGAGGGAGGCAAAAATATGCAATGGGGGAAAAGACAGTCTCTTCAATAAATAGTATGGGGAAAACTGAACAGCCACATATAAAATAATGAATATGGACCATTTTCTTACATCATACACAAAACTCAAAATAGATGAAATATCTAAATGTAAGCTCTGAAACCATAAAAATGTTAAAAGAAAACATAATCAGTAATCTCTTGGGCATAAACTTTAGCAATGCTTTTCTGATTATGTCTCCCCAGGCATGGAAAACAAAAGCAAAAATAAAAAAGTGGGGCTCCATCAAACTACACAGCTTTTGCACAGAAAAGGAAATCAACAAAATAAAAGAGCAACTTACTGTATAAGGGAAGTTATTTGCAAATTATATATCTGATAAGGGGTTAATATCCAAAGTATGTAAAGAACACATACAACCCCTCACAAATAATCTGGTTTGAGAAATGGGCAGAAGACCTGAGTAGATATTTTTCCAAAGAAGATGTGCAGATGGCCTACAGACACATGAAAAGATGCTCAACATCTCTAATCATCAAAGAAATGTAAATCAAAACAACAATGAAATGTCATTTTAAACCCGTCAGAATGGGAAAATAAAAATAAAAGACAAGAAATAACAAGCATTGGCAAAGTGTAAAGAAAAGAAGTACTGTTAGAGAAAATGTAATTTGATGCCATCACTGTGGAATGAAATATTGAGGTTCCTCAAAATATTACAAATAGAAATACCATATGATCCAGTAATTCCACTACCCGGTATTTACCAGAAGAAAATCAAAACACTAATGTGAAAAGATATATGCACCCTTATGTTTATTGCAGCAGTATTTACAATGGCCAAACTATGGAAACAGCGCAACTGACCATTGATAGATGAATGGAAAAAGAAGATGTGGTCTATATACACAATGGAATATTACTCAGAAATAGAAAATATTTTTTTCCATTTATGACAAAATGGATGGACCTAGAGGATATTATGCTAAGTGAAATAAGTCAGCCAGAGAAAGACAAATACTATATGACTCATGAATGGAATTTTAAAAATGATCAAACAAAAGACAGAGTCAGAACTATTAGAGAGCAAACTAATGGTTGCCAGAGAGGGAGGGGGTAGGGCATTGGACAAAATGGGTGAAGGAGAGAGGAAGAGGAGGAAGATATAGGCCTCCAGTTATGTAATGAATAAGTTACAGAAATAAAAAGCAGAGCATAAGAAAGTCAATAATATTGTAATAATGATGTAATGGGACACATGGTAGCTATATTGGTAGTGAACATAGAATAATGTATGAACTTGTCAAATCACTAATTTGTACACCTAAAACTAACAATATTGTGTATTAACTATACTCAAATAATAAAAACAAAAGTGTCCTTGATATAGTGGTTTATGGGTTTATTATTTTAAATGCATTGAATAAATGTGTTTATTTCTTAAATTTTATATATTTATTCATGAGAGACACACAGAGAGAGGCAGAGATATAGGCAGAGAGAGAAGCAGACTCCCTGCAGGGAGCCCAATGTGGGACTTGATCCTAGGACCCCGGGACCACACCCTGAGCTGAAGGCAGATGCTCAACTGCTCAGCCACCCAGTCGTCCCTAAATATAAGTTTTTTAAAATTCTGATTTTTGGGGATCCCTGGGTGGCTCAGTGGTTTAGCGCCTGCCTTCGGTCCAGGGTGTGATCCTGGAGTCCCGGGATCGAGTCCCACATCAGGCTCCCTGCATGGAGCCTGCTTCTCCCTCTGCCTGTGTCTCTGCCTCTCTCTCTCTGTGTCTCTCATGAATAAATAAATAAAATATTTAAAAAAAATAAAATAAAATTCTGATTTTTAATTTCTAATACTGTGTATATCAATATGTATATGCTATGTAAACAAAAGGACTTTTAAGCCTTCAGTAACTTTAAGGGTGTAAAAGGGTCCCAAGCCTGAAGTGTTTGAGAACCTTTGATATAGACTACAAAACTGGTATTCAGGTTATAATCCTAAATAGAACTACACTAGTCAAGTAGCTATTAGTGAATACTTAGATAAACACTGGTATGTGCTAAATAATCACACAAGAGATTTTTGAAGTTCTGTGAGGTACTTTGAAGCCAGCCTTTATAGTTTCTTCTTTTTTTTTGTCCCCACAATTTTAAATTCTAATTTTAATTAGAGTCTTTGCTAATGAATGACCATACAGCTCCATTTAGAATTATGTATCAGGTCTTTTTTGTTAGAGAACTTTTTTTGCTTAAGCTATTTTTAAAATAAAAAATTCATATATCCACTGTAGAAATCATTAATGGGTTTTAAAGTATCGTTTGGTGTATAGGACAAAATTCATTTAAAACAATGAATTAGAGACTGCCTTTTGTCTGCAACAGGGAGTTTAGGGTCCACATAAATTTAGAAGTATTCTAAAAAATCTAGAGATTTTTCCTAGTTTTGCTTCCTACTATTTTCAGTTAAATGGTATGTTATTCTACTTTTTTAAAAGTTTTATTTTAGTACTATATGGTTCATATACAGTGTTATATTTTCACTGTTTCAGGTGTATAATATAGTCATTCCAAAGTTCCTATATCACCCAGGGTTCATCTCAATTGTACTCCTTAATCCCCATTACCTGTTTAACACATCCCCTTACCTAACTCCCTTGTGGCAACTATCAATTTGTTATCCATAATTAATAGTCTGTTTCTTAATTTGTCTCTCCCTCTCCTCTATTTTTCCCCCTTTGCTCATTTGTTTTGATTCTTTAATTCAACTTATGAGTGAAATCATATGGTATTTGTCCTTCTCTGATTGATTTATTTCACTTAGCATAATATTCTTTAGAGCTCTATCCGTGTCCTTGCAAATGGCAAGATTTCAGTCTTCTTTATGATTAATATGTCCTTGTATATAAATACCACTTCTTCTTTACCCATTCATCTATCAATGGACATTTGGGCCATTTCCGTAATTTGGCTATTGTAGATAATGCTGCTATAAACATGGGGGGGCGTGTAATTCTTTGAATTAGTATTTTTTGCATTATTTGGATAAATATCTAGTAGTATGATTGCTGTATCTTAGGGTAGTTCTATATATAATTTTCTGAGGAACTTTCCCACTTTTCTACAGTGGCTACACCACTTTCCACTCACTCCAACAGTGGCTAAGTGCTAGTTTTTTCTTCACATCCATGCAAATATCTCACATTCCTTGGATTTTGATTTTAGCCATTTTGGCAGATGTGAGGTGCTATCTCATTGTGGTTTTGATTTGCATTTCTCTGATGGTAATGATAAGCACCTTTTCATGTGTCTGTTGGCCATTTTTGTGTCTACTTTGGAGAAATGTCTATTCATGACTTTCTGTCAATTTTAAATGGATTAATGATTTTTTTGGGTCTTGAGTTGTATCAGTTGTTATATATTTTGGATACTAAACTTATTAAATATGTCATTTGCAAACACCATTCTATCCTGTAGATTTCCTTTTAGTTTTGCTAATTGTGTCCTTGCCTGTGCATTTTTCTTTTTCCTCATTACTTAAATTCACTTTGTAAACATATAGTATAACACCCAGTGCTCATCACATCACGTCCCCTCCTTAATGCCCATCACCCAGTTACCCCGTGCCCCCACCCACCTCCATTTCAGCAACCCTCAGTTTGTTTTCCAGAATTAAGAGTCTCTTGTGGTATGTCTTCCTCTCTATTTTTCCCCATTCAGGTCCTTTTCTTCCCTTACGGTTCCTTGCACTATTTCTTATATACCAATTAGGAGTAAAACCATATCATAATTACATTACTCTGATTGATGTATGTAACTCAGCATAATACCCTCCAGTTCCATCCATGTAGGTATACATGGTAGGTATCCATCCTTTCTGATGGCTGAGTGATTTATATATATATATATATATATATATATATATATATATATATATATATATAATAATCAATTCATCTGTCAAAGGATATTTTGGGTACTTTCACAGTTCGGCTATTGTGGACATTGTTGCTATGAACATTGGTACAGGTGTCCCATTGTTTCACTACCTCTGTATCTTTGGGTAAATTTCCAGTATTGCAATTGCTGTAGCTTTTAGAATGGGTGTACCAATTTGCATTCTCACCAACAGTCCAAGAGGGTTCCCTTTTCTCCACATCCTCACCAACATTTGTTTTTTCCTGTCTTGTCAATTTTAGCCATTCTCACTAGTGTAAAGTGAGATCTTATTGTGGTTTTGACTTGTATGTCCATGATGACAAGTGATGTGGAGCATTTTTTCATGTGTCTGTTGTCCATGTGTACATCTTCTTTGGAGAAATGTCTGTTCATCTTCATGTTCGTGGGGCTTTGTCTGGTTTTGGAATTAAGGTGATGCTGGCCTCATAGAATGAGTTTGGAAGTACTCCATGTCTTTCTATCTTTCCGAACAGCTTTTGTAGAATAGGTATGGTTTCTTCTTTAAACGTTTGATAAAATTCCCCAGGGAAGCCATCTGGCCCTGGACTTTTGTGTCTTGGGAGGTTTTTGATGACTGCTTCAATTTCCTCCCTGGTTATTGGCCTGTTCAGGTTTTCTATTTCTTCCTGTTCCAGTTTTGGTAGTTTGTGGCTTTCCAGAAATGCGTCCATTTCTTCTAGATTGCCTAATTTATTGGCGTATAGCTGCTCATATTATGTTTTTAAAATTGTTTGTATTTCCTTGGTGTTGGTAGTGATCTCTCCTTTCTCATTTATGATTTTATTAATTTGAGTCTTTTCTCTCTTCTTTTTAATAAGGCTGGCTAATGGTTTATCTATCTTATTAATTATTGCAAAGAACCAATTCCTGATTTTGTTAATCTGTTCCACAGTTCTGGTGTCTATTACATTGGGTTCTGCTCAAATCTTTATTAACTCTCTTCTTCTGCTGGGTGTAGGATCTATTTGCTGTTTTTTCTCTAGCTCCTTTAGGTGCAAGGTTAGCTTTTGTATTTGAGTTCTTTCCAGTTTTGGGATGGATCCTTGTATTGCGATGTATTTCCCCCTCACGACTGCTTTTGCTGTATCCCAAAAATTTTGAATGGTTGTATCTTCATTCTCATTAGTTTCCATGAATCTTTTTAAATCTTCTGTAATTTCCTGGTTGACCCTTTCATCTTTCGGCAAGATGTTCCTTAATCTCCACGTGTATGAAATCCTTCCAAACTTCTTGTTGTGATTTAGTTCTAATATCAAAGCATTATGGTCTGAAAATACAGAGGCGAGGATCCCAATATTTTGGTATCGGTTAAGACCTGATTTGTGACCCAGTGGTCTCTTCTGGAGAAAGTTCCATGTGCACTTGAGAAGAATGCGTATTCAGTTGCGTTGGGATGTAAAGTTCTGTAGATATCTGTGAAATCCATCTGGTCCAGTGTATCATTTAAAGCTCTTGTTTTCTTTGGAGATGTTGTGCTTAGAAGATGTATCAATTGTAGATAGCTGCTGGAATCGTGCTCCTGGGCCGTGCAGCTGCCTCAGCGTGGAGCCTACTCCGAGCTGCTCCGGGGCCCAGCTGTTTGCACGCTTCAGCCCTTTAGGGAGCTTGGCCCCGGGTTGTGGCGCGCTATCCCCTGGGGCACAGGTCCTCTGTGTCCCTGGGAGCCTGAGAGCATCCCCGCCCCTCCTGGGATCTTGCTCCAACTCCCTGCAAGTGCCTTTCTGTCCCGGAAGATTGGTGAAACTCCTGCTTCTCCGGGACTGGGCTTTCCTGTCCTGGGGGCTCTCGTTGCCTGGCCTTACCCAGGCTCCTCGTGGGGCTCCTCCACCTTGGATGCCTTTTGTTTCTTTATTTCTTTTTTTCCCCCGTCTTCCTTCCTTGATAGAAGCGTGAACTCTTCTCACTGTAGCATTCCAGCTGTTCTCTCTTTAAATCTCAAGACGAATTCATAGGTTTTCAGGATGATTTGAAAGGCATCTAGGTAATTTGGTGGGGACAGGTAACTTGGGGACCCTACTCTTCCGCCCCATCTTGCCGTGTTTCCGTTTTTGATTTTCTGATTAGAAGATATGTCCGTTAATGTAAGAGGAATGTTAAGCTCTCTTACTATTGTGTATTTTTCCTGATTAGTTCTCTTTTGTTTATTATTACCTGTTTTACGCATTCGGGTGCTATTATTTGGGTGCACAAATGTTTACAATTGTTTGATTTTCTTGGATTGCCATATTTATAATTATATGGTGTCCTTCTTTGTCTCTTGTTAGAGTCTTTGTTGTAAAGTCTATTTTGTCTAATTAAGTATTGACACTTTGGCTTTCTTTTGACAGCCCTTTGCATGATACACATTTCTCCATCTCCTTACTTTTTCTGTCTCTGATCTATATTGAGATATAGATGGTTCTGTCTTTGTTTGTTTTTAATCTATCCTGTCATCGTATGTCTTTTCAATCAGGAATTTGGTCCATTTGAATACAATTTAATTATTGATAGATATGTATTTATTTGTTATTTTATTACTAGATTTGTGGTTGTTTCTGATTATTTTCTCTGATTCTTTGTTTTTTTTTTTTCATGGTTTCCTGATTTTCTTTAGTAATGTAATAGGATTCCTTTTTCTTATACTTTGAGTACTAGTGGTTTGTGAGATATATATATTATATATATAATCTCTTCTTCATATAGCAGGCTGTATCAAGTTGTGTCAAGTTGAATGCCATTTAATTTTGATCCTATTCTTTATTCTTCTCCTTCCAACATTTTAGGTTATATGTTATTATATCTTTTTATTTTATGATTTCCTTGACTGAGTTTTTAAAGGATTTTTTTATTCATTTATTTAAAGAGAGATCATCTGTAGAGGGTGGGGCAAAAGGAGAGGGAAAGAGAATCCCAAGCAGATTCCACACTGTGCCTGGAGCCCAATGTAGGGCTCAGTCTCACTACCGCAATATTATGATCTGAGCCAAAATCAAGAGTCAGACACTTCAATAACTAAGCCACGTAAGTGCCCCTACTTGACTGATTTTTTACAGAAATATTCATCTTTACTGCTGTTGCGTTTCCTACCTTTATACTGCCACCTTTGGTCTCTTCTTTCCCCTGAAAGAGACCCCTTCAATATTTCTTGCAGGGCTTGTTTAGTTGTCATGAAATCCTTTAGTTTGTTTTGTTTTGTTTTGTTTTCTGGGAAATTATCTCTCCCTCTATTCTTAATGATAGTATTGCTGGACAGAGCATTGTTTGCTGCAGATTTTTTTTTCATTCAGCATGTTGAATACATCATGCCACTGCCTTCGGGCTTGCTGAGTTTTTCTTGAAAAAACTTCTGTTATTATTGATTTTCCCTTGCACATTACTGTCTTCATTAGTCTTGCTGCTTTAATTTTTTTCTTTACCACTACATTTTTCCAATTTAATTATAATGTATCTTCATGTGGGTTTGCTTTTGTTGAGTTTAATGTGAGTTTTCTATGCCTCCTGGATGTGGATATCTATTTTCTTCCCTAGATTAGGGTAGTTTTCAGCTCTTATTTCTTCAAATAAATTATCTGCTCTCCCTGTTCTCTCTTCTGGGATTCCTTTAACAAAAATGTTGTTATATTTGATGGAGTCACTGACTTCCCTCATCAAATTTCATTTTGCATAATTCTTTTTTTTCTCTCTTCTGTTCAGCTCAATTATTTTCCATTACTCTGTCTTCTAGATCACTAATAGTTCCCTGCTTCTTCCATCAGATGTTCATTCCATTAAGCATGTATCTCATTTCATTTATTGAGCCTTTTATCTCTATTGTTATTCTTTATTTCTGTGTTAAGGGTCTCACTTAAGTCTTCCACACTCAAGAGGATCACCCTCTAGTACCTCTCAGGTAGACTACATTATCTCTCTTACTACTCTTCCTCACCACCACCATCTCCCCCTTTCTTTTATCTTTTTCATCTTTTCTTTACTTTTTAAATTCTTTTTCTTTTCTCTTCTTTTTTTTGTTTTTTTATATTTACTACTTTGTTTTAAAATTTGTTTTTCACATAAGTGGTCCTTTTGTTTTATTTTGTTCTGATATTTTTCTTTTAAATTCTGACCTCTGACTTCTTCAGAATAAACTAGGGTGAAATTTATGTAGGTCATGGTTTATATCTTTATCTCAACGTGCTCACTCAGACACTTTGTGCGGGACAAAATTACTAGAAGGAAAAATTCACCACTAAAGAAAGAACCAGAAATAGTACTCTCTGCCACAGAGTTATGGAAGTTGGATTTCAATATTATGTCAGAAATTCAATTCAGCAGTACAATTATAAAGCTACCAGTGGCTCTGGAAAGAAAGCATAAAAGACTCTAGAGACTTTATTACTACATAATTGAGATCTAATTACCCAAATTAAAAAATATATTAAATGAGATACAATACCACCTGGATTAAGCCTAACTGCTAGGCTTAATGAGGTGGAAGAGAGAGTGACGTAGAAGACAAGTTGATGGTAAGGAAGGAAGCTGAGGGGAAAAAAAAAGAGAAAAACAATTAAGAACCCATGAGTAAAAGCTTAGGGAAATAAATGATAGCTTGAGAAGGACGAAAATATGTCTAATTGGGATTACAGAAGAGGCTGAGAGAGAGAGAGGACCACAAAGTATATTTGAACAAATCATAGCTGAGAAATTCCCTAATCTGGGGAAGGAAACTAGCATTCAGATCCAAGAGATGGAGAGGACACCCCCGAAAAAATCAATAAAAAAAATCAATAAAAAAAATCAATAAAAACCATTCAACTCCTCGACTTTTAATAGTGAAAATTGCAAATTTCAAAGATAAAGAGAAAATTATTAAAGAAGGTCGATACAGGAGATTCTTATATGGAGAGAAATATCAGATTAACAGCAGACCTCTCCACAGAGACCTGGCAGGCCAGAAAGGGTTGGCAGGATATTATACAGGGTATTCAATGAAAAGAATATGCAGTCAAGAATACTTTATTCAACAAGTCTGTCATTCAGAATAGGAGAGGTAAAGAGTCTCCAGGATAGACAGAAACTGAAAGAATATGTGACCACCAAACTGGCTCTGTGAGAAATATTAAGGAGGACCCTGTAAAACAAAGAGGGAGCCCATAGAAACCATTAACAAAAAATGGGGACTGAATAGGTAAAACAATGACATGAAATTCAAATATTTCAATAGTTACTCTGAACCTAAATAGGATAAATGATACCATCAAAAGACACAGGGTATTGGACTGGATAAATAAGCAAGACCCATCTATATGCTGTCTACCAGAGATTCATTTAGACCAAAGGACACATCCAGCCTGAAAATAAAGGGGTGGAGAACCATTTACCATTCAAGTGGTCCTCAAAAGAAAGCTGAGGTAGCAATCCTCATATGAGATAGATTAAAGTTTACAAAAAAATACTGTAGTAAAAGATGAAGAGGATCACTAAATCATACTTAAAGTGTCTATCCGATAAGAAGACCAAACAATCATGAATATTTATGCCACTAGTTTGGGAGCTAACAAGTATATCAATCAATTAATAACCAAAGTAACGACATATTTAGAGAAAATCTAATAGTAGGAGAATTCAACATGGCACTTTCAGCAGATAACAGATCTTCTAAGCGGAACCTAACAAAAGAAACAATGGCCTTAAATAATACACTGGAACAAAGAGATTTCACAGATATATACAGAAAGTTCCAACCAAAGGCAACTGAATACACATTCTTCTCAAGCACATGAGAAAATACTCTCCATCACTTGCCATCAGGGAAATGCAAATCACAATCACAATGAAATACCACCTCACACTAGTGACAATGACAAAAATTAACAAGACGGGAAACAACAAATTTTGGAGAGGATGTGGAGAACGGGGAACCTTCTTGCACCATTGGTGGGAATGTAGACTGGTGAAGCTCTCTGGAAAATAGTGTAGAGGTTCCTCAAAAAGTTGAAAGTAGAGCTACCCTTCAACCCAGCAGTTGCACTACTGGGTGTTTATCCCAAAGATACAGAAGTAGTGAAACTCCATAACACCTGCACCCCCTGTGTTCATAGCAGCAATGTCCACAACAGCCAAACTGTGGAAGGAGCCACAATGTCCTTCAACAGATGAATGGATAAAGAAGATGTGAGTGATATATATATATATATATATATATATATATATATATATATATATAATCACTCAACCATGAGAAAGTATGAATACCCACCATTTGCTTCAATGTGGATGGAACTGGAGGGTATTATGCTGAGTGAAGTAAGTCAATTGGACAAGATATTCATCATATGGTTTCACTCATATGGGGAATATAAGAAATAGTGAAAGGGATTACAAGGGAAAGAAGGGGAACTGAGTGGGAAAAATTAGAGAGGGAGCCAAACCATGGAAGACTCCTAACTCTGGGAAACGAACAAAGGGTTACAGAAGAGGAGGTTGGAGGCGGTTTGGGGTAACTGAGTGATGGGCACTGAGGAGGGCACTTGATAGGATGAGCATTGGGTGTTATACTATATGTTGGCAAATCAAACTTCAATAAAAACAAATTTTAAAAAAAGCCAAAAAGGATGGCAACCCAGGTATCGCTCACCTTCCTGGCTAGGCCAGTGCTGAGTCAGCTGACTTTTACAACTCCAGGCTCCAAGTCACACCGGTTATAAGAACTCATGGAATTTAGCCCCTCTGATTTTCAATGTAAATGTTATTGGGATTACTCTTCCCCATGTGCATTCCTTGGTGCAAGCATTCATTTTTCTGGACTCTGTATGTACATACCTCCTTCTTTTCTTCAGTAGCTTGCCTCTGCTCTTCTGACCATTTAAACTTTCAGATTCATATTCTTCTTTATATTTAGTTGTGGAGTTTCTTCTGTCCCTGTTTGGATAGCTCTTGGATTTGTTTACCTGGATGTGGATGACACCTAGTTGTAAATGTAGGATAGGGTTAGCTCAGAATTTTCCTATACTGGTATCTTCCCAAACTCCTCCCAGCATGAGTTCCAACTTTTACACTTCATTTAAAATTTTCTCCTAGGGGGAAGATGGCAGAAGAGTAGGGTCCCCAAGTCACCTGTCCCCACCAACTTACCTAGATAACTTTCAAATCATCCTGAAAACCTACAAATTCGGACTGAGATTTAAAGAGAGAACAGCTGGAATGCTACAGTGAGAAGAGTTCGTGCTTCTATCAAGGTAGGAAGACAGAAAAAAATAAAGAAATCAAAAAGCATCCAAAGGGGAGGGGCCCCCATGAGGAGCCCGGCAAAGGCCGGGTGGCGAGTGCCCCCAGGACAGGAAAGCCCAGTCCCGGAGAAGCAGGGACTTCACTAATCTTCCTGGTTGGAAAGGCGCTGGCAGGGAGCTAGGGCGGGATCCCAGGAGGGGCAGGGATGCCCTCAGGATCCCAGGAGCACTAACAGAGGAACTGCGCCAGGGCTGAGCACTCCACACACTACGGGTGGAACTCCATAAAGGGCTGGAGTGCGCGCCTGGTGGAGCCTCAGTAACAGCTCCGAGGGCAGATCAGGTGGCGGATCCGCATGGAGGAGGCTTCCTGCCCGGGAGCATGATCCAAGCGGTGCAGACCTCAGAGTCCAGGGTACCAGGGGACACAGCCCAAGATCCGGCACTGTCCCCAGGACAGGCGGAGGCCAGGAGGACATGGCAAAAAGGATGTTCCTGCTGCCAGGAGGCCCTGAGCTGTGCAGATCAGCGCCTCCACCCCCAGAGCATTCAGGCCCCAACAGACTGGGAGCTGCGGTAGTTACCACAGGAGCTGACTTTAGAGCTGGAGAGCTGACCACTGCCACTGTTGTTGCCCCTCCTGGTGTCACCTTGTACCTGGGACAGAGCTGGGGCCTCACAGGATAAACAGCTCCCACAGAGCCAGGCACCTGGTAGGAGGTTGAGCAGATCCCCCAGGTGCACACACCTGATAATCAGCACAAAAGGCCCCTCCCCCAGAAGACCAGCTGGAAGGACAGGGGAAAAGCAAGTTATTGACCAAGCAGTGCTGGAAATTTCCAGGGGAAGTCGAAGGACTTAAGGTATATAGAATCAGAGGATATTCCCCCTTGTTTTTGTTTTCTATCCCCCCCCCCTCTTTTTCGTTCCTCCCGTTTTCTCTTTTTTCCAGTACAACTTGTTTTTGGCCTCTCTGCACTAAGCAAAATGACTGGACGGAAGAGCTCACCACAAAAGAAAGACAGTACTCTCACCGACAGAGTTACAGAATTTGGATTACAATTCAATGTCAGAAAGTATTGAATTACAATTCAAATCATAAGCACAATTATAAAGCTACTGGTGGCTCTAGAAAAAAGCATAAATGATCCAAGAGACATCATGACTGCAGAATTTAGATCTCATTAGGCTGAAATTCAAACTCAATTAAATGAGATGCAATCCAAACTGGAGGTCCTAACTACGAGGGTTAACAAGGTAGAAGAATGAGTGAGTGACATAGAAGACAAGTTGATGGCAAGGAAGGAAGCTGAGAAAAAAAGAGACAAAAAATTAAAAGATCATGAGGATAGGTTAAGGGGAAAAAATGGCAGCCTCAGAAGGAAAAACCTAGTTTAATTGGGGATCCAGAGGCCACCGAAAGAGACAAAGGACCAGAAAGTGTATTTTAACAAATCATAGCTGAGAACTTCCCTAATTTGGGAAGGGAAACAGGCATTCATTCACATCCAGAAGATAGATTCCACCCCTAAAATGAAAACAAAACAAAACAAGACATTCAACACCTCAACATTTAGTAGTGAAACGTGCAAATTCCAAAGAAAAGAGAAGATCCTTAAAGTAGCAAGAGACAAAAGATCCCTAACCTTTATCGAGAGAAGTATTAGGTTAACAGGAGACCTCTCCACAGAGACCTGGCAGGCCAGAAAGGGCTGGCAGGATATATTCAGGGTCCAAAATGAGAAGAACATGCAGCCAAGAATACTTTATCCAGCAAGGCTCTCATTCAGAATAGAAAGAGAGATAAAGAGCTTCCAAGATAGAAACTGAAAGAATATGTGAACACCAAGCCAGCTCTGCAAGAAATATTAAGGGGGACTCTGTAAATGAAAGAGGACACCCAAAGAAATAATCCACGAAAACAGGGATTGAATAGGTATCATGATAACACTAAATTCATTTCTTTCAATAGTAACTCTGAACATGAATGGGCTTAATGATCCCATCAAAAGGTGCATGGTTTCAGACTCGATAAAAAAGTACGAGCCATATATTTGCAGTCTACAAGAGATGCATTTTAGACATAAGGATACCTCCTGTCTGAAAATAAAAGGTTGGAGAACCATGTACCATTCAAATGGTCCTCAAACGAAAGCAGGGGTAGCCATTCTTATATCAGATAAATTAAAGTTTATCCCACAGACTGTAGTGAGAGATGAAGAGGGACACTATATCATACTTAACAGATATATGCAACAAGAGCAACTAAAATCATGAATATATATGCCCCTAATGTGGGAGCTGCCAAGTATATCAACCAATTAATAACCAAAGTTAAGACATACTTAGATAATAATACACTTATACTGGGAGACTCCAACACGGTGCTATCTGCAAATGACAGATATTCTAAGCACAACATCTCCAAAGAAAGAAGAACTTTAAATGATACACTGAAAGAGATGGATTTCACAGATATTTACAGAATTTTACATCGAAACACAACTGAATACACATTCTTCTCAAGTGCACACGGAACTTGCCCTAGAGTAGACCACATACTGGTTCACAAATCAGGTCTTAACTGATACCAAAAGATTGGGGTTTTCCCCTGCATATTATCAGACCATAATGCTTTGAAACTTGAACTCAGTTTCAAGAAGAAATTTGGATGGATTTCAAACACGTGGAGGTTAAGGACCATCCTGCTAAAAGATGAAAGGGTCAACCGGGAAATTAGGGAAGAATTAAAAAGATTCATGGAAACTAATGAGAATGAAGATACAAGCATTCAAAATCTTTGGGATACAGCAAAAGCAGTCCCGAGGGGGAAATATATCGCAATACAAACATCCATCCAAAAATTGGAAAGAACTCAAATACAAAAGCTATCCTTGCACCTAAGGAGCTAGAGAAAAATAGCAAATAGATCCTACACCCAGCAGAAGAAGAGAGCTAATAAAGATTTGAGCAGAACTCAATGAAATAGAGACCAGAAGAACTGTGTAACAGATCAACAAAACCAGGAATTAGTTCTTTGAAAGAATTAATAAGATAGATAAACTATTAGGCAGCCTTATTAAAAAGAAGAGAGAAAAGACTCAAATTAATAAAATCATGAATGATAAAGGAGAGATCACTACAAATACCAAGGAAATACAAACGATTTTTAAGATGAATGGATAAAGAAGATGTGGTTTATGTGTACAATGGAATATTACTTAGCCATTAGAAACAACAAATACCCACCATTTGCTTCAATGTGGATGGAATTGGAGGGTATTATGCTGAGTGAAATAAGTCAATCGGAGAAGGACAAAAAATATATGGTCTCATTCAATTGGGGAATATAAAAAATAGTGAAAGGGAATAAAGGGGAAAGGAGAAAAAATAAGTGGGAAATATCAGAAAGGAATACAGAACATTAAAGACTCCTAACTCTGGGAAACAAACTAGGGGTGGTGGAAGGGGAGCTGGGCAGCGGATGGGGGTGACTGGGTGGTGGGCACTGGGGTGGGCACTTGATGGGATGAGCACTTAATAGGGTGTTATTCTGTATGTTGACAAATTGAACAGCAATAAAAAATAAATTTATTAAAAAAACTTATTATGAGCAGCTATACCCCAATTATTAGGCAATCTAGAAGAAATGTACGCATTTCTGGAAAACCACAAACTCCCAAAATGGGAACAAAAGAAATAGAAAACCAGAACAGGCTGATAACCAGGGAGGAAATTCAAGCAGTCATCAAAAACTTCCCAAGACACACAAGTCCATGGCCAGATGGTTTCCCAGGGGAATTCTATCAAAGAAACCATACCTTTTCTAGTAAAGCTGTTCAGAAAGATAGAAAGAAATAGAGTACTTCCAAACTCGTTCTGTGAGGCCAGCATCGCCTTAATTCCAAAACCAGACAAAGACCCCACCGAAAAGGAGAATTAGAGACCAATATTCCTGATGAACACAGATGCAACAATTCTCGACAAGATACTAGTCAATAGGATCCAACAATACATTAAGAAGATTATTTACCATGACTAAGTGGTAATTTATCCCCGGGATGCAAGGCTGGTTCAACCCTTGTAAAGCAATCAATGTGATTGATTATATCAGTAAGAGAAAGAACAAAAACCATATGATCCTCTCAACAGATGCAGAGAAAGCATTTGGATATACAGCATTCATTCCTGATCAAAACTCAGAGTGTAGGGATAGAGGGAAATTTCCTCAGCATCTTAAAAGCCAACCATGGCAAGCCCACGGCAAATATCATTCTCAATAGGGAAATACTGGGAGCCTTTCCCCTAAGATCAGGAACACAACAGGGATGTAGTGGTCTCAGCACTGCTCTTCAACATAGTACTAGAAATCCTAGCCTCACCAATCAGGCAACAAAAAGAAATAAAATCATTCAAATTAGCAAAGACGAAGTCAAACTCTCCCTCTTCGCAGATGACATTATACTGTCCATAGAAAACCCAAAAGACTCCATCCAACTTCTGAAAGAAATTGAGGAAGACACAAAGAGATGGAAAAATATTCCATGCTCTTGGATTGGAAGTATTAGTATTGTGAAAATGTCAATGTTTCCCAGGGCAATTTACACATTTCATGCAATCCCTATCAAAATACCATGAACTTTCTTCAGAGAGATAGAACAAATCATCTTAAGATTTGTGTGGAATCAGAAAAGACCCCGAATAGCCAGGAGACTATTAAAAAAGAAAACCATAGCTGGGAGCATCACAATGCCAGATTTCAGGGTATACTACAACCTGGGTCATCAAGACAGTTTGGTACTGGTACAAGAACAGACACATAGATCATGGTACACAATAGAGGATCCAGAAGTGGACCCTCAACTTTATGCTCAACTAATATTTGACAAAGGGGAATGACTATCCCCTGGAAAAAAGACAGTCTCTTCAATAAATGGTGCTGGGAAAATTGGACAGCCACATGCAGAAGAAGGAAACTAGACCATTTTCTTACAGTATACACAAAGATAAACTCAAAATGGATGAAAGATCTAAATGTGAGTCAAGATTCAAAATCCTAGAGGAGAACACAGGTAACACCCTTTTTGAACTTGGCCACAGTAACTTCGATGAGAAACAAAACCAAAAATAAACTCTTGAGACTTCATCAAGATAAAAAGTTTCTACGCAGCAATAGAAATAGTCAACAAACTAAAAGACAACCTACAGAATGGGAGAAGATATTTGCAAATGAGGTATCAAATAAAGGGCTAGCTAGTATCCAAGATCTATAAAGAACTTATTAAACTCAACAGCAAAGAAACAAACAATCCAATCATGAAAGGGGCAAAAGACCTGAACAGAAATTTCACAGAGGAAGACATAGATATGACCAACAAGCACATGAGAAAATGCTCTGCATCACTTACCATTCAGGAAATACAAATCAAAACCACAATGGGATACCACCTCACACCAGTGAGAATGGGGAAAATTAACAAGACATGAAAGAACACATGTTGGAGAGGATGTGGAGAAAGGGGAACCCTCTTGCACTTTTGGTGAGAATGTGAACCGGTAAAAAAAAAAAGAGAATGTGAACTGGTACAGCCACTCTGGAAACTGTGTGGAGGTCCCTCAAAGAGTTAAAAATAGGTCTTCCCTGCAACCCAGCAATGGCACTACTTGGGATTTACCCCAAAGATACGGATCCAGTGAAACGCCATGACACATGCACCCCGATGTTTATAGCAAAAATGTCCACAATAGCCAAACTGTGGAAGGAGCCTGGGTGTCCATCAAAAGATGAATGAATAAATAAGTGTTCCATGTATACAATCGAATATTACTCAGCCATTAGAAACGACAAATACGCACCATTTTCTTCTATGAGGATGGAACAGAAGGGTATTATGCTGAGTGAAATAAGTCAGTCGGAGAAGGACAAACATTATATGGTCTCATTCATTTGGGGGATATAAAAATTAGTAAAAGTGAATAAAGGGAAAGGAGAGAAAATGAGTTGGAAATATCAGTGAGGGTGAAAAAACATAAGAGACACCTAACTCTGGGAAATGAACCAGGGGCAGTGGAAGGGGAGGTGGGCAGGATGTTGGGGTTACTGGGTAATGGGCACTGAGGGGAGCACTTGGCGGGATGAGCACTGGGTGTTATTCTATATGTTGGTAAATTGAACTCCAATAAAAAAAATAAAAAATATATAAAATAAAAAATATTTTTCTCCTAGATTGAGGGGACTGGTAGAATGTGACCATTAAACATACCCAAATATTATGACTAAATGTATATAAATGAAATAATTATTGAGGTCATGCATAAACAGAAGTATATTTTTGAATTTCTTCATCCATCAGTTCTTGCTGTATATGACTATTCAATTTTTTCGACATTTTCTGTTCAGCCCAAACCAATTTTATTCTTAGAAATTAGGGCACAGAGGGAAACTGAACATTGGTTACTTGAGGAATTTTGTTTTTTGGGCCCATAATTTAAAGCTCATGTTCTGAAATGATAGTTCTTGCATACCCTCCTCTGTGAAACCTTTGCAGGATATTTCCATGAGATTTTTATAGGGAATATGAACTTTGAGGTAGTTCGCTGTTTTTTTGAAACCTCTACTCTATTAACTTAAAATAAATTTGAGAAACTAAATCTTAAAATCATGAAATACTAATTTTACTCTGATCCCTTTTCTTAACATCTCTTTTTGGCCTTTTATCTGAGTTTAAAATATGTGGGCAGCTCCTTAGGTCAGTTGCAAGTGCTTTTTGTTGAGTTTCTCTTCTTTCGTCTTTTGATTTAAAAATTTAAGGCACTCGGGCACCTGGGTGGCTCGGTGGTTGAGCGTCTGCCTTTGGCTCAAGTCATGGTCTCAGGATCCTGGGATTGAGTCCAGCATCGGGCTCTCTGCTAATAGCCTGCTTCTCTCTCTGCCTGTGTCTCCACCTCTCTCTGGTCTCTCATGAATAAATAAATAAAATCTTTAAAAATAATTTAAGCCACTTTGGGGTTCCTGGGTGGCTCAATCAGTTAAGTAGCTAATTCTTGATTTGGGGTCATGTCATGATCTCAGGGTCATGGGATCAAGTTCTGCTTTTGGCTCCATCCTCTGGTTGTCCCTTTTCCTCTGCTCCTCCCCCTGCTTTTGCTCTCTCTCCCTCTCAAATAAATAGTCTTTTAAAAAAAGTTTAAGCCACTTTGAACTTGGTGATGTTTACTAAATTTATACTATTTCATTAGCACTTTCCAAGGAGAAGGAAATATTTAAATATTCTTTTGTAATCATGACAGTATGACTGATTTACATGTGGAATTAATTTATGAATCAGTTTGGTGTAATGAGTAATAAAAGTAAAAATGATTGCCAAGAAAAATGATAATTTTTATTGTTACCTTTTTTCTGGCTATTACTACAATACACAATAACATTTTCTTATTATAAATTATGAATGATCAAATTCTAATATGGGTTGGATAATTATATATATTAAATATAATTATATATTATATATTATATTATAATTATAATATATAATATATTTAATATATATATTATATAAATATAATAAAACATAAATATATAATTATATATATATATATATATAAAATTCCCTGTCTTCATTACTCATTTCTGAACTTTTTGCTCATTTAATTATACTTCAATGCATTATTAGGTCTATATTTGTAGGAATTAAAGACCAAAATTGAGACTTGTATCTGTGTTTAATTCAGGATGATAATAATATGAATTCCATTTGTTCCTAAGTATAGCAAGGACATATTATAGAAATCATATTCACTAATAAAGTAAGACAAATTCCCTTTTAATTATTAACATTTTATTTAAATTATTCATGTTAAATCTAATTCATATTCAATCATGAAATTCAGTAAGACCACATTGTGAAGTTAAACAAATTATGTAGGGAATTATATATTTTATATTCACACAGATGGACTTCGCTTAAACGAAATGTTCTATGTTTTCTAAAAGGTTTATTTTCTTTTCTTGGATGTTTCTGAACTGAGACAACTTGAGGTTGAATAATCTTGACAGAAGTGTATCTTTTCCCTCCATTTTGTGTGTGGTTTCCCAAGAAGAGGTCAGTGTTATATTCCATAGTAGAATAGCTCAGACCTTAGAGCCCAACAGGCATAAATTTGAGGAGCATCTTTTTTTATTAATGAATTTATTTATTCAAGGATTATTATTTGTTTTATGTATTCCAGAGATAATGAAGAGGGATAGAAACATATCTTGCTTTATTGGCATTTCTAATTTATTGAGGTAGGAAGCAAAGGTAAGCAATTAAAATATTAAGAGTTTTAGATTATGTCCTTCAAAACCCTGTAATGTTAATACGCATGCCAGTTTTGGGTGGGAAGGACTTTTATCAGGATGAGAGAGAAGGTAGTAAGTTTGGGGAAAGAACTGAGGTAAACTGTCAAGAAAGAACTCAGACAGCCCTTCTGAGTAATCTTGAGCTGAGACAATCTTGAAAGTTTATTGAGCACGCTGGTTGTGATCTACTTCCAAGAAGGGAGTGTGACCTTAAGGTAAGAGCTCTTTCTTGGCTGGATGGTAATTCTGAAAGGACTCAGCTTAGAGCCATTATTTATCAATATTCTGAAGCATATAGGAAATAAATGGCTCAGTACTGAAGGATAGCTAGGCTGTTCAGCACGGCATCCATGACCCATTGTGTATGTGCTTTAGTAGGGGCCATGTAAGTATACTCTTAAGACCACACACAGAAGAATTGAACCTAGATTGGTGATAGTCAAAGAAGTTTCCACAAAAACAATGAGCTCTAAATAAAACCTGTAGAATGATGTTAAGGAAATGGATTTCAGGAGCTATGGATTCATTGATAATTTCAAATTAAATAGTCAAGACAAAAGAGAACATTGAGTATTAAGTATATATAAATATATATATATCATATACTTATATATATTTTATATATATTTAAATATATTTTAAATATATTATATATATATATATATATATATATATATATATATATATATATATATTTAGAGTTAAGAGAACTGTAAAAGATAAAGACAAAGATGAGGCACCTGGGTAGCTCAGTTGGTTAAGAATCTAACTTTTGATTTTGGCTCAGGTCACATACTCATGGTTGTGAGATTGAACCCTGCATAGTTTCACACTCAGTCCAGAGTCTGCTTGAGATTCTCTCTCTCTCTCTCTCTCCGTCCCTCCCCTTGCTCACACTCTTTCTCCCTGTGAAGTATATAAATAAAATATTTTTAAAAAGAGATAAAGACAGAGGTGAATGGACTAGATCATGTCTTCTTTAATATGTCAAGAATTTAGGGATGCCTGGGTGGCTCAGCAGTAAAGTGTCTGCCTTTAGCCCGGAGTGTGATCCTGGAGTCCCGGATCAAGTCCCACACCACAGAGAGCCTGCTTCTCCCTCTGTCTGTGTCTCTGCCTCTCTCTGTGTGTCTCTCATGAATAAATAAATAAATTATTTAAAAATATGTTAGGAATTTATTCTTAAAGACTACATGACTTTGAGCAAATTTCTTTACCTCACTGTGTCTTACTTTCTTAATCTATGTAATATTAAAAAATTACCAAATTCTAGGGACTATGCTGATGGTTGACTAAGGTAACATAATGATCCTAACATGGTGTCTAACAAGAGATACATTCCTTTCTGTGTAGAAATGTACAAGGTAGACTTTAGCCTTAAGGAAAGGAATGACAGCTTAGATAGATGTAATTTGATCATACATCAGTGAGGCCTCACATCAAATGGTCTTTCTCTCATTAATGATAGCAAGTTTAGCATTCTTGAATATTGTGCATCAAAATTTATCTTTCTTTAAAATTAGTAAAAAAGCTAGCATAATGAGATAATTTTATTTATACTGGGAGAAATGGGAAGTAGAAATCTGAATGTAGAGGGAAAGATGGCAGAAAGAAAGATGATAGCATCATTAGAGACACATTTAGCATGTTTTACAATTTAACATCTGATTAGCCCTGAAAATGGATAATCTTAACAACATATTTATATATTTGTAAAAATAAGAAATTAATTTTGATTTTGCTCATCAGTTTTGCCAGAATGAAAATAATCATCTTACTCAAAGTATCATATAGTGAGATGGTCCCACTGTTTGGGGGCTGGTGGGAATATAATCTGGGAAAACCTTTCTAGAGAGATGTTTGGCAGTGAATACAAGGATCAAAAAGATATTTGTACCATTGACCCATAATTCATATACAGAAAATCATGTTTAGAAAATAATTTGAAATAGATGCTTATGTTTATGTATAGGAATATTAATCATACTGCTATTTACAGGCCAAAAAATGGGGAAAAAAGACTAATGCAAAATGGTAGGAAAATAGCTATGCACACAGAGGTATATTCTCACAGGAGACCATTAGCCAAATTTAAATTTCAGAGTTTTGAAAAATATCCTTATATGATGAAATTTTCATTACATAAAATAAAAAAAAAGTGCACTAAACTTATACAGAATGATTGCATTCTTATACGCACACGCACACAAAGACACAGACATATACACAGGTTGGAAAATGTTGGTCAAAATTCTAATAATGCTGTTTCTAGATGGGGAAATATGAATTATATTTTTCATTATGTTTACCTATATTTTTCAAATTTCTAAATGCACCTATGGTAATTAGTAATCACAATAAATGTTATCTTTTTTAAAAATCACTTTTTCTCCTAGAATATTGGTAAAATTGTTTTCTACCCAGCTTCTCAAGCCATTTCTTGATGTCTATACCCAAAGGAAAAAAAAATTCCTCTGAATATGCATGATATCCCTCACGTCCCTCTACTTTCTAATAAATTAAATAATTATTAAGATGGACTTATGCCTTTTGGGGTGAAAGACATTTTAATTTTAAAATGTTATTTATGGCAATATTAAAACTCTATAAATTTCCGTGTGAACAGTAATCTCTAAATTATGCACTCTGTGACTATAGTATCTTTATATTTAGACACAGAATCCATTTGCATTTGTCATAATAAACAAGAAACTAGAAATAAAAATATCCTTACATAAATAAAATACATGGACTGCCTTCCATATGTGAGTAGACCACAAATTTTGCACTACTCAGCTTGAAAAAGTTAAGGTAAAAAAAAAAAAAAAAAAAAAAAAAAAAAAAAAAAAAAAAGAAAAAGTTAAGGTAGAGGTAAGATATAATTGTGATTTAACAAATTAAGAGTATCACATTGGTAGATATTTTGAAGCTTAAAAGAAACTATATATTAAAAGTCAAAACAAGGGAAGCAATAAATTAGAAGGTGATAAATGATAAACACAATAAATGGTACTTAAATTCTCGATGTTTGATTTGTATAAGTACTATAGGAAGATGGGTCAATTTAGAACATCTTTTCACATTTTAAGACAAGAAGATCCCTTGTAATAAATTTTACTTCTATCTTGTTTTATATATATAAGCCATTGTCTCATTTACCATTATTGTGAACTATCATAGTTTAAGCTTTATAGGTATAATTATCATCCTTCATTAACTTATATATGTATCCAACAAATTGTCTACTATAGTGCTTAAATGTTTGAATCTAAAAGCATATACTGAATTGTATTAATGTCCCAGATGACAAACATTGAACAAAATAGTGGACTAGTTGGACTATTGGTAGGTCCCATAGAAGTTTAGGTCAATAAACAAGGAGCAATTTGATCTTCGAACTCGAGATTTTCCACTAGCAAGTAAACGCAAAGCTATATAGAGCTTGTACACAGTAAAAGATAAGATTGAAAACAACCATGGGAATACAGCTGTTTCTGCAATAAGGAATTTTCTGACACGCAACTGTAGAAAAATGTAATGGTTTTTGGTGAATGGAATTAGGGGACTCTAGCCAAATATTTTAGAGATGCTTATGATCACTGGAGCATACTATGTGTATCTATATATAAGCTATGCTGAGTTAAATTAGACATTAAAGAAATATTATTTTTATACTATGTGTTTGTGCGAATTGCACAAGAATATTGGATTCTTGAGTACAGCATGAGAGGTTGAAGCAATTGGCTTAAATGTAAATGTTTTATGGTGATTTTACATTTATTTATTTATTTATTTATTTATTTATTTATTTATGAGAGAGAGAAAGAGGGCCAGAGGTAGAAGGGGAGAGAGAGTCTTAAGCAGGCTCTATGACAAATTAAGAACCCAGTTCAAGGCTTGATCTTAGAGCCCTGAGATCATGAACTTGAGGAAAACCAAGAGTTGAACACTTAACTAAATGAGCTATTTAGGCACCCCTTCTTTTATAGTTGTAGATACATTGAGGGAAGTATTATACTGGCTGCATTTCCAGACACATTATATTAAGCAGTAGAATTCCAGAAGTGTTTCAATATTGAAAGAATGTATATTGGTTGTTTTAAATAATGCTGCAATAAACAAGAGGGTGCATATGTCTTTATTTTATTCGTATAAATACCC
Organism: Vulpes lagopus; assembly: GCF_018345385.1. Classification (NCBI taxonomy): domain Eukaryota; kingdom Metazoa; phylum Chordata; class Mammalia; order Carnivora; family Canidae; genus Vulpes; species Vulpes lagopus. Next base: position 69,239,539 of record NC_054848.1, on the reverse strand, counting down.
AGTATTTGAATTTAGAGGGCATAATGCTAAGTGAAATAAGATAGAGAAAGAAAAATACCACATGATTTCATTATATGTGTTTATGAAACGAAATAGGGGCACCTGGGTGGCTCAATTAGTTGTAACTGACTCTTGGTTTTGGCTGAGGTCATGATCTTCAGGTCTTGAGTTCAAGCCCTGCATGAGGTTCGGTGCTCAGCAGGGAGTCTGCTTGGGATTCTCTCTCCCTCTGCTTCTCCCCCTGCTCTTTCTCTCTCTCTCTCTCTCAAATAAATAAATAAATAAATAAATAAATCATTTTTTAAAGGAACAAAATAAATTAATAAGGAAAAAATGTCAAGAAACAACTCTTAAATATAGTGAAGAAGCTGTACACTGCCAGAGAGTGGTGGGGAGATGAGTGAAATTGGTGAAGCAGATCAAGAATACACTTATTGCAATGAACACAAATAATATATGAAATGGTTGAATCACTATATTGTACATTGGAAACTAATATAGCACTGCATAGTAATTAAACTGGAATTTAAAAATAAATAAGCAAATAAAAAATTAAAATATTAAAAAATGAAAGTACAATATGAGTAGCAATATGCACACTCACTTCAAGAAGCTGTTTTGTCCTTTCTGTACATGTGTTCATAATCTGGTCAGAAAGTTAAAGAACAGAAAGGACCTAGAAATAGTTCTTTATTAGAGAAGATATATAATAATGCAGAGAATGGGTCATGCACCTGCAGAGTTTAGAAACTAGAACTAGTTAAAACTAGAACTAGGAACTAGAAAAAGGAATAAAAGCCTCAATAAAACTCATAGAACATTTCATGTAAAATATAATTCCAAAGATATTTTTTTAGGAAATGCTTTACCTCAAATAAGACCATTTCACTGTTATGCCAGTAAATCTCATTCTCCTCATCTGCTGTAGGAGAAAATATGTTGTCAGAAACTCTCAAAGACTTACCAGCTAGTGGTTTTTAATAAAATTGAAGAAATGCAGAAGTTCATATAAGGGAGACTATCATCTTTTTTATCATGTAGTGTTAGTCTTTTGGATTTTACAAACAGGGCTATGAAATGTAGATAAGGAGGATTTAAACCTGGAAGTAACTGTGTAACATTTAATGATGAGGATGATGATGACATGATGGTGACAAAGATGCTGACAAGGATGCCATTTGTATGCTTTACCGTTGACAACAAAAATTCTATTTACATAGTCTGTTTTATCCTCACAATATAACTAAAAGCTAATTAAGGCAAATAAGTAGCCTTACATTTGAAATGACAAACAGAGATCCATAATGGGTCAATGATTTCTTTAAGATCACAAAAAAATTGAAAATTTTCTCCCAATTTTAAACCCAATGTTTTTTTTTCCATTGAGATGAGGATGAAAGCAGGAAATTTGTGAATAGGACTCTTCAGTATAATGATTTAAGCTAGATTATAAAGGTTAAAAATGTGTTTCAGAGATAGTTGGCAATGAGTTGTATCTATTTCTGAAGTTTAAAGTACAGTTCCACTGATATAGTAAATGTCATTGGCACATGACTTCATTTCTTTGATCCTAAGTTTCTCTATATCTAAAATGAACAAAATACTATCCACTTTTGTAGTGTGGATGAGATAAAATGTGTGAAAGTGCTATGAAAAATTAAATAAAATAAAAATTAGGTCCATTTTCTTCTTCAAGAGAGACGAGAGGGAGGAAAATGCAAGTATAGATTGAGCTAAATCGTTTAAGTTTGATGGGTTTATCAGACTTTCCGAGATGAGGTTTATCATACCTCATGAGATATGGATGCTAAAAACAGGAAGCACTAATATAAGTGTGGTGCTAAGGGGAAAGTGTTTTGAGCTCTGTTCTTCTTTTATATGCCTTCCTGCATATGCGGGCAGGAAACAGTTATAAATACTATGTTTAAAATGAGAAAGTTAAATACTGCAGATGCAGATAGATCTTGATCCATCCAGAAAATAAATGATACGAGGTCTTTCTGAACTTTCTCAGTTTTTTCACAAATAGTTAACAAATAAGGATCCAGGAGCAGTTAACAATACTGTAATTTCAGATTGGTCACTTTGGAAGCTAAAATAATTTTTGTCAGTACATCATGAATGGTGTTTCTCTGTATTTAATAATGAAAGTTTAAAATTAATTCATTACATGGCTATATGTCAAGCATTTATTTTAAAGTAATCTCCTGAAAGGCAAAGACAATATATAGCACAGTTTCTTTATATACAATATCATACAAAGAAGCATTTATTTAAATATTTAGGTGTATTTATTTTTGGTATGACCTTAGGACATTTATCATAGTACTATATTTGGCTATGAATTTCATATATAAATATTTGATATTACTTCTAAGTTACATGTCAGATATGTGAGGCTGTTTTCTAATAAATTAACAATTTTATTTTTTTCTTGTTATGCTATATGCTGATCTTAGAATTCACAGAGAGGATGTAAAGGTCAAAATTATTACCACAAAATGAGTGGGGAGGAGTATGGAGGAATCTTTTTACAAATTCATTTATAAAAAGCAAGCTTTGGTGTCATGTACCATAACAATATGATTTTAAACAAATAGTTCACCAGTTCATCTATCTTTACAAGAGAAATATCACAAATCACATGCAGATTTTTTAAAGATTTTATTTATTTATTCATGAGAGACACAGAGAGAGAGAGAGGCAGAGTCACAGGCAGAGGGAGAAGCAGGCTCCATGCAGGGAGCCTGACGTGGGACTCCATCCCGGGTCTCCAGGATCACGCCCTGGGCAGAAGGCAGCGCTAAACCGGCTCAGCCACCCGGACTGCCCTCACATGCAGATTTAACAAAATCATGAAAGCATATTCTGTGTTAACACAATATGTGAAAATAATAAAAAGAGTATCACAGAGAGAATCATCCAGTATATTTTATTTTGGTATTCATATTTTGACAGCCTGATGACTTGTATATGTGTTAGGTTTCTACATCTTTATCAAAAAGTAGCTCCTTATGTAGACTTCAAATACAGAATAAAATTGAAATTTATTATTTATTAGAAAGTAAGGAGGCTATGTAACATGTATGATTGTGTTTGAGGTAAAGCATGTAATTAGGAGTAGAATAAAAGCAATGACTAAAATGTCAATATTACATGGACAGTAATTTAGAATTAACGTATTTGATATAGACCTCAGTCAAAAGAGAAGAATAAAGACTCAGTATAATGGATGAATTCATTTTTCACTTATTTGTTTGGTATTTCCAATAGGAAGACTGTTACATTTTGGTAAAGTTTTAGCCAGTGGATCCAGCTATCATGTTTTAAGTTATGGGACTTAGAAGAAAGAGGGGATATATTGACCAGGAATTTTCTGTACTTTGAACTAAGTAAAGTTAGTGAGGGAGCCTAGAAAGTTTAGCAATAACAGCAGTGGATATATAGATATATATAATAGATAGATAGAGATATAGATGTATATACATATATTATTTATTCATTTATATTTTATACATATTTTTATATATTTATTTATTCATTCATTTATATTTTATCCTAAAAGGTTACCCTTACAGTTCATATGGATCAAAATGTTTTATTGTCAATAATGTTTATGACCTTTCTCTTTTGCTCTTATCATTAGTAGGTTTATACCAAGTGTTCAGAATTTTAATCAATTTGGAACTAATTAAGGTCAGTGAAAACCAAACAAACTACATTATAGTTGACGATTTCATATTGCAATAAACATATTAATACTAGAATTATCCTTTACTAAAATTCACATGCAATGGAAAAAAGAGAATGGTTGTTGAATTCAAATATAGAGAGATGATTTTGTTTGTTTTACTGTTGGTCATATATATGACCCAGATTTCTTAAATGCAAAGTTGTTCAAAAATTGTGTAAGTTCTTTATGTATTTTATATATTAATCCCTTATCAGATGTATTATTTCCAAATATCCTCTTTCATTGAATGAGTTGTTTTATTTTGCTGATGGTTTCCTTTGCTGTGCAAAAGCTTTTAATTTTGATATAGTCCCAATAGTTTAATTTTTTGTACCCCTTGCCAAAGGAGACATATGTAGGAAAATATTTTTATACCTGATATAAACTCAACAACAACAACAACAAAAATCCAATTAAAAATGTGCAGAACACATGAACATTTGAAAGCGCAGGGGGTAAAGACAGAGGGAGAGAGAGAGTTAATCTTAAGCAAGCTCCATGTCCAACATGGAGCTTGATGTGGAGCTCAGTCTTGCAACACTGAGATCATAACCTGAGCCAGAATCAAGATTTGGGTACTTAACGAGTTGAACCACCCAGGTGCCCCTAAGATATGAACATTTTTCCAAAGGAAACATACAGATAGCCAGCAAACATATGAAAACATGCTCAATATCTCATCAGGGAAATGCTAATCAAAACCACAATGAGGGGTGCCTGAGTAGCTCAGTCAGTTAAGCATCTGCCTTTGGTTTAAGTCATGATCTCAGGGTCCTAGGATCAAGCTTCATATTGGGCTCCCTGCTCACCAGGGGGCCTGTTTCCCCTGCTCCCCCTTCCACCCCCACTTGCGCTGTCTTCTCTCTCTCTCTCTCTCTCCCTCCCTCTCTCCCTCCTCTTGTTTTCTAAAATAAATAAATAAAATATTTTTAAGAAACACAATATCACTTCACACCCATCAGAATGGTTAAAATAAAAAAACACAAAAAAAGTATTTTGAAGTTGTGGGAAAAAAATAAAACGTTATAAACTATTGGTGAGAATGCAAATTGCTGCAGCTATTGTGGAAAACAGAATGGAATTTCCTCAAAACATTAAAATAGAATTACCATATGATCCAGTAATTCCACTAGTCAGCATTTAGCCAAATAAATAGAAACACTAATTCAAAAAAATGTATGCACCACTATGCTTATTGCAGCACTATTTATAATAGCCCAGAGGTAGAAGCAACATGAGCAACACAATTATCCATTGATAGATAACTATATATATATATATATATATATATATATATATATATATATATATATTATACATACCTTATGATGTGTGAGATATGTGTGTGTATTGTATATATGTAAATAATGGAATATTAATTACTCAGCTACAAAGAGAATGAAATCTTGCTATTGGCAACAACATGAATGGATCTAGAGGGTATAAAATAAGTCAGTGCAAATATTGAATCACCTTTGCAGCCCAGTATAAACCTCACTTGATCATGGTGAAAAATAAATAAATAAAGTAAAATAAGTCAGTCAGAAAAAGACAAATATATGATTTCACTCATATGTGGAGTTTAAGAAATTAAATCAACAACAACAACAACAAAAAGATGAAAAAACAATCTTAAATAAAGAGAAACTGGTGATTCTCAAATAGTGGGTGGGTGGAGAGATAGGTGAAATATGTAAAGGGGATTAAGAATACACTTACTGTGATAAAGGCTGAGTAATGCATGAAATTGTTGAATCACTATGTTGTAAACCTGAATCTAATATAACACTATGTTAATTATGCTGGAATTAAAAATAAATGCACAAAAATAAAATAATAACAGAAAAATATTATTTTAAACCGTAATTATAAATCTATAATAAAATGAACAAATTGCTAATAATTATTACTATTTTTCTTAAAGTTTGTACAGCTTTTGAAAGGCTGAAGCTATTAAAAATAATGTAAACATAATATCTAAAACAAATTTAAATGTAAAGTTTTAAAATATTTAAGTTTCAATGTTTATATGGTAGCTTTGGAAGTCTAGGACATATATTTGTGTATTCCATTAAGAAAGATCTTCTTTAGAAATATTATCATCATGGGTATAGTGTAGAGGTTCAGGGCAGACTTACATGGCATAATAAAGGAACAAATGAATATTGCTTACCTAATTAGCACGTAATTTTTCAAATTTTCAAATATTCAAATTACAGTGGTGAAAAATTCTTAAAAGTAACAAGACGAAAGAAGTAATTAACTTAAAAAGGGAAACCCTTGAGACTATCAGGAGAGTTTTGAACAGAAATAATGCAAGCCAGAGGGAGTATCATGATGTATTCAAAGTGCTAAATGGGAAAAATAGGTAGAAAATAATACTCAAACAAGTAAGACTATCATTCAGAGAAGGAGAGATATAGTTTCCAGAAAAACAAAAACTAAAGGAGTTTGTGACCACTAAACTAGCCCTGCAAGAAATATTAGAGGGAACACTGAGTGGAGTAGAGACCGAAAATAACAACATAAAGGCAGGTAAAACACAAAAGCAGTAAAATTAATGTTTATTTAAAACATCAGTCAAGAAACTCACAAAAATCAATAAAAAATATAATAACACATACCCAAAATGTGGGGAGGAGAGGAGAAAAGAAACACAAACATCATCATCTCAATATAGACTGCTATTTGCAAGAGAGGTTATATACAAACCTAATGGTAACCATATATCAAAACTACTAATAAACTTGCAAAGAATAAAGAGAATGAAATCCAAATATATAAGTAAGGATATCAGCATATCATAAAAGAGAGAAAAACAAGAAAATATCAGAGAAAATTTCCATAAATGTCAACAATTAAATTGAATATGCATGCACTAAAAGCCTCAAACAAAGGATATAAGGTGTCAGAATGGATGAAAAAACAAGACCTATCTACATGCTATCTACAGGGTATTCATTCTAGACCTAACAACACCTGCAGATTGAAAGTGAGGGGATGAAGAAATATATATCACCAATATGGATGTTAAAAGAGTGAGAGTAGCAATATTTATATTGGAGAAATTAGACTTTTTAACAAAGACTCTAACAGGAGACAAAGTAGGACACCATAATAATAGGACAATTCAACAAGAAAATATAATAGTAAATATTTATGCACCCAAAGTGGGTTTATAAACAATATATATAAAACAATAACAATCATAAAGGAATTAATCATTAATAATATAATCCTAGTAGGGTATTTTAATCCCCCACTTAAATCAATGAACAGATCATTAAACAGAGAAGAAACAAGAAATCAATGGCTCTCAATGAAATACTGGAGCATGTGGACTTAATGAAATATTCAGAACATTCCAACAACAAAACAGCAGAGTACACACTCTTTTAAAGTGCACATTCTTCAGAATAGATCAGATATTAGTTAGGCCACACAACAAGCCCTAATAAATCCAAGACAGAAGTCATAACATGCACCTTTTCTTAACACAATGCTATAAAACCAGAATTAAATCACAAGAAAAAATCTATAAACACAAATATGTGGAGGCTAACTAACATGCTATTAAGCAATGAATGTGACACCATGAAATAAAAGGAGAAATACAAAAACAATACTTGAAAATAAATGAAAATGAAAACATAATGGTGGAAAAACTATGGGATGCAGCAAAAGCAGTCTTAACACTGAACTATATAGCAATACAGGCCTATCTCGAGAAGCAAGAAAAATCTCAAACAACAACAACAACAACAACAACAACAACAACAACAACAACAAAAACCTAACTTTACCCAAAGGTACTATGAAAAGAACAACAACAACAACAAATGCCTAAGGCCAGCAGAAGGAAGCAAAAAAATAAAGATTAGAACAGAAATCAATGATATAGTAACTAATAAAACAATAGAAGAGATCAATGAAACCATGACACAATTCTTAGAACAAACCAATAAAATTGGTAAACCTCTAGCCAGACTTATGAAAAAGAGAAGAGAAAGCACCCAAACAAATACAATCACTAATGAGAGAAGAGAAATAATATCCAATAGCACAGAGATACAAACAATTATGAGAATACTATGAAAAACTATATGCCAAGAATTTGGACAACCTAGAAGATATGGATAAACTCCTAGAAATATATAAACTACCAAAACTGAAACATGAAGAGGTAGAAAACCTGAGTAGACTTATCAAAAACAAAGAAATTTATTTAGTAATCAAAACCCCCAACAAACAAAAGTCCAACACCTAATGGACCCACAGACAAATCTGCCAAACATTTAAAAGAGACATAATACCTTCTGTTCTCAAATTATTTTAAAAGATAGAAAAGGAAGTAAAACATTCAAACACATTCTATGAGGGTAGATTTAGCTTGATACTAAAACTAAATGAAAACTAGAGTCCAATACTCCTGATGAACATAGATTCAAAAATCCTCAAAAAAAAATAGTAAGAGACCAAATCTACTAATACATTTTAAAAAATCATTCACCAAGAGTAACTGGAATTTATTCCTAGTTGCAAGGATGGTTCAATATTTGCAAATCAAATGATGTGGTAGATCACATTCATAAAAGAAAAAATAAGAACCATGTGATCATTTGAATACATGCAGAAAAAAGTCATTGTACAAAGTACAGCATCCATTCATGATAAAAACCTTCAACAATGTAGGTTTGGACAGAAGAAATTTAACATAATGGAGGACATTTATGAACCTCCCCTCCCAGCTAGTATCATCCTCCATGGAGAAAAACAGAGTTTTTCCTTTATGCTCAGGAACAAGACAAGGATGTCTCATCATCACTTGTACTCAATATAGTACTGGAAGTGCTAGCCTCAGCAATCAGAAAATAAAAAGAAGTGAAAACAGCTAAATCAGTAAGGAAGAAATAAAACTTTCACTATCTGTATATTACATGTTACTGTATATAGAAACCCAAATCCCTTCACCAAAATTTGTTAGCATTGATACATTAATTCAGTAAATTCACAAGATACAAAATCAGCATGCAGAAATCTGTTGCAAATGCCCAGATTAGATTATAACTTAGGTTAAATTCATTTATCCTCCTATGAATCAAACCTTCTAAAATCTAAAATACTGTATGTTTGTATTTCAAGGTGCATTCTAAAAATGTTGATATTGATAAAATACCGCATTTGACAAAGTATCATAAGATAAAATTAGTTTCAATGGTTTATTAGTATATTTTACCACAAAAGCTCAAATAGAATTTTGGGAAGGAATATTGGGGTTATATTCAAATGGATAAATGGAATTTTCTCTTCATTTTCTTAGCCACTGATAAGTGACTAAGAACTAATTCAGAATATTTCAAAATATCTGAGATGTCACTAATACTATAGAAAAATGGGTAAGCTTCTCAAATTTGAGCTCTGAACTATCATTTGTACTATATATCTATGAAGTTTTCTATCTTAAGACAGATTTTAGTCAAAGTGGAACTTTCTTTCCAGTGACACATAATGGGGACATATTTTACCCTAGGAATGTTGGCACTAGAAGAACAAGCTCTTGAGAAGTGGAAAGTGCTGGGGTTTCCTAAATTTTACAATTTCAGTGGTGTGAGAAATGTTAAAAAGTCTTTATCATAAATCTTCCTAACTTTTTGAGAGGGAAAACATACATTTTTTAGAGAAGTTTTAGGTTCACAAAATTGACAGGAAGGTAGTCTCTTACTTCCCATACACTTCATGCTTCTATACATGCATAGTCTCTTCCATTATCAATATCCGTACAAGAGTGGTACATTTGTTAAAACTGATGAACCTCCATTGATTAATCATATTCAGCCAAAGCCCACAGATTACTTTTGTGTTCACTTTGGGTGTTGTACATTCTATAAATTTGAAAAACGTATAGTAACATGTATATATCATTATGGTGTATCCATATCAAACAGGAAGGTATTTCCACTGCCTTAAGAATCCTCTGTGCTCCACCTATTTATCTAGTGTTCCACATATCTGAAAACCACTAATCTTCCCCCCATATTTTTGCCTTTTCAAGAATGTCATAAGGTTGGAATCATACAGTATGCAGTCTTTTCAGATTGTTTTTTCACTTAATGATATCTGAATATTCCTCTTTGTGTTTTCATGACTTGATAGTTCATTTATTTGGACACTGAATCGTATTCTATTGTTTGAATGTGCTTATTTATCTACTTACCTCTTGAGGGAGTGTTCATAGTTTCCAAGTTTGGGCAATTATGAATATAACTGCTGTCAACATGTGTGTAGGGTTTTCTGTGGATATGTTTTTAAACTTGGGTAAATATCAAGGGGGCATACTGGATTATTATGTGTTAAAAGTATGTTTAAGTTGTAAAAAATTGCCAAACTGTCTTACAAAATCGCTGCACCATTTTGCATTCCCACTAACACTGAGTGGGAGCTGCTGTTGCTCCATAACCTCTATAATTAGGTATTTTTAATGCTCTAGATTTTTTCCATTCTAATAAATGTGTAATGGTGTCTCATTACTTTTCACATTAATTCTTAATATGAAACGTGGGACTCATTCTTGCTCTTATATTTTAGGCTATTCTGTCTGATTTAGCAGTTAACTCTCCCAATTTTAAGAATACAGAGGTAAAAAAAAGGGGGGGGAAGTATTAAGTTGATATCCCTATCATGCTGACTCTAAGTTGGATAAATATATTCTCTGTGTGTGTGTCTCCGAATATGTGTATGTGCATACACATGCATGCGTGTATGTATGTGTGTACAAATATGCATATTTAATTTGTTCATTTTTTATTCATTTATTCATTGTTGGGCTTCAGGTGCTTAGAATTGTGTTTGTTCATGGCATTCTTGTTAATTTTTCCATGAATTTGCAGCCTAATTCAGAATCAATAGCTTACATCTTCCTCTATGCTCATCTATCTGATCTTCTTGCCTCTTCCTTAGAACAAACGTTGTCCTACACATTGTGTTTTCAGTGTTTTCTTTTTATGTTTTTAAATTTTATTGAAGTATAATTAATATACAAATAATTGCACACATTTAATATATACATTTGATGAGTTAGGACATATGCATACACCTCTGATACCATTACCATAATCAAAGTACTAAATATATCTATCACCTCCAAACTTGTGTGCTTTTATTTTTTTTGTGTGTGGTTAAGAAATATTAGAATAAGATCTACCTTGTTAAAGGTATTTTAACTATTTTGCTAGTCGTCTTTTAAAATCCTTTGTATTTCCATGATGTCAGTTATAGCTTTTCTTATTTCATTCATGTTTTTATTAGCCTCTTAACAATTTTAAATTGCATGACACCACATCATTAACTCTGTCTCTGGAACTTACTCATCTTGCATAAATGAAACTTTATATCCATTGAACAGCAGTCTCCCCTTCCCCTCCCCCTAGCCTCTGGCAATTATGACTCTATTTTCTGCATCCAAGAGTTTAGCTATTTTGGATATTTCATATAAATAGAATAATGTAGTACTTGTTCTTCTGTAACTGATTTATTTAACATAGCATAATATTCCCGAAGTTCATCCATATTATTGCAGATGTCAGGATTTCTTTTTTACTTAAGAAACTTTAAAGTAATATTTATTTGTGTGTATTTACTACATTTTATTTATCCAATTAATTATTGATGAACATGTAGGGTTTTTTTTCAAATTTTGGATATTGAGAATAATGCTGAATAGCATAAGGGAAAATTCAAATTTAATTTGAATAAATGTGAGAGTGCAGATAACTCTTTGAGATCTTGATTTAAATTCCTTTGGATATATACCCAGAAAAGGGGATTGCTGGATCATATAATAGCTTTATTTTTATTTTTATTTTTATTTTTTATTTTATTTTTTATAAATTTATTTTTTTATTGGTGTTCAATTTGCCAACATATAGAATAACACCCAGTGCTCATCCCATCAAGTGCCCACCTCAGTGCCCATCACCCAGTCATCCCCACCCCCCGCCCACCTTCCCTTCCACCACCCCTAGTTCTTTTCCCAGAGTTAGGAGTCTCTCATGTTCTGTTTCCCTCTCTAACATTGCCCACTAATTTTTTTCCTTTCCCCTTTATTACCTTTCACTATTTTTATATTCCCCAAATGAATGAGACCTTATAATGTTAGTCCTTCTCCGATTGACTTATTTCACTCAGCATAATACCCTCCAGTTCCATCCACGTTGAAGCAAATAGTGGGTATTTGTCGTTTCTAATCCTGAGTAATATTCCATTGTATACATATACCACATCTTCTTTATCCATTCATCTTTCGATGGACACCGAGGCTCCTTCCACAGTTTGGCTATTGTGGACATTGCTGCTAGAAACCTCGGGGTGCAGGCGTCCTGGCGTTTCATTGCATCTGTATCTTTGGGGTAAATTCCCAGCACTGCAATTGCTGGGTCGTAGGGCAGATCTATTTTTAACTCTTTGAGGAACCTCCACACAGTTTTTCAGAGTGGCTGCACCAGTTCACATTCCCACCAACAGTGCAGGAGGGTTCCCCTTTCTACACATCCTCTCCAACATTTGTTGTTTCCTGTTTTGTTAATTTTCCCCATTCTCACTGGTGTGAGGTGGTATCTCACTGTGGTTTTGATTTGTATTTCCCTGATGGCTGGTGATGCGGAGCATTTCCTCATGTGCATGTTGGCCATGTCTATGTCTTCCTCTGTGAGATTTCTGTTCAATAGCTTTATTTTTAACTTTGAAGAACTTCCATAATCTTTTCTAGCATGACTGCACCATTTTATATTTCAAGAATAGAAAAGAACTCCAGCTTATCCATATCCTTGTCAACACTTAGTTATTCTTTATCTCTTTTTACAATAGATACCCTAACGGATGTGAAGTGATATATCATTGTGGTCTTGATTTTTATTTCACTAATGATTAGTGACGTTTAGCACTTTTCATGTAGCCATTTGAATTTTCTCTTTGGATAAATGTCTATTTAAGTATTTTGCCTTTTTATGTATTGAGTTGTTGTTGTTTTGCTATTCATTTTTAGGAGATTCTTATATATTTTGGAAATTAATCCCTGGTTAAATATATAGTTTGCAAACATTTTCTCTCATTCTATAGGTTACCTTTTCATTCTTGATTTTCCCTTTGCTGTACAGAAGCTTTTTAGTTTGATATAATCTCATTTGATTATCTTTGGTTTGATGTCAAATACTATGAATCATTAACAAGGTCAATGTCAAGAAGCTCTTCTCCTATGTTTTCTTCAAGAAGTTTTACACTTTCATGATTTATGTTTGTCCTTAATTCATTTTGAGTTGATTGTTGTTAAAATATCCATACTATTCAAAGCATTGTATGGATTCAAAGCACTCCCCATCTATATCCCAATTGCATCTTTTAGAGAACTAAAGCAATCCTAAAATTCATATGGAACTACAAAAGACCCTAAAAAGCCAAAACATCTTGAGAAATACAATAAATTTGGAAGTATCTTACTTCCAGATTTCAAAATATACTAAAATTTTAGAGTAAAGCCAGACACTACTAACATAAAAACAGACATATGCAACAATGAAATAGAATTAAGAGCCCTAAAATAAATTCATGCATATATGATCAACTGATGTTTAACAAGGCTAGCAGCAACACCCAATAGGGACAGTGTAATATATTCAACAGTGGTGAAGGGAAAACTATATATCCACATGTAAAACAATGATCTTGGGCCTCTATCTTACACCATACACAAAAATCAACTCTTTCCTTTTTCTTCTAATAGAATTTAGGACTAGAAAATATGAGTAACATCTGGAATATGCTACTATGAAAATAATGGGTTAGTTGAAAGTAACTTGAGTAGTAAACCAGATTGTTAAAATAAAGCTTATGCTTTGAGGGTGGCTCAGTGGTTGAGTGCCTGCCTTTTGCTCAGGGCGTGATCCTGGTCCAGGAAACAAGTCCTGCATCGGGCTCCCTGTGAGGAGCTTGCTTTTCCCTCTGCCTATTTCTCTGCCTTTCTCTCTGTGTTTCATGGATGAATAAATAAAATATTTTTTTTTTTAATTTTTATTTATTTATGATAGGCACACAGTGAGAGAGAGAGAGAGAGGCAGAGATACAGGCGGAGGGAGAAGCAGGCTCCATGCACTGGGAGCCTGATGTGGGATTCGATCCCGGGTCTCCAGGATCGCGCCCTGGGCCAAAGGCAGGCGCTAAACCGCTGCGCCACCCAGGGATCCCTAAATAAAATATTTTTAAAAAGCTTATGCCTTGAGCTTTATTACTTCAATAACAAATAATTAAAATAAAATATATTTTATTAGATCAATTGGTAACAATTAGAGGATCCCAGTAATAACATAATAACTTTTATTTCTCCTATTCTCTTCTCAAATTTTGTATTTTTAAAAAATTTTTCCAAGAACTATAGCAAAGAAAGTTTTTACTGTTCTGTGCTTTACACCAATGTACACAAACACTAATACATATATTTGCAGTGTCTCAAAAACACACAAGCACATGTGCATACACACACAAATGTGGACTTAATTCTAAGTTTTGTCTACTTTCCAAATCCTAGGATGAGTTTAAGAAATCTGGGTGGAAAAAATTTTGAAACTCCATTTTGAAATAAAAAGATTTAGGATTCCAGCAGTAAATAAAAGCTAAAAAGTCAATAAACAACAAAAACTAATTTAAACAGTATTACAGGGCAGCCTGGGTGGCCCAGCAGTTTAGCGCCACCTTCGGCCGAGGGTGTGACCCTGGGGTCCCTAGATCGAGTCCCACGTCGGGCTCCCTGCATGGAGCCTGCTTCTCTCTCTGCCTGTCTTCTGCCTCTCTCTCTCTCTCTCTCTCTCTCTCTCTCTCTCTCTCTCTCTCTCTCTGTGACCCTCATGAATAAATAAATAAAATCTTAAAAAAATAAAAATAAACAGTATTACATTTGAAGATCAGAGGCTTATTAAATTATAGCCATACTATCTTCAACATATCATTTAATTTATTTGTTTTGTTCTACACTTGTGAAAATATACATTTCTTTTTTTTTAATTAATTTTTATTGGTGTTCAATTTACCAACATACAGAAAAACACCCAGTGCTCATCCCGTCAAGTGTCCACCTCAGTGCCCGTCACCCATTACCCTCCAACACCCGCCCTCCTCCCCTTCCACCACCCTTAGTTCGTTTCCCCGAGTTAGGAGTCTTTATGTTCTGTCTCCCTTCCTGATATTTCCCAACATTTCTTTTCCCTTCCTTTATATAAATAATAGTGAAAGGGAAAATATACATTTCTATAAGGTTTTAATCAGAATTTATAATTAAGTATTTTTATTTTCACCTTTTGTAAAACATTATGGATCTTATCAGAAACTATAGCAAAATATACATGGGAAATTCAGATAATATTTCATACTTGTCCATTGTGAAGAGTTTATCAACAATCTTCTCTTTTTCCTGTCAGTCTAATTCTGACCAGTTTCCTGCAGTGCTGTAAATGAGACAACCACAAGTCACTGAATACTAATCATATTTTTAAAATTAGAAGAGTAGTTGTCATGGATAGTACATTACAGAAATAAAAACTCTACAAAATGGCTATAATTATCATGTACAATTTTAATAATTTAAAATTATAATATTATTTTAAATATTTCATTTTTCACTCTAAAACTTACAGAAAATGTGTCTTTACTTAAAAATACCACCTATCCATAAAGAAATATCTGATTAACCACTGAAGCTTTCCAATTATTTTAAAATTACAGTAATTTCTTTTTCTTAAGATTATTTATTTATTTATTTATTTAGTTAGTTAGTTAGTTAGTTAGTTATGAGAGACACAGAGAGAGAGGCAGAGACAAAGGCAGAGGGAGATGCAGGTTCCCTGCAGGGAGCCCAATGTGGGATTCAATTTCATTATGCATATTTCCTAGAAAAATCATTTTGTATACATTTAGTTAAGTAGTCTTAGAGATATTGCTTTCGTGGAATGAAAAATGTAATTGGTATATGAGGTATTATAAATAATCCTGGACAGAGAAAGTAATATACAGTAATATATATCTACTCTCCACGTTATATTGATTGGACTGTAAAGGTAGGTGAGTTTATATGTGTGTATATATGCACATATATGTTTACATATTTATGTGTATGTGTGCATAATCTTGAAAGTATCAATTAAAATATAGTTTATTTTAAGTTATTATTTTATTATTTCAGATAATTTTTAAAATTCTTCTATGATGATTAATGGCAAGCAGAGCATTTGTTAGCAATCTAACTAAAACCAGCATCCTTGAGAATTAGTGATGTTCTTTTGTGGTCATTTAAAACACAATACTCAAGTAACACAATACTCTAAACTGAATCAACCATATTTAATGTGAATTAAAAGTTTCAAAGTTAAAAAAAAAAAAGTTTCAAAGTTGAAGTAATTATATGTTGTTAATCACTTTAATGATAAAAAGGTTATCTATTGCATGACTTCTATCAAGTAGCAGCTTAACACGTTCTTGCAACAGGCACCAACAACCCTTTCCAGTTTCATTAAACTCACAGAGAACTTTTGGAAAAAAAAAAAAAAAGAACTTTTGGAAATATTAAAGCTACCACATTGGGTCACTTTTTCAGTTTCTATGAGAAATTTAGGACTCACTTGAGACCATCCAAAGACAGACCGCTGTATAGAGTCCTTTATTTTTCTTGGTGGCTTCCTTCTGAACTACCTTGCACATTTTTGGTTCTTTAGATTTTGACTCCAGGTAGTTTTACCAAATTATGTCTGATTCTACATATTGCACATGGCATATCTGTCTTTGGAGAGAATATTGTCTTACTGGACTGTTGTTAATTCACTGACTAGATCTCTGAGAGAACAGAACATTAACCTATTCCCAAAACACACACCTGCCAAATTTGAGATGAAAAGGGTGAAGAAAAAAAAAACTATTTTTCCTAACTTTAAGTCTACAGCATTTTGCTCTGTGCACATCATTTCAAAGAGCATTACAAAGTTGTGACCTTATAGGTCAGCATCTACCAACAAATCCAGAAAATTCTCTGAAAATCAGCCCCTAAATATAGTGACCTTGCAGTTTCATAAACACAATATGTAATAGTGGATTACACTTCAAATTAGTCTTTTCAGTCTCTAATCATTTTCAGGAATAGGAAAAATATAATTCCCTTATTTTCACATCTTTGAAAATTCTTCTAGACATTTTTTTTTTACTATTTTAGGCAATGATTATCTAATGAAAGTGAATACTTTGATGTATCATCCTCAATGACCTTGATTTTACCCATCAAGAAATGAGATTTTTATTGTTGTTTTAGTGCCTTTTGTTTTATTTTTGTCTTTGTATACTGAGTTCTTGATTTCAGCTCTGAGATTCTGCAGAAGAGTCAACTTATACTCTTTGGTATTTTTATTCATTTATTCTTGACCCTTCCCTGGGTCATACTCTTTGATAAAATATACACTTAAGATTCCTCATTGATGCTCAAAGGCTATTCACTAAAGTAAAGGATGTTGTATCTTATAATGAGTTATATATTATAAAATAAGTCTAAAATGGAGTTTGTAACTTGGGAGATAAATTTCAGTATCAAGAAAATGAGAGCGACATTGACAAGGAACATTTTAAAAATTAGATTTCCAGTCACAATTCAGTTTGATCTGCTTTCTCACATGTGAATTTTTCCTTTCAATTCAGCCAAGTTGCCCAATATCAATTTAGCACTCTGCTATAGAATATTATCAAGATCTCACACTTAGGTGTGAGGCCTTTTATTACAAAAGTTCGCAAAGGTTTTTAATTTATAAATTGAGCTTGGGGGATATTAGAATTGGAACCTCAACAGCTTGGCAAAATAGTGATATATGGATAACACCTAATGCCATTCAACTAAAATTTTAAGCTGTGAGATTCATATTTTCAAAATTGCAGGGGCTCTCCCGCCAGCCAGCACCATTCAAATTGCATGAATCAGTGCACCCATGCCTGCACCCAAGAGGATCTGTCCCAGTGCACACTAAGAGACTGCAGTTCAATGCATGGTGGGAGCTCTTGGCTCCGGGGCTCAGGATCTGGCTACCACCATTTATTTTTATTTTTATTTTTATTTTTATTTTTATTTTTATTTTTATTTTTATTTTTATTTTTATTTTTATTTTTATTATTTTTATTTTTATATTTTTATTTTTATTTTATTTTTATTTTCATTTTCATTTTCATTTTTTCTCCTTTCATCCTGGAGAGGTAAGGCCTCCAGGGAACAAAGGCTTCACAGTGTAAACAGCTTACACTGAGCCTGGACACCTGGCAATGGGTGGGGCATCTCCCCCCAGTCATAGACACCTGAAAATCAGTGAAGTAGGCCCATACCCTAGAAGACCAGCTGGAAGAATAGGGGAAGAGCATGTTTTCTGATGTACCAGTACTGGAAAACTTCAGGACTGAGAGAAAATAGTATATAGAACTTGAAGTTTCTTCCTTTTGAATCATTTTTCTTTCGGGTTAAAAATTTCCAATATTCTTTATTTTCTGCTGTCTTAACTACAAAATTTTATCAACTCTTCATTTTTTGTTTTTTTTTTTTACTTTTTGACTTTCTTATATTTATAATTACATCTCATAGGTATATTTCATTTTTGGTTTACTTTCAACGTATTAAATTTAATTTAAAAAAATTTAAGTTAAACTCAATTTGTCAACGTATAGTATAACACACAGTGTTCACTCACCCCATCAATTACCCTCCTTAGTGCCTGTCAAACAGTTACTCAGTCCTCCCACCCACCTCCCATTCTGCAAGCCTTTGTTTGTTTCCCAAAGTTAGGAGTCTCTCATGGTTTGTTTCCCTCTCTGATTTTTCCACTCAGTTCTCCTCCTTTCCCTTATAATCCCTTTCATTATTTCTTGTGTTCCATGTATGAGTGAAATCACATGATGATTGCCCTTCTTTGATTGATTTATTTCACTCAGCATACTACCCTCCAGTTCCATCCATGTCAAAGCAAAAGGTAGGTGTTCATATTTTCTGATGGCTGAGTAATATTCCATTGTGTTTATATACCACATCTTCTTTATCCATTCATCTGTTGAAGGAAATAATGGCTCCTTCCACAATTTGGCTATTGTGGACATTGCTGCTATGAACATTGGGGTGAAGGTGTCCCGATATTTCACTACATCAATATCTTTGGTGTACCCAGTAGTGCAATTGCTGGGTCATAGGGTAGCTCTATTTTTTAACTTCTTAAGGAACCTTCACAGTTTTTTCCAGAGTGGCTGGCTATACCAGTTTGCGTTCCCACCAACAGTGCAAGACAGTTCCCTCTCCAATATTTGTTGTTTCCTATCTTGCTAATTCTCACCATTCTCACTGGTATGAGGTGGAATCTCATTGTGGTTTCGATTTGTATTTTCCTGATGGCAAGTGATGTGGAGTATTTTCTCATGTGCTTGTTGGCCATGTGTAGGTCTTCTTTAGAGAAATGCCTGTTCATGTCTTTTGCCCATTTCAAGACTGGATTGTTTGTTTCTTGGGTGTTGAGGTTGAGGGGGTGGAGAACGATTTACAAATGGTACTAAAAATAAATATGGGGTAAAAATCCTCATATCAAATAAATTAGATTTTAAACCAAAGACTGTACTAAGAGATGAAGAGGGACACTATATCATACTTAAAGGGTCTATCCAACAAGAAGATCTAACAATCATGAATATTTATGCCCCTAATATGGGAGCTTCCAAGTATATCAATCAATTAATAACCAAACTAAAGACACACTTAGATAGTAATACACTAATAGTAGGACACTTCAACATGGCACTTTCTTCAAATGACAGATATTCTAAGCAGAAGATCACAAAAAAAAACCAACAACAAGGGCCTTGAATGACACGCTAGACCAAATGGTTTGAAAAATTTATGCAGAATATTCCATTCTAATGCAACAGAGTACACAAGCTAACCTTACACCTCAAGGAATTGGAGAAAGAAGAGCAAATAAAGCCTAAACCAAGCAGAAGAGAAATAATAAAGAGTAGAGCAGACCTCAAGGAAATAGAGTCCAGAAGAATTGTAGAACAGATCATCAAAACCAAAACCTGGTTCTTTGAAAGAATTAATTAGATAGATAAATCTCTAGCCAGATTTATTAAAAAGAAAAAAAGACTCAAATTAATAAAATCATGAACAAAGAGGAGAGATCACAACCAATACCAAGGAAATACAAATAATGTTAAAAAATGTATCATGAGTAACTATATGCCAGTAAAGTAGGCAATCTGGAAGAAATTGATGCATTCCTGGAAACCTACAAATTACCAAAACTGAAATAGTAAGAAATAGAAAACCTGAACAGACCAATAACCATCAATGATATTGAAGCAGTCATCAAAAGCCACCCAAGACCCAAAAGTCAGGGCCATATGACTTCCCAGGGGGATTCTACCAAACATTTAAAGAAGAAATAATACTTATTCTATTAAAGCTGTTTGAAAGGATGGAAATGGAAAAAATACTTTAAAACTTGTTCTATGAGGCAAGCATTACCTTGATCCCAAAACCAGGCAAAGACCTCACCAAAAAGTAGATTTAGAGACCAATATCCCTGATAAATATGGATGCAAAAGTTCTCACCAAGATACTAGCTAATAGGATCCAACAGCACATTAAGAGGATTATTCACCAAGACCAAGTGGGTTTATCTTTGGGTTTCAAGAGTGGTTCAACATTTGTAAAACAATCAACATGATAGATCAAATTAATAAAAGAAAAAACACATCTTCTTTATCCATTCATCTTTCGATGGACACCGAGGCTCCTTCCACAGTTTGGCTATTGTGGCCATTGCTGATAGAAACATCGGGGTGCAGGTGTCCCGACGTTTCATTGCTGAGTGAAATAAGTCAATCGGAGAAGGACAAACAGTGTATGTTCTCATTCATTTGGGGAATATGAATAATAGTGAAAGGGAATATAAAGGAAGGGAAAAGAAATGTTGGGAAATATCAGGAAGGGAGACAGAACATAAAGACTCCTAACTCGGGGAAACGAACTAGGGGTGGTGGAAGGGGAGGAGGGCGGGTGTTGGAGGGGAATGGGTGACGGGCACTGAGGTGGACACTTGACGGGATGAGCACTGGGTGTTTTTCTGTATGTTGGTAAATTAAACACCAATAAAAGTTAATAAAAAAAAAAAAGAAAAAAGAAAAAACAAGAACCATATGATTCTCTCAATAGATGCAGAGAAAACATTCAACAAAATACAGCATCCATTCCTGATTAAAACAATTCAAAATGTAGGGATAGAAGGAACATTTCTCAATATCAAATAGCCATCTATGAAAAGCTCACAGTGAATATCATTTTCAGCAGGGAAAATTTGAGAGCCTTTCTCCTAAGATCAGGATCCCGACAGGGATGCCCACTCTCACCACTTTTGTATTCCTATCCTCAGCAATCAGACAACAAAAAGAAATAAAAGGCATTCAAATTAGCAAAGAAGCCAAACTCTCCCTCTTTGCAGATGACATCATACTGTATATTAAAAAAACAAAATACTCCACCCCAAAAGTCCTAGAATTCATACAGCAATTTGGCAATGTGGCACAATACAAAATCAATGCCCAGAAATCAGCGGCACACACTAACATTTCTACACACTAAATGAGACTGAAGAAAGAGAAATTAAGGAATCAATCTCATTTACTATTGCACCCA
The DNA here is from genome assembly GCF_018345385.1 of Vulpes lagopus. Lineage (NCBI taxonomy): Eukaryota > Metazoa > Chordata > Mammalia > Carnivora > Canidae > Vulpes > Vulpes lagopus. The sequence goes on along the minus strand of NC_054848.1, from coordinate 69,218,069 downwards.
AACCCATAATATACTGAGGAATAAACCTAACCAAAGAGATAAAGTATCTATACTCTAAAAGCTACACAACACTATTATGCTATACGTGCATGTTGCTGTCATGTTTTTGAAACACTATATCTTGAAGTGGCTTCTTTTTTTTAATTTTTTTAAATTTATTTATGATAGTCACAGAGAGAGAGAGAGAGGCAGAGACACAGGCAGAGGGAGAAGCAGGCTTCAAGCACCGGGAGCCCGATGTGGGATTCGATCCCGAGTCTCCAGGATCGCGCCCTGGGCCAAAGGCAAGCGCTAAACCGCTGCGCCACCCAGGGATCCCTGAAGTGGCTTCTTTTTCCATTGACTATTCTTTCTTGCTTTGTCAAAAATTAATTGACAAAATAGTCTTGTGTATATTTCAAGGCTTTCTATTCTGTTCCACTGATCTATGTGTCTCTTTATGTGACAGTATCATACTGTTTTGATTACTTTATATCTTCAAATTTGAGACTGTAATACTGCAGTTTTTTCTGCCCTTTTAAGATTGCATTGTCTATTCAGAGTCTCTTGTGGCTATATAAAATTTTATAATTATTTTGTTCTAGTTTTGTGAAAGTATACTATTGGCATTTTAATGGAGATTGCATTAAATTTGTAGATTGCTTTAGGTAGTATACAAATTTTAACTATTTTTTTGTGGGAGGCTTGTATTGAGATGTATTTCCCTCCTAGGACCACCTTTGCTGTATCTCAAAGATTTTGAACAATTGTGCTTTCATCTTTGTTTCCATTAAAATTTTCAATTCTTCTCTAATTGCATTTTGACCCATTCATCTGTTACTAGGATGATCTTTATCCTAAAAATGCTTGAATTCCTTCCAAATTTCTTCTTGTGATTGAGTTCTAGTTTCAAAGCATTGTGATCTGAAAATATGGAGGGAATAATCCCAATCATTTGATATTGGTTGAGACCCGATTTGTCACCCCGTTTGTGGTCTATTGTGGAGAAAGTTCCATGTGCACTTGAGAAGAATGTGTATTTGTTCTCCAAATTCATGAGTATGTAATATTCCTTTGTGTGTGTGTGTGTGTGTGTGTGTGTGTGTGTGTGTGATCTTCAATTTTTAATGGATGTTTTAGAGTTTTCAAATTACAGGTTTCATGTTCTATTCCTAGGCATTTTATATTTTTGGGTGCAATTATAAATGTGATTGTTTTCTTAATTTATCTTTCTGCTTCTTTGTAATTAGTGTATAGAGATACAATGGATTTTTTATGTTGATTTGGTTTTCTTACTGAAGAAACTTACTGAATTAATTCATTCAGTAGTTTTTAGCAAAATCTATTGGTTTTCTTTATATAGTATCATATTATCTGTAAATAGTAAATATTTTACTTCTTCCTTAACAATTTTGATGTCTCTTATTCCTTTTTATTTGTCTGATGGCTGTGGCTAGATCTTCCAGTACTATACTGAAAAAAAGTTATGAGAGTGGACAATATTTTTTGTCTCTGATGGAAAAATTTTTCATTTTTTCAAAATTGAGTACATGGTTAGCTATGTTTTTTATGCATGACCTTTATTATGTTGAAGTATGTTTTCTTTAAATCTACTTTCACGAGGATTTTAATCATGTATGGATGTTGTAAGTTGTCAGATGCTTTTAGTGCTTCTATTGAAAAGACCATATAGTTTTTATCCGTTATTTTGTTAATGTGATGTGTCAACCTGTTTGGTTAGAAAATATTGAACACCCTTGCATTCCAATAATAAATTCCACTTGTTATTGGAAAATGATATTTTTAATGTATTGTTGGAGGTGGTTTGTTAATATTCTATTGAGGACATTTGCATCAATGGCCATCGTACATATAGGTCTGTACTTCTCTTTTTTTGTGGTATCTTCATCTGGTTTTGTTATCAGGATAATGTTGGCCTCATATAGTTAATTTGGAACCTTTTCTTACTCTTGTATTTTTGTAAATAGTTTGAGAACAATAGGTTTTAATTCTTCTTTAAATATTTGGTGGAATTCACCTGTGAAGCCATCTGGTACTGGACTTTTGTTTGTTGAGAGTGTTTTTGTTTGTTTTGTTTTTTCTTTCATTACAGTTATGATTCCATTGCTGGTAATTTGTCTGTTCCAATTTTCTATTTCTTTCTGATTCAGCATTGGGAGTTTATATGCTTTTAGGAATGTATCCATTTCTTCTAGATTGTCCCACTATAATTTTTCTTAATATTGTCTTATACTCCTTTGCATTTGAGTGATGTTTACTGTTTCTCCTTTTATTTGTTTGAGTTCTCTCTCTCTCTCTCTCCCTTTTTGTTCTGGTGGATGTGGCTAAAGGTTTGTCAATTTTGTTGTTATTTTCAAAGAACCAGATCCTAGTTTCAGTGGTGTGGTCCATTAACCCTTAGTTTGTATTTCATTTATTTTTGGTTTGTATTTCATCTATTTTTCATTTGTATTTCATTTATTTCAGCTCTTATCTTTATTATATCTTCCCTTTGACTAGTTTGGGATTTTGTTTGTTGTTCTGTTTCTAGTTCCTTTAGCTGTAATTTTTTTTATTTAATATTTTTCTTGATTCTTCAGATAGGCTTGTATTGTGATAAACTTCCCTCTTAGAACAGTTTTAGCTGCTTCCCAAAGATTTTAGAATATTGTGTTTTATTTTTCATTTGTCTCCATGTATCTTTTACTTTTTTTCTTTGAGTTCTAGACTGACTCACATATTCTTAATAGTGTATTATTTTATTTTCATGTATTACTGTTTTTTCCCATATTTTTCCTTGTGGTTGATTTCTAATTTTATAGTGTTGTGAATGAAAGCTGCATGGTATAACACCAATATTTTTGAATTACAGTTTTTGCTTTTACTTAATTTTTAAACTTAAACATAATTATTATATGCTGTATTTTATAAAATATTTTATTTATTTGAGAGAGAGAAAGAACACACAAGGGAGCTTGAGGTGGGAGAGGAGGAGAGGGAAAGGAATACACAGACTTATGAGCAGAAACCTCAATGCAGGGCTCAATCCCAGGACCATGGGATCATGATCTGAGCCAAGGGTAGGTGCTTAACCAATTGAGCCTCCCAGCACCCCGACATATACTCTATTGTTAGTATCAGGGGTAGAACTTCATGATTCATAAGTTGCATATAATACACAGTGCTCATTATATCAAGTGCCTTCCTTAATGCCTGTCTTCTAATTACCCCTTTCCTCCAACAAACTCCCTGTTTGTTTCTTCCTCTGCCTCTGTGTGTGTGTGTGTTTCTCATGAATAAATATAAAATCTTTAAAAAACCCCTCCCATCTAGCAACCCTCATTTTCTTCCCTATAGTTAACAGTCTTTTATGGTTTACTTCTCTCTTTGTTTTCATCTTATTTTATTTTTCCTTCCTTTCTCCTATGTTATTCTGTTTTGTTTGATAATTTCCACATGATTGAAATCCTATGGTATTTGTCTTTTCTGACTGACTTATATTCCTTAACATAATACCCTCTAGCTCCAAGTCCTTTGAAGTAGCAATATTTCATTATTGTTGATGGCTGAGTAATATTTATATAGATATAGATATGGATGATTTGGGTATAGATATACCACATCTTTATCCATTGATCTTTAAATGGATATCTTGGCTTTTCCTATATTTTTTATTATGGACATTACTGCTATAAACTTCGGGGTGCATGTGCCCATTCAGATAACAATTTATGTATCTTTGCGTAATACCTAGTAGTGCAATTGTTAAGTTGTAGAGTAGCTCTATTTTTAACTTTTTGAAGACTCTCCACACTAATTTCCAGAGTGGCTGCACCAGTTTTCATTCCCACCAACAGTGTAAGAGGGTTCCCCTTTCTCTGCATCCTTGCTAGCATCTGTTGTTTTCTGCCTTGTTAATTTTAGCCATTCTGACTCATGTGAGGTGCTTTCTCATTGTGGTGCTGATTAACTTCCCTCACGCTGAGTGATATGGAGCATTTTTTCATGTCTGTTAGCCTTTTGTATGTCTTCTTTGGAGAAATGACTATTCATGTCTTCTTCCCATTTCTTAACTGGATTTTTGTTTTGTTTTGTTTTTGAGTGTTGAGCTTAATAAGTACTTCATAGATTTTGGATACTAGCCCTTTATCTGATATGTTATTTGTGAATATTTTCTCTCATTGTATTTGATTGTTTCTCTTACTGTGCAAAAGCTTTTATCCTGATGAAATATCAATAGTTCATTTTTGCTACTGTTTACCTTTCCTCTGGAAATATGTCTAGCCAGAAGTTGCCATAGCCAAGATCAAAGAGGTTTCTGTCTTTGTTCTCCCCTAAGATTTTGGTAGATTCCTGTCTGACATTTAGGTCCTCCATCACTTTTGAGTTGATTTTGTGCGTGGTGCAAGGAAGTTGTCCAATTTCATTCATCTGCATGTGGCTCTCCAATTTTTCCAACATTATTTGTTGTACATACTGTCTTTTTTCCATTGGACGTTCTTTCCTGCTTCATAGAAGATTAGTCGGCCATGGAGTTTAGGGTCCACTTCTCAGTTCTCTATACTGTTCCATTGATCTATATGTCTGTTTTGTGTAGTACCTTACTGTCTTGAGGATTATAGCTTTGTAATACAGCTTGAAGTCTGGAAGTGTGATGCCTACAGCTTTGGCTTTATTTTTCAATGTTCTCTTGACTATTTGGGGTCTTTTCTGTTTCCATACAAATTTTAGGTTTGTTTGTTTCAATTCAGTGAAAAATACTGGTCACATTTTTGTAAAAACTGCATTGAATTAGTAGATTTCTTTGTATTGCATACAAATTCATAAGAGGATTGTAATTAGAGGCACCTGGGTTGCTCAGTGGTTGAGCGTCTGCCTTTGGCTGAGGTCGTGATCCTGGAGCCCTGGGATTGAGTCCCACATCAGGCTTCCCACAGGGAGCCTGCCTCTCCCTCTACCTATTTTTCTGCCTCTCTCTGTGTCCCTCATTAATTAATAAATAAAGTTTAAAGAAAAAGTTTGTACTTAATTTGAAAGAGAGAGAGAGAAATGAGCATAGGAGGGGCAGAGGAAAAAGACTTCCTGCAGAGCATGTAACCAGGGGAAGAGATTGATTCCAGGACCCCAGTATCATGAACTGAGCTGAAGGAAAAGCATAATACTGTCTAGTTCCATCCATGTTGATGTAAATGGTAGATACTCATCCTTTCTGATGGCTGAGTAATATTGCATGCTATAATACAGCATTATATATATATATATATATATATATATATATATATATATATATATATCTCACATCTTCTTTATCCTTTTGTCTGTTGGACATCTCAGCTGTTTCACAGTTTGGCTATTGTAGACATTGTTGCTATGAAAATTAGGGTGCAGGTACCCTTTAATTATACCATATCTGTATCTTTAGGGTAAGTACCCAGTAGTACAATTGCTGAGTCTTAGGTTAGCTCTATTTTTAATTTACTGAGGAACCTCCATACTGTTCTGCAGAGGGGCTGCACAATCCCACATTCCCACCAACGGTGTAAGAGGGTTCCCTTTCTCTGCATTCTGGCCAATATTTGTTGTTTCCTGTCTTGTTAATTTTAGCCATTCTAAATGTTGTCTAAATGTTTTGTTAATTTTAGCCATTCTAAATGTTGTAAAGTGGTATCTCATTGTAGTTTTGATTTTTATTTCCCTGATGTCACGGGATGTGGAGCATGTTTTCATGTGCCTGTTGGCCATTTGTAAGTCTTCTTTGGAGAAATATCTGTTCATATATTCTACACATTTCTTGACTGGACTATTTATGTTTGTGGGAGGTGTTGAGTTTGCTAAGTTCTTTTTTAAAAAAGATTTTACTTATTTATTCATGAGAGACACACACAGAGAGAGAGGCAGAGACACAGGCAGAGGGAGAAGCAGGCTCCATGCAGGGAGCCCGATGCAGGACTCGATCTTGGGACTCCAGGATCACGTCCTGAGCCAAAGGCAGACGCTCAACTGCTGAGCCACCCAGGCATCCCTGCTAAGTTCTTTATACATCTTGGATACTAGCTCTTTATCTGTTATGTCATTTGCAAATATCTTGTCCCATTCTGTAGTTTGCCTTTGAGTTTTTTTTTTTGACTGTTTCTTTTGCTGTGCAGAAGATTTTATCTAGATGAAGTCCCCAATAATTTACTTTTGTTTCCCTTGCCTTTAGAGACGTGTTTTACAAGAAGTTGCTGTGGCTGAGGTCAAACATGTTGCTGCCCATGTCCTCCTCTAGGATTTTGATGAATTCCTTTCTCCCACTTAGGTTTTTCATCCACTTTGAGTTTATCATTGTGTATGGTATAAAAGAATGATTTAGTTTCATTCTTCTGCATGTGGCTGTCCAGTATTCCCAACACAATTTATTGTAGAGACTATCTTTTTTCCATTGGATATTCTTTCCTTTTTTGTCAAAGATTCATTGAGCAGAGAGAAGAGTGTCCATTTCTGATTTCTCTATCCTGTTCCATAGATCTATATGCCTGTTTTTGTGTCAGTACCATGCTCTCTTGATGATCACAGCTTTGTAATATAGCTTGAAATCAGGCATCCTGATGCTCCAGCTTTGGTTTTCTTTTTCAACACTCCACTCCCTCATCAGGGTCTTTCCTGATTCCATACAAATTTAAATTATCTGTTCAAACTTTTTGAAGAAGATCCACAGCATTTTAATAGAGATTGCATTGAATGTGTAGATTTCTCTGGGTAGCATGGACATTTTCACAATATTTATTCTTCTAATCCATGAACAAGGAACGTTTACCATCTCTTTGTGTCTTCCTCAATTACTTTCATAAGTGTTCTGCAGTTTTTATACTACAGATCCTTCACCTCTTTGGTTAGGTTTATTTGTAGGTATCTTATGCTTTAGGGTGCAATTGTAAAAGTCCTTAATTTCTCTTTTTTCAGGCTCATTGTTAGTGTATAGAAATTCCACTGACTTCTGTGCATTGATTTTGTATCCTTCCACATTTCCAAATTGCTTTAGGAGCTCTAGAAATTTTGGGGTGGATTATTTTGGGTTTTCACATACAGTAACATGTCATCTGCAAAGAAGGAGAGTTTGACTTCTTCTTTGACCATTTGAATGCTTTCTATTTTTTTGTTGTTGTTTTCTGATTGCTGAGGCTCAGAATTCTAGTACTGTGTTGGACAACAGTGGGGAGAGTGGGCAATCCATGAGCATGGAATATTTTTACATCTCTTTGTGTCTTCCTCAATTTATTTCAGAAGTGTTCTATAGTTTTTAGGTTAGAGATCCTTTACCTCTTTGGTTAGTTTTATTCCTAGGTATCTTATGCTTTTGGGTGCAATTGTCAATGGGATTGACTCCTTAATTTCTCTTTCTTCAGTCTCGTTGTTAGTGAATAGAAATGCCACTGAATTCTGGGCATTGAATTTGTATCCTGCCTAACTGCCAAATTGCTGTATGAGTTCTAGCAATTTTGGGGTGGAGTCTTTTGGGTTTTCTATGTAGAGTATCATGTCATCAGCAAAGTGGGAGATTCTGACTTCTTCTTTACCAATTTGAATGCCTTTTATTTCTTTCTGTTGCCTGATTGCTGAGACTAGGACTTCTAGTACTATGTTGAATACCAGTGGTGAGAGTGGACATGCCTGTCTTGTTCCTGATATTAGGGGAAAAGCTCTCACATTTTCCCCATTGAGAATGATATTTGCTTTGGGCTTTTCTAATATGGCTTTTATGATTTTGAGATATGTTCCTTCTGTCCTTACACTTGGAAGAGTTTTAATCAAGAAAGCATGCTATATTTTGTCAAATGTTTTTTTCTGCACCAATTAAGAGGATCATATGGTTCTTTTATTCATGTGATATGCCACATTGATTGATGTGAATGTTAAACCATCTTTGCATTCCAGGAATAAATTCTACTGGGTCATGGTGAATAATCCTTTTAATATACTATTGGATCCTATTGGCTAGTATCTTTGAGAAAATTTTGGCTTTCATGTTCATCAGGGATATTGGTGTGTAATTCTCCTTTTTGATGGGATCTTTGTTTGGTTTGGAGATCAAGGTAATGATGGCCTCGTAGGATGATTTTGGAAGTTTTCCTTCCCTTTCTATTTTTGAAACAGTTTCAGTAGAATAGGTATAGTTCTTCTTGAAATGTTAGTTAGAATTCTCCAGGGAAGGTTTCTGTCCTTGGACTCTTGTTTGTTGGGAATTTTTAAATACTCCTTTAATTTCCTTGCTGGTTATGGGTCTGTTCTGGTTTTCTATTTCTTCCTGTTTTAATTTTCATTGTTTATAAGTTTCTAGGAACGTATCCATTTCTTTTAAAGTTCAAGCAAGACTTCAGTGGGTAAAAGAACAATAAGAATAGAAACACACATAAATGATAACATTTATATGTGTGTGGCAAAAGCCCATTATTCCTGCCATTGGTCTGTACTGAAAACAGTATGTGCTTAAAATAGCAATAATGGTGGATAGATAGCCAGGCCTACTGAGGTCAATTCTTCCATCCCCTTCAGCCACCTAGTTAATGCTTCTCTGCAACCTGCGCATATAGTCACATACACAGTTCCCTGCTTCCCATCACATAATTTATTTCTTGAATTGTTTTTCCTTCCCTATTTGCACATACTTTACATTCTATGGTAATAAAATTGAGAGCAAACCTGGACTCAGCCTGCACTTCTTGGCAGTGCCTGATGGTGTAGCCCCTTTGGGTCTGTCTTTGTTCCAACATGTTGGACTCTGAGTAATCATTTTATCTATCATTAGAACATGCCATGTGACATCTTACAGATTGCCTAATTTGTTGGCATGTAGTTATTCATAGTATGTTCCTAAAATTGTTTGTGTTTCCTTGGTGTTGCTCGTGATCTCTCCTCTTTAATTCATGATTTTATTATTTTTGATCTTTTGTTTTTTCTTTTGGTAAGTCTTGCTAAGGATTTATCAGATTTATTTTATAATAGGCTAATGGTCTCAACAGTTGTGGAAGAGGAGGAATAAAATTATAGGTAGATGGAAAAGCACAAGGAAAATTTCAATAGTAGATATTTATAACACACTGTCTTCACTTATCTCTGGGTCTTTGATTGGAACACTTTCCTTGCCTGCCCTATTTTCCAGCCTCATTCCTCTTATCTTCAAAAGTCTTGCTCTTCCTCAGGTCTTAATTTGAAAATCACTTATTGTGAAGATTTGGCCCTGTCATTTGGTTTTGTGGATGTTTGGATTCCACCCTTCATTTTCTTTGACTTAAGAAATATAATCTATAAATATTTATAAAGATATTGGTATGAATGTTAATCAATACAAAATAAAATGGAATAGTTAGTTATTTTGCATAGAAAAAATTATTATTCACTATAAACTGAAATTAAAACTTTAAATACTGACTCATAAAAATTAAACTTGGTAGAAATCAAGAATTAAATTTCATATAGTTTAATTTCACTATATAAACAACATACTACAGTCTTACTGTGACTGAATGAAATTTATTCATGAATTATTTTTCTATTAAAAATCCTGCATGTAGATATAATTTTCATTAAAGCTGTAAGATTTATAAATGGTGTCAAAATATCCATTTGTCAAAACAATAAGGTTAAACATATACTCAGTTGAAATAGGGTAAGATCAACCTTTTTATATTTTCACTTCTTTCTTCCCATAACATTGTTTATTGTCCTGTGTTAGAATTTATTGTATGATACTGCATTTACTTGTTTATCTGAATACCACAGTCAAATGTAAGCTTTAGAAGGGAGAGAAAATGTCATCTCCTTTTCTCCCTGTAAGTTTAACATTCTAGCCAAATACCTGACACATAGGAGCACTGGGTACTCAGTGGTTGAGCATCTATGGCTCAGGTTGTGATCCCAGGGTCCTGTGATTGAGTCCTGCCTCAGGCTCCCCCAAGGGAGCCTGTGTCTCCCTCTGCCTGTGTCTCTTCCTGTCTCTCTCATGAATAAATAAATAAAATATTTTACAAAGTAGAAAATAAAATAAAAATAATAAGTCTATTTACCATCTGTCACCAGTTATTACAATTTCTTTTACTTTATCCCCTATGCTGTACATTACATTCCCAGGATTTAACTATTTTGTAACTGGAAGTTTGTACCTGTTAATCACTTTCACCTATTTTGCCTTCCCCACTAAAATCTGTATTTCCCTGGTAACCAATAGTTTGTTTTCTGTACCTAGAAGTCTCTTTATGTTTTGTTTTGCTTGTTTCAAGTGTACAATATAATAGTTCAACATTTTTTATACATTGCTCAGTACTCATCACAATGCATGCACTCTTTATCTCTTTATCTATTTCACCCATCTTTTACCCACTTCTCCTCTGGTAAATTGCCAGTCTATACTTTGTATTTAAGATTCTCTTTTCTTTCTGTTTGTTTCTTTTGTTATTTCTTTCTTAATTTTCTTTTTGTTTTGTTTGTTTAGTTTTTGTTTATATTCCATTTACTTAACATACATTGTAACATTAGTTTCATAATATAGTAATTCAACACTTCCATACAATACCTGGTGCTCATCACAACAAGTGCACTCCTTAGTCCCCATCACTTAGTCCCCATGCACATTCCCTCTGGTAACCATCAGTTTGTTCTCTATAGTTAACAGTCTGTTTCTCATTCTTTTTCTGTCTTTTTTTTTCCATTTGCTCATTTGGTTTTATTTTTTAAGATTTTTAAAATTTATTTATTTTGAGATAGAGTGAGGGAGAGGGAGAAAGAATCTGAAACAGGCTCCACACTGAGCAGAGCCTGACTTAGGACTCAATCGTATAACAGTGAGGTCGTTATTTATTTATTTGAGAGAGAGAGAGAGAGAGAGAGAGAGAGAGAGAGAGAGAGAGAGAGCAGGGGAGAGGGGCAGAGGAATAGGGGAGAGAATCCCAAGTAGACTCTGTGCTGAGCATGGAGCACAATGTGGAGTTCAATTCCACAATGCTGAGTTCATGACCTGAGCCAAAACAAAAGTTGGATACTTAACCAACTGCACTACCTGGTTTCCCTGGTCCTTTACCCATTTTAATCACATTATTTGTGGGGGGTTTTATGGTATTGAGACAAATGGCAAAATTTCATTCACATTATCTTTACCTGTTAATATATCAATAGGTATTATAGTTGCTTTAATATCTTGGCTATTATAAAAATGGCACTAAGTTAATATCAATCAATAACCATTCTGAACATACATGGACTAATGTGCCAATCAAAAGACACAGGGTATGAGAATGGATAAAAAAAATCAAAGACCCCTCTATATGCTGCCCAAAATAGACTCATTTCAGACCTAAAGACACCTCCAGATTGAAAGTGAGGAGATGGAGAACCATCTATCATGCTAATAGAGTACAAAAGAAAGCCATAGTATACACACTTAAAATCGACAAACTATATTTTAAACCAAAGACTATAGTAAGAGATGAGGAGTGGCACAATAACATAATAATGGGGTTCTAACCAACAAGAAAATTGAACAATTATAAATATGTATGCCCCCAACATGGAAGCACCCAAATATACAAAACAATAGCAAAAATAAAGAAATTTATTATAAAAGTACAATAATAGGAGAATAAATAACACCCCACATATAACAATGGGCACATCATCTACTCAGAAATCAACAAGGAAACAATGGCTTTGAATGACATACTGGACAAGATGGACTTAACAGATATATTTAGAACATTTCATACTAAAGCAGCAGAATACACATTCTTTTCAAGTGCACATAGAAAATTCTCCAAATAGATCACACAGTGAGTCACAAATCAGACCTCAACAAGTACAAAAAGATTGCGATCATACCATGCATATTTTCAGAACACAGTGTTATGAAACTTGAATTCGACTACAAGAAAAATTTTAGAAAGACCACAAACACATGGAGGTTAAAGAACATCCTACTAATGAATGACTAGATTAACCCAGAAATTAAAGAAAAAAATTAAATATGTATAATCAAATGAAAATGAAAACAACAATTCAAAACATTTGGGATGCACCAAAGGCAGTCCTAAGAGGGATATACGTTGCAATACAGGCCTACCTCAAGAAGCAAGAAAAGTCTCAAATACACAAGCTAACCTTATACCTAAAAGAGTGAAAAGGAACAGAAAATAAAGCCTAAAACCAGCAGAAGAAGGAAAATAATAGATATTAGAGAAGTACATGATATAGAAATGAACAAACAAAAAATAGAACAGATCAAGAAAACTAATAACTGGTCTTTGAAAGAATTAATGAAATTGATAAACCCCTAGGTAGACATACAAAAAGAAAAAAAAAAAGGACCCAAAAAATTAAATCATGAAAGAAAAAGGAGAGATTACAACCAACACAACAGAAACACAATTATGAGAATACTATGAAAAAGTATATGCCAATAAATTGGACAATCAGGAAGAAATGAATAAATTCATAGAAACTTTCAAAACAGAAACAAGAAAGAATAGAAAACTTGAACAAACTGAAAACCAGCAAAGAAATTGAATCAGTAATTCAAAATCTCCCAACAAACAAAACTCCAGGGGCAGATGTCTTCCCAGAGAAATTCCACCAGACAATTAAAGAAGAGTTGATACTATTCTCAAACTGTTCCAAAAAATAGAAAAGGAAGGAAAACTTCCAAACTCATAGTATCAAGAGAGCATTATCTTCATTTTGAAACCAAAGACCTCACTAAAAAAGAATTATAAGTCAATATCCTTGAAGAACATGAATGAAAATTTTTCAAGAAACTAGCGAAGGGAATTCAACTTTATATTAAAAGAATTATTCACCACCCCCAAGTGGGACTTATTTCTGAGCTTCAGAGGTGGCTCAATATTCACAAATCAATCAATATGATATACCACATTAATAAAATACAGGATAGGAAACATATGATCCTCTCAATAGATGCTGAAAAAGCATTTGACAAAATACATCTATTCTTGATAAAAATCCTTAGGGAAATACAAATGAAATTCACAATGAGATACCACCCGACAATATTCAGAAAGGCAAATATTAACAAGTTGGGAAAGAACAGATGTTAGGCAACATCAGAAGCAAAGATGAGGATCTCTCTTACACTGTTGGAGGGAAGGCAAACTGGTGCAGCCACCGTGGAAAACAGTGTGGAAGTTCTCAAAAATTAAAAATAGAGATATACTATGACCCAGCAATTACACTACTACATATTCATCCAAATGATACAAGCATAGTGATTCAAAGGGGCGCATGCACCCCAATGTTTATAGCAACAATGTACACAATAGCCAAAATATGTATAGAACCCAGATGTCCATCGAGTGATGAATGGATAAGAAAAGGTTGTATATATGTATATATAATGAAATATTATTCAAACATCAAAAATAATGAAATCTTGCCATTTGCAGTGATCTGGATGGAATTAGAGTATATTATGCTAAGTTAAATAAGTAAGTCAGAGAAATACAAACATATTATTATTTCACTCATATGTAGAACTTAAGAAACTAAACAGATGACAATAGAGGAAGGGAAAGAAAAGTAAAATGAGGTGAAAACACAGAGGCAGGCAAACCATAAGAGACTCTTAAGTAGAGAGAGTTTACTGAGGGTTTCTGGAAGTAGGTGGGTAGGGGATGGGATAGTGGGCATTAAGGATGTACTTGATGTAATGAGCACTGGGTACGTTATGCAACTAATTGATCACTAAATTTTTCCCCTGAAACTAATAATACACTATATGTTAACTAAATTGAATTAAATAATTTTTTAATATTAAATATATTTCCTAAGGGCAAACACATGTTAAGCGTACATATATAAATGTATGTGGTAATTATATGCCTAAATTAAAGAAAAAAATAGTAAAATTCCTGGTTTAAATTTTATTAAAGTTCTGGAAAGCCTATTTTTTATCCAGTTTAGTGAAGTTAGGAGTTAGGTTAGATTCCAGTACCAAAACAAAAGAAAAAAAAAACCCTGAAGCTTAAAATATATAATTACTACAGAAAGCCAGTTTGCAATCTTTGCCTTACGTAAGGTGAAGATGACTTAGTATTTGTCTAGGAATAATTTATTTTTGAATAAGAACAGCTCAAAAATTAGTAAATGATGAACTGAATTATGAAAAAATCATGAAAAATTCCATGAAAGTCTTGGTAAAGAGATTGTGACCAAATGTTTCCCTATTCTTCTGAATCCCCCCCAACCCAATAACACACATGCAGTAAATCAAACGAAGCTCTAAAATATTTTGCTCTTGGTAATCTATGCTAAATACGCAAATATTTGTTTTCATGGAAAATGTTTAGCTTTTTCAACTTTGTTGGGTTTGAGGAAATAGTTCCAAATTCTCATTTGTGTTAGATAGAAAAGAGGTTTCCACACTTACTGTTTTCTTAGGATAGTCTTAGTTTACAACTATTTTCCTAGAATCATTTTAACAGCTTCAACACTCACTTTCAAAGTGTCTTGGCTTATGCAATAAATCATATGGTCTTAGCAGGAAGAATATTAAAGAAATGGGCATTACCCAAAAACAAAGTTTCTCAGCAATGCCCAATGTTTATTTTCCTATACCATAGCCTTGGGAAATTGATGTTGGTGGGAGGCATCCTAGCAAAGAGGCTGCATGGATCTCACTAAGTTAAGACTAGTATGTAAGAAAAGGGTTTAGTGTGCAGAATTCTTAAATGTAAGTGGAGAGAGTCCAAAACCAAAGGGACTTTCATTTACCATCTCAGAAGGCTGTCAGTTTCTCAAAACGCTTCATTAAATATAGAATTAGCATATCACCCATCATTTCCACTCTTGGATATATACCCAAAAGGACAATAAATGATATTCAAAGAATATCTAGACACAAATTTTATAATACCACTGTTTATAGTAGTCAAAAGTTAAGAACAATCCAAATGTCCAGGGAATCCCTGGGTGGCTCAGCGGTTTAGCACCTGCCTTCTGCCCAGGGCATGATCCTGGAGTCCAGGGATCGAGTCACACATCAGGCTCCCTGCATGGAGCCTACTTCTCCCTCTGCCCATGTCTCTGCCTCTCTCTCTCTCTGTCTATCTGTCTCTCATGAATAAGTGAATAAATAAAATCTTTTAAAAAAACACACAAATGTCCACCAGATGGTTGATAGGTAAACACAAAGTGTTATAACCATACAGTGGAATATTATTTGGCAGTAAAAATAATGAAGTAATGATACATGGTATAACACAGATGAATCTTGAAACATGCTGAAAAAATAAGCCAGACCAAAAATATATGCTATATAATACAATTTATATGAAATATCTTGGAAAGGCAAATTTATAGAGACAGAGTAGAATAATGGTTGCCAGGGATTGAGGAAAGTGGAAGGGAATTAGAAATCTGCTACTAATTAGGTGTTAGAATGTTTCAGAACTAGATAGTGGTAATGTTTATTTAGTTTTGTAAATATACAAAACTTTCATTGTACATGTTACAAGCGAGAAATTTACAGCATATGAAGTATACTTCAAAAAATAACAAAAATAGGATAGTCAGAATTTATAGAAGAAAAGACAATTTTGGAAATAATATCACTTCCTCAGTTTGATTCTTTTTGTCTAGTCTTTTTTGTTTCTCCTTGTAACTGGCAGCAAAATCTCTTCCTTTCTGTGTGTGTGTGTATGTGTGTGTGTGTGTGTGTGTGTGTGTGTGTGTGTCTTTCAAGAGTGTCTGGATGTTTGTGCCCAGAGTAGTTAGGAAGAGTGTGGAGTGAAAATAGGTTCAATTAATCATAATGTCTAGGATATTATGCAAAAACCAGAACTGCACCAGGCAAATTGGGATGCATGTTCAATATGACTGAAATCATGTATCTGAATGGCAATATTTAGAAGAATAAAGGGGAAGGTTTAGTTTGTTGTTGTTTTTCAGGTCCCCGGCAAGCTAGATCATAAGCTCTTTATGGGTAAAAGGAAGGTCTTAGAGTTTGTACCCACTTAATCCAAATCAGTACAGCAAAGTAAGAACTGAATAATACTAATACTAATAATAATACTGATAATATTAATAAAAACAAGTACTTTCTATAGGTCAAGTATTTTTCTAAGCACTTTAAAGTGTCCACACATAAAGAAACCCTTCACAGTCCTATGAGGAGTTCATGTTATTCTCTACATCCTAAAATAGGAAACAAACAGAAGAGTTACTTGCCTAATCCCACATATGTGGGATATCTATTGTCTATTGTCTCTTGCTTTTATTTTCACACTTTCAAGGCCCTACTTCTCTTTCTCTTTTCATCTCTTTCTGTTTCGCAACTTTTTTCTTTCCCATCTTCCCTCCTTCTCTTGCATTTCTTCTCTCTCTTTTATTTCTCTCTCCTTCTTTTGTTAATCTTTTGTTTTTCCTCCATGATATATCGCCAATATATATACACACATATACACACATATGTATGTGTGTATATGTGTGTATATATATGTTTTCAATTTGCCAATTTGAGGTCTTTTCTGATTCCACACAAATCATAAAATTATTTGTTCCAACTGTCTGAAGAAAGTGCAGGTATTTTGACAGGGATTGCATGCAAATTGCCCTGGGTAGCAGAGACATTTTCACAGTATTAATTCTTCCAATCCATGAGCATGGAATATTTTTCCATTTCTTTGTGTCTTCCTCAATTTCTTTCCCAAGTGTTCTGTAGTTTTTAAGGTACAAACCCTTTACCTCATTGGTTAAGTTTATTCCTTGGGATCTTATGCTTTTGTGTGCAATTGTAAATGGGATTGACTCCTTCATTTCTCTTTCTTCAGTCTCATTGTTAGTGTGTAGAAATGCCACTAATTTCTGGGCTTTGATTTTGTTTCATGCCACATTACTGAATTGTTGTATGAGTTCAAGCAATCTTTTGGGGAGTCTTTTGGGTTTTCTATGTAGAATATCACATCATCTACAAAGAGAGTTTGACTTATTCTTTGCCAATTTCAATGCCTTTTATTTCTTTTTGTTATCTGATCGCTGAGGCTACGACTTCTAGTACTATGTTGAATATCAGTGGTGAGGGTGGACATCCCTGTCATGTTTCTGATCCTAGGGGAAAGGCTCTCAGATTTTCACTATTGAGAATTATATTTGCTGTGGGCTTTTCATAAATGCCTTTTATGATAGTGAGGAATCTTCCCTCTATTCGTACACTTTGAAGACGTTTGGTCAGGAATGGATGCTGTATTTTGTCAAATGCTTTTTCTGCATCTATTGAGAGGTTCATATCGTTCTTGTTTCTTCTCTTGTTGATGTGATCTATCACATCGATTGTTTTACGACTGTTGAACCAACCTTGCCTCTCAGGGATATATCCAACTTGTTCATGATGAATAATCCTCTTAATGTGCTGTTGGATCCCATTGGCTACTAGTTTGTTGAGAACTTTTGCATCTGTGTTCATCAGGGATATTGGTCTATAATTCTCCTTTTTAGTTGGGTCATTGTCTGGTTTTGAAATTAAGGTGATGCTGGCCTCATAAAAAGAGTTTGGAAGTATTCTGCCCCTTTCTGCCCTTTGGTATTACTTCTTCTTTAAATGCTTGATAGAGCTCCCCTGAGAAGCCATCTGGCTCTGGACTTTGTGTCTTGGGGGTTTTTTGATGACTGCTTCAATTTTCTTGATTGTTATTGGTCTGTTCAGGTTTTCTATTTCTTCCTATTCCAGACTTGGTAATTTGTAGTTTTCCAGAAATGCATCCTCTTCTTCTAGATTGCCTAATTTGTTGGCATATAGCTGCTCATAATACATTTTTAAAATCATTTGCATTTCCTTGGTATTGGTGCTGATCTCTCCTCTTTCATTCATGATTTTATTAATTTGAGCATTTTTTCTTTTTAATAAAGTTGGCTAATGGTTTATCTATCTAATTAATTTTTTCAAAGAACCAACTCTTGGTTTTGTTGATCTTTTCTACAGTTCTTCTGGTCTCTATTTCATTGAGTTCTGCTTGAATCTTTATTATCTCTCCTCTTCTGCTTGGTGTAGGTGGTACTGGCTGTTCTTTTTCCAATTTACTTTAGGTGCAGTGTTAGCTTGTGTATTTGAGGGTTGTTTGTTTTTTTTTTTTGAGGGAAGCTTGTATTGCAATGTATACATTGCAATGTATACATTCCTACTCTTAGTCCTATTCTTAGGACTGCTTTTGCTGTATACCAAAGATTTTGAACAGCTGTATCTTCATTTTTATTATTTTCCATGAATAATTTTAATTATTCTCTAATTTCCTGGTTGACCCATTCATCTTTTAGTAGGATGCTCTTTAACCTCTGTGTTTGAGTTTCTTCCAAATTTCTTTTTGTGATTGAGTCCTAGTTTCAAAGCATTGTGGTCTGAAAATATGCAGGGGACAATCCCGGTCTTTTGGTATCAGTTGAGACCTGTTTTGTAACCCAGTATGTGGTCCATTCTGGAGAAAGTTCCATGTGCACTTGTGAAGAATGTGTATTTAGTTGCGTTTGAAAGGAAATTTCAGTATATATCTGTTAAATCCATCTTGTTCAGTGTATTATTTAAAGCTCTTCTTTCTTTGGTGATGTTGTGCTTGGAATATGTGTCTTTAACAGAAAATGCCATGTTGAAGTCTTCTATGGTTAGTGTATGATTATCTAAGTATCTCTTTGGTTATTAATTGATTGATGCACTAGGGGCATAAATATTCATGATTTTTAGGTCTTCCTGTTATATAAACCCTTTCAGTATGACATAGTGTCCCTCTTCATCTCTTACTACAGTCTTTGGGATAAACTTTAATTTATCTGATATGAGGATGGCTAACCCTGCTATTTTTGTGGACCATTTGAATTGTAAATGCTTCTCCAACTCTTTGTTTTCAGGCTGGTGGTATCCTTAGTTCTAAAATAAGTCTCTTGTAGATAGAAAATAGATGGGTCTTGCTTTTTTATACAGTCCAAAACCCTGCGTCTTTTGATGGGCTCTTTTAGCCCATTCACGTTCAGGGTAACCATTGAAAGATATGAATTTAGTGTCATCATAATACCTATTCAATCTCTGTTTTGTGGATAGTTTCTTTGGCCTTCCTCTTTCTTTTACAGGGTCCCCCTTAATATTTATTGCAGAGCTGGTTTGGTGATCCCATATTCTTTCAGTTTCTGCATATCTTGGAAACTCTTTATCTCTCCTATTCTGAATGAGAGCCTTGCTGGGTATAATATACTTGGCTGCATGTTCTTTTCATTTAGGACCCTGAATATATCCTGCCATCCCTTTCTGTCCTGTCAGATCTCTGTGGAGAGGTCTGCTGTTAGTCTGATTTCTTCCCATATAATTTAAGAATTTGTTGCTCCTTTAAGAATTCTCTCTTTATATTTGGATTTTGCAAACTTCACTATTAAATGTTGAGCTGTTTAATGGTTTTTAATGATTTGGGGGGGGCACCTCTCTACATCCTTGATCTGAATGCCTATTTTCCTACCAAAAATAAGAGAAGTTCTCAGCTAAGATTTATTCAAATATACTTTGCTCCCTCTCTCCCTCTTGGTTTGTTCTGGAACCTCAATTATATGTAGATTCTTCCTTCTCAAGCTATCAGTTATTTCCTTTAGCCCTTTCCTCATGGTGTCTTAATTTTTTTCTCCTTTTTCCTCAGTTTCTTTCCTTTCCATCAACTTGTCTTCTATGTCACTCACTCTTTCTTCCACTTCCTTAACCCTAGCCGTTAGACATCCAGTTTGAATTGCATCTCATTTAATCTTTTTTTTTTTTAAATTTTGGTCTGATTAGACCTAAATTCTGCAGTAACAAAGTCTCTAGAGTCCCTTATACCTTTTTTCCAGAGCCACCTGTATCTTTATCGTTGTGCTTCTGAATTGGCTTTCTGACATCGACTTGAAATCCATATTCTATAACTCTGTGGCAGAGAGTACTGTCCCTTTACTCTAGAGCCCAGCAAGAGATGGAGGCACTGTCTTCTGTTCTTTTCAGGAGACGCAGTCCCCAGGAGTGTGGGTCCAGTGGCACAGGGCCCTGGATCCGAGGGCACTGAAGCAGACAAAGCCTACCTTTCCTCTGTTCCTTCTGGGAAAAGTGGAAGCAAGGAGGGCACATGACAGTGAGAACTCTCCTGCCACTGGCCATCTGGCAAGCTGGCCAATAAGTGCACCCATGCCTACCCCCAGGAGCATCTAGGCCAATATGGACTGGGAGACAAGGGTTAGCTACTGCTGGGGAGCTAAACTCCAGAGCTGGAAATCTGGCCGCCACCAGTTTTTTTCTCTTCTTTTCACCTTGCATCTGGCAGTGGTGGGGCCTCTAGTGAACAAAGGCCTCACAGGATAAACAGATAATAATGAGCCCAGCACCTGGCAAGGGGCAGGACATCTCTGCCCAGGCACAGACACCTGAGAATCAGTGCAGCAGGCCCCTCCCCTAGAAGAACTGATGGAATAACAAAGGAAAAGCAAGTTTACTGAACAAGCAGCACTGGAAAGCTCCAGGACTGAGGGGAAATAGTATATAGAACTAGAGTGTATTTTTCTTTTCTTTTCTTTTCTTTTCTTTTCTTTTCTTTTCTTTTTTCTTTTCTTTTCTTTTCTTTCTTTTCTTTTCATTTCTTTTCTTTTTTTCTTTTCTTTTCTATCTTTTCTTTTCTTTTCTTTTCTCTTTTCTTCTTTTTCCCCTCCAGTACATCTCGTTTTGATATCAGGTTAAAAATCTCCAATATATTTTCTCTTTTCTTTTCTTTTTTTTTCTGTCTTGATTTGTTTTACAGTGGTGGAAGTTACTACCTTCTAACACATGACCAAAGTATATCTAGAAACAAGTGGAATTCCATGTTGGTTCATTCTGTGAGAGTATATTATCTATTCCTTTCCATTCTTCCCCCCTCTTTTATCTTGTTTATGTTTCTGTGGTCGATGTAGGGTCTTTATATAAGTTTTGCTGGTTTATATAAATTTGGGATTGAGTATCTTCTAACATACAGAACAAAATACACTGAGAACCAAGAAGATCACCCTCCAGGTCCTCTTGGGGAGACTATATTCTCTCTCCACCACCACTTCCTCACCACCACCACCACCCCCCTTTCTTCTATTTGTCTACCTTTTTTTTTCCTTCTTCATTAGGTTTTTGGCCTCTTATTTTTTACTACTTTGTTTTAAAATTTGTTTTTCATGTTAGTGGTCTTTTTGTTTTATTTTGCTCTGTTCTTTCTTTTATTTTATTTTCTGGTTTCTGACTTCTTGGAATCATTTAGGGTGTATTCTCCTTAGATTGTGGTTGATATTTTTGACTCAGCTCACTCATACAGCCACTCTGCACTGGAAAAAAATGGAAGAATTCACCATACAGGAAATAACCAAAAGCAATATTCTCTGCCACAGAATTACAGAACGTGGCTCTAAATACAATATCAGAAATTCAATCAGAGATACAATTATAAAGTTACTGGTGGCTCTGGAAAAAAAGGAATAGGACTCTAGAGACTCCGTTACTACAGAATTGAGATCTAATGAGGCCAAAATTAAAAATACTTTAACAGAGAGGGAGACAAACCATGAGAGACTCTGAACTCTGGGAAACAAAGGATTGCAGAAGGGTAAGTCGGTGGGGATTGGGGTAACTAGATGATGGGCACTGAGGAGAGCACTGAATGGGATGAACACAGGATGTTATACTATATGTTGGCAAGTTGAATTTCCATGAAAACAATTTTTAAAAGAAAAAATAAACATACATTACCTGAGGTGCAATCCAAACTGGATGCTCTCAATGCTAGGGTTTATGAGGTGGAAGAGAGT
This sequence comes from Vulpes lagopus, assembly GCF_018345385.1. NCBI lineage: Eukaryota > Metazoa > Chordata > Mammalia > Carnivora > Canidae > Vulpes > Vulpes lagopus. The sequence goes on along the minus strand of NC_054848.1, from coordinate 69,196,292 downwards.
GTGAGTGATATAGAATACAAGTTGATGGAAAGGAAGAAAGAAAAGGGGAAAAGAGAAAAACCATTAAGAGCCCACAAGGAAAGGCTTAGGGAAATAAATGATAGGTTGAGAAGGAAGAAAATATGTCTAATTGGGATTCCAGAAGAGGCTGAGACAGAGAGAGAGGAACACAAAGTATATCTGAACAAATCATAGCTGAGAAATTCCCTGATCTGGGAAAGGAAACAGGCATAAAGATCCAAGAGATAGGGAGGACCCTAAAAGTCAATGAAAATTGTTCAACACCTCGACATTTAACAGTGAAACTTGCAAATTCCAAAGATAAATAGCAAATTCCTAAAGCAGCTTGAGAAAAGAGATTCTTAACAAATATGGGGAGAAATATCAGATTAAGAGCAGACCTCTCCACAAACACGTGGCAGGCCAGAAAGGGCTGGCATGACATTATACAGGGTATTCAACGAAAAGAATATGCAGTCATATCCAGCAAGGCTGTCATTTAGAATAGAAGGAGAGATATAGAGCTTCCAAGATAGGCATAAACTGAAAGAATATGTGACCACCAAACCAGTTCTGCAAGAAATATTAAGGGGGGCCCTGTAAGGGAAGGAGGGAGCCCAACGAAACAATCCACAGAAACAGGGACTGTATAGGTAATATGGTAACACTAAATTCATATTTTTCAATAGTTACTCCGAGTGTGAATTCGCTAAATGATCCCATCAAAAGACACAGGGTGTCAGACTATATAAAAAAGCAAGACACATCTATATGTTGTCTATAAGAGACTCATTTTAGACCTAAGGACACCACCAGCTTAAAAATGGAGAGGTGGAGAACCATTTACAATTTAAATGGTCCTCAAAAGAAAGCTGGGGTAGCAATCCTCATATCAGGTGAATTAGATTTTAAAACAAAGACTGTAGTAAGAGATAAAGAGGGACACTAGACACTATATCATACTTCAAGGGTCTATACAACAAGAAGACCTAACGATTATGAATATCTATGACCATAATGTGGGACATCAAGTATATGAACCAGTTAATAACCAAAGTAAAGAGATACTTAGATAATCAGACACTAATAGTAGGAGACTTCAACATTGCATTCTCAGCGAATGACAGATATTCTAACCAGAAGATCACCAAAGAAACCAGGGCCTAGAATGATACTCTAGACCAAATAGATTCACAGATATTTACAGAACATTCTATCTGAATGCAACTGAATACACATTCTTCGCAAGTGCACATGGAACTTTCTCCAGAATGGACCACATATAGGACCTGTTTTAGGTCTCAACTGATACCAAAAGTTTGGGATTGTCCCCTGCATATTTTTAGACCACAATGTTTTGAAACTAGAACTCAATCAATAGAAGAAATTTGGAAGAAACCCAAACACAGAGGTTAAAGAGCATCTTACTAAAAGATGAAGGGGTCAACCAGGAAATTAGAGAAGAATTAAATTGATTCATGGAAACTAATGAAAATGATGATACAACTGTTCAAAGTCTTTGGTATACAGTGAAAGCAGTTCTAAGAGGGAAATACATTGCAATACAAGTTTCCCTCAAAAAATTGGGAAAAACTGGAAGAAATTGATTGATTTTTAAAAGTATCTGTTAGAGAAGCGTCAAAATATATATATTATGGCACTATTGTTTCCTTTAAAATTGCATAAAGTTGATGTTTTTAAAAATAATCTTGGGGAAAAAAAAAAAATAATAATAATCTTGGGGTTTTTGGTTGGTTCAGTTTGCTGAGTGTCTGGCTTTTGATTTGGGCTCACATCATGGTCTCAGGATTGTGATATCAAACCCTGCATCAGGCTCTACATGGGGTATGGGTTCTGCTTAAGATTCTCTTTCTCCTGATGTCCCTCCCTCTCCAAAAAATTATCTGAGTTACTATTTTATACACATGAAGCAAATATAACACTGTACATAAACAAATTGGAATTAAAATTTAAAAATCTCATCTGAAAATTGCCCTATGATAAGTTGATTCAACTTTTCAGAAGTCTCTTAGTTATCTAGTTGTAAATAGTTTTATCATCCTTTTTGAGTAAAAAGCTATTTATCTAGTGTATTTTTTTGCTTGATTACTACTGTTTATAAACACCCTTAATATTCCAGACTAACCTCCATGAAAGCCATTCCTTTGTTGTGTTCACTAATGTATCCTTTCAGCCTAGAATAGTGCCTTAGTAATAGAAGAAGCGCAATAACTATTTGTTGAAGGAATTAATCTTATGGCAATATACTAGGAATATTTCTAAAATGCATTACTAAATGCCAATACTCAATTATTTTATTACCATCCTGCATATCAGAATATTTCAAAAGCATTGGGCACCTTGGATTTTCTGTTGAACTTGTCATTCCCCTTTATTTATGGGAAGGCCTAGTAAAAAATTTATCTTTATAACTGTACAAGATACATAGTATTATAGTCTTCATTTCATAGAATAGGGCATTAAAGACAGAGAAGTAAAGTAAAGTAAAATGCTCAAAATCACAATGATAGTATATACTATAAGTGACATTCAAAGTCTAGCAGTTTAACTCTGCATCCCACTGTTAACCACTATGCCATGTTGTCATTTCAGGGCTATTGTCAGCATCAAAACTAATTAAGAAATAGAGCCATCCAGCTGCAGAAGATGGACAAAAGATCTCCTTTAGAAGCTAAGAGCATAGTAGGAGGACCCTAGGCTTGCCTAGTCCCTCAAAAACAGCTAGAAAACTATCAAATCATTCTGAATACCCAAGAAATCACCCCGAGGACTGATAAAACAAACTGCACAACCAGAAGGATAGTAGCTGCCACACAGAGAATGGTAGGAAGTGAGGAGCCATGATTTGGGGGGAAATGTATTTTGGGGGCAACTGAGGTGAGGGATCCCTGGTCATGGAGAAACACAAGAGACAGGATAACACACAGTAAACACACAAGGACAATATATTCTTAAATCCATTGGCTGGGTAAATGAGGCGGGCTGATTTTTGTGAGTTTTTGTAACCAGTGAGGCTCAAATACTGGAGTTTTAGAGGTCCCTGGGCTTGACTGGGATGGAGACCTAGGGTTACTGCCTTATTCCTGGAAATGAGGCACACATACCACCCTGGGACAGACTGCACAATTTGTGGATCACCAAAGGTACATAGGGAAAGACTGTTCATACTTTTTGGAGCCCATCTGTAAGAGGTGGCATTGCCTCTCTAGGGACAAAAGAACCATTTCCCTTCCCTTCCCCTTAGCATAAGTTCAGAGGCACCTGCTGAGGACAGCTAACCCAGACACTGGCCTTTTAACCTACTTTGCTCCAAATATCACACCTTTGCTCTCTGGTACACCTATCATTCTAGTTCAAACATGCATCAGTCCCAGTGCAGCAAGACCCTTTCCCAGAGGACCAGTGTAGATCCCTACCACATGAGGCCCCTGAAGTTTGGAATTGTAAAAAGTTGTCAGGCATGAATGGGATAGACCCCAAGGTATGCTATATTGCTATAAGGAGGCAAGTGACACAGAGATAGTGTGAAATCAGTGATCTGAAAAATATCTGGGATACATAAGCAAAAAATATTCCCTCCTCTGAATGTGCTTCCCCAAGAGCAGCAAGCATGGACTCTCCTCTCAGGACAAAAGAGCTCATTGTCACCATTTTCCTCCCCCTTTCCTCAGCAGAGACCAGATTCAGTAAACAGAACAGTGCCAGCCCTGGCAGCCTAAACTTCTTACACCAAGACCCATGCCCCTGTGTTCTACTGCTTCTGTTGTTCTTGGAAAAGTACGCCTAAGGACCAGCAGAATGGGCCCCATCACCAGAAGACCAGTAAAAACCTCTACATGCACCATGCCCACTGAACACAGAGTTCTGCAAAGCTTCAGTTCCAGTGGAAATAGCATCAGTTCTCCTTTAACAAGCCAACTGGACCACACTTAGTTAAAACTCACCAGTCCCTGATCAAGGTCCAAATACTGCCCACTTCAGGCAAGAAGAACCTTTTTAGGGTGACCTGAGGGACAGAGCAGCCAAAGCACAGCAGCAGAGTATACTCAGCACACACTAGAGACACTTCCTGAGGGCCAGGCCCTAGATATTATGTTACCTCTGCTTTATAAAGCCATCACTCACATAACTGAAAAACATAACAGGCTTTTCTAATACACAGAAGACAGAGACCTAGACAAAAATGCCAAAAGGGAGGAATTCATCCCAAAGGAAAGAACCTCAAAAGCAAGATTCTGTCTTGAATCTCTAGCTAAAAATTGCATGAATGATAATTACTATACATCTATCTTATTAAATATTTGAGGATCTCAAATACTACTTGCTACACTCCTTTCTGACTAATTGACAGCAGAAAGGAGTGTAGCAAGTCCTATTTGATTGTCTGTGTCTCTGCCTCTCTCTGTGTGTTTCTCATGAACAAATAAATAAAATCTTTGAAAAAAAGAAAGATATCTTCAGGCTAAAACTACTCCAATCTCCTATTTCCAATCTGCAAACTTACCTGTACCTATGTATAACCTTCTTTCTATTGTTTCAGTCTCTTTCCAAGATGAATGTTTCTGCCCATGCTCTGGGTTTTATTCTTTCTTGTATCCTTGGAAATCTTGCTTTAATTACTTTTTCCCTTTATTCTACTTTCAATCTATCCTTTATTTTCTGGCTGATTTACTTTGGCGTATAAATATTTTAAATTATTTGCATACCAAAAATATTAAGCTCTTGATCCTTCTATACCCTCTCGTAGTTACTAGTTCCTCTCCACTTTCTTTAACTATTAACCTTAAAAGAGGTTTTTATACTCACTATTTACACACCCTCACCTTTCATTTGGTTTACATTTTTTATTTTATATTTATTTTTAATTTTATATATTTTTATTGGAGTTTGATTTGCCAACATATAGTATAACACCCAGTGCTCATCCCATTAAGTGCCCCCCCTCAGTGCCTATCACCCAGTCAACCCATCCCCCAGCCCACCTCCCCTTCCACTACGCCTTGTTCATTTCCCAGAGTTAGGAGTATCTCATGTTTTGTCACCCTCTCTAATTCTTCCCACTTATTTTCTCTCCTTTCCCCTATAATCCCTTTCGCTATTGGTTTACATTTTCATCTTAGTCTAGCTTTTGTATCCACTGCTACTACTAAGCTTACATCATCCATTTCCAATATATCAGTCAGGGCCTCAAGCAGGAAAGAGATGGCATCCTAAAATTTGATAATTTAATGATAACACAACAAAGGGATTATTTATAAATGTGTGGGCTGTGTTTAAGGAAAGAAATGCAGAATCCTAGGGCTAGTAACAGGGGGATTACTTTACCACCCTTCAGCCTAAAGGAGCAAGAGAAGGAAACTGCCTCTAAAACCTGGAAATGGAAAAAACTGTTTAGAGGTAGACATTAAGTAGAATCTGTCACTTTCCACATCATTTTTCTGTCATGGGAAAATCTAGCATATGCTGACCACAGGGAAGGTGTAAGGTGAATGATGTCCAAACTTCATTCTCCTTCTTCCTTCAAACCTCCTGAAAGGGCTCTCCAACATTTGAACCTAAATCAAAATCCATTGATGAAGTTCATATGCATCAGTTTCTCAGGCGCAGATTAGAGTGCAGTGGAGAAGGGTAAACGGTGTAGCTAGAGAGGTCTACAGAAGATAGCACATCCATGTTCCCAGTTCCAGTGACCACCTTGTAATTCTTATTTTATTTCTGCAACATTTGACACTGCATTTATCTGACCATTTTAAAATCCTCCCTTCCAAAGACTTATGCATTTTCGCCATTTAATATTTCCTTTTTTAAAAAGATTTTATTTATTTATTCATGAGAGACACAGATAGAAGAGAAGCAGGCTCCATGCAGGAAGCCCCATGTGGGACTCGATCCCGGGACTCCAGGATCACGCTCTGGGCCGAAGGCAGGCGCCAAACCACCGAGCCACCCAGGGATCCCCCATTTAATATTTCTGATCTCACTGATTGCTCTTTGATTTCATCATCTTCTCTTCCTTTCCCTTCCTACCTTACCTATGGGTGTATCCCAGGATTTTCCCTCAGGCTATGTGTCTAAAAATGTGGTCCTTAGCTTGATCCCAGTTAAATCTAATATTTCAAGCTGCGTGCTGACAAATTCTAAATATATTTCTCTAGGCCATAATTTTTCATAGACCAACAACCTGTTTTTAATTTAAATTTTCTAATTTCAATTTTTCAATTTTCAATTCTTCATTGGATATTTTCCACATGTCCCACAAATAACTCCATTTCAACATGTCCAAAATATAACTTTCATGTTTATCCAAGTAAAGCTATTCCTTTACAAACTTACTCCTCTTCCCATGTTCCCTATTTCACTCAATGAAAACATTTATTCCACTCGTTGTTAAAGTCAGAGATCTGGGTGATATTCTTGCCAGTTCCATCTCCCTTACCCCACATATCCAAGCAATTCTTAGGTTGTTCCAGCATTACTAATTTTTAAATTTCATATTTATTTTCTCATCTCTATCATACTGCTACTCTCTTACATTAAATCCTTATTTCTCCTGTGGGTTATTGCTGTAGTATTCTGATTTTCTTGATATCAAAGATCAATCTCCATGTAGTGTGCTTCAGAGTTATCTTCTAAGAAGGTAAATATATTAATGAGATTTTCCTTTGAGAGCAAAATGGACAATGTCTTTTCTGATTTGGCCATTTCCTATCAATATGACCTCATCACCATTCTCTATGAAGATATTCAATAAATATTTGTGTAATAAATATATAATGAATAGCATTAAGTTGCTTATAATAATTGTTACCATGTATAGAGGAATTACAAGGTGTTAGACACTGTGCAAAATGGTAGGTGTAAGGCTTGTTTCACTTAAGCCTTATGATAATTCTGTGATCTGTTCTACAGATGAGGAAATGCAGCTCAATAAAGTTATCTGCCTAATGTAACAAGGCTGGGAATTGACAGAAGTTGCAGTTTAATCCAGAGCTGTCTGAATTCAAGGCTTATATATCTGGCTGTATACATAAGGCTTTAGACCCAGAGCCTTCGAGTCAGATTACCTAAATTTTGTTCTCTGTTTAGTAACTTACTAATAGTTATGATGATTAAAAGAAACTATGTTCAACCTTTACAAAAGTGTCTGTAACTTGGTTAGTATGCTAAAAATATTACCATGATCATTACACACTAAGCTTTAAGGTCTTCTGAGACCTGAAAGAGTTAATTGATTTCTAAAGCCTCTACATTGATTGATTTTTCTCCCCTTATCTTCAATAGCTTTTCTTTAGGAAACTTGAAAGAGAAATGGTGCTAATCTTCTGTTCTGTATGGATAGATATTTATGATTTTTCCTGCATAACTTATCACCTAGACCTACATGTACACAGGCAGGCTAAGGAATGTTGTTTGTGAGACTCATGCTGCATGAATAACCAGTTGTTTGAAATATATTATCTGGCTTGCAAGTTAGAACTGGCCCTTCTGTTCTGGATGCAAAGAGCTACAAATCTTGTCTCACATCCCTTCCTGCTCCAGGCTGGGCTTGCCCCCCAGAATGGAATCGGGGAAGAGAAGCAGACACAGATAGCCCAGGCTCCTTGAAAATATAGAAACATGAAAACATGGAAATGCCCCTCGCTCCAAACTGCATGTCGGTGAACAAGTGTTTAATTTCAAACACTATTATTTGCCCTATAAATATGGTTCTTATGGGGATGGTCTGTGGGAATTCTCACCTGAGTGGAGGATGCTCTGCTAAGGCCTCTCAATCAGGACTCCAGTGTGGCTGTCTCTATGGGGCTTCCCCAGCTGCTAAGGCTGGATGTTGTAAGTACCAAATTTGATGAAACTTTGCCTTATTCTCATTTATTGCAAACGATTACCTTCATCTATGTGTAGATTCCTTTCCCCCTCTGTTTCTTTTAGGCTTCTATGATAATAATAATAAAGTTTTCTTTCCTTTTTGAGAGTGAAACACAATTGTTGTGAATCTTTTGTTCAGAACATCCTCATTCTGCATACATGGCAGGTTTTGACGAAGAAAGGACTGCAGCATATTCTCATTAGGAATTCAAGACCACATTTGCCTGCAGCCTCACAGTGAGAACTCATCTTTTTGGTCAATCACTTCAAGACAACTTGAAAGCTTCAAGTCCAGGTATAGTTACTCATTTTGAAGGCATGACTGGCGGGATTGTTGCAATTTCTGTTTGTTTGTCTTTGAAGGAAAGTTAAAAGGAGGAGCCAAACTGCCTTTAAGAATGTTTGAAGAACATTTATTTGATTTATAACACATCAATATTAAATCAGCTTGTGGATGGTATTGGCTTTATGCTAAACACACATGCACACACCCCTCCTTTCTCTTTATTAGCCCACTTTCTGTATTTACGGCATGAATGAATCATCCAGCATCATGACTACCTACACAATAAAGAAACAGCAGTAGCCTGTGTCCTTTATGTAACTGCCATCAGTCCTTGACCCCAGTGCTCTCTGGCCCTGCCACCTGATAAGAGGGCATCACATTTAAATGACCCTGGCATTTTACCCTTAGGTAAATGTTCCTTTTAAATTCTTGTCGGAGACCCTCCTAAACAACAGCACACTTTGTTGGTACTAATGAAATAAACTAGCAATTCATACTCCTCCTTCCTTTTATTCTATTTTTTGTTGTTTGTTTGTTTGTTTGTTTTGGATTAAGAATTAAAATAGTCCTCTTTTCCCTAACAGTTTCTGCTAAAATCTATTCTGGATATAGTTCATTTTTAAAGGTATCATTATTCTTTTATCGCTCTCTCTGTGTAAGCTCACATAAAGCAGTTAAAACAATTAATTCAAAAATATTTCTTGCTCTTCCACTGTGCCAGACACTGCATTGAGCAACTGAGCATTCAGAACAGAATTTGATCTACTCCCTGCCCTGAAGGAACTTACACTTCAGGAAAACCGGCTTCTGTCTCTTAGGTAGCTAGCTTAATGCCATGGGATCAGTGAAGTTGGCCATCTTGAATTCATTTTGAAATAGATGAACTCAGAACACTTTATCAGAATGCTTTAATTTTAATTCAGGAGATAAGGAGGGGGCAAGATGGCAGAAGAGTAGGGTCCCAGGTCACCTGTCCCCACCAAATTACATCGATAACATTCAAATCATCCTGAAAACCTACGAATTCAGTCTGAGATTTAAGAGAGAACAGCTGGAATGCTACAGTGAGAAGTGTTGGCGCTTCTGTCAAGAACAACTTGTTTTTGGCCACTCTGCACTGAGGAAAATGGCTAGAAGGAAAAACTCACCACAAAAGAAATAATAAGAAACAGTCCTCTATCCCACAGAGTTACAAAATTTGGATTACAATTCAATGTCAGAAATCCAATTCAGTGTCCATCGAAAGATGAAAGGGTAAAGATGTGGTTTATTATACAATGGAATATTACTCAGCCATTAGAAACGACAAATACCCACCATTTGCATTGACGTGGATGGAACTGGAGGTTATTACGCTGAGTGAAAGTAGTCAATCGAGGAGAACAAACATTCTATGGTCTCATTCATTTGGGGAATATAAAAAATAGTGAAAGGGAATAAAGGGGAAAGGAGAAAAATGAGGGGGAAATATCAGAAAAGGAGACAGAACATGAAAGACTACTAACTCTGGGAAACGAACTAGGGATGTTGGAAGGGGAGGTGGGCGGGGAGTGGGGGTGACTCGGTGACAGGCACCGAGATGGGCACTTGGTGGGATGAGCACTGGGTGTTATTCTATGTGTTGGCAAATTGAACACCAATAAAAAAATAAATTTGTAAAAAAAAAAAAAAAGAAAGAAAGCCAATTAAGAAGCACAATTATAAAGCTACTGGGGTTCTGGAAAAAAGCATAAAGGATTCAAGAGACTTCATGACTGCATAATTTAGATCTAATCAAGCATAAATTAAAAATCAATTAAATGAGATGCAATCCAAACTAGAGGTCCTAACAACGAGGGTTAACGAGGTAGAAGAACGAGCAAGTGACATAGAAGACAAGTTGATGGCAAGGAGGAAAACAGAGAAAAACAATTAAAAGATCATGAGGGTAGTTTAAGGGAAATAAATGACAGCCTCAGAAGGAAAAATCTACTTTTCATTGGGGTTCCTGAGGGCGCCAAAAGGGACAAAGGTCCAGAATATGTATTTGAACAAATCATAGCTGAGAACTTTCCTAACTTGGGAGGGGAAACAGGCATTCAGATCTAGGAGGTAGAGAGATCCCCCTCCCCCTAAAATCAATAAAAACCCCTCAACACCTTGACATTTAATAGTGAAACGTGCAAACTCCGAAGATAAAGAGAAGGTCCTTAAAGCAGCAAGAGACAAGAAATCTCTAAATTTTATGGGAATAAATATTAGATTAACAGCACACTTCTCCACAGAGACCTGGCAGGCCAGAAAGGGCTGGCAGGATATATTCACGGTCAGAAAGGAGAAGAACGTGCAGCAAAGAATACTTTATCCAGCAAGGCCCTCATTCAGAATAGAAGGAGAGATAAAGAGCTTCCAAGATAGGCAGAAACTGAAAGAATATGTGACCACCAAGCCAGATCTTCAAGAAATACTAAGGGGGAATCTGTAATAGAAAGAGGAAGTCCAAGGGAAAAATCCACGAATCAGGGACTGAATAGGTATCATGATGACATTAAATTCATATCTTTCTGCAATGAAACGTCGGGACACCTGCACCCCGATGTTTCTATCAGCAATGGCCACAATAGCCAAACTGTGGAAGGAGCCTCGGTGTCCATCGAAAGATGAATGGATAAAGAAGATGTGGTTTATGTATACAATGGAATATTACTCAGCAATTAGAAACGACAAATACCCACCATTTGCTTCAACGTGGATGGAACTGGAGGGTATTATGCTGAGTGAAATAAGTCAATCGGAGAAGGACAAACAGTGTATGTTCTCATTCATTTGGGGAATATGAATAATAGTGAAAGGGAATATAAAGGAAGGGTAAAGAAATGTTGGGAAATATCAGGAAGGGAGACAGAACATAAAGACTCCTAACTCGGGGAAACGAACTAGGGGTGGTGGAAGGGGAGGAGGCCGGGTGTTGGAGGGGAATGGGTGACGGGCACTGAGGTGGACACTTGACGGGATGAGCACTGGGTGTTTTTCTGTATGTTGGTAAATTAAACACCAATAAAAGTTAATTAAAAAAAAAAAAGAATTGCTTAAAAAAAATAAAAAATAAATTCATATCTTTCAAAGGTAACTCTGAATGTGAATGGGCTAAATGATGCAATCAAAAGGCACAGGGTTTCAGACTGGATAAAAAGGAAGACCCATCTATTTGCTATCTACAAGAGACTCATTTTAGACCTAAGGACACCTCCAGCCTGTAAATAAAAGGTTGGAAAACCATGTGCCATTCAAATAGTCCTCAAAAGAAAGGAGGGGTAGCCATCCTTATATTAGAAAAATTAAAGTTTATCCCAAAGACTATAGTAAGAGATGAAGAGGGACACCATATCATACTTGAAAGACTATCCAACAAGAGGACTTAACAATCATGAATATTTATGCCCCTAATGCTGGAGCTGCCAAGTATATCAATCAATTAATAAACAAAGTTAAGACATACTTATATAAAAATACACTAATACTAGGAGACTTCAAATCAGCAATTTCTGCAAATGAGAGATACTCTAAGCACAACATCTCCAAAGAACAAGATCTTTAAATGATACCCTGGACCAGATGGATTTCACAGATATGTACAGAACTTTACATCCAAACACAATTGAATACACATTATTCTCAGGTACACATGGAACTTTCTCCAGAATAGACCACATAGTGGGTCACAAATCAGGTCTTAAATGATACGAAAAGATTGGGATCGTCCCCTGCATATTTTCAGATCATAATGCTTTGGAATAAGAACTAAATCACAAGAGGAAGTTTGGAAGGATTGCAAACACGTGGAGGTTAAGGACCATCCTACTAAAAGATGAAAGAGTCAACAAGGAAATTAGGGAAGAACTAAAAAGATTAGTGGAAACAAATGAGAATGAAGATAAAGTGTTCAAAATCTTTGGGACATATCAAAAGCAGTCCTGAGGGAGAAAAAACATTGCAATACAAGCATCCATCCAAAAACTGGAAAGTACTCAAATACAAAAGCTAACCTTTCACCTAAAGGAGCTGGAGAAAAAACAGCAAATATATCCTACACTCAGGAGAAGAAGAGAGTTAATAAATATTCGAGCAGAACTCAATGAAATAGAGACCAGAAGAACTGTGTAACAGAATAACAAAACCAGGAGTTGGTTCCTTGAAAGAATTAATAAGATAGACAAACCATTAGCCAGCCTTATTAAAAAGAAGAGAGAAAAGACTAAAATTAATAAAATCATGAATGAGATAGGATAGATCACCACGAATACCAAGGAAAAATAAATGATCTTAAAAACTTACTATGAGTAGCTTTGTGCAAATAAATTGGGCAATATAGAAGAAATGGACACATTTCTGGAAAACCACAAACTACCAAAACTGGAGCAGGAAGAAATAGAAAACATGAACAGGCAAACAACCAGGGAGGAAATTGAAATAGTCATCCAAAACCTCCCAAGACAAAAAAGTACAGGGCCAGATGGCTTCCCTGGGGAATTCCATCAAACGTTTAAAGAAGAAACCATACCTATTCTACAAAAGATGTTTGGAAATATAGACAGAGACAGAGTCCTTCCAAACTTGTTCTATGCAGCCAGCATCACCTTAATTCCAATGCCAAAAAAAACCACCAAAAAGGAGAATTATAGACCAATATTCCTGATGAACATGGATGCAAAAATTCTCAACAAGATACTAGCTAATAGGATCCAACAGTACATTAAGAAAATTATTCAACATGACCAAGTAGGATTCATTCCCAGGACACAAGGCTGGTTCAACACTCATAAAACAATCAATGTGATTCATCATATCAGCAAGAGAAAAACCATGAACCATAGGATCATCTCAATAGATGCAGAGAAAGCATTTGTCCAAATACAGCATCCATTCCTGATCAAAACTCTTCAGAGTGTAGGGATAGAGGGAATATTCCTCAACATCTTAAAAGCCATCTACAAAAAAACCACAGCAAATATCATTCTCAATGGGGAAGCACTGGGAGCCTTTCCCCTAAGATCAGGAACAAGACAGGGATGTCCACTCTCACCACTGCTATTCAACATAGTACTAGAAGTCCTAGCCTCAGCAATCAGGCAACAATAAGAAATAAAAGGCACTCAAATTGGCAAAGAAGAAGTCAAACTCTCCCTCTTCACCGATGACATGATACTCTACATAGAAAACCCAAAAGCCTCCACCCCAAGATTGCTAGAACTCATACAGCAATTTGTCAGTGTGGCACGATACAAAAGCAGTGCCCAAAAGTTAGTGGAATTTCTAAACACTAACAATGAGCCTGAAGAAAGAGAAATGAAGGAGTCCATCCCATTTCCAGTTGCACTGAAGAGCATAAGATACCTAGGAATAAACCTGACCAAAGAGGTAAAGGATCTATACCCTAAAAACTACAGAACACTTCTGAAAGAAATTGAGGAAGACACAAAGAGATGGGAAAACATTCCATGCTCATGGATTGGCTGAATTAATATTGTGAAAATGTCAATGTTACCCAGGCCAATTTACACGTTTAATGCAATCCCTATCAAAGTACCATGGACTTTCTTCAGAGAGTTGGAACAAATTATCTTAAGCTTCGTGTGGAATCAGAAAAGACCCCGGATAGACAGGGGAATTTTAAAAAAGAAAACCATAGCTGGGGGCATCACAATGCCAGATTTCAGGTTGTAATACAAACCTGTGGTCATTAAGACAGTGTGGTACTGCCACAGAAACAGACACATAGATCAATGAAACAGAATAAAGAATCCAGAAGTGACCCTCAACTTTATGGTCAACGACTATTCGACAGAGGAGGAAATACTATCCACTAGAAAAAGAAGACACACTCTTCAATGAATGGTGCTGCGAAAATTGGACATCCACATGCAGAAGAAGGAAACTAGACCATTCTCTTACACCATACACAAATATAAACTCAAAACGCATGAAAGATCTAAATGTGAGACAAGAATCCATCAGAATCCTAGAGGAGAACACAGGCAACACTCTTTTTGAACTTGGGCACAGTAACTTCTTGCAAGGTACATCCATGAAGGTAAGAAAAACAAAACAAAAATGAACTATTGGGACTTCATCAAGATAAGAAGCTTCTGCACAGCAAAAGAAAGAGTCAACAAACCTAAAAGACAACCTACAAATGGGAGAAGATATTTGCAAATGACATATCAGATAAAGGGCTAGTATCCAAGATCTATAAAGAACTTATTAAACTCAACACCAAGAAACAAACAATCCAATCATGAAATGGCCAAAAGACATGAACAGAAATCTCACAGAGGAAGACATAGACATGACCAACAAGCACATGAGAAAATGCTCCGCATCACTTCCCATCAGGGAAGTACAAATCAAAACCACAATGAGATCCCACCTCACACCAGTGAGAATGGGGAAAATTAACAAGGCAGGAAACCACAAATGTTGGAGAGGATGTGGAGAAACGGGAACCTCTTACACTGTTGGTGGGAATGTGAACTGGTGCAGCCACCTGGAAAACTTTGTGGAGGTTCCTCAAAGAGTTAAAAATAGATCTGCCCTTCGACCCAGCAATTGCACTGCTGGGGATTTACTCCAAAGGTACAGATGCAGCGAAACGCCGGGACACATGCACCCTGATGTTTATAGCAGCAATTTCCACAATAGCTAAACTGTGGAAGGAGCCTCGGTGTCCATCAAATGATGAATGAATAAAGAAGATGTGGTCGATGTATACAATGGAATATTACTCAGCCATTAGAAATGGCAAATACCCACCATCTGCTTCGATGTGGATGGAACTGGAGGGTATTATGCTGAGTGAAATAAGTCAATCAGAGAAGAACAAAAATTATATGGTTGCATTCCTTTGGAGAATATCAGAAATAATGAAAGGAATAAAGGGGAAAGGAGAGAAAATGAGTGGGAAATATCAAATAGGGAGACAGAACATGAGAGAACTCCTAAGTCTGTGAAATGAACAAGGGGTAGGTAGCGGGGAGGTTAACCTCGGAGGTTAGCGGTGGGTGGGGTGACTTGGTGACAGGCACTGAGGGGGGCACTTGATGGGATGAGCACTGGGTGTTATGCTATATGTTGGCAAATTGAACTCCAATAAAAAAATTTCATATGATAAACATCAACTCAATACAATAACATAACATTTTCATAATCAGTATCATTATATAATAAGATAATCTAGATATAATTAGATAATCTAGAAATAATGAAGTTTTTTTGTTTGTCTAGATTTTTTTTTTATGAATAAATAGTCAATTTTATCAAGCTCAGTCCAGGAGTCTGTGGGTCTTGATGACTTCTGTGTGTTTGTCAATTTTCTTCACATTCTTTGGGCCTGATTCCGTAGTTTCATGAGCTGCTTTTTCTTCTGATAATGGCTCTTGGCCTTCTTTCTGTTCTCCAGGGTGGCTGTTACTGCCTGGGTCTTCCAGGCAAACTCATGAGCCAAGCACCCCAGGTAAGCAAACATTTGTGTAGGCTTCAGAAACACAATATTGAGGGTAGCAGGAACTACCATCCAGTTTTTAATGTCATAGGGTGGCTAGATCCCATCAAACACCGTGAGGTAGTCCAAGGCAGCCTGGCCTTGCTTGGTCTTGTGGGGCTGCATGCCTCACACTGTCTGAAAAGATGTGGCTGGGTACTCAGAACTTTAAATAATTCTTATTCCATGCCAGTTTAATGGCTACTTTCACTTTTCTCAAAGAAGAAAGTGAAAGCAAATGATGTGTTTTTATATATTTTGGTGTCCACCAGAAAATTTAGATCCCATTCAGTGTTTAATCATTAGAAAGCTTATCCTACCCCTATGATGAGAAGGTGTTCCTTTTCATAAGCACACACACACACACACACACACACACATTCACATATCTTTATGTTATAGATGATTCAGAGTGATTCTCAGGTGGATGAGTAAGAAGGAGGTTGGATAGAGGCTCATGGGTACTCTACTCTTGTCCAATTCCACAGATAATCCAAAGGAGATATTTTTGTTCAAGGACAGATAGTTGGTATAACTATGAGCCCAAGCAAAAGTAACTAGCTCATCAGGAAAATAAATTGAACTGCCTCTACAATTGGCTCTGGATAAAAATATAAATTATGTCACAGAGACTTTTGACAAAGCCTATCTTATAATATATAATTTTTTGTTTTCTTTAATAATAAATGTATTTCTTATTGGTGTTCAATTTGTTCTGTTGGGTTTTCTATGTAGAGTATCATGTCATCGGTGAAGAGGGAGAGTTTGACTTCTTCTTTGCCAATTTGAATGCCTTTTATGTCTTTTTCTTGTCTGCTGAGGCTAGAACTTCTAGTACTATGTTGAATAGCAGTGGTGAGAGTGGACATCCCTGTCTTGTTCCTGATCTTAGGGGAAAGGCTCCCAGTGCTTCCCCATTGAGAATGATATTTGCTGTGGGTTTTTCGTAGATGGCTTTTAAGATGTTGAGGAATGTTCCCTCTATCCCTAAATTCTGAAGAGTTTTGACCACGAATGGATGCTGTATTTGGACAAAAGCTTTCTCTGCATCTATTGAGATGATCCTATGGTTCTTGGTTTTTCTCTTTCTGATATGATGAATCACATTGATTGTTTTATGAGTGTTGAACCAGCCTTGTGTCCCGGGAATAAATCCTACTTGGTCATGGTGAATAATTTTCTTAATGTACTATTGGATCCTATTGGCTAGTATCTTCTTGAGAATTTTTGCATCCATGTTCATCAGGGATATTGGTCTATAATTCTCCTTTTTGGTGGGGTCTTTGTCTGGTATTGGAATTACGGTGATGCTGGCATCATAGAATGAGTTTGGAAGCATTCCATCTCTTTCTATATTTCCAAACAGCTTTAGCAGAATAGGTATGGTTTCTTCTTTAAACATTTGATAGAAAGATGAATGGATAAAGAAGATGTGGTTTATGTATACAATGGAATATTACTCAGCCATTAGAAATGACAAATACCCACCATTTGCTTCAATGTGGATGGAACCGGAGGGTATTATGCTGAGTGAAATAACTCAATCAGAGTAGGACAAACATAAGTTCTCATTCATTTGGGGAATGTAAATAATAGTGAAAGGGAGTATAAGGGAAAGGACAAGAAATGTGTGGGAAATATCAGAAAGGAAGACAGAACATAAAGACTCCTAACTCTGGGAAACGAACTAGGGGTGGTGGAAGGGGAGGAGGGCGGGGGGTGGAAGTGAATGGGTGATGGGCACTGAGGGGGACACTTGATGGGATGAGCACTGGGTGTTATTCTGTATGTTGGCAAATTGAACACCAATCAAAAATTAATTTATTATAAAAAAACAAAGAAATGCATGCACTTCATATATTAAAAAAAAAGAATTCCCCAGGGAAGCATTCTGGCCCTGGACTTTTGTGTCTTGGGAGGCTTTTGATGACAGTTCCAATTTCCTCCCTGGTTATTGTCCTGTTCAGGTTTTCAAATTCATCCTGTTCCAGTTTTGGTAGTTTGTGTAAGAGGGTTCCCTTTTCTCTGCATCCTCTCCAACATTTGTGGTTTCCTGCCTTGTTAATTTTCCCCATTCTAACAGGTGTGCGGTGGTATCTCATTGTGGTTGTGATTTGTATTTCGTGATGGCAAGTGATGCAGAGCATTTTCTCATGTGCATGTTGGCCATGTCTATGTCTTCCTCTGTGAGATTTCTGTTCATGACTTTTGCCCATTTTATGATTGGATTGTTTGTTTCTTTGTTATTGAGTTTAATAAGTTCTTTATAGATCTTGGAAAGTAGCCCTTTATGTGATACATCATTTGCAAATATCTTCTCCCATTCTGTAGGTTGTCTTTTAGTTTTGTTGACTGTCTCCTTTGCTGTGCAAAAGCTTCTTATCTTGATGAAGTCCCAATAGTTCATTTTTGTTTTGTTTCTCTTACCTTCGTGGATGTATCTTGCAGGAAGTTACTGTGGCTTAGTTCAAAAAGGGTGTTGCCTGTGTCCTCCTCTAGGATTTTGATGGAAACTTCTCTCACATTTACATGTTTCATCCATTTTGAGTTTATCTTTGTGTATGGTGCAAGAGAGTGGTCTAGTTTCATTCTTCTGCATGTGGATGTTCAATTTTCCCAGCACCATTTATTGAAGAGACAGTCTTTTTTCCAGGGGATAGTCTTTCCTCTCTTCTCAAATATTACTTGACCATAAAGTTGAGGGTCCACTTCTGGAATCCTTATTCTATTCCATTGATCTATGTGTCTGTTTTTGTGCCAGTACCACACTGTCTTGAGGATCACAGCTTTGTAGTACAACCTGAAATTTGGCATTGTGATGCTCCCAGCTATGGTTTTCTTTTTAAAATTCCCCTGGCTATTCGGGGTTTTTTCTGATTCCACACGTCTTCAAATAATTTGTTCTAACTCTCTGAAGAAAGTCCATGATATTTTGATAGGGATAGCATTAAACGTGTAAATTGCCCTGGGTAACATTGATATTTTCACAATATTAATTCTTCCAATCCATGAGCATGGAATATTTTTCCATCTCTTTGTGTCTTCCTCGATTTCTTTCAGAAGTGTTCTATAGTTTTTAGGGCATAGATCCTTTACCTCTTTGGTTAGGCTTATTCCTAGATATCTTATGCTTTTGAGTGCAATGTGATAGACCCCCTCATTTCCCTTTCCTCAGGCTCATTATTAGTGTATAGAAATGCAACTGACGTCTGGGCATTGGATTTGTATCCTGCCACGCTGCCAAATTGCTGTATGAGTTCCAGCAATCTTGGGGTGGAGGCTTTTGGGTTTTCTATGTAGAGCATTATGTCATTGGCAAAGAGGGAGAGTTTGACTTCTTCTTTGCCAATTTGAATGCCTTTAATGTCTCTTTGTTGTCTGATTGCTGAGGCTAAGACTTCTAGTACTATGTTGAATAGCAGTGGTGAGAGTGGACATCCCTGTCTTGTTCCTGATCTTAGGGGAAAGGTTCCCAGTGCTTCCCCATTGAGAATGATATTTGCTGTGGGTTTTTCGTAGATGGCTTTTAAGATGTTGAGGAATGTTCCCTCTATCCCTACACTCTGAAGAGTTTTGATCAGGAATGGATGCTGTATTTTGTCAAATGATTTCTCTGCATCTAATGAAAGGATCATATGGTTCTTGCTTTTTTCTCTTGCTGATATAATCACATTGATTGTTTTACAATTGTTGAACCAGCCTTGCATCCCAGGGATAAATCCTACTTGGTCATGGTGAATAATCTTCTTAATGTATTGTTGGATCCTATTGCCTGGTATCTTCTTGAGAATTTTTGCATCCATGTTCATCAGGGATATTGGTCTATAATTCTCCTTTTTGGTGGGGTTTTTTTTGGCTTTGGAATTAAGGTGATGCTGGCCTCATTGAATGGGTTTGGAAGTATTCCATCTCTTTCTATCTTTCCAAACAGCTTCAGTAGAATAGGTATGATTTCTTCTTTAAACGTTTGATAGAATTCCCATGGGAAGCCATCTGGCCCTGGACTTTTGTGTCTTGGGAGGCTTTTGATGACTGCTTCAATTTCCTCCCTGGTTATGGCCTGTTCATGTTTTCTATTTCTTCCAGTTCCAATTTTGGTAGTTTGTGGCTTTCCAGAAATGTGTCCATTTCTTCTGGATTGCCCAATTTATTGGTGTATAGCTGTTCATAGTATGTTTTTAAAATTGTTTGTATTTCCTTGGTATTGGTAGTGATCTCTCTCATTCATGATTTTAGTAATTTGTGTCTTCTCTCTATTCTTTTAAATAAGGCTGGCTAATGATTTATCTATCATATTAATTCTTTCAAAGAACCAACTCCTGGTTTTGTTGATCTGTTCCACAGTTCTTCTGCTCTCCATTTTGTTGAGTTCTGCTCGAATCTTTATTAACTCTCTTCTTCTGCTGGGTTTAGGGTCTATTTGCTGTTTTTTCTCTAGCTCCTTTAGGTGTAAGGTGAGCTTTTGTATTTGAGTTCTTTCCAGTTTTTGAATGGCTACTTGTATTGTGATGTATTTCCCCCTCAGGACTGCTTTTGCTGCATCCCAAAGATTTTGAACGCTTGTATCTTCATTCTGATTAGTTTCCATGAATCTTTTTAATTCTTCCTTAGTTTCCTGGTTGTCTCTTTCATCTTTTAGCAAGATGGTCCTTAACCTCCATGTGTTTAAAGTCCTTACAAACTTCTTGCTGTGATTTAGTTCTAATTTCAAGGCACTATGGTCTGAGAATATGCAGGGGAGAACCAAATCTTTGGTACCAGTTAAGACCTGATTTGTGACCCAGTATGTGGTCTATTCTGGACAACGTTCAATATGCACTTGAAAAGAACGTGTATTCAGTTGAGTTTGGATGTAAAGTTCTGTAGATATCTGTGAAATCCATCTGGTCCAGTGTATCATTTAAAGCTCTCGTTTCTTTGGAGATGTTGTTTAGAAGACCTATCGAGTGTAGAAAGAGCAAGATTGAAATCATCAAGTTTACGTGTATTATTATCTAAGTATGTCTTAATTTTGGTTAATAATTGATTGATATATTTGGTAGCTCCCACATTTGGGGCATATATTTGAGGATTGTTAAGTACTCTTGTTAGGGATCCCTGGGAGACGCAGCAGTTTGGCCCCTGCCTTTGGCCCACGGCACGATCCTGGAGACCCAGGATCGAATCCCATGTCTGGCTTCCGGTGCATGGAGCCTGCTTCTCCCTCTGCCTGTGTCTCTGCCTCTGTCTCTCTCCCTGTGTGACTATCATAAATAAATAAAAATTTTAAAAATCCTCTTGTTGGATAGATCCTTTAAGTATGATATAGTGTCCCTCTTCATTTCTCACTACAGTCTTTGGGGTAAATTTTAGTTTATCTGATATAAGGATGGCTACTCCTTCTTTCTTTTGAGGACCATTTGAATGGTAAATGGTTCTCCAACCTTTTATTTTCAGGCTGTAGGTGGCCTTCTGTCTCAAATGAGTCTCTTGGAGACAGCAAATAGATGGGTCCTGCTTTTTTATTCCGTCTGAATCCCTGTGCCTTTTGATGGGGTCATTAAGCCCATTTATGTTCAGAGTTACTAGTGAAATATATGAGTTTAGTGTCATCATGATATCTATTCAGTCCCTGTTTTTGTGGATTCTTCCATTGGTCTTCTTCTTAAAGTGGAATTTTGAGAATCCCCCTAAAAATTTCTGGTAGAGCTGGTTGGGAGGTCACATATTCTTTCATTTCCTGCCTATCTTGGAAGCTGTTTATCTCGCCTTCCAGTCTGAATGAGAGCCTTGCTGGATAAAGTGTTCTTGGTTGCATGTTTTTCTCATTTAGGACCCTGAATATATCCTGCCAGCCTTTTCTGGCCTGCCAGGTCTCTGTGGAGAGGTCTGCTGTTACCCTAACACTTCTTCCCATAAAAGTCAGGGATTTCTTGTCTCTTGCTGCATTAAGGATCCTCTCTTTATCTTTGGAATTTGCAAGCTTCACTATTAAATGTCAAGGTGTTGAATGGTTTTTATTGACTTTAGGGGTGGATCTCTCTATTTCCTGGATCTGAATGCCTGTTTCCCTTCCCAAGTTAGGAAAGTTTTCAGCTATGATTTGTTCAAATACATATTCTGAACCTCTCTCCCTTTCGGCGCCCTCGGGAACCCCAATTAAACGTAGGTTTTTCTTCCTCAGGCTATCATTTATTTCCCTTAATCTATCCTCATGGTCTTTTAATTGTTTGTCTCTTTTTTCCTCAGTTTCCCTCTTTTCCATAAACTTGTCTTCTATGTCACTCACTCGTTCTTCCACCTTGTTAACCCTCATCGTTAGGACTTCTAGTTTGGATTTCATCTCATTCAATTGATTTTTAATTTTTGCCTGATTTGATCTAGATTCTGCAGTCATAAAGTCTCTTGAGTCCTTTATGTTTTTTTCTTGAGCCACCAGTATCTTTATAATAGTTCTTCTGAATTGGCTTTCTGACATTGAATTGTAATCCAAATTTTATAACTCTTTTGGAGAGAGGACTGTTTCTGATTCTTTCTTTTGAGGTAATGTGTTCCTTCTAGTACTTTTTGCTCAGTGCAGAGTGGCCAAAAACAAGTTATATTGGAAAAAGGAGAAAAAGAGAGAAGAGAAAGAAGGAAAGAAAAGAAAAAAGAAAAAAGGAAAAAAGAACAAGGTAGAAAAAAAGAGGAAAAAGAGAAAAAAAAAGAAAGGAAAAAAAGGGGGTGGGGAAGCAAACAGAAATCTAAAAGAAAAAAAAAACAGGGGTGAGTATCCTCTGATTCTGTATACTGTAAGTCCCTTGACTTCCCCTGGAACTTTCCAGTGCTGCTTGGTCCATAATTTGTTTTTTTCCCCTGTCGGTTTAGGTGGTCTTCTGGGGGAGGAGCCTGTTGTGCTGATTTTCAGGCATTAGCACTTGGGGGAGCTGCTCAGCCCCCTGCCTGGTGTTGGGCTCAGTGGGGGTTGTTTACCCTGTGAGGCCCCAGGAGGAACAACTGCAGTGGCAGCGGTCAGCTCTGGAGTCCTGGATTCAGCTCCCACAGTAACTCCAGAGCTCTCTGTCTGCAGGGGCCTGGATGCTCCGGGGTCAGGGCTGCTGATCTGCTCAGCTCGGGGAAGGAGCGTCCTTGCTGTCCTGGGCCCTCCTGGCCTCTGCTGGTCCCGGGGGGAGGCCGCATCCTGGGCTGTGTCCCCGGCGCCCTGTGCTCCCGGGCCTGCACTGTTGGATTCGGGCTCCTGCCCGGGAAGCCCCCTCTCTGTGGAGCCTCCACCTGAGCCCCTCCGAGCTGCTCCCGGGTCCAGCCATGCGCGCGCTGCAGCCCTTTAGGGATCTCGGCACACTCTCCCCTCAGCGCAGGTGTCTGTTAGTGTCCCAGGGAGCCCGAGGGCATCCCCGCCCTCCTGGGGTCCTGCTCTAACTCCCTGCGAACACCTTTCTGCCCGGGAAGATTGGTGCAGCTCCTGCTTCTCCGGGACGGGGCTTTCCTGTCCAGGGTACACTCGCCCGGCCTTAGCCTGGCTCCTCGCGGGGCCCCTCCCCCTTGGAGGCCTTTTGTTTCTTTATTTCTTTTTTTCCCCGTCTTCCTACCTTGATAGAAGCACGAACTCTTCTCACTGTAGCATTACAGTTGTTCTCTCTTTAAATCTCAGGCCGAATTCGTAGATTTTCAGGATGATTTGAAGATTATCTAGGTAATTTGGTGGGGACAGGTGATTTGGGGACCCTACTCTTCTGCCATCTTGCCCCTCAGCAATTTTTAATTTTTTTGAAAGAAGGGTAGGAATATTTTCTTTTATACATCTCATTAGCCATACTGCCTGATTTCCAATAGCCTTTTTTACCTTATTTTTAAGTTTTTATTCAAATTCCATGTAGTTAATATACAGTGTAATATTAATTTCAGGTGGGTGTGCTCAGGTGGCTCAGTTTGTTAAGCATCTGCCTTTGACAGATCATGATCCCAGGATCCTACAATTGAGCCCCACATTGCGGTCCCTGCTCAGTGGGGAGCCTGCTTCTCCTTCTCCCTCTGCTGGCCCCCCTGCTTGTGTTCACTCTCTCTGTCTCCCCCCTCTCTGTCAAATAAATAAATGATTTAAAAAATACTAGTTTCAGGTGTACAATATAGTGGTTCAACACTTCTATACTACACCTGGTGCTTATCACAAGTGCACTCTTTAATCCTTATCACCTACTTAACCCATCAACCTTACACCTCTTATCTTTTAAAATATTTGTTAGACTTTTTATTTCTCTTACCTTTTAACTATCAAGTCCCTTCCTGCTACACTTACTGCTCTTCTATTCCAGAAAAAGAAAGCATCATATATACTAATGATTACCAATAAAGAATTTCTATATATCAAGTTCTCTTAGTATCCTCCTAGAAATAATTGAATTTCAAAAAAAAATTTTGAGAGGGTACAATAACTAACCTGATGTCTTTCATACCTTAGGTTAGTTCTATAAACTATAACCTAAACTAATGCTCTTGGTTCTGACCGAGTTGTTTAGGAAGAAAACTTCTGGGCTGCTGGAGTACAAAGCACTTAATGGACCCTAGTGAGCTAGGATACAAATGAGTTGGTGGATATTAGTCCCTCTTTCCTTACTACTGTGTCATAGGAGCACATTATATTATCTGATGGTCATGCAGAATAAGCACCTGGCCACATCAGAGGAGTCTGATACACAGACTTTCCCTTTCATCCTATTAGGTTTGGGAGAAGTTGTACAAAAACTCAAAGATTTGCCATATAAGTTACTGGCGTTCAAACATTCAAGTTCTTTTTAATTGAAATCTATAGTAATAAATATATTTTACATTTTGAGCCATTAAATATAAACACACATTCACAAACGAACTCAAAAGTTCCACAAAGGAATGGCATTATTACTTGAGATACACATGTATATTTTAAAATATATATATTAAAAAATAAAAAAGGGGGCACTTGAGTGGCTCAGTGATTGAGTGTCTGCATTTGGTTCACGTCATGATTCCAGGGTCCTGGGATTGAGTCCCACATCAGGTTCCCCACTGGGAGCCTGCTTCTCCCTCTGCCTATGTCACTGCGTCCCTCTCTCTGTGTCTTTCATGAATACATAAACAAAATATTTTTAAAAAGCAGTAAAAAAGAATTGTTATGATCTACTAAATTGATTTACAGTCTACTAGTAACCTCAACCCACATTTGTAAGAAACACTGATATTATTGATCCAAGGTTATTCCATTCCACGCTAGAACTATAAGTTTTCTTGTTTTTTTTTTTTTTTCTTAGTGGGTCATGAAGCCTACAGTGGCCTGCTCATTGTTTACTAAGTATCCTGTCTAGAAATCATAGGTGCCTCCTTGACTACCTGACATTACTAGGGAATGAGAAGAACAAGGCTCTTAATTACAAGGCTAATAATTGTCATAGATTGACTCCACTCCATATTTTATAGCATTATGAGGACTATCTTTTTTTTTTTACAAATTATCTTAGACAATAAGAAAATATATACCTCAAAGCTTTTTTATAAGTTTCTGAGTTATAACTTTTGTAAAATAAAATTTTCCTTTTCTAAGTATACAGTCCATTGAGTTTTGATAAATGCACACAGTCAACAATCAACATCCTACTCAAGATATAGAGTATTTCCATCATCTCAGAAAGTTTCCTTGTCCTCCATTGTAAATTCAATCTATGAATGTCCAATCTCTGGAAACTATGGAACTTTGTCCCTATAGTTTTGCCTTTTCTGGAATCTCACATAAATGGAATCATACAGTATACAGTCCTTTGCATCTGGCTTTTGTCACTTAGCATAATACTTTTAACATTCACTTATGTTATTGCATGTTAATATTGACATTGTATGGACATAATTCATCTTTTTATCCATTTGCATTTCCTATTGATGGACAGCCAGGTTGCTTCTACTATATGGCTGTTACAAATAATGTTGTTATGGATATTCACATAAGGTCTCAATACGGACATGTGTTTCTTTTTCTCTTGTGCAAGTACAATGTTTGGATTCTATGATAGGCATATGTTTAACAATTTATGAAGATGCCAAAATGTTTATCATAGTGAATGCACCATTTTTCATTCCCACTAGCAATGAATGAGGGTTCTGAGTCTAGGTTTCCTTCACTGCAAAACCTTTTATTTATTTATTTAGTCCCAATAGTTTAATTTTGCTTTTGTTTTCCTTGACAAAGGGGTATATCTAGAAAAATGTTTCTACAGATGATGTCAAAGAGATTATTGCATTTGTTTTATTCTAGAGCTTCAGGGTTTCAGGTCTTACATTTAGTTATTTAATTCATTTTGAGTTTATTTTTCTGTATATAAAGTGGTGTAAGAAAGTGGTTCAGTTTCATTGTTTTGCATACAGCTGTCCAAATTTCACATCATTTATTGAAAAGACTATCTTTTTCCCATTGTATATTCTAGCCTACTTTGTCATAGAGTCAATTGACCATATATAATCAGGAGTTTGTTTCTGGGCTCTCTATTCTGTTCCATTTATCTATGTGTCATTTTTGTGCCATGACCATACCGTTTTAATTACAATATGAAATCTGTTATTGTGATACCTCCAGCTTTGTTCTTTTCCAAGATTGCTTTCCTTGTTCGGGTTTCTTGTGCTCCAGACAAATTTTAGCATTATCAGTTCTAGTTCTGAGAAAACTGTTACTGGTATTTTAATAGGGATTGCAGTGACTCTGTAGAATGCTTTGGGTTGTATGGACATTTTACCAATATTAATTTTCCCCATGAATGAGCATGGAATAGCTTTCCATTTGTTTGTGTCATCTTCAATTTCTTTCAACAATGTTTTATCAGTTTTGGAGTTCATATCTATCACCCCTTTGGTTATTTTTTTCCTAGGTATTATATTATTATTGGTGCAATTAGAAACGCAGTTAATTTCTTTCTGCCACTTCATTATTAGTGGATATAAATACAACAGATTTCTGTACATTGATTTTGCATCATGTGACAATAATGAATTCATTTATCAGTTCTAGTAGTTTGGTGGAGTCCTTAGGGTTTTTATATATAGTACCATGATATCTGAAAATTGTGAGACTTACTTTTTCCTTACCAATTTGGGTGCCTTTTATTTCTTTTTCTTGTCCCATTGCTGTGGCTAGCATCCCCGGTACAATACTGGAAAAAAAAGTGATGCTACTAGACATCTCTGCCTTGCTCCTGATATTAGAGGAAAAGCTCTCAGTTTTTCACCATTGAATATGATGTTAGCAGTTTTTCATATATGGCCTTTATTATGTTAAGGTATGCTCCCTCTAAATCTAGTTTGTTGAGTTTTTATCATGAATGGATGCTGTACTTCATCAAAATGTTTTTGTAATGTATTGTTAGATTCAGTTTATTAATATTGTGTTGGGGACACTTGCATCTATGTTCATCAGAGATATTGCCTTATAATTCTCTTTCTTTGTAGTATATTTATTTGACTTGGGTAGCAAATTAATGATGGCCTTTTAGAATCCATTTGGAAGCTTTCCTTCCTCTTATAATTTTTTGGATAGTTTGAGAACAGGTATTAACTCCTCTTTAAATGTTTGGTAGATGGAGGGGAGGAGGGTAAAGGACAAGGTAACTGGGTGATAAACATTAGGGAGGGCATGTGATATAATGAGCTCTGGGTATTATATAAGACTGATGAATCACTGACCTCTACCTCTGAAACCAATAATGCATTATATGTTAATTTAATTTAAATAAAAATTTAAAAAACCTTTGGTAGAATTCATTTGTGAAGCCTGCTGGCCCTGTATTTTTGTTTATTGGGAGTTTTCAATTACTGATTTTATTTCATTGCTAGTAATTTGTCTAGTTGAATTATCTGTATCTTCCTGAATCAGTTTTGGAATATTATATGTTTCTAGGAATTTATCCACTTCTTCTGGGTTGTCAAATTTTTTGGTATATAATTATCCCTAATATTCTATTATACTCCTTTTGTATTTTTGTGGTATGGTTGTTATTTCTCCTCTCCCATTTATGGTTTTATTTGAGCCCTTTTTTATTATATTTTTTGATGAGTCTGGCTAAGTGTTATAAATTTATTGGATGTTTTCAAAGAACCACCTGCTAGTTTCATTGATCTTTTTAGCCTCTATTTCATTTATTTTTGTGCTAATCTTTATTATTTCCCTTCTGCTGGCTTATGGAATCATTTATTGTTCTTTTTCTAGCTTTAGGTGTAAGGTAAGGGTGTTTGAGATTTCTCTTGGTTCTTGAGGAGGGCCTATATGGCTATAATCTTTCCCTTTGAACAGCTCTGTCTGCATTGTCAAGATTTTGTACCATTTTATTTTCATTTTCACTTGTCTCCATTAACAAAAATTCCTTTTTGATTTCCTGGTTGACCCATTCATTGTTTAGTAGCATGTTATTTAACCTCTATGTATTTCTGCTCTTTGCAGATACTTTCTTGTGATTGATTCCTAATTTCATACTGTTGTGGTCAGAAAAGATGCATGATATCATTTCAAGTTTTTAAAAAATTTGTTGAGACTTGTTTTGTGGCCTAACGTGTTCTATTCTGAAGAATGTTCCATGTGCACTTAAAAATAATGTACATTCTGCTGTTTTCAAGAGGAATGTTCTGAATATATTTGTTAGATCATCTGGACCAATATGCCATTCAAAGCTATTGTTTCCTTGTTGATTTTTTGTCTTGATGATCTGTCCATTGATGTAAGTGGTTGTTTAAGTTTCCTACTATTACTATATTATTATCAGTTTCTTCCTTTAAGTTATTTTAATAGTTTCTTTATGTATTTGGGTATTCCCATGCTAGGTGCGTAAATATTTACAATAACTATGTCTTCTTGTTGGATTGTGTCCTTTATCACTATGTAGTGTTCTCTTTGTTCCTCATTAGGGTTTTTGTTTTCAAATCTATTTTGTCAGATATAAGTATTGCTACTCTGGCTTTATTTCGGCTTTCATTTGCATGGCAAATGTTTTTCTATCCCTTCACTTTCAATCTGTATGTCCCCTTAGGTCTGAAGTGAGTCTATTGCAAGCAACGTATAGATGGGTCCTGCTGTTTTATCCATTCAGTCATCCTATGTATTTTGATTGGAGCACTTTGTCTATTTACATTGAAAGTAATTGTTGATAAGTATGTACTTATTGCAATTTTGTTACTTGTTTTATTTATTTATTATTTATTTATTTATTTATTTATTTATTTATCTTTTTAGTTCTTCACTCTTCCTTCTCTTCCCCTCTTCCCTTGGGGTGTAATGTCTTTTTTTAGTGATACACTTGGGTTCCATTTTATTAATTTTTTTTTGTGGATGTATTACAGGTTTGCAATTTGTGGTTACCATTAGGCTCGTATGTAACATTCTATGCATATAGCAGTCTATATTAGGTTGATGGTCACTTAAGTTTGAGCCTATTCTAAATGCAATTAATTTTTACTCCTCTCCCTATGTTTTATGTATATGGTGTCATACTTTACATCTTTTCATTTTGCAAATCCTTTGACCGATTTTTATAGATATAATTGCTTTTATTGCCTCTATGCTTTTTATTTCTTGTTCTTTTTTTATTTGTTTATCGTATTTGTTGTACTTCTGATTTTTTTCCTTTCCTAATTGTTTTTACTCCTAATTATGGCCTTTTCTCTCCATTCAAGGAAATCCCTTTCTTCTAATTCTGGTTTAGTGGTGGTAAGTCCTTTAACTTTCATTGGTCTGGGAGACTCTATCTCTCCTATTCTGACTGATAGCCTTGCTGGATAGAGGATTCTTAGCTGCAAGCTATTATTTCTTTTATTTTTCTTCCTTTGAGCACTTTTAATATTTCATGCTATGCCCTCTCTCCTACAAAGTCTCTGATGAAAAATCAGCTGATAACTTTATGAGGTTTCCCTTGTGTAACTTTTTCTTTTCTCTGCCTGCTTTAAAAATTTTCTCTTTATCACTACGTTTAGCCACTTAAGTTATTATATGTCTTTGTGTGGACCTCCTTGATTTGATTTTGCTGGGGGACTTCTGTGCTTCCTGGATCTGAGTGTCCGTTTCCTGTCCCAGATTAGGGAAGTTTTTAACTATCATTTCTTAAAATAAATCTTCTGCCCACTTTTCCTCCTCTTCTCCTTCTGGGATCCCTAAAATGTAAATGTTATTATGCTTTAAGATGTCACTGAGTTCCCTTAACCTATTCCCATATTTTTACTATTCTTTTTTTTTTCTGTTTGCTGTTCTGCTTAGTTGCTTTTCATTACCTGTCTTGCCACTTGCTGATCCATTCTTCTGCCTCTTCTAGTCTACCACTTATTCCCTCTAGTGTATTTATTTATTCATTCATTCAAGAGACAGAGATACAGATTGAGAAGCAGAGACATAGCACAGTGAGAAGCAGGCTCCCCACAGGGAGCCTTTTGTGGAATTTGATCCCAGGACCCTGGGATCATGCCCTGAACCAAAGGCAGACATTCAACCATTGTGCCACCCAGGTGCCCCTCCCTCTAGTGTATTTTTAATTTCAGTTATTTAGTTCTTCATTTCTGTTTTATTCTTTTTTTTTTTTTAATTTTTTTTTAATTTTTTTTTTTATTTATTTATGATAGTCACAGAGAGAGAGAGAGAGAGAGAGAGAGAGAGGCAGAGACATAGGCAGAGAGAGAAGCAGGCTCCATGCACCGGGAGCCTGATGTGGGATTCGATCCCGGGTCTCCAGGCTCGCGCCCTGGGCCAAAGGCAAGCGCCAAACCACTGCGCCACCCAGGGATCCCCTCTGTTTTATTCTTTTTAATATGTTCTATATCTTTGTTGAATGTCTCACTGAGATCCTCTTCTCTTTTCTCAAGGCCAGTAAGTATCATTATGATCATTATATGGAATACTTTATCAGGTTTATTACTTATTGTTCTGTTCCTCTGCTATGATTTTGTCCTGTTCTTTTATTTGGGACATTTTCCTCTATCTCCACATTTTGTCTACATCTCTGTGTTTATTTCTACATATTCAGAAAATCAGCTATGTCTCTTGATCTTAAAGTAGTGGCCTTATGAAGAGGAGCTCCTGTGGTGCTTGGTAGTACAATGTCTCCTGTTCACCACAACCTGGCAATTCAGGAGTGTCTCCTATGTGTTGTGTGCACCTTATGGATGTGGCTGAGCCATGTTTGCCTTTAGACCACTTGGCTAAAATGGTTCTATTTGACTTTTCATGGGCAGGTCCTCTTTTTTTTTAATAATAAATTTATTTTTTTATTGGTGTTCAATTTGCCAACATACAGAATAACACCCAGTGCTCATCCCATCAAGTGCCCCCCTCAGTGCCCATCACCCATTCACTCCCACCACCCGCCCTCCTCCCCTTCCACCACCCCTAGTTCGTTTCCCAGAGTTAGGAGTCTTTATGTTCTGTCTCCCTTTCTGATATTTCCTACCCATTTCTTCTCCCTTCCCTTCTATTCCCTTTCACTATTATTTATATTCCCCAAATGAATGAGAACATATAATGTTTGTCCTTCTCCGATTGACTTACTTCACTCAGCATAATACCCTCCAGTTCCATCCACGTTGAAGCAAATGGTGGGTATTTGTCATTTCTAATGGCTGAGTAATATTCCATTGTATACATAAACCACATCCTCTTGACTTTTGTGTGCTATTAAGGGGTCATTCAGGGCCCCCTTGGTCTTATAGTTGGGTCAGATTAGAAGCCTCTCCTCAGCCCAATTGCTGGGACTGTGGTTGTACCATATTGCAAGGTGCTTTCCCTGCATTGCCCCCTGAGAGGCTTTCGTTAGTGGTCAGGGCGTACAGTCAGAGCAGATGTCTTCCCCCAAGCTGTCTGTTGTGGTTGCAGTGACCCCAAACTACAGGGCTCTTTCCTTGTGCTGTCCCCATCATATTTTTGTTGGTAGGCAGGACTGGAAGCCAGATCAGATGTCTGACCTCAGCCTACTTTTTGGATGTAATAGAACTGCTATGTGTGGTAATCTTCCCCTCCTCATAGGGCGGAATCTCTTTGGAGTGGTGCTTGTCACTGTTGGGGTTGCTTGCAGAATAAAATGTGTCAGGCACCACCTTGGTGGGACTCCTGACAAGTGGGGCAGGTAATATGGGGTGGTCCACAGGAGAATGCAGGGGTGAGGTATGCAGTGTTATCAGGGTGTGTACCAGTACCTACTGTGGCTGCTTGCAAAACAAAGCCTGGCTGGAGCTGCTTTGAAGAGAGTCTTGGGGAGTGGGGCAGGATGGATGGGGCAAGTCCACAGGAGAATGTGTATGTGGGGCACAGAGTGTTAGCAAGCTATGATGAGACTGTTTCTGGTGGTTCCCACAGGTGTCTGGCTATGTAGTCTGAAGGGAGAATGGAATGGCACCAGCCAGCACTTTTGTTCTTGGAGAAATCTCCTAAAGATTCCTTTCTCATGTACATTCTCAGATTAGTAAATAAATATTTTGTATACCCTAGGAGCTTTTCAAACTGCTACTTCTCTGCTGTATCTTGGTGGGGTTGTTTTTTATGCTGACTCCTTAAGGGCAAGGACTCAGTTTCCAGTCACCCTTCAGCTATCCCAGAGCTGAGACACTAATTTTTTTAAGGTTCCTAGTGTTAATACCCACTGAGTATAAAAATTAACTAGGATGAGCTCCTCTGGTTTTCAAAGCCAAATGTCATAAGAACTTATCTTTTCAGGACAGGTTTACCATCTCTGGGGTACATGGTGTGGGGTCTATTCCTTTCCTTTCTTTGTATTTGTGGTGTCCTTCCCATTTGTGATTAGCCTCACTGGTTAGTTTGTTTCTAGACTGCGACTCTGTCCTTCATACCATTTTTGATGTGGCCTCCTCTCTATAATTAACTGTGGAGAGTCTGTTCTGACAGTGTTCCATTCTTTTTCTGAGTTAGTGACGCTCATGTGGCTATTATCTAGGTATATCTATGGGATTAGGTGATTTTAGGATCTTCCTACTTGGTCGTCTTCTGAAGGTCTATTAATGCCATTATAATTGTAGCCTGATTTTTCTACAGACAAAGACTTACATAAGTCTGTAGAAGTATACACACAGGTCAGCACATATCTGTGCCTTTGTGCCCTTTTGATACTGTATATGGGCCTAAGTAATGCTTTCCAGCAAGAAACAGGGCGTGTATTCTGCCTAATATGTCCTGAGGTGTGGTGCAATGGCTATTGCCTGAGGTGGCATTGTGGGCATTCCTGTCAGTGCTTGTAGTTTGGAATATTTTATTTTTCATTATTTTTATTTTTTTCAAAATTTTACTTATTTATTGAGAGGCAGGAGGGGCAGAGGAAGAGAGATAATCTCAAGCAGCATGGAGGCTGACTTGTGACTTGTTCTCACAACCTTCAGATCATGACCTGAGCTGAAATCAAGAGTTGGATGTTTAACCAACTGAGCCACCCAGATGCCCCTATTTTTTAATTTTTTATCAGAATATTTTAAAGGAAAATGTCATCTTTTTACTATTTTCCAAGTAGTTTTCGGATCTTGGTGTCCTGATTTACAGTGATCCATTTTACAACATCAGACAAGCATAGCAGAAGGACTCATGCCTGGGCTAGAGCTCCTGCCTCATAATTGCTTGGTAGTATATATGTGAAGTTGAGTAGACACATGCTAGAATTTGATGCTGCATCCTTTTGTGCATACTTCCCAAATATCTTCCCATAGTTCCAATCCCCACAGGGTTCTATTTAATATAGCCAAACCTTCTTTGTGCCATTGGAGCATCCATGTTGTTAACCTTTCCACACTGCCCAGCTGTCAGTGGCCAAATCAATGAGCATGGGTTCATGCATCAATAAAATCCATAGTGTTCTCAATTCTGCCTACTCAAACGAAAGTACATTAGAATCCAGTTGAATAGCAGAGGAATGCCAAATAGGTGTGTTCTCCTTGCAACTGCCATCAGGATACCATATGTATGCTGGAGGTTAAACTGCCCTTTTCTTTACTTGGGGGGAGAGAGTTATAATGTTGGCAACTTCTGGAAGTTGGGCTGGGACAACATACATGACTTGCCCCAGTAATGAGAGTAGTTCATAAGATAGTGGGCTGATATTTTAAATGCTCCTCTGCTGTAAGTAAGCATGCTATTTGTATAAGGTGTTTACCTGGGCACAGACACTCTTAGGCTTACTGAATATGTCCTTAATCCATTGTCCTATCAGCAGAGTGGTTAATATTATCACACACAGGTCGGCAGTCAGTCCTTCCATCTGTTGTAGTGTAAGGTATGCAGCTAATAGTTGTTTCTCACTTGGATTATATCTAGCTTCTGTTCTCTTCCGTAATTGAGACTGGAATCCTAATGGGATGTTTCCCATTTTGTCATTGCCATAATCTCCACTGAAACCCTTCTAGATATGAATTTATATCTACTTCACAACTTACACCTGGCATTAAAATCCCCAGGGCCTGTACTTGTTTTACTACCATTTCTACCTTTAAAAAAAGCATCTTATGGGTTAGCACCCTAATCCCATTGGCTTCCTTTTTTTAACCAAGGCATATAGAGGTCTTAATATCTGTGTTAGAAGGGGAATAAATGGTCTCTAGTAACCCAATAAACCAAGAAAAGCTTGTAATTCCTTTACCATTTCAGAGATTAGAGAAGGCTTGTATTTTATCAATGACTATCTCAAGCATTAGTTTTGTTTTACCTAACTAGATGATGCTCTGGAACTTTACTGATTTACCCAATGCTTGGATCTTGTTGGTGTTTGCTTCCCATCCTTCTGTCTTTAAGTAGGCCTATAAAGACATGGCTACTTGAGACAGGGAGGATAAATCATCACAGGGTTAACATAACATCACCTATATAATGATAAAGCACCATTTCCTCTGGCAATACCCATTTTTTTCCAAATCTCTGGCTACCATCCTGTGACAAATTGTGGGATTATGGAAATACCCTTAGGTCCAACCCTGGAAGGTCCATTGTCCCCCATTCCATGTGAATGCAAATTGGTTTTGGGATTCAAGTCCTAATTCAATGCTGAAAGAAGGCATTAGATAGGTGCAGTACATAATATGTCTTAATGGATATCCTGAACTTTTCTAACAATAAGGCTATTTAAGCACCCCCTGGGGCTAACTGTAAGATGTGGTCTTTCATACCAGAGGAAAATAATTCTTTATCTGGGCTTTTAAAATGTTGGGCATAAATAGGATGTTTCATTCCAAACTCACATATCATTTCTTGCAGTTCTTTCATAGATATCCAGCATAATGGATAGGAAGCCCAGTCAATCAAATTAGCTGAGCACCTAAGATTCTTGCCCATGTCTGCAGCATATAATCTCAGCTGCAGGGCAGATTAAGTATTGACTGAGGCCATTTATGATATCTCAAACCCATTTATGATAAAACTATCTCTACCAGTAGCCCATAGTTTCAACACCCAAGCTGCCACCACCTCTCAGCCACCCTGCTCAAAGTGGCTGGCCAGTCCCACCAATTCAGTGGCAGAACATTCCCTCATAGTCATCTTCTGAACAGTAGGAATTTCCTTTTGTCTATCTCTAGGGTCCCAAGAGGCCTTGGTCTTTGAATCAAAGGGTGTGTCTGGAAATAATTTTCCTCATAAATGATAATGTCCTCATCAGAGAAGCCATTATTCCAGGGACCCTATGCCTCAGGGACCCAACTCCCCTGAGATACAATAGTTTTCACTTCAATGTGAAGGAGTTCACAACCATGCATTCCTGCTATCCCACACGACACAATCTCCAAGCATTCCTCCCTGGTCTTTTTCAATTCTCTCCTTACTCATAATTCCCTTTCTATGGCATCTCATAATGCTTAGATCAATGGCCATGCTGTTGGTATAATGGTGTGTTCATGTTCCCTTCTCCATTTTCCCCACCTTCTTGGATAAGATAGCTAACAAGCTCTTGGGTGTTTTCAGGGTATCCCCCTACTCATGCACTGGTCCAAAATGCTCAAAAGACCTGGACAAATCTCCCCAAACAGTGGTGGCTAGCCAGTTTGGGATTTCCCTCATGGACAACAGGCTTTCCTCAGCATGCACAATAGGCTTTCGCCTGGCATGGACAATGGGTTTTCCTTCAGCACAGCCCCTTTACCTTTGTTTGAATTTTTGGTCTCTTGACTGGCTCACCAATTGTTAGAAGGTGGAGGAGAGTCAATAATGTATACTCCAGACTGAGAAGTCACTTTAAGACTAAAAAATGAAGCAAGCTACTCCAAACCATTTACACAGTTTATTCAGGATAACTTACTGACAGATAGATCTGGCAGCAAGACAGATGATCAACGTGGCACACAGCTATTCTCAGACCCATTCTCTGCCACGTTTGGACCTTAAACCCTAGCTTTTATAGAGTGAGGGGCATGGTGGTGTGGTCATAGCATAGTTCTCTAATGTAGTGCCATCTGTACACCAGAGGATGTCTAGTAGTTATAAAAAGTAGAGGTTTCTGTGTGCCAGTCATCTCTACTAGTTATCTGAAGTAGAGCTTTTTAGGGACTAGAACAAGCCTTTGTACATTCCAGTAAAGGGATACATTAAGCTCCATGGAACCTGGAACACATATTCCTAAAGGAAGTCATTCCGCAGGCATGACCAAGATGGAGGGCTGAAGATGGAGTCAGTGTTGTCAGCACTCCTACAATGAGTATGTAAAACAAACCTAGAGAAAGCTGGAGTCCAACAGAGTAAATAACGTGTGTGTGTGTGTGTGTGTGTGTGTGTGTGTGTGTGTGTAGACTGTCAAGGACAAGAAAAGAAGAAAAGTTAAATAAAAGTCCACAGGAAATGGTCTAAGGAGCAGCATGTCAGGAAGGGAGATTCAAGGAAAAGAGCTTGTTTGGATAATCCATTAACTCCCCTATTATTATTATCAAGGTAAAAGGCAATATTTAAGTAAAGGTCTGTGGGAGAAAAAAATCATTAAGAATGCCCTTCTTACTTTATCTAGATGTAAATGTGAAATATTCCAACATATAGGAGAAATAATTTGCAAAAGAGAACAGTGGCATAACTGGGAGTCTCTAAGGCTTTGTTAGTGGCTTTGGTTGCAGAGTCAATGGTATAAAGGAGATGGTCCTAGTTGTTGGGTTAATGGTTCACGCAAGGAATTTGCCATTCTATTCTCATTGTAAAAGTGAAATAAGTGAAATAAGTCAATCGGAGAAGGACAAACAGTGTATGTTCTCATTCATTTGGGGAATATGAATAATAGTGAAAGGGAATATAAAGGAAGGGAAAAGAAATGTTGGGAAATATCAGGAAGGGAGACAGAACATAAAGACTCCTAACTCGGGGAAACAAACTAGGGGTGGTGGAAGGGGAGGAGGGCGG
Organism: Vulpes lagopus; assembly: GCF_018345385.1. Taxonomy (NCBI): domain Eukaryota; kingdom Metazoa; phylum Chordata; class Mammalia; order Carnivora; family Canidae; genus Vulpes; species Vulpes lagopus. The sequence continues at coordinate 69,159,275 of NC_054848.1, read as the reverse complement.
GTGTTGGAGGGGAATGGGTGACGGGCACTGAGGTGGACACTTGACGGGATGAGCACTGGGTGTTTTTCGGTATGTTGGTAAATTGAACACCAATAAAAATTAATTAAAAAATAAAAGAAAAGAAAAGAAAAAAAAAAGAAAACTGCCACTGTTTTTAATGAGTGTTTTAGGAACTTCTTTGGTATTGAATCCTTAGGTAAAAATTCCTTGATATGACAAAGAAGTACTAGTGCACTGGTAAAGAGCCCATTCCCTGGAGACAGGTGGTCTAGATTTAAATCCTGATTCCAAACCATCTGTGAATACTTGGCCAAGTTACTTAACCTCTCTCTGCTTCTGCTTCAGTGTCTTGATCTGTAGCATGGGAGGTTAATAATAGGACCTGAATCATTAGGTTATTATAAGTATTAAATGTAAAAACTTAGAATAGTATCTAGCACTTAGTAAGCATTATGCTAGTTATTATTAGTTACTGCAGTCAGTAACAATAACAAGCAGGAAGTTAAGTCTGATTGTGTGTCTTTTAAGGCAGAGTCTGTTGCTAAAGCAGACTCATCTGGCACATAGGAGGTAATGTACAGTCAGCAAGACCTATCTTCTACCTCAGTAATGACCTTTTGGAGCTTTGCAGGTAACTTAAAGAAAGACAAAGCCTCCTGGCAAAAAGAATGTTAAAATATTTTCTTGATTACATAGTGTCTTCAGTGCCATACACTGTGAGGCAAAGTCATACTTTAAGTCTGACTAATAGTAAGAGGTTGCTATGGTCAATGTCAAGGAATCTACTTCCTGTTTTCTTCCTTAGGATTTTTATGGTTTCAGATCTCACATTAAGGTATTTAATTCATTTGGAATTTATTTTTGTGTTTAGTGTAAGAAAGTGATTCAGTTTCATTTTTTAATCTTTCTCTCCAGTTTTCCCAATGTCATTTGTTGAAGAGACTGTCTTTTCCCATTGGTATTCTTTCCTGCACTGTCAAAGATTAATTGACCATATAGTTGTGGGTTTATTTATAGGTTTTCTATTCTGTTCCACTGATACATGTTAGTTTTTTTTCCACTTGAAAGTAGTCATTTATTAACTGACCAGATTACAAAAATAATCATGGTAGATACCTTAGTTCATCCTTCTAATAAGCCTATTGATCTGGTCTTCCCTGTTGCCAGCATCTCCACCTTCTACAAAATGGGTGGTCTTTTTCATTCCCCCGCATGGAGAAGATAATTTGAAGGGCCATAAAACGTTGTTTGCTTCTTTGAAACGTTTTCCAATGGTATAGATCTCGTGAATCAGATCCTTCATGAAGATGATGCCATATTTACCAAGAGACGGGGCAATCAATGTGTTATCAGTCAGGGCAACTCGCTTCTTGTTCATCTTGCCATAACCACGCTTGTAGATCAATTCATTCACTGACTTCAGGTCTGGGTTACCCCCATGCTATATATGGTTCCAGAATCCTTAGAATGTTAACTGAAGCCTTGTTGAGCTTAACAAAGGTGCCATTGAAGATCTGGCAAAGGCGAAAGAAGCTGCAACACCTTTCAAACCTTCGGGCTCACATTGATACCTCTGATCCTGATGACAAATGCCAACTTGGGTTCTGCAGGCACGTAGAAGTTGCCGGCTTTTCTCACCATCCCCGACATGCGAATCTCAGTTCTGTACATCTGCCTGTATTCCTTGTGGTAATGCTTAGCTTTTTCATAGATAAGCTTCTTCCTTGCCTTTCGAAGCATCTTTTGGGCAAACTTTTTTTCTCAGACGCTTGATCCCTGCAAAATTCCTTCGCTTTTTCTTAAGGGTTTCTGGCACAGTAGGAAACTTATTCTCTTCTGTACCCTCCATGTTTCCGGCCGGAAAAGAGGCTATGTGTTAGTTTTTATGCCAGCACCATACTGTCTTGATCACCACAGTTTTGTAATATTACTTGAAGTCCAGAATTGTGATACCTCCAGCTTTGCTTTTCTTTTTCAGGATTGTTTTGTCTATTCAGGGTCTTCTGTGATTCCATACAAATTTTAGGATTGTTTATTCTAGGTCTGTGGAAAATGCTGGTGATATTTTGATAGGGATTGCATTAAATGTATAGACTTCTGTGGATAGCATAGACATTTTAATATTTTTCTTCGAATCCATGATCCTGGGATGTTTATCCATTTATTTGTGTCCTCTTCCACTTCTTTCATCAATGCTTTATAATTTTCAGAGTATTGGCCTTTCACATCTTTGTTTAAGTTTATTCCTAGGTATCTTATGGTTTTTGGTGCATTGTAAATGGAATTGATTCCTTTATTTCTCTTTATTATTGGTGTGGAGAAATGCAACACATCTCTGTGTGTTGATTTTGTATCCTGCAAATTTGCTGAATCAATGTATTACTTCTAGCAATTTTTGTGGGTTCTTTTTTTGTGAGTTCTTAATGGATATTCTAAATAGAGTACCATGTCATCTACAGATAGTGAAAGTTTTACTTCTTCCTTGCTGATTTGGATGACTTTTATTTCTTCATGTTGTGTCATTGTTATGGCTAGGACTTCCAGTATTATGTTAAATAGCAGTAGTGAGAGTGGAAGTTCTTGTCTTATTCTGGACCTTACAGGAAAATGTCTGTTTTTGTTCACTGAGGATATTACTTGAATTTTTCATATATGGTCTTTATTATGTTGAAGTGTGTTCCATACACTCCTCTTTTGTTGAGGGCTTTTAACACGAATGAATGTTATACTTTGTCAAATGCTTTATCTGTATGTAATGAAAGGATCATATGGTTCCTATCCTTTCCTTTATTAATGTGATGTATCACATTGATTTATTCGCAAATATTGAAGCACTCTTTCAACCCAGGAATAAATCCCACTTGATTATTGTAAATTATGTTTTAATGTATTGTTGGATTTGGCTTGTTAGTATTTTACTGATAATTTTTGCATGCATGTTCATCAGTGATACTAGCTTGTAGTTCTCACTTTTAGCAGAGTCTTTATCTGTTTTTGTTATCAGGATAATGCTGGCCTCATAGAATTTAAAAGTTTTTTTTTTTCTTTTTCTATTTTTTGGAATTGTTTGAGAAGAATAGGCGTTAACTCTTCTTTAAATGTCTGGTAAAATTTGTCTATGAAACCATTTGACCATGGACTTTTTCTTTTTTCCTTTTTTTTTAATTCTGGTTATTGATCTGTTCAAGTTTTTTTTTTTTCTTCCTCTTTTGGTTGTGGAAGTTTATATGTTTCTAAGATTCATCCATTTCTTCCATGTTGTCCAAATTGTTGGCATATAGATTTTCATAATATTCTCTTATAATTGTTTGTATTTCTGTGGTGTTTGTTGTTATTTATCCTCTTTCATTTGTGACTTTATTTTTAGAATCCCATCTCTTCTCCTTTAATTCTGGCTAGGGGTTTATCAACTTTATCAATTTACTCAAAGAACACGCTCCTGATGTCATTGATCTGTTCTATTGCTATTTTAGTTTAGATAGAATTTATTTCTGCTCTAATCTATTTTATTGCCTTCTTTCTACTGGCTTCAGGCTTCATTTATTATTCTCTCAGTAGCTCCTTTAAATGTAAGGTTAGGTTGTTTGAGGTTTTTCTTGCTTGTTACAAGGCCTGTATTGCTATGCATTTCCCTATTAGGATCCCTTTTGCTGCATCCCAAATGTTTTGGACAATTGTGTTTTATTTTCATTTGTGTTCATGTATTTTCAATTTCTTTTTTGATTTCCTGGGGGATCCATTCATTGTTTAGTTGAACATAAACAACTGTTGTTGTTCAACCTCCATGTATTTATGGTCTTTCCAATATTATTTTTTTGGTGTGTGATTGACTTCAAGTTTCATAGCATTGTGGTCTGAAATTGTGCATGGGATGACCTCAGTCTTTTTGGTTTTTTTTATATAAATTTATTTTTCGGAGGAGGGGCAAGATGGTGGAAGAGTAGGGTCCCCAAATCACCTGTCCCCACCAAATTACCTAGATAAACCTTCAAATCATCCTGAAAATCTACGAATTCGGCCTGAGATTTAAAGAGAGACCAGCTGGAATGCTACAGTGACAAGAGTTCACGCTTCTATCAAGGTAGGAAGACGGAGAAAAAGAAAGAAACAAAAGGCCTCCAAGGGGGAGGGGCCCCGCGAGGAGCCGGGCTGAGGCTGGGGCGAGTGCCCCCAGGGCAGGAGAGCCCCATCTGGAGAAGCAGGAGCTGCACCAACTTTCCCCGCAGAAAGGCGCCCTGCACGGAGTTAGAGCAGGACCCAGGAGGGCGGAGTTGCCCTCGGGCTCCCTGGGACACGAACAGGCACCTGTGGCACGCGCAGGAGAGTGCACCGAGCTCCCTAAGGGCTGCAGCACGCACGGGCAGGACCCGGAGCAGCTCGGAGGGGCTCGGGAGGCGGCTCCGCGGAGGGGGCAGCACGGCTCCGGGAGCAGCTCAGAGGGACTTGGGCGGCGGTTCCGCGGAGGCGCCTGCGCGGCCAGGAGCACGAATCCAACAGGGCAGGCTCCGGAGCACAGGGTGCTGGGACACAGCCCGGGATCCGGCCTTCCCCGGGACAGGCAGAGGGCGGGAGGGCCCATGACAGCAAGGACGCTCCTGCTCGGAGCTGAGCAGATCAGCGGCCCCGCCCCGAGCCTACAGGCCCTGCAGACGGAGAGCCCCGGAGTTACTGCCGGGGCTGAATTCAGGTTTCCAGAGCTGCAGCCCCACTGTGGCTGTTCGTCCTGGGACCTCACGGGGTAAACACCCCCACTGAGCCCTGCACCAGGGAGGGGCAGAGCAGCTCCCCCAAGGGCTAACACCTGAGAATCAGCACAACAGGCCCCTCCCCCAGAAGACCAGCTAAACGGACCAGTTCCAGGGGAAGTCAAGGGACTCAAAGTATACAGAATCAGAAGATACTCCCCCGTGTTTTTTGTTTTTGTTTCTTTTGTTTTGTTTTGTTTTGTTTTGGGTTTTTTTTCTTTCTTTTTGATTTCTGATTCAATGATATCAGAAGATACTCCCATGTGTTTTTTGTTTTGTTTTGTTTTGTTTTATGTTTATTTTTCTTTCTTCTTGATTTCTGATTGCTTCTTTTGATTTCCTTTCAAAGTATTTCTGATTGCTTCTTTTGATTTATTTTCAAAGTATACAGAATCAGAAGATACTCCCACGTGTTTTTTGTTTTTATTGTTTTGTGTTTTCTTTCTCTTTCTTTCTTTTTGGTTTCTGATTGCTTCTTTTGATTTCTGATTGATTTCCCACCCTCTTTTTTTCACCTTTCTTTCTTTTTCTTTCTCTTTTTCTTCTCTTTTTTCCCTTTTTTCTTCTTTCTCTTTTTTTCTTTTTCTCTTTTCTTTCCTTCCCTCTCTTTTCCTCCTTTTCCCAATACAACTTGTTTTTGGCCACTCTGCACTGAGCAAAATGACTAGAAGGAAAACCTCACCTCAAAAGAAAGAATCAGAAACAGTCCTCTCTCCCACAGAGTTACAAAATCTGGATTACAATTCAATGTCAGAAAGCCAATTCAGAAGCACTATTATACAGCTACTGGTGGCTCTAGAAAAAACCATAAAGGACTCAAGAGACTTCATGACTGCAGAATTTAGATCCAATCAGGCAGAAATTAAAAATCAATTAAATGAGATGCAATCCAAGCTAGAAGTCCTAACGACGAGGCTTAACGAGGTGGAAGAACGAGTGAGTGACATAGAAGACAAGTTGATGGCAAAGAGGAAAACTGAGGAAAAAAGAGACAGACTATTAAGAGACCATGAAGACAAATTAAGGGAAATAAACGACAGCCTGAGGAAGAAAAACCTATGTTTAATTGGGGTTCCCGAGGGCGCCGAAAGGGACAGAGGTCCAGAATATGTATTTGAACAAATCCTAGCTGAAAACTTTCCTAATCTGGGAAGGGAAACAGGCAGTCAGATCCAGGAAATAGGAAGATCCCCCCCCTAAAATCAATAAAAACCGTTCAACACCTCGATATTTAATTGTGAAGCTTGCAAATTCCAAATAAGGAGAAGATCTTTAAAGCAGCAAGAGAAAAAATGTCCCTGACTTTTATGGGGAGGAATATTAGGGTAACAGCAGACCTCTCCACAGAGACCTGGCAGGCCAGAAAGGGCTGGCAGGATATATTCAGGGTCCTAAATGAGAAGAACATGCAACCAAGAATACTTTATCCAGCAAGGCTCTCATTCAAAATGGAAGGAGAGATAAAGAGCTTCCAAGACAGGCAGGAACTGAAAGAATATGTGACCTCCAAACCAGCTCTGCAAGAAATTTTAGTGGGGAATCTTAAAATTCCTCTTTAAGAAGAAGTTCAGTGGAACAATCCACAAAAACAAGGACTGAATAGATATCATGGTGACACTAAACTCATATCTGTCAATAGTAACTCTGAACGCAAATGGGCTTAATGACCCCATCAAAAGGCACAGGGTGTCAGACTGGATAAAAAAGCAGGACACATCTATTTGCTGTCTACAAGAGACTCATTTTAGACAGAAGGACACCTACAACCTCAAAATAAAAGGTTGGAGAACCATTTACCATTCAAATGGTTCTCAAAAGAAAGCAGGGGTAGCCATTCTCCTATCAGATAAATTAAAATTTACCCCGAAGACTATAGTGAGAGATGAAGAGGGACACTATCTCATACTCAAAGGATCTATCCAACAAGAGGACTTAACAATCCTCAATATATATGCCCCGAATGTGGGAGCTGCCAAATATTTAAACCAATTAATAACTAAACTGAAGAAATACTTTGATAATAATACACTTATACTTGGTGACTTCAATCTAGCTCTTTCTACCCTTGATACGTCTTCTAAGCACAACATCTCCAAAGAAACGAGAGCTTTAAACGATACACTGGGCCAGATGGATTTCACAGATATCTACAGAACTTTACATCCAAACTCAAATGAATACACATTCTTCTCAAGTGCACATGGAACTTTCTCCAGAGTAGACCACATACTGCGTCACAAATTTGGTCTGAACCGATACCAAAAGATCGGGATAGTCCCCTGTATATTCTCAGACCATAATGCCGTGAAATTAAAACTTAATCACAACAAGAAGTTTGGAAGGACCACAAACACGTGGAGGTTAAGGACCATCCTGCTAAAAGATGAAAAGGTCAACCAGGAAATTAAGGAAGAAGTGAAAAGATTCATGGAAACTAATGAGAATGAAGATCCAACCGTTCCAAATCTTTGGGATGCAGCAAAAGCAGTCCTGAGGGGGAAATACATTGCAATACAAGCATCCATTCAAAAACTGGAAAGACCTCAAATTCAAAAGCTCACCTTACACATAAAGGAGCTAGAGAAAAAGCAGCAAATGGAGCCCACCCCCAGCAGAAGAAGAGAGTTAATTAAAATTCGAGCAGAACTAAATGAAATCGAGACCAAAAGAACTGTGGAACACATCAACAGAACCAGGAGTTGGTTCTTTGAAAGAATTAATAAGATAGATAAACCATTAGCCAACCTTATCAAAAAGAAGAGAGAGAAGACTCAAATTAATAAAATCATGAATGAGAAAGGAGAGATCACTACCAACACCAAGGAAATACAAATGATTTTAAAAACATATTATGAGCAGCTATACGCCAATAAATTAGGCAATCTAGAAGAAATGGACGCATTCCTGGAAAGCCACAAACTACCAGAACGGGAGCAGGAAGCAAGAGAAAACATGAATACGTCAATAACCAGGGACAAAATTGAAGAAGTCATCAAAAACCTCCCAGGACACAGAAGTCCAGGGCCAGATGGCTTCCCAGGGAAATTCTATCAAACGTTTAAAGAAGAAATAATACCTTTTCTACTAAAGCTGTTTGGAAAGATAGAAAGAGATGGAGTACTTCCAAATTCGTTCTATGAGGCCAGCTTCACCTTAATCCCGAAACCAGACAAAGACCCCACCAAAAAGGAGAATTATAGACCAATAACCCTGATGAACATGGATGCAGAAATTCTCAAAAAGATACTAGCCAATAGTAGCCTTCAACACATTAAGAAAATTATTCCCCATGACCAAGTAGGATTTATCCCGGGGACACAAGGCTGGTTCAACACTCGTAAAACAATCAATGTGATTCATCATATCAGCAAGAGAAAAACCAAGAACCATATGATCCTCTCATTAGATGCAGAGAAAGCATATGACAAAATTCAGCATCCATTCCTGATCAGAACACTTCAGAGTGTTCAGATAGAGGGAACTTTCCTCAACATCTAAAAAGCCATCTACAAAAAGCCCACAGCAAATATCATTCTCAATGGGGAAGCACTGGGAGCCTTTCCCCTAAGATCAGGAACAAGACAGGGATGTCCACTCTCACCACTGCTATTCAACATAGTACTGGAAGTCCTCGCCTCAGCAATCAGACAACAAAAAGACATTAAAGGCATTCAACTTGGCAAAGAAGAAGTCAAACTCTCCCTCTTCGCCGATGACATGATACTCTACATAGAAAATGAAAAGCTTCCACCCCAAGATTGCTAGAATTCATACAGCAATTTGGTACGGTGGTAGGATACAAAATCAATGCCTGGAAATCAATGGCATTCCTATACACTAACAATGAGACTGAAGAAAGAGAAATCAAGGAGTCAATCCCATTGACAATTGCAACCAAAAGCATAAGATACCTAGGAATAAACCTAACCAATGAGGTAAAGGATCTATACCCTAAAAACTATAGAAAACTTCTGAAAGAAATTGAGGAAGACACAAAGAGATGGAAAAATATTCCATGCTCATGTATTGGCAGAATTAATATTGTGAAAATGTCCATGTTACCCAGGGCAATTTACACGTTTAATGCAATCCCTATCAAAATACCATGGACGTTCTTCAGAGAGTTAGAACAAATTATTTTAAGATTTGTGTGGAATCAGAAAAGACCCCGAATAGCCAGGGGAATTTTAAAAAAGAAAACCATAGCTGGGGGCAACACAATGCCAGATTTCAGGTTGTACTACAAAGCTGTGGTCATCAAGACAGTGTGGTACTGGCACAAAAACAGACACAAAGATCAATGGAACAGAATAGAGAACCCAGAAGTGGACCCTGAACTTTATGGTCAACTAATATTCGATAAAGGAGGAAAGACTATCCATTGGAAGAAAGACAGTCTCTTCAATAAATGGTGCTGGGAAAATTGGACATCCACATGCAGAAGAATGAAACTGGACCACTCTCTTTCACCATACACAAGGATAAACTTAAAATGCATGAGAGATCTAAATGTGAGACAAGATTCCATCAAAATCCTAGAGGAGAACACAGGCAACACCCTTTTTGAACTTTGCAACAGTAATCTCTTGCAAGATACATCCAGGAAGGCAAAATAAACAAAAGCAAAAATGAACTATTGGGACTTCATCCAGATAAGAAGCTTTTGCATAGCAAAGGATACACTTAACAAAACTAAAAGACAACCTACAGAATGGGAGAAGATATTTGCAAATGACGTATCAGATAAAGGGCTAGTTTCCAAAATCTATAAAGAACTTATTAAACTCAACACCAAAGAAACGAACAATCCAATCATTAAATGGGCAAAAGACATGAAGAGGAAGAAATGGACAAGGCCAACATGCACATGAGAAAATGCTCTGCATCACTTGCCATCAGGGAAATACAAATCAAAACCACAATGAGATACCACCTCACACCAGTGAGAATGGGGAAAATTAACAAGGCAGGAAACAACAAATGTTGGAGAGGATGTGGAGAAAAGAGAACCCTCTTGCACTGTTGGTGGGAATGTGAACTGGTGCAGCCACTCTGGAAAACTGTGTGGAGGTTCCTCAAACACTTAAAAATAGACCTGCCCTACGACCCAGCAGTTGCACTGTTGGGGATTTACCCCAAAGACTCAGATGCAATGAAATGCCGGGACACCTGCACCCCGATGTTTCTAGCAGCAATGTCCACAATAGCCAAACTGTGGAAGGAGCCTCGGTGTCCATCGAAAGATGAATGGATAAAGAAGATGTGGTTTATGTGTACAATGGAATATTACTCAGCCATTAGAAACGACAAATACCCACCATTTGCTTCAACATGGAAGGAACTGGAGGGTATTATGCTGAGTGAAGTAAGTCAATCGGAGAAGGACAAACAGTGTATGTTCTCATTCATTTGGGGAATATAAATAATATTGAAAGGGAATTTAAGGGAGGGGAGAAGAAATGTGTGGGAAATATCAGGAAGGGAGACAGAACATAAAGACTCCTAACTCTGGGAAACGAACTAGGGGTGGTGGAAGGGGAGGAGGACGGGGGTGGGGGGAATGGGTGATGGGCACTGAGGGCGACACTTGATGGGATGAGCACTGGGTGTTTTTCTGTATGTTGGTAAATTGAACACCAATAAAAATTAATTTGTTAAAAAAATAAATTTATTTTTCTTTGGTATTCAATTAGCCAACATATAGAATAACACTCATTGCTCATCCTGTCAAGTGCCCATCTTGGTGCCCATCACCCAGTCACCCCCACACCCCGCCCACCTCCCCTTCCAACATCCCTAGTTTGTTTCCCAGAGTTAGGAGACTCTCATGTTCTGTCTCCCTTTCTGATATTTCCCACTCATTTTTTCTCCTATCCCCTTTATTCCTTTTCACTATTTTTTACATTCCACAAATGAAAGAGACCATATAATGTTTGTCCCTCTCCGATGGACTTATTTCACTCAGCATAATACCCTCCAGTTCCATCCATGTCGAAGCAAATGGTGGGTATTTGTAGTTTCTAAAGGCTGAGTAATATTCCGTTGTATACATAAACCACATCTTCTTTATCCATTCATCTTTCAATGGACAACGAGGATCCTTCGTTTGGCTATTGTGGAAATTGCTGTTATCAATATCAGGGTGCAGGTGTCCCAGCGTTTCATTGCATCTGTATCTTTGGGGTAAATCCCCAAAAGTGCAATTAGTGGGTCGTAGGACAAATCTATTTTTAACTCTTTGAGGAATCTCCAGTTTTTCAGAGTGGCTGCACAAGTTCACATTCCCACCAACAGTGCAGGAGGTTTCTCCTTTCTCCACATCTTCTCCAACATTTGTGGTTTCCTGCTTGTTAATTATCCCCATTCTCCCTGGTGTGTGGTGGTATCTCATTGTGGTTTGCATTTGTATTTCCCTGATGGCAAGTGATGCAGAGCTTTTTCTCATGGGCTTGTTGGCCATGTCTGTGTCTTCCTCTGTGAGATTTCTGTTCATGTCTTTTGCCCATTTCATGATTGGATTGTTTCTTTCTTTGCTGTTGAGTTTAATAATTCTTTAAAGATCTTGGAAACTAGCCCTTTATCTGATACATCATTTGCAAATATCTTCTCCCATTCTGTAGGTTGTCTTTGAGTTTTGTTGACTGTTTCTTTTGCTGTGCAAGGCTTCTTATCTTGATGATGTCCTAATAGTTCATTTTTGCTTTTTTCTCTTGCATTCATGGATGAATCTTGCAAGAAGTTACTGTAGCCATGTTCAAAAAGTGTGTTGCCTGTGTTCTCCTCTAGGATTTTGATGGATTCTTGTCTAACATTTAGATCTTTCATCCATTTTGAGTTTATATTTGTGTATGGTGTAAGAGAATGGTCTAGTTTCATTCTTCTGCATGTGAATGTCCAATTTTCCCAGCACCATTTAGTGAAGAGACTGTATTTTTTCCAGTGGATAGTCTTTCTCGTTTGTCAAATATTAGTTGGCCATAATGTTGAGGGTCGACTTATAGATGCTCTATTCTATTCCATTGATCTATGTTTCTGTTTCTGTGCCAGTACCACACTGCCTTGATGACCACAGCTTTGTAGTACAACCTGAAATCTGGCATTCTGATGCCCCCATCTATGGTTTTCTTTTTAAAATTCCCCTGGATATTCTGGGTTTTTTTGATTCCACACAAATCTTAAAATAATTTGTTCTAACTCTATGAAGAAAGTCCATGGTATTTTGATAGGGATTGCATTAAACGTGTAAATTGCCCTGAGTAACATTGACATTTTCACAATATTAATTTTGCCAAACCATGTGCATGAAATATTTTTCCATCTCTTTGTGTCTTCCTCAATTTCATTCAGAAGCGTTCTATAGTTTTTAGGGTACAGATCCTTTACCTCTTTGGTTAGGTTTATTCCTAGGTATCTTATGCTTTTGGGTGCAATAGTCAATGGGATGGACTCCTTCATTTCTCTTTCTTCAGTCTCATTGTTAGCGTATAGAAATGCCACTGAATTCTGGGCATTGATTTTGTATCCTGCCACCCTGCCAAATTGCTGTACGAGTTCTAGCAATCTTGGGGTCGAGACTTTTGGGTTTTCTATGTAGAGTATCATGTCATCGGCAAAGAGGAAGAGTTTGACTTCTTTACCAATTTGAAGGCCTTTTTTTTCTTTTTGTTGTTGATTGCTGAGGCTAGGACTTCCAGTACTACAGTGAATAGCAGTGGTGAGAGTGGACATGCCTGTCTTGTTCCTGATATTATGGAAAAGGCCTCCAGTGTTTCGCCATTGAGAATGATATTTGCTGTGGGCTTTTCGTAGATGGCTTTTAAGATGTTGAGGAATGTTCCCTCTATCCCTACACTCTGAAGAGTTTTGATCAGGAATGGATGCTGTATTTTGTCAAATGCTCTCTCTGCATCTATTGAGACGATCCTATGGTTTTTGTTTTTTCTCTTGCTGATATGATGAACCACATTGATTGTTTTGGGTGTGTTGAACCAGCTTTGCATCCCAGGGATAAATCCTACTTGGTCATGGTGAATAATCTTCTTAATGTATTGTTGGATACTATTGGCTCGTATGTTGTTGAGAATATTTCTATCCATGTTCATCAGGGATATTGGTCTATAATTCTCCCTTTTGGTGGGGTCTTTGTCTGGTTTTCGAATTAAGGTGATGCTGGCCTCATAGAACGAGTTTGTAAGGACTCCATCTCTTTCTATCTTTCCGAACAGTTTTATTAGAATAGGTATGGTTTCTTCTTTAAACGTTTGATAGAATTCCCCAGGGAAGCCATCTGGCCCTGGACTCTTGTGTCTTGGGAGGTTTTTGATGACTGCTTCAATTTCCTCCCTGGTTATTGGCCTGCTCAGGTTTTCTATTTCTTCCTGTTCCAGTTTTGGTACTGTGTGGCTTTCTAGAAATGCGTCCATTTCTTCTAGATTGCCTAATTTATTGGTGTATAGCTGTTCATAATCTGCATTTAAAATCATTTGTATTTCCTTGTTGGTAGTGATCTCTCCCTTCTCATTCATGATTTTATTATTTGAGTCTTCTCTGTCTTCTTTTTAGTAAGGCTGGCTAATGTTTTATCTATCTTATTAATTCTTTCAAAGAACCAACTCCTGGTTTTGTTGATCTGTTCCACAGTTCTTCTGGTCTCTATTTCATTGAGTCTGCTCGAATCTTTATTAACTCTCTTCTTCTGCTGTATAGGATCTATTTGTTGTTTTTTCTCTAGCTTCTTTAGGTGTAAGGTTAGATTTTGTATTTGAGTTCTTTCCAACTTTTGGGTGAATGCTTGTATTAGGATGTATTTCCCCCTCAGTACTGGTTTTGCTGCATCCCAAAGATTTTGAATGGTTGTGTCTCATTCTCATTAGTTTCCATGAATCTTTTTAATTCTTCCTTAATTTCCTCTCTGACCCTTTCATCTTTTAGCAGGATGGTCCTTAACTTCCACATGTTTGAAATCCTTCCAAACTTCTTCTTGTGAATTAGTTCTAATTTAATGGCATTATGGTCTGAGAATATACAGGGGAAATTCCGAATCCCAATTTTTGGTATCGGTTCAGACCTGATTTGTGACCCAGGATGTGGTCTATTCTGGAGAAAGTTCCATGTGCACTTGAGAAGACTGTGTATTCAGTTGTGTTTGGATGTAAAGTTCTGTAAATATCTGTGAAACCCATCTGGTCCAGTGTATCATTTCAAGCTCTTGTTTCTTTGGAGATGTTGTGCTTAGAAGACCTATCAAGTGTAGAAAGGAATAGATTGAAGTCACCAAGTATAAGTGTATTGTTGTCTAAGTATGTCTTAACTTTGGTTATTAATTGATTGATATATTTGGCATCTTCCACATTTGGGGCATATATATTGATTATTGTTAAGTCTTCTTGTTGGATAGATCCTTTAAGTATGTTACAGTGTCCCTCTTCATCTCTCACTACTGTCTTCGGGATAAATTTTAGCTCATCTGATATAAGGATGGTATTCCTGCTTTCTTTTGAGGACCATTTGAATGGTACATGGTTCTCCAACCTTTTATTTTCAGGGTATAGGTGTCCTTCTGTCTAAAATGAGTCACTTATAGACAGCAAATAGATGGGTCCTGCTTTTTTATCCAGTCTGACACCCTGCACCTTTTGATGGGGTCATTAAGCCCATTCATGTTCAGAGTTACTATTGAAAGATATCAGTTTAGTGTCATCATGATACCTATTCAGTCTCTGATTGTTCCATTGGACTTCTTCTTAAAGAGGAATTTTAAGATTCCCCACTAAAATTTCTTGCAGAGCTGGTTTGGTGGTCACATATTCTTTCAGTTCCTGCCTATCTTGGAAGGTCTTTATCTTTCCTTCTATTCTGAATGAAAGCCTTGCTGGATAAAGTATTCTTGGTTGCATGTTTTTCTCATTTAGGACCCTGAATATATCCTGCCAGCCCTTTCTGGCCTGCCAGGTCTCTGTGGAGAGGTCTGCTGTTAATCTAATATTTCTCGCCATAAGTGTTAGAGATTTCTTGTCTCTCGCTGCTTTAAGGATCTTCTCTTCATCTTTGGAATTTGCAAGCTTCATTATTAAATGTCGAGGTGTTTAGTGGTTTTTATTGATTTTAGGGGGGGATCTCTCTATTTCCTGGATCTGAATGCCTGTTTCCCTTCCCAAGTTAGGAAAGTTCTCAGCTTTGATTTGTTCAAATACATATTCTGGACCTCTCTCCTTTTCGATGCCCTCGGGAACCCCAGTTAAACGTAGGTTTTTCTTCCTCAGGTTATCATTTATTTCCCTTAATCTATCCTCATGATCTTTTAATTGTTTCTCACTTTTTTCCTCAGATTCCCTCTTTGCCATCAACTTGTCTTCTATGTCACTCACTCGTTCTTCCACCTCCTTAACCCTCGTCGTTAGGACCTCTAGTTTGGATTGCATATCATTTAATTGATTTTTAATTTCTGCCTGATTGGATCTAAATTCTGCAGTCATGAAGTCTCTTGAGTCTTTTATGCTTTTTCTAGAGCCACCAGTAGCTGTATAATAGTGCTTCTAAATTGGCTTTCTGTCATTGAATTGTAATCCAAATTTGTAACTGTGGGAGAGAGTACTGTTTTTGATTCTTTCTTTTGAGGTGAGGTTTTCCTTCTAGTCATTTTGCTCAGTGCAGAGTGGCCAAAAACAAGTTGTATTGCGAAAAGGAGAAAAAGAGAGAGGAGAAAGAAAAAAGAAAAAAAATAGAAAAGAAAAGAAAAAGAAAAAAGGGGGGAAGCAAACAAATCAAAAAACAAAAAACAAGGGAGAGTATCCTCTGATTCTGTATACTGTAAATCCCTCGACTTCCCGTGGAACTTTCCAGTGCTGCTTGGTCAATAATTTTTTTTTCCCCTGTCCGTCTAGCTGGTCTTCTGTTGGAGGGGCCTGCTGTGCTGATTTTCAGGTGTTAGCACTTGGGGGAGCTGCTCTGCCCCCTGCCTGGTGCAGGGCATAGTGAAAGATGTTTAAGCCGTTTATTTGGTGAGGCCACTGTGAGGCTCAGTGGGGGTTGTTTACCCTGTGAGGCCCCAGGAGGACACCAACAGTGGTGGTGGCCAGCTCTCCAGCCCAGGATTCAGCTCCAGCAGTATCTACGGAGGTCTCAGTCTGCAGGGGCCTGGATGTTTTGGGGGCTGGGCCGCCGGGTGGCACGAGCGTCCTTGCTTTCCTGGGCCCTCCTGGTTTCTGCCTGTCCCAGGGAGAGCACCGGATCCTGGGCTGTCTTCCCCGGCCCCCTGGGCTCCCAGGCCTGCGCTGCTGGAATCGCCCTCCCGACGCAGCTTCCTGTACGTGGAGCCTCTGCCCCAGTGGTCCCTCGGCCGCTCCCGGGTCCAGCCGGGTGTGTGCTGCTGCCCTTTAGGGAACTCGGCCGTGGGGTGTGGTTCGCTCTCGCCCGGGGCTCAGTTCCTCTGTTAGTGCCCCTGGGAGCCTGAGGGCATCCCCGCCCCTCCTGAGATCCTGCCCCAACTCCCTGCGAGCAAGCGCCTTTCCGCCCGGGAAGGTTGGTGCAGCTCCTGCTCCTCCGGGACGGGGCTCTCCTGTCCTGGGGACACTCGCCCCGGCCTCAGCCCGGCTCCTCGTGGGGCTCCTCCCCCTTGGATGCCTTTTGTTTCTTTATTTCTTTTTCCCCGTCTTCCTACCTTGATAGAAGCGCGAACTCTTCTCACTGTAGCATTCCAGCTGTTCTCTCTTTAAATCTCAGGCCGAATTCGTAGGTTTTCAGGATGATTTGAAAGTTATCTAGGTAATTTGGTGGGGACAGGTGACTTGGGGACCCTGCTCCCCGCCCTCTTGCCCCGCCTCTCTCAGTCTTTTTGTATTTGTTGAGACCTGCTTTGTGACCCAGTGTGTGATCTATTCTGGAGAATGAATGCATCATGTGCATATGAAAAGAATGTATATTCTATTGCTTTTGGATGGAACATTCCAAATATATCTGTTAAGTCCATCTGGTCCACTGTGTCATTCAAAGCCGTTGTTTCCTTGTTGATTTTCTGTATAGATTATCTTTCCATTGCTGTTAGTGGGGTGTTAAAGTCCTCTGCTATTATTGTCAATTAGTTCATTCATGTTTATTATTGTTTTTTATTGTATTCTTGTCAACTTGTTCCTTCATGTTTGTATTGTTTTATAAATTTGGATGCTCCCATGATGGGTGGATAAATATTTAGAATTGTTAGATTCTGTTGGTTAGTTCCATTTATTATGATGTATTATGATATATTATTCATATTATTCATCTCTAGTTGCCATCTTTGATTGAAAATCTAGTTTGTCTGATATAAGTATTGCAGTGCGGGTTTTCTTTTGATGTCCATATGTATGATAGATATTTCTCCCTCCCTTCACTTTCAATCAGCATATGTCTTTAGTTCTGAAATGAATCTTTTGTAGGCAACATATAAATGGGTCTGTTTTTGTTTTATCCATTCTGACAACCTATGTCATTTGATTAGAGCTTTTAGTCCACTTATATTCAGAGTAATTACTGATTATATATATATATATATATATATATATATATATATATATATTTAGTGCCATTTTATTTTTCCTTTTTGTTGTTATTAGAGATTTTCTCTGTTCCTTTCTATTCTTTATACTTTCGGTCTTTACTTTCCACTCAGAAAGTACCCTTTAATATTCTGTGCAGGGCTGGTTTAGTAGTCACAACCTCCTTTAGTTTCAGTTTGTCTGCAAAATTCTTTATCCCTTCTTGTATTCTAAATGATAGCTTGCTGCATAGAGTATTCTTGGCTGTGCATTTTTCTCATTCAGCACTTTGAATAATATATCATGCTACTCACTTCTGGATTACAAGCTTCTGTTGAAAAATCTCCAGCAAGC
This sequence comes from Vulpes lagopus, assembly GCF_018345385.1. Classification (NCBI taxonomy): domain Eukaryota; kingdom Metazoa; phylum Chordata; class Mammalia; order Carnivora; family Canidae; genus Vulpes; species Vulpes lagopus. The sequence continues at coordinate 69,141,664 of NC_054848.1, read as the reverse complement.
CTTATGGGTAAGTTAAGAATTTTTGTCTTTCTGTTTAGGATTTTTTTATTATCATTATATTTTGCAAACTTAATTACAACATATCTTGATGTTGGCCTGTTTTTATTGATTCTTATGGGAGTTACTTTTGCCTTCTGGATGTAGATGTCTATTTTCTTCCCCAGATTTGGGAAATTTTCATCTATTATTTCTTTAAATATTTTTATACCCCTTTTTCTATCATTTTGTTGGACTTATATAAGACAAATGTTATTACATTTGATGAAGTCACTGAGCTCCTTAAGTCTATTCTTGTGTTCCATAATTATTCTTTCTCTCTTTTGTTTATCTTATTTTCCATTATTTTTTTTCATCTAGGTCACTAATTTGTTGCTCTACTTCTTCAAGCCATTTGTTCATTGCATCAAGGCTCTTTCTAATTTGTTGTTGCATTCTTCATTTCTGACTGATTATTTTTGGTCCTTCATTTCTGTGTTAAGAGTCTTTACTGATGTGTTCCATTCTTTCCTCAAGCTCAGCAAGTATCCTTATGATTGTTGCTTTAAAGTCCCCATCAGCATTATACTTATATCTTTTGTGCTTAGGTCTCTGGCCATGGCCTCATCTGGTTCCTCCTTTTGGGGTAAATTCCTCCATCATGGCATTCTCTGTCTTCTTATCTGTGTTAGAAAAGCCTTCTATGTCTCCTGCTCCTGAGAGTAATGGCTTTATGAAGAGGAGGTCATGTAGTGTCAGGGCCTGGCACTTCTGAGAATGTCTCTGGTGTGTGCTCCCTGCTGTTGTGTTGGCTACTTTATGCTTCAGGCAAGTTGTCTGTAGAGGCTCTCCTTGCCTCTTGTAGGCAGTGTTTGGTCCTTGGCTAAAATGTGGTGAGTTAACTATGTGTGCCTTGATCTGTTTGTTATATGAGACCTGATGTTAATTCCACCAGAACTGAAACCCTGCAGAACTTTCTGGTCAGGAAACATGATGTGGCCAGGGGTTTCTGCTGATCTTCTGGGTAAAGGGCCCACTGTACTGGGACTGAAGCCAGCATGACTGAGAAGGGCAATCCTGCCAGAGTGCAAGGTTGTGAGGCTTGGTGTAAGCAAGTTAGGAACTCATTGTTCCAGCTGCATTGCTTCCCACACACAGCCCCATGTTTATGCTGAGGGGCAGGGGAGGGAAAAGGCACTTGTCAGTTCCTTTTTCCTGGAGCAGCATCTTCATGAATGCTTCCTCTCAGGGAAGTGCTCCAAGAGGAGAAAATAATCTCTTCACTCTGTGCCCCAGGCATTCTTCAAATTACTGTTTCCAGGCGGTCTGTCCCTGAGTTGTTTGCCTGCTTTCTCTCCAGGAGCAGGACAGTGTCCTTAGGGCTGTATCCCAGCTAAGCACTCTGACCTTTAATACTCCAGTCTTTAAGCCCCCTGATTGCAAGAACTCAAGAAAATCAGTCCCTCTCCTTTTCCTAGCCAAAGGTTTTGTGGAAATGTTCTCTTGTACACCTCCTTGTGTGCTCCATTCTCTTTTCCCCTTCCCGAGGACCACGGCTTGCTACCCACCACATGACCTGTGATCCATTTCTCCCCTTAACTCCATCTCTACACTTCCTATCTTCTTCAGTGTGGCTTCCTATCTTACTTTATTTGTGGAGTTTATTCTGTCAGTCTTCAGGTTGGATTCTGAAAATATTTAGAGTTATTTGATAGTTATCTAGTTGTATTTTCAGTACAAGAGTAGACTGGGATCCTCCTACTCCACCACCATCTTCCCCTCTCTCAAAATAAGATCTTATTCTTTGCTGAAAAGACTATCCACTCTTTAAGGTCATGAACAACATCCTTTATTTTTTGCCTGATGTCTCATATTGCCAAGTGCATAGAAGTCACTCAATAAACACTTGTTTTGTTTAATTAATGAATTACATATCAAAGATTAGGACTTCTGGTGCCAGTCAAGGTAGAGTAAGTAAAATATAGCCTATATCTTTCACTAATTACAACTAAAACCTATGTGTAAAATACAAAAATCAACTACCTGAAGGTAATATAATGGCCTATTTTTTTCTCCTGCTAAATTATTTAGTATACTGAGGTAAGTAGAATGACCCTCTCCCCTCTCCAAAGATGCTCATACATTAATTCCAAGAACCTGTCAATATGTTATATTACATGGCAAAAAAGAGAGTGCAGATGTAATTAGTGTTCTGGCTGGAGTTAGAGTCTGAGGAAAGAGAAGTCAGAGAGGTTTAAAATATGAGATGGATTGAATGTCGCATAGTTGGAGGGAGGTTACATGGAAGGCATGAGAAAGAATTCAGGCAGCTTCTAGATGCAAAGGCTGGCCCCAACTGACACTCAGCAAGATAATGGGGACGGGAGTGAGCCAAATGCAATGAGATGTATTTGGCAAACACTTGAAAAAGCTTGGAATCAGATACTTTCCTAGATCCTTCAGTAAGGAATATAGTTCTGCTGACATTTTGATTTAGGCCTTGTAAGGCCTTGAGCAGAAAACCCCACTGAGTTATATTGTCCCTGGTCTTCTGAAGCACAGAACTGTATGAGAGTAAATGACTGTTGTTTTAAGATGTTAAATGTGTGGTAATCTGTTATGGCAGCAGTGGGAAAATAATGCATATTTTGGTACCAGAAGTGCAGTTGTTCTATAATAAATACCAAAAAATGTGCAAGTGCATATTCGGTTAGAAAAAATTTTAAGGAGCATGATACAAAAGGCCTATATTGCCTTTTTATCTCTACACTGTTGGGAGAAACATGGATGCTGCTTATGAAGTTTCAGAAGGAATAAAGAAGAACTTAAGAGAAAGCCTAAATCACTTTTTTTCCCTCAAGTTTTTATTTAAATTCCAGTTAGTTAACATACGTGTAATATTAGTTTCAGGTATAGAGTTTAGTGATTCAACAGTTATATATAAAACCTGGAGGTCATCACAAGTACCCTCCTTCATCCCCATCACATATACAATACATCCCCCCACCCACCTCCATTCTGGTAACCATCAGTTTGTTCTCTATAGCTAAAAGTCTGTTTCTTGTTTGGCCTCTTTTCTTTTCCTCCCCCTACATTTGTTTATTTTGTTTCTTAAATTGCATATATGAGTGCAATCATATGGCATTTGAGGGAAATCATATGGTATTTGTTTTCTTCTGACTTATTTCACTTAGCATATTACTCTCTAGCTCCATCCACCTTTTTTTGCAAATGGCAAGATTTCATTTGTTTTTTATGACCAATTATTGTGTGTGTGTGTGTGTGTGTGTATCCCAATTCTCCTTTATCCACTCATTAGTAAATGGACATTGGACTCTTAACAGAGTTTGGCCATTGTTTAAAATGCTGCTATGAACATCTGAGTGCATGCACCCCCTCAAATCTGTATTTTTGTATCCTTTGGGCAAATACCTAGTAATTCAATTGCTGCATTGTAGGGTAGTTCTATTTTTATCTTTCTGAGGAACCTCCATACTGTTTTCTACGGTGGCAGCACTAGTTTATATTCCCAGCAACAGTGTAAGAGGATTCCCCTTTCTCTGCATACTCACTAACATCTGTGGTTCACTGTGTTAATTTTAGTCATACTGACAGGTGTGAGGTGATATCATGATTTGATTTGTAATTCCCTGATGATGAGTGATGTTGAGCATATTTTCATGTGTTTGTTAGCCATCTTGATGTCTTTTTCTGGATAAATATCTATTCATGTCTTTTTCCCATTTATTAACTAGATTATTTGTTTTTTGGGTGTTCAGTTTGATAAATTCTTTATAGATTTTGGACACTAGCCTTTTGTCAGTTATGTCAGCTGCAAATATATTCTCCCATTTCATAGTCTGCCTTTTAGTTTTGTTGATTGTTTCCTTCACTGTGCAGAGGCTTTTAATTTTGATGAAGTCCCAATAGTTCATTTTCGCTTTGGTTTCCCTTGCCTCTGGAGACGTATCTAGTAAGAAGGTGCTATGGCCAAGGTCAAAGAGGTTGTTGCCTATGTTGTCTTCTAGGATTTTGATGGTTTCCTGTCTCACATTTAGGTCCTTCATCCATATTAAATTTATTTTTGTGTATGATATAAGAAAGTGATACATTTTCTTTCTTCTGCAAGTTGCTGTCCAGTTTTGGCAACATCACTTTTTGAAGAGACTCTCTTTTTCCCATTGGATATTATTTCCTACTTTGTTGAATATTAGCTGACCATATCATTGTGAGTCCATTTCTGGGTTTTCTATTTTGTTCCATTGATCTCTTTGTCTGTTTTTGTTCAAGTACTGTACTGCCTTGATTACTACAGCTTTGTAATGTAGCTTGAAGCACAGAATCATAATATCTCCGGCTTTGCTTTTTTTTTTTCAGAATTGCTTTGGCTATTTGGAGTGTTTTATGGTTCCACACAAATTTTAGGATTGTTTTTTTCTACCTCTGTTAAAAATGTTGGTGGTATTTTGATAGGTATTACATTAAATGTGTAGATTGCTTTGCATGGTATAGATATTTTATCAATGTTTATTTTTCCAATCCAAGAGCATGGACTATTTTTCTACTTCTTTGTGTCCTCTTCAGTTTCTTTCATAAGTTTTCTACAGTTTTCAGAGTATATCTCTCTTATCTCTTTGATTAGGTTTGTTCCTAGGTGTGTTTTGGGGTTTGGTGCATTTGCAAATGGGATCAAGTCCTTGATTTCTTTTTCTGCTTCCTTTTTATTGGTGTATGTAAATGAAACAGATTTCTGCACATTAATTTTATATCCTGCAACTTTGATAAATTTATGTGTTAGTTCTAGGAATTTTTTGTGGAGTCTCTCAGCTTTTTTAGAGTGTAATATCTTGCTGATTTTGATGCCTTTTATTTCCTTTTGTTGTCTGATTGCTGAGGCTAAGGCTTCCTATACTATATTAAATAGTAATGGAGAGTGTGGACATCCCTATCTTGTTCCTGATCTTATAGGTAAAGCTCTCAGTTTTCCCCTATTGAGAATGATATTAGCTGTGTGCCTTTGTTACATGATCTTTATGATATTGAGGTAGGTTCCAACTATACCTACATTGTTAAAGGTTTTTATCAAGAATAGTTGCTGTACATTGTCAAATGCTTTTTCTGCATCTAGTGAGAGGATCATAAGGTTCTTTTCTTTCTTTTATTAATGTGGTGTATAACATTGACTGATTTGTGAATATTGAACCAACCTTGCAGCCCAGGAATAAATCCCACTTAATTGTGATTATTTTTATGTATTGTTGGATTTGATTTGCCAGTATATTGTTGATATATTTTGTATCCATGTTCATAAGGGATATTGACCTTTAATTCTCATTTTTTTTTGTCAGGTCTTTGTCTGGTTTTAGAATCAAAGTAATGCTGGTATCCTAGAAGGAGTTTGGAAGTTTTCCTTCCATTTCTATTTTTTCTTACATTTTGAGAAGAATAGGTATTAACTCTTTCTTAAATGTCTGGCAGAATTAACCTAGGAATCCACCTGACCCTGGAATTTGTTTGTTGGATGATTTTGATTACTGATTCAATTTCTTTGCTGCTTATGGCTCTGTTCAAATTTTCTATTTCTTCCTGTTTCAGTTTTGGTAGTTTATATGTTTCTAGGAATTTATCTATTTCCTTAGATTGTCCAGTTTGTTGGCATATACTTTTCATAATAGTCTCTTATAATCATTTTTATTTCCATGGTGTTCGTTGTGATCTTTCCTCTTTCATTTGTGATTGTATCTATTTGGTTTCTTTCTCTATTATTTTTTATAAGTCTGCCTGGAGCTTTATCACTTTCATCAATTATTTTGAAGAACCAGCTATTAGTTTCCTTGATTTGTCCTACTCTTTTTGTTGTTGTTGTTGTTTATTTCTCTCTATATTGTTTATTTCTGCTATTATCTTTATTATTTTCCTTCTGCTGGTTTTAAGGTTTTATTTGTTCTTCCTTTTCTAGCTTCTGTAGATGTAAGGTTAGGCTGTATATTTCAGAATTTTCTTGCTTCTTGAGGTAGGACTGTATTGTAATATAGTTCCCTATTAGGACTCCCTTTGCTGCATCTCAGGGGTTTTGGACTGCCATGTTTTCATTTTCATTTCCTTTCATATGCTTTTTAATTTCTTATTTAATTTTCTGGTTAACCCAATTCATTCTTTAGTAGGATGTTCCTTAACTTCTATGTATTTGTGATCTTTCCTTTCCTTTTTTTATATTAAATATTTTATCTATTTATTCATGAGAGAGAGAGACAGAGAGACAGAGAGAGAGGCAGAGACACAGGCAGAGGGAGAAGTAGACTCCATGCTGGGAGCCCGAGGTGGAAATCGATCCCGATCACCAGGATCAAGCCCTGGGCTGAAGGCAGTGCTAAACCGCTAAACCACCCAGGCTGCTCCTCCCCCCCTTTTTTTGATCAACTTAAACTTTCATAGTATTGTGGTCTGAAAATATTTCTGGGTGTGTTCTATTCCTTTTGGTAAAAGAAGCTAGATCCTATTTTCCTAGAACCAAAGCTTTGCAGCACTCTATGATCAGTAGACTTGGTGCATACAAGGGGTTTGTACTGGTCTTCTGGGGGAGGGGCCTGCTGCATTGATTCTCTGGCGGACTCACCCTAGTGCAGTATACACCTTCAGGTTGCACATAAGTGGACCTTGGTGTAAGAGGCACCAGCCTCCACTGGGGGGTGCTGTGTTGTTCACTGAAGTGGGTCAGTGCTGATGGGTGTGTGTGTGGGGGGGGGATGTTGTCGCCTCACTGTCCCCTCCCCGGAGCAGGAAGTTTGCACCCACTATTTTTCAGGATGCTGTCACTGAAAAGCAAATAATCACCCTTCTTGTGTCCTTGGCTTCCTCCAGATCCCTGCTTTCACCCTGTGTCTGAGCTTTATGTTGCCTGGCGGCACATTACTCTGTTCTAATCTATGCATGTGGCTTGGTTTCTAAACTCCAAATTTAGGGATACTGTGCAGTGTGGACTAGCACTGATCTTCCGGGCAGAGGGTCTCACCATGTTGTGTCCAGTGCTGGTTTGTCTCAGAAAAGCAGTCACATTGAAACTGCACAGTGGTTCCGAGTGTATGGTAAAGTGCAGCAAAAAGCTGGCAGTAAGGTTTGGTGCCCTCAGCAGGTGTCCCTGTTTTATGCTACTGAACAAGGCAGCTTGTTGGCGCCTACCAACTCTTTTGTCCCCAGAGAGGCCATGCCACCACTCACAAATGCACTCTGAGAAGGGAACTATTTCTCCTCGTGCAACCCAGAGTATCTTCAGACCACACTATCTACTCCCATGCCTCCGACCTCCCCCACAGAAGCACCCCAAAGCCTACCAAGAATAACCCCAGTGATGGCACAGATTCCTAAAATTTCAGACTTTGAGCTTTGCTGCTTATAAAAAATTTGGACTGAGAGACGTTGGGGGCTCAGTGGTAGAGAATCTGCCTTCAGCTCAGAGCATGATCCCAGGGTCCCAGGATTGAGTCCCCCATCTGGCTCTCCACGAGGAGCCTGCTTATCCCTCTGCCTATGTCTGTTCCTCTTTCTGTGTCTCCCATGAATAGATAAATGAAATCTTAAAAAAAAAAAAGAATCAGAAAAGACCCTGAATAGACAGAACAATGTTGAAACAGAAAAGCAAACCTGGTGGCATCATGATTCCAGACCTCAAGCTGTATTACAAAGCTGTAATCATCAAGACAGTATGGAACTGGAACAAAACAGACACATAGATCAAAGGAACAGAATAAAGAACCCAAAAATGATCCTCAACTCTATGGTCAACTAGTCTTTGAAAAGCAAGAAAGAATAAATATCCAATGGAAAAAAGGCTGTCTTTTCAACAAACGTTGGAAAAATTGGACAGCCAGACTCAAAAAAATGAAACTTGACCCCTTTCTTAAACCATATGCAAAAATAAATTCAGAATATATGAAAGGCATGAATGTAAGACAGAAATACATTAAAATCCTAGAGGAGGGGAGGGGACAAGATAGAGGAAGAGTAGGGTCCCCAAGTCACCTGTCCCTACCAAATTACCTAGATAACTTTCAAATCATCCTGAAAACCTACGAATTCGGCTTGAGATTTACAGAGAGAACAGCTGGAATGCTACAGTGAGAAGAGTTCGCACTTCTATCAAGGTAGGAAGACTGGACTGTCTTGATGACCACAGCTTTGTAGTACAACCTGAAATCTGGCATTGTGATGCCCCAGCTATGGTTTTCTTTTTTAAAATTCTCCTGGCTATTCGGGGTCTTTTCTGATTCCACACAAATCTTAAAATAATTTGTTCTAACTCTCTGAAGAAAGTCCATGGTATTTTGAGACAGGGAATAAAAGAAATAAAGAAACAAAAGGCATCCAAGGGGGAGGGGCCCCGTGAGGAGCTGGGCTAAGGCCCTGCAGCGAGTGCCCCCAGAACAGAAAAGCCCCATCCAGGAGAAGAAGCAGGAGCTTCACCAATCTTCCCGGACTGAAAGGCGCTCGCAGGGAGTTGGGGGAGGATCCCAGGAGGGGCAGGGATGCCCTCAGGCTCCCAGGGGCACTAACAGAGGAACTGAGCCCCAGGCGAGAGCGCGCCACACCCCACGGCCGAGTTCCCTAAAGGGCAGCAGCACACACCCGGCTGAACCCCGGAGCGGCTGGGGGACCGCTCAGGCAGAGGCTCCGCATGGAGGAAGCTGCGCGGGAGGGCGATGCCAGCAGCGCAGGCCCGGGTGCCCAGGGGGCCGGGAAAGACAGCCCAGGATCCGGCGCTCCCCCTGGGATAGGCAGAGACCCAGAGGGCACAGGACAGCAAGGACACTCCTGCCGCTGGGCGACCCCAAGCTATGCAGATCAGCAGCCACCACCCCGGGAGCATCCAGGACCCTGCAGACTGAGAACTCCTGTAGTTACTGTAGGAGCTGACTCTAGGGCTGGAGAGCTGGCCTCTGCCATTGTTGTTCCTCCTAGGGCCTCACAGGATAAACAACCCCCACTGAGCTTCACAGTGGCCTCACAGGATAAACAGGATAAACAAATCCCACAGAGCCATGCACCACAAAGGGGGCTGAGCAGCTCCCCCAGGTGCTCACACCTGAGAATCAGCATAGCAGGGCCCTCCCCCAGAAGAACAGCTAGAAAGGGGAAAAGCAAGTTATTGACCAAGCAGCATTCGAAAGTTCTAGGGGAAGTCGCGGATTTACAGTATATAGAATCAGAGGACACTCCCCCTTGTTTTTTATTTTCTGTTTGGTCCCCCCTTTTATCTTTTCTTCTCTACTTTTTCTTTCTTCTTTTTTTCTTTTCTTCTTTCTCTTCTCTTTCTCCTTTTCCTGATACAACTTGTTTTTGTCCACTCTGCACTGAGCAAAATGACTATAATGAAAAACTCACCTAAAAAGAAATAATCAGACACACTCCTCTCTCCCACAGAGTTACAAAATTTGGATTACAATACACTGTCAGAAAGTCAATTCAGAAGCACAATTATAAAGCTATTGGTGGCTCTGGAAAAAAGCATAAAGGATTCAAGAGACTTCCTGACTGCATAATTTAGATATAATCAGGCAGAAATTAAAAATCAATTAAATGAGATGCAATCCAAACTAGAGGTCCTAACGAGGGTTAACGAGGCAGAAGAACGAGTGAGTGACATAAAAGACAAGTGATGGCAAGGAAGGAAGCTGAGGAAAAAAGAGAAAAACAATTAAAATATCCTGAGAATAGATTAAGGGAAAAAACGACAGCCTCAGGAAGAAAAATCTACGTTTAATTGGGTTTCCCAAGGGCGCCAAAAGGGCCAGAGGGCCAGAATATGTATTTGAACAAATCATAGCTGAAAACTTTCCTAATCTGGGAAGGGAAAAAGGCATTCAGATCCAGGAAATAGAGAGATCCCCCCCCCGCCCAAATAAAAAAAAAAACCGCTAAACACCTCGACATTTAATAGTGAAGCTTGCAAATTCCAAAGATAAAGAGAAGATCCTTAAAGCAGCAAGAGACAAGAAATCTCTAACTTTTATGGGGAGAAATATTAGATTAGCAGCAGACCTCTTCACAGAGACCCAGCGGGCTAGAAAAGGCTGGCAGGATATATTCAGGGTCCTAAATGAGAAGAACATGCAGCCAAGAATACTTTATCCAGCAAGGCTTTCATTCAGAATAGAAGGAGAGATAAAGAGCATCCAAGATAGGCAGAAACTGAAAGAATATGTGACCACAAAGCCAATTCTGAAAGAAATATTAAGGGGGATTCTGTAACAGAGGAAGTCCAAGGGAAGAATCCACAAAAACAGGGGTTGAATAGGTATCATGATGACAATAAACTCATATCTTTCACTAGTAACTCTGAACATGCATGGGCTTAATGACAACATCAAAAGTCGCAGGGTTTCAGACTGGAAAAGCAGCAAGACCCATCTATTTGCTGTCTACAAGAGACTCATTTTAGACATAAGGCCACCTACAGCCTGAAAATAAAAGGTTGGAGAACCATGTACCATGTACCATTCAAATGGTCCTCAAAAGAAAGCAGGGGTATCCATCCTTATATCAGATAAACTAAAGTTTATATCAAAGACTCTGGTGAGAGATGAAGAGGGACACTATATCATACTTAAAGGATCTATCCAACCGAAGGACTTAACAATCATCAGCCCCGAATGTGGGAGCTGCCAAGTATATCAGTTAATAGCCAAAGTTAAGACATACTTAAACAACAATACACTTATACTTGGTGACTTCAATATAGCATTCTCTACAATCGGCAGGTCTTCTTAGCACAACATCTCCAAAGAAACAAGAGCTTGAAATGATACACTGGACCAGATGGGTTTCACAGATATTTACAGAACTTTACATCCAAACGCACTAAATACACATTCTTCTCAAGTGCACATGGAACTTTCTCCAGAATGGATCGCATACTGGGTCACAAATCAGGTCTGAACCGATACCAAAAGATTGGGATCATCCCCTGCATATTTTCAGACCATAATGCTTTGAAATTAGAACTAATTCACAAGAAGAAGTTTGGAAGGATTGCAAACATGTGGAGGTTAAGGACCATCCTGCTAAAAGATGAAACTTAAAAAGTTAAAAAAATGAAAAAAAAATCGTTTATGATCACAATGTTGTAAAACCAAACTATGAAAGCATATATTCATTTTTTCCTCTGTTAAAAAATTTATTTTCATTTTTATTTGGTATCCAAATATAAAAAAATATAAAAAATTCAAGAGTCTTATACCAATTATCTCAAATGAGACCATGCAAAGCAACTTACAATGTATACAACAATCATTCACCCTTCAGTTTTGCTCTTTTTTTTTTTTTAACTTTTATTGGTGTTTAATTTACCAACATACAGAAAAACACCCAGTGCTCATCCCGTCAAGTGTCCACCTCAGTGCCCGTCACCCATTCCCCTCCAACACCCGCCCTCCTCCCCTTCCACCACCCCTAGTTCGTTTCCCCGAGTTAGGAGTCTTTATGTTCTGTCTCCCTTCCTGATACTTCCCAACATTTCTTTTCCCTTCCTTTATATTCCCTTTCACTATTATTCATATTCCCTAAATGAATGAGAACATACACTGTTTGTCCTTCTCCGATTGACTTATTTCACTCAGCATAATACCCTCCAGTTCCATCCACGTTGAAGCAAATGGTGGGTATTTGTCGTTTCTAATTGCTGAGTAATATTCCATTGTATACATAAACCACATCTTCTTTATCCATTCATCTTTCGATGGACACCGAGGCTCCTTCCACAGTTTGGCTATTGTGGCCATTGCTGATAGAAACATCGGGGTGCAGGTGTCCCGACGTTTCATTGCATCTGAATCTTTGGGGTAAATCCCCAACAGTGCAATTGCTGGGTCGTAGGGCAGGTCTATTTTTAACTCTTTGAGGAACCTCCACACAGTTTTCCAGAGTGGCTGCACCAGTTCACATTCCCACCAACAGTGTAAGAGGGTTCCCTTTTCTCCGCATCCTCTCCAACATTTGTTGTTTCCTGCCTTGTTAATTTTCCCCATTCTCACTGGTGTGAGGTGGTATCTCATTGTGGTTTTGATTTGTATTTCCCTGATGGCAAGTGATGCAGAGCATTTTCTCATGTGCATGTTGGCCATGTCCATGTCTTCCTCTGTGAGGTTTCTCTTCATGTCTTTTGCCCATTTCATGATTGGATTGTTTGTTTCTTTGGTGTTGAGTTTAATAAGTTCTTTATAGATTTTGGAAACTAGCCCTTTATCTGATATGTCATTTACAAATATCTTCTCCCATTCTGTAGGTTGTCTTTTAGTTTTGTTGACTGTATCCTTTGCTGTGCAAAAGCTTCGTATCTTGATGAAGTCCCAATAGTTCATTTTTGCTTTTGTTTCTTTTGCCTTCGTGGATGTATCTTGCAAGAAGTTACTGTGGCCAAGTTCAAAAAGGGTGTTGCCTGTGTTCTCCTCTAGGATTTTGATGGAATCTTGTCTCACATTTAGATCTCTCATCCATTTTGAGTTTATCTTTGTGTATGGTGAAAGAGAGTGGTCCAGTTTCATTCTTCTGCATGTGGATGTCCAATTTTCCCAGCACCATTTATTGAAGAGACTGTCTTTCTTCCAATGGATAGTCTTTCCTCCTTTATCGAATATTAGATGGCCGTACATTTCAGGGTCCACTTCTGGGTTCTCTATTCTGTTCCATTGATCTATGTGTCTGTTTTTGTGCCAGTACCACACTGTCTTGATGACCACAGCTTTGTAATACAACCTGAAATCTGGCATTGTGATGCCCCCAGCTAAGGTTTTCTTTTTTAAAATTCCCCTGGCTATTCGGGGTCTTTTCTGATTCCACACAAATCTTAAAATAATTTGTTCTAACTCTCTGAAGAAAGTCCATGGTATTTTGATAGGGATTGCATTAAACGTATAAATTGCCCTGGGTAACATTGACATTTTTACAATATTAATTCTGCCAATCCATGAGCATGGAATATTTTTCCATCTCTTTGTGTCTTCCTCAATTTCTTTCAGAAGTGTTCTATAGTTTTTAGGGTATAGATCTTTTACCTCTTTGGTTAGGTTTATTCCTAGGTATCTTATGCTTTTGGGTGCAATTGTAAATGGGATTGACTCCTTAATTTCTCTTTCTTCAGTCTCATTGTTAGTGTATAGAAATGCCATTGATTTCTGGGCATTGATTTTGTATCCTGCCACGCTACCAAATTGCTGTATGAGTTCTAGCAATCTGGGGGTGGAGGCTTTTGGGTTTTCTATGTAGAGTATCATGTCATCGGCGAAGAGGGAGAGTTTGACTTCTTCTTTGCCAATTTGAATGCCTTTAATGTCTTTTTGTTGTCTGATTGCTGAGGCGAGGACTTCCAGAACTATGTTGAACAGCAGTGGTGAGAGTGGACATCCCTGTCTTGTTCCTGATCTTAGGGGAAAGGCTCCCAGTGCTTCCCCATTGAGAATGATATTTGCTGTGGGCTTTTCGTAGATGGCTTTTAAGATGTCGAGGAAAGTTCCCTCTATCCCAACACTCTGAAGGGTTTTGATCAGGAATGGATGCTGTATTTTGTCAAATGCTTTCTCTGCATCTAATGAGAGTATCATATGGTTCTTGGTTTTTCTCTTGCTGATATGATGAATCACATTGATGGTTTTACGAGTGTTGAACCAGCCTTGTGTCCCAGGGATAAATCCTACTTGGTCATGGTGAATAATTTTCTTAATGTGTTGTTGGATCCTATTGGCTAGTATCTTGTTGAGAATTTTTGCATCCATGTTCATCAGGGATATTGGTCTGTAATTCTCCTTTTTGGTGGGGTCTTTGTCTGGTTTCGGAATTAAGGTGATGCTGGCCTCATAGAACGAATTTGGAAGTACTCCATCTCTTTCTATCTTTCCAAACAGCTTGAGTAGAATAGGTATGATTTCTTCTTTAAACGTTTGATAGAATTCCCCTGGGAAGCCATCTGGCCCTGGACTCTTATGTCTTGGGAGGTTTTTGATGACTGCTTCGATTTCCTCCCTGGTTATTGGCCTGTTCAGGTTTTCTATTTCTTCCTGCTCCAGTTTTGGTAGTTTGTGGCTTTCCAGGAATGTGTCCATTTCTTCTAGATTTCCTAATTTATTGGCGTACAGCTGTTCATAATATGTTTTTAAAATCGTTTGTATTTCCTTGGTGTTGGTAGTGATGTCCCCTTTCTCATTCATGATTTTATTAATTTGAGTCTTCTCTCTCTTCTTTTTAATAATGTTGGCTAATGGTTTATCTATCTTATTAATTCTTTCAAAGAACCAACTCCTGGTTCTGTTGATCTGTTCCACAGTTCTTTTGGTCTCGATATCATTGAGTTCTGCTCGAATTTTAATTAACTCTCTTCTTCTGCTGGGGGTGGGGTCTATTTGTTGCTTTTTCTCTAGTTCCTTTATGTGTAAGGTGAGCTTTTGAATTTGAGATCTTTCCAGTTTTTGAATGTATGCTTGTATTGCGATGTATTTCCCCCTCAGGACTGCTTTTGCTGCATCCCAAAGATTTTGAACTGTTGTATCTTCATTTTCATTGGTTTCCATGAATCTTTTTAATTCTTCCTTAATTTCCTGGTTGACCTTTTCATCTTTTAGCAGGATGGTCCTTAACCTCCACGTGTTTGTGGTCCTTCCATATTTCTTGTTGTGATTAAGTTCTAATTTCAAGGCATTATGGTCTGAGAATATACAGGGGACTACCCCGATCTTTTGGTATCGGTTCAGACCCGATTTGTGACCCAGTATGTGGTCTATTCTGGAGAAAGTTCCATGTGCACTTGAGAAGAATGTGTATTCAGTTGAGTTTGGATGTAAAGTTCTGTAGATATCTGTGAAATCCATCTGCTCCAGTGTATCATTTAAAGCTCTCGTTTCTTTGGAGATGTTGTGCTTAGAAGACCTATCCAGGGTAGAAAGAGCTAGATTGAAGTCACCAAGTATAAGTGTATTATTATCAAGGTATTTCTTGAGTTTGGTTATTAATTGGTTTAAATATTTGGCAGCTCCCACATTCGGGGCATATATATTGAGGAGTGTTAAGTCCTCTTGTTGGATAGATCCTTTGAGTATGAGATAGTGTCCCTCTTCATCTCTCACTATAGTCTTCGGGGTAAATTTTAATTTATCTGATATAAGGATGGCAACCCCTGCTTTCTTTTGAGGACCATTTGAATGGTAAATGGTTCTCCAACCTTTTATTTTCAGGTTGTAGGTGTCCTTCTGTCTAAAATGAGTCTCTTGTAGACAGCAAATAGATGGGTCCTGCTTTTTTATCCAGTCTGAAACCCTGCGCCTTTTGATGGGGTCATTAAGCCCGTTCACGTTCAGAGTTACTATTGATAGATATGAGTTTAGTGTCATCATATCTATTCAGTCCTTGTTTCTGTGGATTGTTCCACTGAACTTCTTCTTAAAGGGGAATTTTAAGAGTCCCCCTTAAAATTTCTTGCAGAGCTGGTTTGGAGGTTACATATTCTTTCAGTTCCTGCCTGTCTTGGAAGCTCTTTATCTCTCCTTCCATTTTGAATGAAAGCCTTGCTGGGTAAAGTATTCTTGGTTGCATGTTCTTTTCATTTAGGACCCTGAATATATCCTGCCAGCCCTTTCTGGCCTGCCAGGTCTCTGTGGAGAGGTCTGCTGTTACCCTAATATTCCTCCCCATAAAAGTCAGGGACTTTTTTTCTCTTGCTGCTTTAAGGATCTTCTCCTTATCTTTGTAATTTGCAAGCTTCACTATTAAATGTCGAGGTGTTGAACGGTTTTTGTTGATTTTAGGGGGGGATCTCTCTATTTCCTGGATCTGAATGCCTGTTTCCCTTCCCAGATTCGGAAAGTTTTCAGCTAGGATTTGTTCAAATACATATTCTGGCCCTCTGTCCCTTTCCGCGCCCTCGGGAACCCCAATTAAACGTAGGTTTTTCTTCCTCAGGCTATCATTTATTTCCCTTAATCTATCCTCATGGTCTTTTAATTGCCTGTCTCTTTTTTCCTCAGTTTCCCTCTTTGCCATCAACTTGTCTTCTATGTCACTCACTCGTTCTTCCACCTCGTCAAGCCTCGTCGTTAGGACTTCTAGCTTGGATTGCATCTCATTTAATTGATTTTTAATTTCTGCCTGATTAGATCTAAATTCTGCAGTCATGAAGTCTCTTGAGTCCTTTATGGTTTTTTCTAGAGCCACCAGTAGCTGTAAAATAGTGCTTCTGAATTGGCTTTCTGACATTGAATTGTAATCCATATTTTGTAACTCTGTGGGAGAGTGGGCTGTTTCTGATTCTTTTTTTTGAGGGGTTTTCCTTCTAGTCATTTTGCTCAGTGCAGAGTGGCCAAAAACAAGTTGTATTGGGAAAAGGAGAAAAAGAGAGAGAAGGAAAGAAAAGAGAAAAAGAAAAAAGAGAAAGAAGAAAAAAATAGGGGGAAAAGAGAAGAAAAAGAAAGAAAAAGAAAGAAAGGAGAAAAAAGAAAAAAGGGGGGGTGGGGGAAGCAATCAGAAATCAAGAAGAAAGAGAGAAAAAAAAAAGCACAAAACAAAACAAACAAACAAAAAAAAAACAAAAACAAAAACAAAAAAACAAAAAACAAAAAAAACCACGGGGGAGTATCTTCCGATTCTGTGTAGTTTAAGTCCCTTGATTTCCCTTGGAACTGGTCCGTCTCGCTGGTCTTCTGGGGGAGGGGCCTGCTGTGCTGATTCTCAGGTGTTAGCACTTGGGGGAGCTGCTCTGCCCCTGCCTGGTGCAGGGCTCGGTGGGGGTTGTTCACCCCGTGAGGCCCCGGGAGGAAGCCACAGTGGCGGGGGCAGCTCTGGGACCCTGGATCCAGCCCCCGCAGTAGCTCCGGGGCTCTCCTTCTGCAGGGCCTGGGGGCTCCGGGGCGGGGCCGCTGATCTGCTCAGTTCCAGGCAGGAGCGTCCTTGCTGTCCTGGGCCCTCCCGGCCTCTGCCTGTCCCGGGGGAGGCCGGATCCTGGGCTGTGTCCCGGCGCCCTGTGCTCCGGGGCCTGCGCTGTTGGATTCGCGCTCCCTCCGGTGCAGCCCCCTCCGCGGAGCCGCCGCCCGAGCCTCTCCGAGCTGTTCCCGGAGCCGCGCAGCCCCCTCCGCGCGGAGCTTCTTCCTCTGCGCGAGCCGCCGCCGCTGAGCTGTTCCCGGAGCCGCGCAGCCCCCTCCGCGGAGCCGCCGCCCGAGCCCCTCCGAGCTGTTCCCGGAGCCGCGCAGCCCCCTCCGCGCGGAGCTTCTTCCTCCGCCCGAGCCGCCGCCGCTGAGCTGTTCCCGGAGCCCCGCAGCCCCCTCCGCGGAGCCGCCGCCCGAGCCCCTCCGAGCTGCTCCGGGTCCCGCCGAGCGCTGCAGCCCTTAGGGAGCTCGGCGCACTCTCCCGGGGCGCAGTTCCTCTGTTACTGTCCCAGGGAGCCCGAGGGCGTCCCCGCCTTTCTGGGGATCCTGCTCCAATTCCCGGGGAGCCCCTTTCCGCGGGGAAGGTTGGTGCAGCTCCTGCTCCTCCGGGACGGGGCTCTCCTGTCCTGGGGACACTCGCCCCGGCCTCAGCCCGGCTCCTCGGGGCCCCTCCCCCTTGGAGGCCTTTTGTTTCTTTATTTCTTTTTCCCCGTCTTCCTACCTTGATAGAAGCGCGAACTCTTCTCACTGTAGCGTTCCAGCTGGTCTCTCTTTAAATCTCAGGCCGAATTCGTAGGTTTTCAGGATGATTGGATGGTTTTCTAGGTAATTTGCTGAGGACAGGTGACCTGGAGACCCTACTCCTCCGCCATCTTGCCCCTCCCCTCTCCAGTTTTGCTCTTTTATACAACTGTGATTGTTGCATGGAGCCTGCTTCTCCCTCTGCCTGTGTCTCTGCCTCTGTGTGTGTGTGTGTGTGTGTGTGTGTGATGAATAAGTAACTAAAATCTTTTAGAAAAAACTGACAAGGAGAGAAAATTCAATGGCATGTGTCTGGTTGGAAAATTTCACCTCTTTATAAAGACACACACACACACACACACACACACACACGCACACACACACACACAACTTCCCAAAAATAAATATGGAGGATAATTCCTGCTTTATGGTTGCAAGTCAATTTACAATGTAATTGTTTCTTTTATTTAGGAAGCACATGGTACTGAAAAATTTAACTGCCTAGCTTTATCCAAATACCTCACAGAAAACACAAATAATTCCCAACAAAGAAATGTTTGAAATAAATCACAGTATTATACAACATTTTAACAGTAGTTATGCCTAAGATTTTTTTCTTAATGTTTTAATGTTTTCTAAATTTGTATTATTCCTTACAAATTTAAAGTATGCATTAATGTGTGGACAAAATAAATATAATTTAAATATATACATATACTTTGTGTGAGTGAGTGTGTGTGTGTGTGTGATTTCTGACATGCTGCTCAAAATACAGTCTGATTTTTCAGTAAAAGATTAATATTTATTTAGAATTAACTATATGCCAAACCTCTGTATCTGATATATTTTATGTGATATTTTATTTAATTACTACAGAAATCCTGGAAAGTATATATATTTTTTCTAATATAATGGATGAGGAAACTGAAAGTCAAGAGGTTAAATAAATAAATTCTGGGAGAAGCATACAATCTGAAGCATTATAACTTTACAGAATATTTTATAATAAAAGTGAGGAAGGGTAAAAAATATTCAAAGAAAACTGGCCAGTTTTCTGAATTAAGTAAATAAAACAGGATTTAAAACACATTGCCCTTGACTTAAATCTTGTACTGTTTCCACTTCAGTACAATGGCTCGCCAATAACTACTGAATAAATTTTTTGGCACTATG
The DNA here is from genome assembly GCF_018345385.1 of Vulpes lagopus. NCBI lineage: Eukaryota > Metazoa > Chordata > Mammalia > Carnivora > Canidae > Vulpes > Vulpes lagopus. Next base: position 69,122,876 of record NC_054848.1, on the reverse strand, counting down.
TAACATTCCCTCACTTCTTTCCTTTAAGGATCAATAATGAATCAGGAAGAGAGATTTTAACTAGTGAAGAATCCATAAACAAAAAGTTGAAGAAAGGCTTACATACTCTATTTTCATTATCTTCTAATATGAAAAAAAGCATAAGCAAATCACTGAAAATTGAATACAATTTTAAAACTTTTTAAATAATCTTATGTAGTCATTTAAATTGATAAAAAGTTTTATAAATTTTACTTAGCTTCAGATTTGGAATTTAGAAAGTGGTAATCAGCCAGCAATATATTTAAAAGACATGTAAATAACCAATCTTATAACACTCTAGGCTTCTTTGAATGAATCATTTTTATTTTTTCTCACTTTCATTATAAAGGTATTTTGTACAATTATAATGCTTTAGGTTGTATCCCTCTTCCAGAATAAATGGTGCTATCCATAATGAAATTTCATTTTAACATTCTGGGTATTTAGATATAGCTTTAAAAGGGTTTCAGAGAGGCAGGAGTTAAGACAGTGGAATAGTAGGGGGACCCTGAACTTGCTTCATTCCTTGAACACAGCTAGATCAACATCCAGCTATTTTGAACAACTAGGAATATGACCTGAAGACTAAGAAAACAAAGTGTACAGTTGGATGGAGAGAACTTGTTAGATGCGAGGTTTGGAGCTGTGAAGAGGAAGAGAAGAGGAAGAGCTCTCTTCTCAGGGAAGAGAGGTGTTGGGCCACAAAGGGAAAGGATCCCTTTTAGTGGAGCAAAGTCAGGGAGAGGAAGAGAGTGGGAGAGAGCACGAGGGGGGCGCATGGGGGTCCCCCACAATAAGCCATGGTGAGGAGATCCTCTGGGTTGCACTGAGAGAGATTGGTCCCCTTCCCAGGGTACTTGTTGAAGAGCATAGTTTACCTCTCTATGGACAAGGGGCAGCTGAGATTCATTGAATGGTACTCAACCATGGGGACAGAAGTGTATACAAAGGGCATATACTCTTGTAGCAGATTTTCACTTTGGATCACAGTAGGCTTAAACCACTGTGTGGTCACCAAGCAACTGTTTTGGGGGGACAGAATTGAGCAGAGAGCGGAGACATGGGCCGACTGCAGATAACCTGGCCACTGCTTTTCACTGTCTGCCACGATAGATTCAAGCTTCGTGTGACTGCTTTTCTGAGACAGAACATAGTAGGGGACTGGGTCACTCACAGATGGCAGATAACCTTATTGCAGCTTTTTGCTGTGTATCATAATAAGCTCTAGCTTCCATGCACACACTGTGCTATTGCTTTTCTGGGACAGGCTGGTCCTGGGCATGTCGTGGGGCTCTCCTCCAGGGGAGGGGAGTGGGTTCAACCCTTGACAGACCCTTTAAAAATTGTAGTTTTGAAACTCAGCCACTGGCCAGAGATAAAATACAGGAGATCTATGGTGCTGGGTTCACTGATGGCATAGGAACAGACAGTTAAGGACAGGGGTCTGATGAAAGCTCAGGACACAGGAGATTGATAGCTTTTCTGAAAGGGCCTCCTGAATAGCTTTGGCCAGGACTTCCCCTTTCTGGGGACCAGAGGGCAGGGCAATATTCCTTCTCCATCACCCTTCCCTCACCCCTCCCAGCACAATTGGACCTCAGTCCCTTACACTAAACTCCACCCCCTGCACCTGTTAGGGGCATTTTTATAAGGACAAGTCTGCTTATGAGCCAGGCCAGCAGGCCTCTCTCTCAGAAGACCAACACAGGCCCTCCTGTGTTGTACACAGGCATGTACCCAGTCTACTGATTAAAGAATGCTCCAAAATGTCATCTTGTGGTGAAAATAGGACCAGGCTTGCTTCTTTTTATTTTTCTATTTCTTATATTTCATTTTTCTTTTCTTTTATATATATATATTTTTCTCTTTAACATTTTTGGCATCAAGATTTCTCTTTCTCTCTCTCTTTCGCTCTTGCTCCTCTCTCCATGGTCAGGGCTCCCTACTCTTTGCAGCACCTGCAATTTTTTTCTCCCCCACATCAACTCTTGCAGCTTCTCCCTTTCACAATGTCGCTGTTTTTCTCCCTGCTTCATTCATTCAGAGGAGTTAATAGTTTGTCCTCTTAGTCCTCATATCAATGTCTTGGGTGTTCGGAATCATTTTATATTTATCTAGCAGTTTTTGAGTGATGAGGCAAGCTTAGGGTCTCCCTAGTCCTCTGTCATATTAACTCCTCTGAGGACTTGGAGTTGATATTATAATGGGATAAGAACTTTAAGGACTTTTGAATGAGGTTAATATATTTTTCAATTGTGAGGGATATGAATCTTAGTGGACCAGAGCTAGATTATGGTATATAGAATATCCCTTAAATTGTCTACAATCCTAATCTCAGTATTTATTAATGTTACATTACATGGCAAAATGAAATTTACAAATGTAATTAATGCCACAAACATTAAGATACAGAGAGTATCTTCTATTATCTAAGTGGACCCAGTGTAACCATATGAGTCTTCAAATGCATGGAATTTGTTTCACCTGAAGTCAGAGAAATGCAGCATAAGGGAATGTCAGAAAATTTCAAAGCATGAGAAGGACTCAATTTACTGTTGCAGAAGGAAGATACCATGGAAAGCATGAAAATAGAAGTGTCCTCTAGAAATAAAGATTGCCCCAGTGGTTAGTCAGTGACCTCAGTCATTGGATGTCCATATGCAAATAAACAAACTGTGATCTAACCTGGCAGCAAAGTATAATACTTATCACAAGGAATGTTCACTGCCTAGATTCCTCCATCAAATCATATAACAATGAAGACTGAATTAGAATTAAAATTCAGCGGCACTTGGGTGGCTGTCAGTTTGATCAAGGTCCTGTGATTGAGCCTCATAATATGGCTCTTTGCTCAGCAGGGAGTCTGCTTCTCCCTCTCCCTCTATGGCCTCTCTCTCTCTCAGATACATAATCTTAAAAAAAGGAATGAAATCCATTAATAATTTCTTACAAGAGCCATGTTTTGAGCAAAAACAATAAAGAAAGGTTAAATATATAGAGCAAAAGTAGTTAGAAACTACTAGAAACAAAGAGAAATTGAGAGAAACAAACATTTCCAGTAGTAGCACCAGGAATGGTTGCCTCAATACCTGAAACTATTTTTGTGAGTCATCACCTATTAGTGTCTTCAGGACCATAAAAAAGTGTGGAGGGCATGTATAGTAGTGTATTATAAGGATGTTAAACCAAGGTGGATGAAATTTAAAACTCAAGGGACTGAATTCATTGACATGAATGTATTCATCTAGGATTCAGCATTTGATATGCGGGCTCAAGAACCTGAGAATATCTTTAACAGTCTACTAGATTGGCTAAGTGATTTCTGGACACAAGAATGGCCTACAGTTAATGAAGTAAAAATTCTAGTATTTTCCTAGTATACACTGGAACAGGATTCTCAAAAAGTAATTCTTAAACAAGCATCATTAGCCTAACCTGGGAAGTTTTTAGAACAGCAAATTCTTGGGGAACCACTCCAGAATTAATAAAAAACTCTTGGTATACGACCCAGTAATGTGTGGTTTAATAAACCTTCCATGTAATTCTGATTCACATTGATGTTTAAGACTGCTGCACTGTAAGAAAGAGACTAAAGGCCCAGGGAAATGGGAATATTGGAATGGATTAGTTATATGCAATCTTCTCAACTCTGTACTGGCTGAACTGTTAGTCAGAAATATCTATAGGAGATTGTGGTGGATTTGGATTCCTTAACATCAATGGGAATAATGAGATCCTGGTGTGATAGAGGTCAAACAGTAATATTTAACTATCAGAAACAAGGTGTGTGCAATTACCCAATAGGCCAAGAAATGTAATGGTAATCAGTATTTTGACATAAAACAAACTGTGGCAGTGGCCACCTGATCACAGAGTCCATATAAATTAAATATTATTACTAAGTTTCTAGTTGATAATAAAGGTGGAAAAATTCCAATTTAAGTTAGAAACCTAATGAGTCAAAATAGTGGGGATCCATGGCCTCTTCTCTAAATCCTCAACTATAATTGGGTCAGAACCCTTCAACTGACGGGCACACTGTGGAAGTGGGCCTCTTCCAAGACAATAAACCAAAAGTCCTGTCAGGATTTGCAGAGATTAGTGCCACCTCCAAAGACTTTAGGATGCAGGGCAAATACACTTATCATGCTGGTTTGGCTGGTGTAAAAGCCAGATGAATCATGGAAAATGACAATAGATTATTGCAAATAATCAGGAGGTGATGCCAATTGCATCTATGGTTTCAAATGTAATATAGGAGCAGAGCAACACAGCCTGTGGAATCTACCATGCAGCTACTGACCTGTGAAATGTTTTCCTTTTCCTTCTAATCAGTAAGGAATTCAAAAGCAGTTTACATTTATGTGGCATGGACAACAACATATTATTTACTGTAATGCATCAGGACTGTGAACTTTCCTACTCTCAGTCATAATTTGGTCCAGAAGGACTTCGATTATCTTCACATCCTGCAGAATATCACTTTGGTCCATTATATTGATGATATTATGCTAATTGGACCTACTGAACAGGAATTAGTAAGCATCCTACATTAGTTCTTATCAAACTTCACCGGCAAAGGATCACTTTTTTTTTCATTTCCAATTTTTAAAAAGTTTTAATTAGATCATTTTTTCATTTAATCAAAGATTGACGATTTCATAAAGTATAATAAAATTAATTACTGAAAAATATGATTGGATGTTTCAAGTATGTTAAATTTCTATATAACTTTTTAAAAATATCCATTTCTTTCATTAATTTTTTGTACCCTGATGATACTATCATAATTCCATGGACCATACTTTGAGTAGCACTTCCATAGATGTCTTAGTAAGATATATGAATGCCAGAAAGTAGGAGGTAAACTATGGAGAAGTTTAGGATCTGAAGCTTCTAGGAGTCTGCTGGTCTTGGGTATATTGGGATTTCCTTCCAAAATGAAAGACAAGTTTTTTTACCATTCACCACAAAAAAATATGCATAGTGCTTAGTGGATCTTTTTTGGTTTGGGAGGCAACCTAAAACATTTATGCTGATCTGACAGATCCACTGGTAGTCTAAAGTTTCTGCTTTTAATTGGGTTCTAGAAAATAATGGGCTCTCCATCCATTTCAGGGTGTAGTGCAGCATGCTGCACTACTATGGGTTTATGAACCAGAGGTCCCAAAGTTATGGGAAGGTTCTGTGACAGAAAGAGACCCTCTTCTAAACACCAATGGGAAGATAATAGCAGAGAACTCTTTGGTTTAGGAGAAAAGTCTTACTCTACTCTATTCTCCATTTAAAAAGCAACTCCTGGTTTAAGAATGGGCCCTAGAAGAGATTGTGTTGCTCATAATGACCTGGTGCTGATTCACACCGCCACAAATTTTGACGTGAACAGCAGTATTTCACTATAAAATGTTAGTGATATATACCTGGCCTAAAGAGATCTGGAAGGACATGTAAACATTAGGAGATGATCCAGTAATCATGTTCCTTAGTATGTAGCCAAAATTAATTGAAAATACATCCATGCAAAAATTTGCACATAAATCTTTATAGCAGCTTCATTCATAATTGCTAAAACTTGGAAGCAAACAAAATGCCCTTCAGTAGGTGAATGGATAAATTAACTGTGGTACATCAAGATAATGGAACATTATATAGCACTAAAAGGAAATGAATTGTGCAGCCATGAAAAGACAAGGAAGAAACTTAAAATGCATATTACTGAAGACAATCTGAAAAGTCTACATACTGTATGATTCCAATTATATGACATATGAAAAGGCAAAACTATGGGGAAAGTAAGAACATCATGGTTGCCAGGGATAAGAGGAAAGGAAGGGATAAAAAGGCAAAGCACAGAGTATTTCTAGGGCAATGAAACTATTTTGTATAATATTATAATTGTGGATACATGTTATTATACATTTGTCCAAACTCACAGACTCACAGACTTGGTATACAATACCAAGTGTACTCTAATATATACTATGGGTGATAATAATGTATCAATTGAGGTTTATCAGTTATAACAAATGTACCACTCTGGTGCTGGATGTTGGTAGTAGGGGAGGCTATGCATGTGAGGAAAGAAGGGGAGATATGTGAACATTTTGGTCTTTCTACTCAATTTTGCTCTGAACTTAAAATTGCTCTACAAATAAAGTCTATTAAAAATTATGAGCAACTATCTCAGATTCTCAAAGTATCTGATTATACTGCTTTACCATTTCTCTCTCAAACACACCAATTATCTTATCAGGAGTTCCTTATGAGTAGTTAATGAGAAGGAAAAAGCATGGACATGATTTATAGATGGATATTCATGGTATGACAATACTACCTAGAAAAAAAATGGTTGTGAAAATCACTGAAGGGAAATTCTTCCAGAGGGTGGGATATTTGGCAGTATAATGGCATTGCACATCAGTGGAAGGAGAGATGGCCTAAAGTATCTACATTACTTTATGAGTGAAGGCTAATGGATTGGTTAGGAATTTGGAAAGAGCAGAATTGGGAAATCAGTGACAAGAAAGTCAGGGAGAGGAGGTATTTGGATAGATTTCTTCAAATGAGCTAAGAGTATGAAGGCACACATGCCTTATGCAAATACCAACCAGGGGGTATCCATGTCAGGAGACAGTGTCAATAATCAGATGGACAAGATAACCTGCTCTTTTGGTTAGTCAGTCTCTTTCCCCAGTCACGCTGATGCTTATTAAATAGGCTCATGTACAAAGTATACATGGTATCAGGGATAGATTCAATGCATGATGTTCAACAATATGGTCTTTCCACTGTCAGAGCTGATTTGGCTACCACCAATTCTAAGTGCCCAACCTGCTCACGGCAGAGGCCAATATTGACCTCCTAATATGGTATCATTTCCAACAGACCAACAGGCTATCTGGTGTCAGATTGATATAATTGGGCCCCTCATCTTATGGAGGAGCCAACACTTGGTCCTTGATGGTATAGATACATATTCTGGATATGTATTTCCTTTTTCTGCCTGGAAAGATTTTGCCAGTACCACTGCTCATGGACTTGTAGTATGTATTTATCAATTGCCACGGTATCCCACATGATATTATCTCTAACTAGGGGATACACTTGATAACTGTGGGTTTATATCTATAGAATTCACTAGTTTTATTACGTGCCTAATGTGGTCTGCTGAAGATTCATTTGTTATGACAAAGAGGAGAAAACAATATACAAGTTTAAGATGTTTTTCCTAAAGGTGAAATGCATGCCTTAAATCAGTGGTTAGTAAATAGTGCAGTTTCTCTCATAGCCAGTAACTAGCAGGACGGGAGTGGACCTTCCTGCTATTACAGCTTATAATATGTTTGAGGAATTTTTGCTTCCATTCCCATAATCTTGGGCATGGTAGGTTTGCAAATCCTAGTGTACAAGGGAGGAATACCCCCACTAGGAAACAAGGTCATTGGTCTGATGGATGGGAAGCTGAGACTACTTCATAGCCTTCTTTGACCTCTTCATGACACTAAACCAGTAGGCAAAGAAGGAAATCACTGTATTGTACTAGGTAGTTGATTCTAATCTTAGGCAGAAATTGAGCTATTGCTATACAATGGTACCAATAGGATTGGGCTTAGAATCCAGGGGCTTCACCATTTGGCAAGGGATTAACTAGCGGCACTCGCTTATTACTCCCTTTCCCAACTGTCCTCATCAACTGAAACTGCAACAATCCAATAAATGCAGAACCACAGAACTCAGATCCTTCCGGAATAAAGGTTTGTTATACTCAACCAGGTAAAAAACCTCATCCATCCAGATGTTGGCAGAAGGTAAGGGGAGCACAGGAGAAAAATGTAATGCTATGCTTTATGTTCCTTTTTATTTCTCCCTCCTCAGCTCCACCACCATTTTAATGAATAATGTCAATAGTGGCTAATATTTTAAGTGGAGTACAATAAAAGTGACATCACCCTGTAAGGATGGAGACATGAAATTTTCACTCAGAAGACAAACATGGATGCTGAGGTGCAAAGAGGGTGGGCAGTGTTAGGTATCTCTTATTGCCCTCTGCAGTTCTACTCACCATCCTTCTTTAACTGGCTCTGTGCTCTGGGAAGTTGACTTATATGGGATATATAAATGAGATCCCATGACTTCTGATTTCAAGTTGGGTTCAGCTAATGAGGAACAGGGACAGGAGATCAGAAGAAAGGAGGGAAGTAAGATCAGGGTATTTGTTCCCTGAAATGTCAACTCAGGCTGACTGTGACCCTGCTTAGCTCAAGGTAGCTTTCTCTACAGAACTCTCACCTTCATAGTTCTAGTCCCTTCAGGCCTGGAACTAGCTAATTGTTACTAGCCCTGGTTTATTGCACTATCCCAAGGGTTCTCCTACACTCTGCTAACACCTTTGTAAATAGCCCTTTTGTAAATAAACCCTTAAAAATACTCTCATTTGTGAGTGACATCTGTTAAATGGGTGGATCTCTGACAACATCTTCTAGGCAGTACTCTTGGTATAGCCTACTGTGTATGGCTAAATGGGTATACGCTGGATATCTATAAACAGGTTTCTAAGGTTTTCATATGCATATACAGACACATAGTGCGGGTAATCAAAATTTGTCCTGTTAGTTAATTGCACTCATCTTTAGAATTTGATTGTTAAGGATTTATGCAATATTATAAAAAAAACTATTGGGCTTATAGAAGCTATTTATATTGGATTCTTTGTTAAGTCTAGAAATTTTGGCTATTAGGCAGGAGTAGTAGTGACTAATGGCCAAAATATGTTATTGTTAAAGTTTCAAATTTTGGTTGATAATTATTTTTTTCTATTTTTATCTTGTTTTTATGTACTGAAATATTGAGACGATTTTGAGTTATACTAGGTCATGAATTTTATTCACTGGTTTCCCTCCTGCTCATTTGTGAAAGATGTAACAGGGTTTTAACTATGTTTCTTCACTTTCTATTAAGTTTGTTGTACTGGTAAAATCTTTATACAGGTCAAAAATCTATGATGAAGGAAAGCATGTTCTTGTGGATTATATCTGAAAAAGATCTAGATAAATTTAATCCTGTGAAGTTTGAGGTAGGGAGAAAATGGGATGCATCTTAAAAACAAAATTAGGTGAACTAATTGAATAATGATCAGAATGTGGAGTGGATGGGTTGAAAATTAGATATATTGATAAATACTTAAGTTAGTGTCTATTTTTGTGCCAGTACCATACTGTTTTGATCACTACAGCTTTGAGATATAACTTCAAGTCTGGAATTGTGATGCCCCCAGCCTTGCTTTTCTTTTTCATGGTTGTTTTGGCTATTCAGGGTCTCTTGTGTTTCCATACAAATTTTAGGATTTTTGGTTCAATCTCTGTGAAAAATGCTATTGGTATTTGATAGGGATTGCATTAAATGTCTAAATTGCTTTGTGTATTATAGATATTTTAGTGATATTTGTTCTTCTGATCCATTAGCCTGGATCTTTCCATTTCTTTGTGTCCTCTTCAATTTCTTTCATCAGTGCTTTACAGTATTCAAACAGAGTACAGGACTTGCACCTCTTAGGTTAGTTTTATTCTTAGATACCTTATGGGTTTTGGTGCAATAATAAATGAGATTGATTCCTTGATTTCTCTTTCTGTTTCATTATTAGTGTGTAGAAATGCAACGGATTTCTGTACACTGTTTTGTATCCTGTGACAACTGAATTCATATATCAGTTCTAGTAGTCGTTTTTTGGTGGAGACTTTCAGGTTTTCAATATATAGTACCAGGTCATCTGCAAATAGTGAGAGTTTTACTTCTGCCACACCAATATGGATGCCATTATTTTCTTTTTGTTGTCTGATTCCTGAAGATATGATTCCAGGACTATGTTAAATAATGGTGGTGAGACTGGATAGCCCTGTCTTGTTCCTCACCATTCGGGAAAAGCTTTTAGTTTTTCCCTATTTAGGGTGATATTAGTTGTGGATTTTTCCTATATGGCTTTTATTTAGTATGTTGAGGTATGTTCCCTCTAACCTTACTTTGTTGAGACTTTTTATCATGAATGGATGTTATGCATGAATTTTAATATATCATTGGATTCAGTTTACTAGAATTTTATTGAGAATTTTTGAATTCATTTGCTAGCATTTTATTGAGCATTTATTGCATCCCAAACTAACATTTTAGCAAAACTTGCATCTGTATTTATCAGGCATATTGGCCTGTAGTTCTCTCTATTAAGGGAGTTTTTATCTGGTTTTTCTATCAAGGTAATGCTGTCCTTATAGAATGGATTTGAATGTTTTTCTTTCTTTCTTTCTTTCTTTCTTTCTTTCTTTCTTTCTTTCTTCTTTCTTTTTCTTTCTTTCTTTCTTTTCTTTCTTTCTTTCTTTCTTTCTTTTTTCTTTCTTTCTTTCTTTCTTTCTTTCTTTCTTTCTTTCTTTCTTTCTTTCTTTCTTTCTTTCTTTCTTCCTTTCCTTTCCTTTCCTTTCCTTTCCTTTTGAAAAGTTTGAGAAGAATAAGTATCTCTTCTTTAAATGTTTGGTAGAATTTGCCTGTGAACTTATCTCATCCTGGACTTTGTTTTTTGGGGAAATTTTTGATTCCTGATTAAATTTCTTTGCTGGTTATGGGTTGTTCAGATTTTCTATTTCTTCCTGTTTCAGTGTTGGTCATTTATATGTTTATAGGAATTTATCCACTTCTAGGGTGTCTAATTTTTTGGCACTTAATTTTCATAATATTTTCCTATAATTGTATTTTTGTGTTATTCCTCATTTCTCATTTGTGATTTTGAGTCCTTTTTTTCTTGATAAATATGGCTAGAGGTTTATCAATTTTATTATTTGTTCATTTATTTATTAAGATTTTATTTATGTATTCATGAGAGACAGAGAGAGAGAGAGAGAGGGAGAGAGAGAGAGAGAGAGAGGCAGAGATATAGGCAGAGGGAGAAGCAGGCTCCCTGCAGGGAGCCTGAAAGGGGACTCAATCCCGGGACCCCAGGATCACGACCTGAGCCAAAGGCAGACACTGAACCACTGAGCCACCCAGGTGCCCCTTGTTGATTTTTTTTAAAGAGCCAGCTCCTAGTTTCATTGATGTGTTATATTTTTTCTTTGGTTTCTATATTGTTTCCTTTTGTTAATGTTTTGTTTCTTGTTCTTTTTCTAGCTTCTTTAGGTATATAACCTCTTCTGCATATAGCAGTCTATAAGTTGATGATCATCTATGTGTGAACCCATTATTTTCTCATCTCCTTCCCACATTTTAGGTAAATGCTATTATATTTTATATTTTTTTGGCGAGTTCCTTGACTGAGTTTTTACAGAATTCTTCATTTTACTGCTTTTGTGTTTCCTACCATTATGCCATCACTTTTTGTCTCTCCAAAGTGTCCCTTCTAATATTTCTTGCAGGGCTGATTTAGTGGTCATGATTTCCTTTCGTTTTTGTGCTTGGGAAACTCTTTCACTCTCCTGCTATTCTGAATGATAGCTTTGCTGAATAGAGTATTCTTGGCTGCAGATTTTTTTTTTCCATTCAGCACATTAAGTATATCATGCACCTTCCTTCTGGATTGCAATGTTTCTGTTGGGAATCTCCTGCTAGCCCTATGGGCTTTCCCTTGTAACTTACTACTTTTATATTACTGTTTTTACGATTTTTTTCTGTATCATTGTATTTTGCAAATTTAATTACAATATATATTGGAGTTGGCCTGCTTTTGTTGATTTTGATAGTTCTCTTTGCCACCAGATTTCTGTTTCATTCCCTGTATTAGGTAAGTTTTCAGCTATTATTTCTTCAAATAATTACCTGTCCTCTCTTCCCTCTCTTTGACTGGTACTCCTATAATATGAATGTTATTACATTAGGTGGAATCACTAAGTTCCCTAAGTCTACACTTGTTTTGCATAATTTTTCTCTCTTTTGTTCAGATTCATTAATTTCTATTTCTTTGTCTTCTTGGTCATTAATTCATTCCTCTGCTTTTTCCAACCTGCTGTTCATTGTATCAGTTGTGTTTCTAATCTCATTTATTCCATTCTTCATCTCTGATTCTTTATCTCTTTAATCTCTGTGGTAAGGGTCTCCCAGATGTCTTACATTCTTCTCCCAAGTCCAGTGACTATACTTACGATCATTGCTTTAATGCTCCATCAGGCATGTTACTTATATCTGTTGCCCTTAGGTCTCTGGCTATGACCTTGTCTTGTTCTTTCATTTAGGATAAATATCTTCATCTTGGCATTTTGTCTAAGCATCTTCCTTCTTCTGTGTCAGAAAAGCAACATATCTCCTGCTCCTGAAAGTAATGGCCTTATGAAAGTCATGTAATGCCTAGGGCCTGGCACTTCAGAGAGTGTCTTTGGTGTGAGCTGTGTGTGCTCTGCTATTGTGTTCTAGCTGCACTATCCTGCAGGCTAGTGTCTTGTAGGAGCTCTTCTTGCCTGCTGTGGGCAGTGTTTGGTCCCTGGCTTGAATGTGGTGAGTTTTAACTATGTTTGTTTTGATCTGCTTGTGAAATGAAACCTGTCACCAACTCCAACTGAACTGAGGCCCTGCAAAATTCTCTGGTCAGGAGATGTGGTTTGGCCAGAGGTTTGTGTTAGTCTCCTGGGGGATGAACCCACCACACTGAAACTGTGGCAGGTATTACTGAGAAAGGCAGTTCCACTGGAGCATTGGGTATGGGACTTAGTAATCAATTTAAGTAGCCATTGTCCAAACTGCACAGTTTATAGGTGGCTCTGTGTTTATGCTGAGTGGTAGGGGAGTGAAATGGTGCTGGCCAGCTCCTTTGTTCCTGAAGAGGTGTCTCCATGAAAGCTGCCTCTCAACAGGTACTGATAAGAACAAATAATCTCTCCACTTTGTGCCCCAGGCACTCCTCTTCTCTCCACTGTTTCCGTGCTGTATGCCCCCATTTTCATTTTTTTCATTTTCTTTTTTTCTTTTCTTTCTTTCTTTCTTTCTTTTTTTCTTTCTTTCTTTTTTTCTCTTTCTTTCTTTCTTTCTTTCTTTCTTTCTTCTTTCTTTCTTCTTTTCTTCTTTCTTTCTTTCTTTCTTTCTTTCTTTCTTTCTTTCTTTCTTTCTTTCTTTCTTTCTTCTTCTTCTTTCCTTCTCTCTAAGAACAGCACAATGCCCTCTAGGCACTATCCCAGTCAAGCTCACTGACTTGAAACTCCAGGCTTTAAGCCCCAAATAGATGCAAGCACTCACAAAACTCAGCCCCTCTTGTATTTCTAGTCAGTGGCTATGGGGAAATATACTTGTGTATCCCCCTATATGTTGTTCTCTCTCTTCCTCTCTTTCTCTCTCACCCTTCTCTGTGACCATGGCTCCCACCCCTCCGCAGCGGCCAGGATCTCTTTATCCCATAAAGCATGTCTCTGTACTTCCTACCTTCTTCGATAATGCCTCTTTTCTCCCTTTGGAATTTATTCTGTCAGTCTTCAGGTCAATTTCTGGGATACTCAGGATGATTTCATAGTTATCTAGTTCTATTTGTGGGACGAGGTGAGCCTAGGTTCCTCCTACTTCACTGCCATCTTCCTGTCTTCTAAGCTTATTTTAAACATATGCAACAACAATCCTGATATGACGCTGGGTATGAGATCATACAAAGTTCCTTTTCTTTTCTAGTGTGAGATTTGATTGCCTATGGGTAATCCTTCAGAGAATAAGTGGGGATCTTTGGTCACACTATGTATTTAAATCCTCAAAGGAAAGGATATAGCAACAGGTGGAAAACCTTTAATTTTTAATATAAACAAAACTGTTTTGGAGCTATCCTTTATAATTATTTCTGGGAAACAGGATTTCTGTGAAAGTCATACATACTTTGACTCCTTAAATAAAAATAGGTAAATAAAAGTTCTCCGGAGTTGTCAGCATTGCATCACGCTCTTTGATGCAAGTTTACAAGCGTCTAAAGCTATCAGGGGATAGTATGAATGATGGGAAGGAACACTAACTTCATAGTCTGTGAGCCTGTCACTCAGCAGGATGTACAACTAAATGCAGAAATTCAAACTATCCAGAATTTTCTCCTTGTGTGGAGAAAACTAGGCTTTTACAAGGTCATATTTTCAGTAGTTATTATTAGACATAGTATTATTCCTAAAATATCTGATCAATATTTTTTGAAAAATGAAGTCTGTGTAAATATTTGATGACTTACTACCATTTCAAGTGATACAAGAGGTTATTTTAATAGTCAATAAGTTGATTTGCATTTATATTTTGTAAATTTCCATAAAGCTATAGTATTCTGAATTTTCAATAAGATAGTAGAGTGGGTGATCATTTTTCAGTATATAAGGTAATTTTATAAACTTCATTATAGCTCAAATTCAAGGAAAAAAGAAGAGATTTACTTTCTTCACATGAGCAACAAGTTGCTAAAAATAGCAATTAGATGATTTAAAATGGCAAAATTACTAATAATGATAACATTTAATTTTAGTAAACAGCTTCTGGGAAAAGACTTCTGAAACATAGCATGTAGAACTCTTGATTACGCCATTCAAAGTAGTAGCTTATTGGAGGGAATATCATATCCAAGTTTTCCTTAAAAATAGTTCTGTTCCTGCCAAGTTTCTGAACACAAAATCATACTCATATTGTATCATTGTTATCAGCCTCCATAACAAAGACAGATCCAATTTCCTCTTATGAATCCTTATTTGAACATTTTTACATCCAGAAAATATAATTACTCAAATAGTATGCTGTATAATCAGGATTTTTAAAGCAGTGCAAGTCATATTATCGATGCCAGGCATATATCTATGAAAGGTGGTGTTTCTTTGGTTCTAGCAGAAACTTCATAGGATGTACTAGACTTTCTTTTATTTTATCTTGGAATATATGTTCTTGATACATGATACAAAATGGATGAAACTTGAAATTACATTAAAGAAGCCACTCACCAAAAACATGTATTGTATAATTTCACTTATATGAAATTTCCAGGACAGGATAATGTATAGAGACAGAGAGTATGTCAGTAGTTGCTTAGGGTAGGGTAGAGAGGCTAGGGGTAGTAAGGAAGGCAGGATATGGAGTTTCTTTTTGAAGTGATTAAAATGACCTGACATTGACGGTAGTTATGGTTGCATATATTGGTGAGTATGCTAAAAACATTGAATTGTATACTTAAGAAGTTGAATCATATGGAATGTGAATTGGATCTCAAGAAATCTGTTTTAAAAGTGAGACAGTTAGGGACGCCTGGGTGGCTTAGTGGTTAAGTGTCTGCCTTTGGCTTAGGGCGTGATCCTGGAGTCCTGGGATGGAGTCCTGGGATAGAGTCTCACGTCGGGCTCCCTGCATGGAGTCTGCTTCTCCCTCTGCCTGTGTCTCTGCCTCTCCTTCTGCATCTCTCATGAATGAATAAAAACTTTTTTAAAAAAATTGAGACAGATGACCCTTGCACAGGATGAGTTTGCCTATACACAGACTTTTCTTGATAAATACAGCAGAGTACTGTAAATGTATTTTCTTTTCATGATTTTTTTCCTAGGATTTTCTTAACGTCTTCCATCTTTAAGAATACAGTATAAAATACATATAAGATAAAATATATGTTAATTGACTATTCATCTTATATAAGTAAGTCTTCTGGTCAATAGTAGGTTATTAGTGGTTCAGTTTTGGGGAAGTCAAAAGTTATACACAGGGATGCCTGGGTGGCTCAGTGGTTGAGCATCTGCCTTTGGCTCAGGGCGTGATGCTGAGTCCAGGGATCTAGTCCCACATCAGGATCCCTGTGAGGAGCCTGCTTCTCCCTCTGTTTGTGTCTCTGCCTCTCTCTGTGTGTCTCTCATGAATAAATAAAATCTTTAAAAAAAAGTTATACACAAATTTTTGACTGCACATTGTTTGGTGCCACTAACCCCCAGGTTGTTCAAGGTAACTATAGAGTGTTGTATTGCATTCACTCACATTCTCCAATCTCCCAGGGCCTGACCAATTAACTCAATTCAATGAAAGTCATGAGGCATCTGTCATATGCAATACACTGCATATCATCATTGCAAGATGTCCAAAATAGCCAAACTGCAGAAAGAGCCAAGATATCCATCAACAGATGAATGGATAAAGAAGATGTGGTATATATGTATAATGGAATACTATTCAGCCATCAGAAAGAACAGCTGTACGCCAATAAATTAGGAAATCTAGAAGAAATGGACGCATTCCTGGAAAGCCACAAACTACCAAAACTGGAGCAGGAAGAAATAGAAAACCTGAACAGGCCAATAACCAGGGAGGAAATTGAAGCAGTCATCAAAGACCTCCCAAGACACAAGAGTCCAGGGCCAGATGGCTTCCCAGGGGAATTCTATCAAACGTTTAAAGAAGAAATCATACCTATTCTACTAAAGCTGTTTGGAAAGATAGAAAGAGATGGAGTACTTCCAAATTCGTTCTATGAGGCCAGCATCACCTTAATTCCGAAACCAGACAAAGACCCCACCAAAAAGGAGAATTACAGACCAATATCCCTGATGAACATGGATGCAAAAATTCTCAACAAGATACTAGCCAATAGGATCCAACAACACATTAAGAAAATTATTCACCATGACCAAGTAGGATTTATCCCTGGGACACAAGGCTGGTTCAACACTCGTAAAACCATCAATGTGATTCATCATATCAGCAAGAGAAAAACCAAGAACCATATGATACTCTCATTAGATGCAGAGAAAGCATTTGACAAAATACAGCATCCATTCCTGATCAAAACCCTTCAGAGTGTTGGGATAGAGGGAACTTTCCTCGACATCTTAAAAGCCATCTACGAAAAGCCCACAGCAAATATCATTCTCAATGGGGAAGCACTGGGAGCCTTTCCCCTAAGATCAGGAACAAGACAGGGATGTCCACTCTCACCACTGCTGTTCAACATAGTTCTGGAAGTCCTCGCCTCAGCAATCAGACAACAAAAAGACATTAAAGGCATTCAAATTGGCAAAGAAGAAGTCAAACTCTCCCTCTTCGCCGATGACATGATACTCTACATAGAAAACCCAAAAGCCTCCACCCCCAGATTGCTAGAACTCATACAGCAATTTGGTAGCGTGGCAGTATACAAAATCAATGCCCAGAAATCAATGGCATTTCTATACACTAACAATGAGACTGAAGAAAGAGAAATTAAGGAGTCAATCCCATTTACAATTGCACCCAAAAGCATAAGATACCTAGGAATAAACCTAACCAAAGAGGTAAAAGATCTATACCCTAAAAACTATAGAACACTTCTGAAAGAAATTGAGGAAGACACAAAGAGATGGAAAAATATTCCATGCTCATGGATTGGCAGAATTAATATTGTAAAAATGTCAATGTTACCCAGGGCAATTTATACGTTTAATGCAATCCCTATCAAAATACCATGGACTTTCTTCAGAGAGTTAGAACAAATTATTTTAAGATTTGTGTGGAATCAGAAAAGACCCCGAATAGCCAGGGGAATTTTAAAAAAGAAAACCTTAGCTGGGGGCATCACAATGCCAGATTTCAGGTTGTATTACAAAGCTGTGGTCATCAAGACAGTGTGGTACTGGCACAAAAACAGACACATAGATCAATGGAACAGAATAGAGAACCCAGAAGTGGACCCTGAAATGTACGGTCATCTAATATTCGATAAAGGAGGAAAGACTATCCATTGGAAGAAAGACAGTCTCTTCAATAAATGGTGCTGGGAAAATTGGACATCCACATGCAGAAGAATGAAACTGGACCACTCTCTTTCACCATACACAAAGATAAACTCAAAATGGATGAGAGATCTAAATGTGAGACAAGATTCCATCAAAATCCTAGAGGAGAACACAGGCAACACCCTTTTTGAACTTGGCCACAGTAACTTCTTGCAAGATACATCCACGAAGGCAAAAGAAACAAAAGCAAAAATGAACTATTGGGACTTCATCAAGATAAGAAGCTTTTGCACAGCAAAGGATACAGTCAACAAAACTAAAAGACAACCTACAGAATGGGAGAAGATATTTGCAAATGACCTATCAGATAAAGGGCTAGTTTCCAAAATCTATAAAGAACTTATTAAACTCAACACCAAAGAAACAAACAATCCAATCATGAAATGGGCAAAAGACATGAAGAGAAATCTCACAGAGGAAGACATGGACATGGCCAACATGCACATGAGAAAATGCTCTGCATCACTTGCCATCAGGGAAATACAAATCAAAACCACAATGAGATATCACCTCACACCAGTGAGAATGGGGAAAATTAACAAGGCAGGAAACCACAAATGTTGGAGAGGATGCGGAGAAAAGGGAACCCTCTTACACTGTTGGTGGGAATGTGAACTGGTGCAGCCACTCTGGAAAACTGTGTGGAGGTTCCTCAAAGAGTTAAAAATAGACCTGCCCTACGACCCAGCAATTGCACTGTTGGGGATTTACCCCAAAGATTCAGATGCAATGAAACATCGGGACACCTGCACCCCAATGTTTCTATCAGCAATGGCCACAATAGCCAAACTCTGGAAGGAGCCTCGGTGTCCATCGAAAGATGAATGGATAAAGAAGATGTGGTTTATGTATACAATGGAATATTACTCAGCAATTAGAAACGACAAATACCCACCATTTGCTTCAACGTGGATGGAACTGGAGGGTATTATGCTGAGTGAAATAAGTCAATCGGAGAAGGACAAACAGTGTATGTTCTCATTCATTTGGGGAATATGAATAATAGTGAAAGGGAATATAAAGGAAGGGAAAAGAAATGTTGGGAAATATCAGGAAGGGAGACAGAACATAAAGACTCCTAACTCGGGGAAACGAACTAGGGGTGGTGGAAGGGGAGGAGGGCGGGTGTTGGAGGGGAATGGGTGACGGGCACTGAGGTGGACACTTGACGGGATGAGCACTGGGTGTTTTTCTGTATGTTGGTAAATTAAACACCAATAAAAGTTAATTAAAAAAAAAAAAAAAAAAAAAAAAAAAAAAAAAAAAGAAAGAATGTATACTTATCATTTGCATCGATGTGGATAGAACTGAAGGGTATTATGCTGAGTGAAATAAGTCAATCAGAGAAATACAATTATCATACGGTATTACTCATATGTGGAATATAAGAAATAGCAAACAGGATCATAGGAGAAAAGAGGCAAAATTGAATGGGAAGTCATCCGAGAGGGAGAAAAACCATGAGAGACTCTTAATTATAGGAAATAAACTGAGGGTTGCTGGAGGGGAGATGGGTGGGGGATGGGGTAATTGGGTGATAGGCATTAAGGAGGGCACGTGATGTGATGAGAATTGGGTTTTATACACAACCATAAATTGCTGAACAGTAAATATGCCAGCTAATTGAATTAAAATAAAAAAAAATAGAAGACTCTACCTTTTAAGATTACAATATGGTAGGGAATTTAGGATATAGTAATAATTATAGTAATGATGATGATGGTTGGAGGAGAGAGAGGAAAAAGAAGAAATAACATTCACTAAGCATTATTATATGCCAGAAATTGTGTTACATGCTTTAAATGTTATTATGTCTTATAACAATCCTAGAGATGTATAATGTTATTTTTCTGATTTTTTATCTAAGGAAATTGAGGCACAAAGATGTGAACTAGGTGTCACGTATCAAGAAATGGAAGAGTGATAATTTCAACATAGTGCTTAGCCAAAAGCTAGTGCTTTTAAGGACTAGAGTCCATAATTACATAAATTATATAATACAGGATAGAATAAGGTGTTATAAGAGAATCAAGTAAAAGTGATTGAGCCATTTGAAGAAATAGCACATCCTTTTTGTAGCTCAAGAAAGATTAGGAAAGTCATTCCAGTTCTAAAATGCTACATATTTTTGAATGTCTGACTACAAATTACATGACTCAACAAAAGTAGCTCCAAACCTACATCACAAAAGTGTTGTGGGTTTTTTTTTTTTTTGGTAAAATAAATATGATCAAACAGAAAATAACTACAGAGTTACAATGTGCAACTTTCAACGGTTCAACCTTCTCTTCAGATATGTATAATGAACAAAGGAACTATTACAAGATACAAAACCAGATACCCACATTTTATTCACTCTTCTTAATTCCAATCTAATTCATTATCTTCAGCCTGAGATCTTTTTCTTTTTTTAAAATAAATTTATTTTTTATTGGTGTTCAATTTACCAACATACAGAATAACACCCAGTGCTCATCCCGTCAAGTGCCCCCCTCAGTGCCCGTCACCCATTCACCCCCACCCCCCGCCCTCCTCCCCTTCCACCACCCCTAGTTCGTTTCCCAGAGTTAGGAGTCTTTATGTACTGTCTCCCTTTCTGATATTTCCCACACATTTCTTCTCCCTTCCCTTATATTCCCTTTCACTATTATGAGATCTTTTTCTTTTTTAAAATTTTATTTACTTGAGAGAGTGAGAGAGTATGATCTGGGGGAAAGGAAGAAGCAGGCTCCCCACTGAGCAAGGAACCAAATGCCAGATTTGATCCCAGGACCCTGGGATCATGACCAGAGCCGAAGGAAGATGCAAGACAGATAGATACTTAACCAACTGAGATACACAGGCACCCCAGATCTTTCAAATTCTTTTTGTGCTCACAGTTACATTCCTAATCTACATTGTATTGATTTTCCCTGCCTATCTACTTTCTTGTTGCTTTTCTGACTGTTTCTCTTCTCATAGTCAGTTAGTTGAATATTATGGCTAAAGGTATTTCTTTTTTTTTAAGTTTTTTTTTAAAATTTTAAATCCGTTAGTTAACATACAGTCTTATATTAGTCTCAGGTGTACGATATAATAATTTAAGACTTCCACACATTACCCTATGTTCATCACAAGTGCACTCCTTAATCCTCATCCACCTCATTCCCCCACCCACCTTCATTCTGGTAGCTATCAATTTATTCTCTGTAATTAGGAGGCTGCTTCTTAGTTTACCTCTCTTTTCCCCCCTTTGCTCATTTGTTTTGTTTCTTAAATTCCACATATGAGTGAAATCATATGGGTATTCGTCTTCCTCTGACTTACTTCACTTAGCATAATACTCTTTAGCTCCATCCCCATCGCTGCAAATGGCAAGATTTCATTCTTTTTTTGTGACTAATATTCCATTATATATATATATATATATATATGTGTGTGTGTGTGTGTGTGTGTGTGTGTGTGTGTATACACATATATACCACTTTTTTATCTATTCGTCAGTTGATGGACACTTGAGTTATTTCCATAATTTGGATACTACAGATAATGCTATTTGAGTGCACATGTCCCTTTGAATTATTTTTGTATCCTCTGGGTAAATACCTAGTAGAGCAATTGCTGGATCATAGGGTAGTTCTATTTTTAACTTCCTTATGAATCATATAAAGCAAGTCACTAATAACTCAAGTGCTTTTCACATAAGGGATAAATTATTTTGTTTTCAATCTGGAGCCTACATGTTAAATGTTCACCTAAATCTATTTAATCTATTGTCCTCTACATAGTTCCATATCACTTTATCATATCATCTATACTTATATGTAAGAAAAAAAGAATTCCTCTTCCTTATCAAATCCCTAAGAATGCTTTTAAAATTTCCTTCCTGAACTCTTTACTGGAATATTATTTTGGCTATAATGAGAGGAATAATGAAATAGTTTTACTTTCCAGATAGTCAGCATTGCTGATAAACATAGAATGTTATCCTAGACCACCCACTTCTTCAGTCATTACATAAAAGCTAGTGCAAATAAAATGACACTTCCTTCTACTATGGCAAAAATGATCACCTCTGAAACAATCTGAAGAAATATATGATAGAAGACACATGAATTATTTTATGTAAATAACAAAAGAGACATTCTATAATGTTATGATATTAGATTAGGTTAGGTGATGCTGTGGTAATAAAAAAAAAAGACCCCAAATCTCAGTGGGTTAACATATAACAGTTTATTTCTTACTCTCAAAACGTACACTGCAAGACCATCAGCTCTCCAGGGCAGGTCCCTTATAAACAGTAACTTAGAGATACAGGCTGCATCCATCTTATAAGTACGTCATTTAGAATACATTGCTTTCAGGTCACCATGGTAGGTAAAGAGAGAGCTTCATGGTCATGCAGGATATTTTGCTGCTCCAGTATTGAAATGACACCTCATTTCTGTTTACAACTTCTCTAATCCCTCTGCTAGAAGTATTAAAATGGCATTGCCTAACTAGAAAGGGCTAGGAAGTGAATAGGAGCACACAGATATTTGGTAAGCTGTTAATGTCATTGCTATATTGTACAAATAATATAAGATTATTTTTATATTTTAATGAAAAACAATTTTGGAAAACTCTATATGGATATAAAATATCCCTTAAATACAATATTTTTATCAGCATATATAGTTTTTTTTGTTTTGTTTTTTTTTTTTTTAGAAAACAACTTTATGAAGTTTTAAGGTGATCTAACAAGACATTACATTTATAATGTTTCAAGAGCCTTACTGAGAGATTCTGATATTTCAACTGCAAAAATTTGGGGAACCAATTTTTATTAACTTGATGTTTTCTATCTTTGTAATTACTTTACATGTAATTCAACAGAGCTGATATGAAATCAGCTATTAAAAATAGCTATCAATTCTCCCATCATGCCAAAATACTCCATAAATATGACATTACAATTAGTACATCCTCTGTAACAGGTGGGTTTTTTTGAGACATCAATTGATAACTTGTATTACTCCAATATATATATAAAACAAAAATAATTCTCAACTTATTTTAGCATTACTGGTAAACATGAACCAGCAACAAACACAAGGCACCAAAACTTAGTAAAGTATGACACAGGAAGATCAAAGATGTCATTATCTCCTAAATTGAACTCCTATTTTAATTCAATACTAATGTTTATAACACATGGAATTTTTAAACAGCATACTTACTAAGATTTTGGCAGTAGTTTTATGTAACAAGACACATAGCATACTAGAGGTCTGGCATTTAACTTGCTTACAGTGAACAAGCTTCAATATGAAGGCATTAATTTTTTTAAAAAAACCTTCTTTTTACATGCTATTTTATCTAGCGTGCAATTAAAACTAGTAATGAAATATAGTTAGATTAAGAAATTACAAACTTGTATCCTAAGCACAAATCATATAAAAAGGATTACTGGTTGTATAGAATATCCTTGTATAATCAAAAATCAATAGTATAAAACATGCAAAATATTTCAGAATCTTTATTAATCAAAAATTACCAGGGTTTATTTAAAATGATTCCCCTCAAAGGGTATCAACGTTAATTCAAATAATGTAACACTCTAATGCTAAACATTATTCAGTACTGTTAAAGTGGAGGTAAATTTCATAGAACTGGGGGCTTACTTACACTTCCTGTCTTCTTGTTCAGTTGAAACAGTATACAACATCTCAGAATTTCACTCGATAAGAAAAGAATGGTTGCTGCACTGGCAAAAATAGGATGTGTAAAGATCAAAGGCACACTATTCAGCTAGCCAAAGTGATATCAAACTCCCCCCCCACAAGCCCTTTCCCCATGTAAACTAAAATTTTTTAAGAAGTAGAATAATCTTCAAGAGTAAGGATTTTTATATTAATACATTTTTCAAAAATGTCAACTATAGTCATCTAGATATTTCTGATTATATTTTAAAGATTTATCTGAGTTATATACTTTTAAATTAGATATATTTGGGGGGTCAAAATTATCTAAAACATTTAAGTCAATTCCAAATGTTTTAACCACTAATATGAATAACAGGATTTTAGCTCTCAGAAGAATCAACAACTGGAAGGAAAAACACAAAAACAAACAAAATTATATATTTATGCTGCAGGCAATGATTATGGCCCTTTCTGGCACAGTGGCATATGACTGGCACTCAGTCCAGGTATAATTCTACTAGCACAGGGAAATACATGCATTTTGGTAAATATGACTTAACATTCACAGTTGAAGTTTTCTTAAATCCTTGCTTTTTAAAATAGGAAAATCTTAACTTTTTTCTTGTTATCCTGACTTGTGACTTGAACCCGACTTCTTTTTCTTCTTCTTACTATGTTTCTTGTGCTGTTTCTTCTTCCTCTTCTTCTTCTTCTTCTTTGCTTTTTCTGTTGCTTTTTCTCGCTCTTCATGTCTTCTCTTCTTTTTTGCTTGCACTTCCTCTTCATAATCTGATTCTGATGAGGATTCTGAAGACAAAGGTTTATCTTCAGGATAAGTCTTCTTTCTTTTTTTGCTGAGACTTCTAATATACTTTTCTTTCTCTGTTTCATCTTTTGACTTCTTTTTCTTTTTTACAGATTCCTTGCTCTCTGATCCAGATTCATATGTAGAGCTTTCTGATGATTTGTATGAATGGTTCTTCTTTTTCTTTCTCTTTTTTCCTTGTTTCTTTTCCTCATTCTCAGAATCTGAACTGCTTGAAGAATCAGAGCTTGATGAAGAAGATGAAGATCGACAAGATTTCTTCTTTTTCTTTTTCTTTTTTTCCCTTTTCTTAGAAGACCTCTCATTTTCACTCAATAATTTCTCTCTGCTTTTTTCTAATTCTTTTTTCCAATT
The DNA here is from genome assembly GCF_018345385.1 of Vulpes lagopus. Lineage (NCBI taxonomy): Eukaryota > Metazoa > Chordata > Mammalia > Carnivora > Canidae > Vulpes > Vulpes lagopus. Next base: position 69,098,289 of record NC_054848.1, on the reverse strand, counting down.
CTCATTCATTTTTTCTTCAAATTCAGCTAATGCCTTGGAGCCTTTCTTTTTATTTTCTAATTGTTTCTTCACTTCTTCCCAGGTAGGCCTTGGCCGATTCAGATAATCTTGTATTGTTGGGCCTGTAGACTGAGTTGGGCCCCTCCATCTGGCCATTGCTATAGGATTCATATAGGAAATTCGATTATCCCGCTTCCCCATTGTGCCTAATGGATCCAAGAGCAGACTCTCAATGCTAAGAAGAATAAAGATAAACTCTTCTTTGGTTCTTCACCTGCTGATATATCAAGCAGGCCCCATTCTGTTAGGGAAGCAGAAGGAAATGGTTACAAAACACCTTTAATATATATACAGCAAAACACATTGGCTTAATTGTTCACTATCATATAGTACAGTAGAAATTTTTAAAATTTTAGACCTTGGGAACAAAGAATATACACATTTAAGACTTTTGCATACTTTAGATATTGTTGTATGAATATAACAATGGATTTTATATACCCCATATAAGGTTCTGACTTATATAAATTTTAAATAAATACTTCCTTTTATATTATATGATATTTTTCTTTCCTTCATTTGGCCTTATACAGTATAAAAAGATAAATTTCTATAGCTAAATTCTATGTGAGGCAGATCTCCTCCAATTTAAAAAAGTGCAGCATAATCCACTCCGCTCTGACAGAAACCTAGGAATCATACCTGAAAAATTCTCTCCCTCAATCTCACATCTAATCCATTAGTATAACTGCTTTTTAAGACTTCACAATAGGTTCCATACGCATTCACTTCTCTCCAAATATATTGTCATCAATTTAGTCCAGGCACTATCATCTCTCACTTGGATTATTAATCTCTAGTATTGATTAAATGTTATTATCTGCCAGGGACTGCTTAGTGTTTTGCAGTGGATTATCTTATTAAATCTCTAGACTAATCCTATGAGGTTGATTCTATTATTATTTCTATTTCACTGTTGAATAAACTGGGCTTAGAGAATTTGACTAATTTGCATAAAGTAACAGTTAATAAATGGCCAAATTAGGATTTAAACCAAAGCAGCCTGACTCCAAGCCTTGAACACCTAACATAACACTCTATTATCTCTTTACATCAGTCTCTTATTTGATAACCTTGTTTCTGGGATCCCTGGGTGGTGCAGCGGTTTGGCGCCTGCCTTTGGCCCAGGGTGCGATCCTGGAGACCCGGGATCGAATCTCACATCGGGCTCCCGGTGCATGGAGCCTGCTTCTCCCTCTGCCTATGTCTCTGCCTCTCTCTCTCTCTCTCTATCTCTCTCTCTCTCTCTCTGACTATCATAAAATTTAAAAAAAACTTGTTTTTTTTTAAAATTTTTTATTAATAATAAATTTACTTTTTATTGGTGTTCAATTTGCCAACATACAGAATAACACCCAGTGCTCATCCCGTCAAGTGCCCCCCTCAGCGCCTGTCACTGATTCACCCGCACTCCCTACTGTCCTCCCCTTCCACCACCCCTAGTTCATTGCCATGTGAGTTGTAGCAATCTTGGGGTGGAGTCTTTTGGATTTTCTATATACAGTATGATGTCATCTGCAAAGAGGGAGAGTTTGATTTCTTCTTTTCCCATTTGAATGCCTTGTATTTCTTTTTGTTGCCTGATTGCGGAGGCTAGGACTTCTACTACTATGTTGAATAGCAGTGGTGAGAGTGGATATCCCTGTCGTGTTCCTGATCTTAGGGGAAAGGCTCCCAGTGTTTCCCCATTGAGAATGATATTTGCTGTGGGCTTTTCGTAGATGGCTTTTAAGATGCTGAGGAATGTTCCCTCTATCCCTGCACTCTGAAGAGTTTTGATCAGGAATGGATGCTGTATTTTGTCAAATCCTTTCTCTACATGTAATGATAGGATCATATGGTTCTTGTTTTTTCTGTTGTTGATATGATCTATCACATTGATGGCTTTACAAGTGTTGAGCCAACCTTGCAACTCAGGGATAAATCCCTCTTGGTCATGGTGAATAATCTTCTTTTTTTATTTATTTATTCATAGACAGAGAGAGAGAGAGAGAGAGAGAGAGAGACAGGCAGAGTGAGAGGGAGAAGCAGGCTCCATGCAGGGAGCCCAATCCGGGACTCGATCCCAGGTCTCCAGGATCACTCCCCCGGCTGCAGGTGTCTCCAAACCACTGCGGCACCGGGGCTGCCCGAATAATCTTCTTAATGTACTGTTAGATCCTATGGGCTAGTATCTTATTGAGTTTTTTTGCATCTGTGTTCATCAGGGATATTGGCCTATAATTCTTCTTTTTGGTGGAGTAGTTGTCTGGTTTTGGAATTAAGGTGATGCTGGCCTATTAGAACAAGTTTGGAAACACTCCATCTCTTTCTATCTTTCCAAACAGCTTTAGTAGAATAGGTATGGTTTCTTCTTTAAACGTTTGATAGAATTCTTCAGGGAAGCCTTCTGGCCCTAGACTTTTGTGTCTTGGGAGGTTTTGGATGACTGCTTCAATTTCCTCCCTTGTTTTTGGCCTGTTCAGGTTTTCTATTTCTTCTTGTTACAGTTTTGGCAGTTTGTGGTTTTCCAGAAATGCCCCCATTTCTTCCAGATTGCTTAATTTACTGGCGTATAGCTGCTCATAATAAGTTGTTAAAATCATTTTTATCTCCTTGGTATGGGTAGCCATCTGTCCATTCTCATTCATAATTTTATTAATTTGAGTCTTCTCTCTCTTCTTTTAAATAAGGCTGGCTAATGGTTTATCTATCTTATTAATTCTTTCAAAGAACCAACTCCTGGTTTTGTTGGTCTGTTCCACAGTTCTTCTGGTCTCGATTTCATGGAGTTCTGCTCGAATCTTTATTAATTATCTTCTTCTGCTGGGTATAGGATCTCTTTGCTGTTTTTCTCCAGTTCTTTTAGGTGCAAGGTTAGCTTTTGTATTTGAGTTCTTTCCAGTTTTTGGATGGATGCTTGTATTGCAATGTATTTCCCCCTCAGGACTGCTTTTGCTGTATCTCAAAGATTTTGAACAGTTTTGTCTTCATTCTCACTGGTTTCCATGAATCTTTCTAAGTCTTCTCTAATTTCCTGGTTGACCCTTTCATCTTTTATCAGGATGCTCTTTAACCTCCACATATTTGAAATCCTTCCAAACTTCTTCTTGTGATTTCGTTCTAGTTTCAAAGCATTATGGTCTGAAAATATGCAGGGGACGATCCCAATCTTTTGGTATTGGTTAAGACATGATTTGTCACACTGTATGTGGTCTATTCTGGAGAAAGTTCCATGTGCACTTGAGAAGAATGTGTATTCAGTTGGGTTTGGATGTAAAGTTCTGTAGATATCTGTGAAATACATGTAGTTCAGGGTATCATTAAAGCTCTTGTTTCTTTGGAGATGTTGTGCTTAGAAGATGTGTCGATTATAGAAAGCCCTGTGTTCAAGTCACCAAGTATAAGTGTATTATTATCTGAGTATATCTTAGCTTTGGTTATTAATCGATTGATATATTTGGCAGCTCCCACCTTCGGGGCATAAATATTCATGATTGTTAGGTCCTCTTATTGGATAGATCCTTGAAGTATGATATAGTGTTCCTCTTCATCTCTCACTATAGACTTTGGGATAAACTTTAATTTGTCTAATATAAGGATGGCTACCCCTGCTTTCTTTTGAGGACCATTGAATGGTAAATGGTTCTCCAACCTTTCATTTTCAGGCCCAAGGTGTCCTTCTGTTTAAAATGAGTCTCTTGTAGACAGCAAATAGATGGTCTTGCTTTCTTAATCAGTCTGAAACCCTGCGCCTTTTGATGGGGTAATTAAGCCCATTCACCTTCAGAGTTACTATTGAAAGATACAAAATTAGTGTCATCATGATACCTATTCAGTCCCTGTTTTTGTGGATTGTTTCCTTGGACTTCCCCTTTCTTTTACAGAGTCCCCCTTAATATTTCTTGCAGAGCTGGTTTGGTGGTCACAGATTCTTTCTGTTCCTGCCTATCTTGGAAGCTCTTTATCTCTCCTATTCTGAATGAGAGCCTTGCTGGAAAAAGTATTCTTGGTTGCAGGTTCTTGTCATTTAGGACCCTGAATATATCCTGCTAACCCTTTCTGGCCTGCCAGGTCTCTGTGGAGAGGTCTCCTGTTATCCTAATACTTCTCCCCATAAAGGATAGGGATCTCTTGTCTCTTGCTGCTTTAAGGATCTTCTCTTTATCTTTGGAATTTTACGTTTCACTCTTGAATGTTAAGTTTTTGAGTGGTTTTTATTGATTTTAGGAGGGGGGATATATCTCCTGGATCTGAATGCCTGTTTCCCTTCCCAATTTAGGGAAGTTCTCAGCTATGATTTGGTCAAATACACTTTCTGGTCCTTTGTTTTTCGGCACCCTCTGGAACTCCAATTAAATGTAGATTTTTTCCTTCTGAGGCTGTCATTTATTTCCCTTAATCTTTCCTCATGATCTTTTAATTATTTTTCCCTTTTTTCTTTGGCTTCCTTCCTTGCCATCAACTTGTCTTCTATGTTACTCCCTTGGTCTTCTACCTCATTAACCCTCGTCATTAAGACCTTCAGTTCGGATTGCATCTCATTTAATTGATTTTGAATTTCGGCCTGATGAGGTCTAAATTCTGCAGTCATGAAGTCTCTTGAATCTTTTATGCTTTTTTCTAGAGCCACCAGTAGCTTTATAATTGTGCTTTTGAATTGGTTTTCTGACATTGAGTTGTAATCCAAATTTTGTACCTCTGTGGGAGAGAGTACTGCTTCTGATTCTTTCTTTTGTGGTGAGTTCTTCCTTCCAGTCTTTTGCTCAGTGCAGTGTGGCCAAAAACAAGTTGTACTGGAAAAAATGAGAAAAGGAGAGGAAAAAAAGAGGGGGAACAAACAAACAAACAAAAAAAAAAAAACAAGGGGGAGTATCCTCTGATTCTATATACTGTAAATCCCTCGACTTCCCCTGGAACTTTTCAGCGATGCTTGGTCAATAACTTGCTTTTCCCCTGTCCTTCGAGCTGGTCTTCTGGGAGAGGGGCCCTCTGTGCTGATTCTCAGGTGTGTGCACCTTGGCGAGCTGCCCAGTCCCCTGCCAGGTGCACGGCTCAGTGGGAACTATTTATCCTGTGAGGCCCCTGCTCAGTCCCAGGTACAAGGTGACACCAGGAAGAAGATCAACAGTGGTGACGGCCAGCTCTCCAGCTCTAGAGTCAGCTCCCACAGTAACTACCACAGCTTCCAGTCCGCAGGGGCCTGGATGCTCTTGGGGTGTGGGGATACCCATCTGCACAGCTCGGGGCCTCCCAGCGGCAGGAGCTTCCTCACTGTATTGGGCTCTCCTGGCCTCTGCCTGTCCCAGGGGGAGCGCCTGATCTTGGGCTGTGTCCCCTGGCGCCCTTGCCTCCAGTGCCTGCGCCACTGGGACTGCGTTCCCAGGACTGCACAGCCCCCTCCACGTGGAGCTGCTGCCTGAGCCGCAGCCAGAGCTGCTCCTGGGGCCCAGCTGGGTGTGAGTTCCAGCCCCTTTAGGGAGCTCGGGCCTTGCTGTGTGGCACGCTCTCCTCCAGAGTGGAGTTCCTCTGTTAGTGCCCCTGGGAGCCTGAGGGCATCCCTGCCCCTCCTGGGATCCTGCCTGAATTCCCTGGGTGTGTCTTTCTGTCTGGGAAGCTTGGTACAGTTTCTGCTTCTCCAGGACTGGGCTTTCCTGTCCTGGGGGCACTTGCCTTAGCCTGGCTCCTCGTGGGGGGCCCTTCCCTCTTGGATGCTTTATTTCTTTATTGTTTTCCATCTTCCTACCTTGGTAGAAGTGCGAACTCTTCTCACTGTAGCATTCCAGCTGTTCTCTCTTTAAATCTCAGGCCAAATTCGTAGGTTTTCAGGATGATTTGAAAGTTATCTAGGTAAGTTGGTGGGGACAGGTGACTTGGGGACCCTACTCTTCCACCATCTTTTTGTCAGTCCTGTACAGGATTTTAAAGAATAAAAGTTCACCCTGTAAATGAAGACATGAAGAACATTCCAGGAAGAGAAAAAAATGTGAAAATAAACACAAGGATATGAAAGAGCACAATGTGTTTATTTTTGATGGACCCTAAATGTCAAGAATGCAGTGGCTGGAGGTGAGGCTGCAAAGACAGGAAACAGCCTGATCACAGAGCCCCTCTAAAATATATAGTTGTTAGGAAGTTACCAAAGTCCTTTTAAAAAAATAAAAAGATGATCAGGTATATCACAGATTTTCCTGTGAGTCTCCATCCTGACTATGACCCATTAAATCAACCTAACATATCTGCTTATCATAAGCTCAATGTCATAGATGTTACAGTGAATCTTGGTGATAGTTTCCTGCATTTTGATTTGTTGTGTTCTTGATTATTATTATCCTCATCTTTTAGTTCTATCCAGCTCCTCTTAGGTCTTTCTGTCATTTTCATTCTGACTAATAATCTAAAGATCTATCAGATATTATTGTTTCTTTGACCTTATCATCCAAAGTCCTTAAAAACTTTAGTTCATATTCAACTTGCTGGTTCTTTCCGCTACTGGACACTTAGAATAGAGTAATCCATTCTAACTTCAGTTCCTTGAGACCTAGTCCTGACATCATCTAGAGAGATAGGCAATGCCCAGTTCATAAAAACTTTGGATGTGATGCTAAGAAAGCTGAAATTAATTCTATGAGACTTAAAGTGAAGTTAATTGGGAGATAATAACTATTTTATACAGGAGAATGATATGCTCATGTTTGAATGTTTAAGAAAAAAATCTCTTACACCACGGAAGTTAGATTACATGCAAGTAAGAATGAAGGCAATGATATCACTTAAGTATTAATGCAGACAACAAATGAAAGGGTCTAAACTAAAATCAGCAGCATTTTAGATAAAAGAGGGGACTATATGTAAGTAATAGGCAATGCCAATGACTAGATAATATAGGAAATGCCACAGGTTATGGAAATATCTACATTCAGTATTGGGTTCATATAGTTTGAAGTGCCTATGAGAATTCTGGATGTAGCTGCACGTATGTAAATTATATGTATGGGTATTGGTGCTCTGGAATGTAACCTGAGTGAGATATATAGAATTGGCAGTCACTGAGTGAAGGATAAAGACATGATAGAAAATTAAACTACCTTGGGGAGGATTTCAAATGAAAAAATGCTTGAGCATTGGATCCAATTTAACAATATTCAAGAGAGGGATCCCTGGGTGGCGCAGCGGTTTGGTGCCTGCCTTTGGCCCAGGGCGTGATCCTGGAGACCCGGGATCGAATCCCACGTCGGGCTCCCGGTGCATGGAACCTGCTTCTCCCTCTGCCTGTGTCTCTGCCTCTCTCTATCTCTCTGTGACTATCATAAATAAATAAAAATTAAAAAAAAACAATATTCAAGAGATTACCAGAGAGAGGGAAGCCTATAAATAATACTTCGGAAAATTAGCTAGTATGGTAAGAGTTAGATTGTTATCAGGAAAAAAAGTAAGAGTTACAGAAACACAAGAAAGGAGAATAAAGCTTCAGAGTGAGGACAACAATTCTCAAAGGTTTATGTTCATGAATTTAATTTGAGCAATTTTTATATATCGAAAGTTTGCGAAGAAAACTAAATGTCCATTAATAACAAATAAGTTTGGGGAGCTGGGTGGCTCAGTCATTTAAGCATCTAACTCTTGAATTTGGCTAAGGTCATGATCTCAGGATCAAGGGACTGAGTCCCATGTCGAGCTCTACATTGAATGTGGAGTCTGCTTGAGATTCTTTTTCCCTCTCCCTCAGCCCCTCCCTCTGCTCACATGCACTTTTTACATTAAAAAATTATGTAAATGAATACATAAAATCTTTTTAAAAATTCAAAAAACAGGGACGCCTGGGTGGCTCAGGGGTTGAGCACCTGCCTTGGGCTCAGGTCTTGATCCTGGGGTCCGGGATCAAGTCCCATGTCAGGCTCCTTGTGGGGAGCCTACTTTTCCCTCTGCCTATGTCACTGCCTCTCTCTCTGTCTCTCATGAGTGAATAAAGTCTTTAAAATATAAAAATAAAAATTCAAAAAACATAACAAACAGGTTATATGAATTATACTATACATATATAATGGAATAGATATCCATAACATGCTGTTGAGTGAATAGTTCATCAAATGTAAATATTAGTTTTAGTTAACTCTGCATATTGGGGAGGTATTATTTCCTTTTGTATGTTTTTCTATAATGTTTACATTTTCTACAATAAGTAGGTATCATCTTTACCTTTAAATAATCCAGAAAAAAAGAAAAGATATCATGGACAACAATATTAAATACAGCAAATGGGGGGTGCCTGGGTGGCTCAATGGCTGAGCATCTGCCTTTGGCTCAGGTCATGATGCTGGGGTCCTGGGATCGAGTTCTGCATCAGGTTCCCTGTAGGGACCCTTCTTATCCCTCTACCTATGTCTCTGCCTCTCTCTGTATGTATCTTATGAATAAATAAATAAATGAAATCCTTAAAAAAATACAGCAGGTGGATCAAGTAAGATAAAATCTTAAAATATCCATTACATCTGGCTATGAGGAAATCATTAGTAAACTTTGCTAATGCAAGTAACCTTTGCTAATTAAGTAGTGAGGGTAGAGGCCAGACCACCACAAGTTAAAGACTTTAAAAACTAAATGGGAGGTGAGAAGGTAGAGATACAGGGTATACGTGTACAGATTAATTTTAGAAGAAAAGTAAAGGGATAAGATGTTAAGTATCATGAAGGATACAGAATTAAAGGAATGATTTTTTTGTTTTTGTTACTTATGGAATTTAAACATATTCATAGGGAACAAGAAGAATGGAGGATAATGAAAGAGTTTTAAGCAGATATAAAAGAGGGGAATAACTAATGTGGCAAAACCATTGAGAAAGCAGAGAGGACTCAAAGTCACAGGTAGGAGATGTCTCTTTTTGCAAGAACAAAAGCAAAGAATAAATAAACGCTATGAGTACAGGGCTTTTTTTTGTGGAGGGAGAAATGAAAGAGAAAAAGTTGAAGTAGTTCTCACATACTGGCCTTCATTTTCACTCAGTGGTAGGTGCCAAGGTCATCTGTTAAATGTAAGGCAGGTCCAGGTAAGTTTTGAGACCAATAGCTAAAGTTTTGAAAACTGCAGAAGGGAATAGGAGAGGGTGCTGACACCAGAAAAGTTCAGGAAGCCTTCAAAACTGCACACTGAGTAAAAAGAAAAAGCAACACCAACACAGTCTCTTAGTCAATCTTTGCTTTTGAATTTAAAATATTTTGTTTCTATTCCAGGAAAAAACTTGATTCTCTGTATCTCCATGAAAAGTATGCTAATTTTGTATAGAGATTAGATACAAGTTGTGACAGTCCTGCTGATAATCTGAGTTATTATAATAACTAAATGTTCAGTCATCCTCAAAATAATTCCCTTTTGACTTGGATAGGAGTTAAGATGGCAGAGTAGTAGGAGGACCATACACTTGCCTCATCCCTGGAACACAGAGAGACAAATATCAAATCATTCTGAATACCTAGGAAATCAACCTGGGGGATGAAAGAACAAAATACACAACTAGAGGGAGGGAAAAGGCCACATCATGGAAGATAGGTGGTGTGGATATGGGATTTGGGGTAGAAAAGAATTGCTGGTGCTATAGAGGGGTGTGAGCCCTGATGAAGAAGAAAGAAGGGGAGGGGGAGTCAGGTGTGCACACAGGGCATTGCACAAGAAAAACATTTCCCCAAACTACTGATGGGGAAAAAAGGGTGAGGTACTGATAATCATAAGTTTTTACAAGCAGCAGAGCTCAAAGTCTGAAGTTTTAGAAGTCCGTGCCATTGCCAGAGTAGAGCCTGGCAGGTGTAGAGGTGCTCCAGTGGAGGAGAACAGAAAGCTAGTAGTGGACAGCATGGTCTGGGGACCCCCACTGGGACCCACTGGGACAGATGGTTCCCCTTCTTGGAATGCATTTGGGATAGGTGGCACTACTTCTCTGGGGACAAAAGCACTGATGGACACCACTGGGCTGCTCTATGTATTAGCATAGGCGCAGAGGCAGCTGATGAGGGCAGGTATTCTAGGCACCAGATTTTTGCTACACTTTAACATAAACTCCAAGGTCCTACATGTTCATGCAACTGCCCTTTTGGGACAAATCAGCACCAGCCACAATGCAGCAGGATCCTTCCCAAAAGGATCAGTACAGGCAGTGACACACAAGGTCCCTAAAGTTTGGAGTTTTGAAACACAGCTAGTATGCCTCACATAAAAATACAGGAGTACTGTGGTACCATGTGGACAGATGGCTTGGACACACATAGGGTAAAGGCAGGGATCTGAGGGATGTTGGGACACACAAGGGGAAATTTTTCACTTTTCTGAAAGGGCTTCCTGAACAGTGGCAGGCATGAACTACTCCCCGATCTGGGAATGACAGACATGGCTGATAAAATTTTTTCCCCTCCCCATCAGCACAGGACTTCAGTGAACAGAACAGTTCCCACAGTGGAGGCTTGAGCTGCTTACACCAAACTCCACCTCACTGCATTCTTCAGGTTCTTTTTTACTAGGGCAAATGTGCCTGAGAGTCAGAGTAGCAGCAGGATTCTCCCCCAGAAGAACAGCATAAGCCTCTGCACTCATCAAGTCTACTTACCAGAGTGCTGCAAAACTTCAGCTTTAGGGGAAGTATGATCTAGCCACTTTTAACAAGCTGACTAAAACATACCTAGTTAAAACTTGCCATGCAGTGGACAAGGTTCAAACACTGCCCACTGCAAGCAAGGAGAAACTCTGCAGAGGACAAACATGAGGAAAACAGCAGCCAAAACATAGGAGCATAGTGCACACCACATACACATCTGAATCTCCTAATAAATAAAAGTCCAGGGCCAGATGGCTTTCCAGGGGAATTTTACCAAACATTTAAAGAAGAATTAACACCTATTCTTCTGAAACTGCCCCCCCCAAAAAAAAAATAGAAATGGAAGGAAAACTTCCAGACTCCTTCTATGAGTCTAGCATTACCTTGATTCCAAAACCAGGCAAAGACCCCCTAAAAAAGAGAATTACAGGGCAATAACCATGATGAACATGGATACAAAAAGTCTCAACAAGATACTAGCAAATCGAACTCAACAGTACATTATAAGATTTATTCACCAAGATCAAGTGGGATTTACTCCTGGGCTGCAGCATTGGTTCAAGATTCACAAAACAACATGATACACCACATTGATATAAGAAAGTATACGAAACACATGATACTCTCAGTAGTTGCAGAAAAAGCATCTGACAAAATACAGCTTCCTTTCTGGATAAAAACCTCAACAAAGTAGGGACAGAGTGAGCATACCTCAACATCATAAAGGCCATATAAAAAAGACCCACAACTAATACCATCTTCAATAGGGTAAAACTGAGAGCTTTTCCTCTAACATCAGGAACAAAACAAGGATGTTCACTCCCATCATCACTATTTAACATAGTACTAGAAGTCACAATTTCAGTAATCAGACAACAAAAAGAAACAAAAGACATCCAAATGAGCAAGGAAGAAGTCAACTTTCACAATTTGCAGATGACACGATACTCTATGTGGAAAACTTGAAAGACTTCTCCCAAAAATTGCTAGAGCATACCAATTCAGCAAAGTTTCAGAATACAAAATCAATGTACAGAAATCTGTTGCCTTTCTATATGCCAATAATAAAGCAGCAGAAAGAGAGCTCAAGGAATTGATACCACTTCAAACTGCATGAAAAACATAAGACCACTAATAATAAACCTAACTAAACCAAGAAGGTGAAGGATCTGTGTTCTGAAAACTATAGAACACTTATGAAAGAAATTTAAGAGGACACAAAAACTGGAAACATTCCATGCTAATGTATTAGAAGAACAAACATTATTAAAATAACTATACTATCCAAAGAAATCTACATATTTAATGCAATCTCTATCAAAATACCACTAGCATTTTTCACAGACCTAGAACAAACAATCCTAAAAGTTTGTATGGAAGCACAACAGACCCCAAACACCCAAAGCAATCTTGCAAAAGAAAAGCAAAGTTGGATGCATGAAGAATCCAGATTTCAATCTATATTACAAAGCTGTAGTTATGACAGTACGGTACTGGCAGAAAACCAGACATATAGATAAATATAACTGAACAGAAAACCCATAAATGGGCCCACAACTATATGGTCAACTGAACTTCAAAAAGCAGGAAAGAATACCAATGGAGAAAAGATAGTCTCTTCAACAAATGGTGTTGGAAAAACTAGACAGCAACATGAAAAAGAATGAACCTGAAACACTTTCTTACACCATACACAAAAATACATTCAAAATGGATTTTAAGACCTAAATATGAGACAGGAAACAATAAAAATCCTAGAGGAGAATTCAGCCAGCAACATTTTTGACATTGCCCATAGAAATTTCTTACTGGTCATGTCTCCAGAGGCAAGGGAAAGAAAAGAAAAAAAAATGAACTTTTGGCACTTCATCAAGATAAAAAGCTTCTGCACAGCAAAGAAAAAATCAACAAAATTAAAAGGCAGCTTTCAGAATGGGAGAAGATATTTGCACATTACATATCTGATTAAGGGTTAGTAGCCAAAATGTATAAGAACTTATCAAACACAATACCCAAAAATCAAATAATCAAGTTAGGAAATGGGCAGAAGACATGAATAGAGGTTTTTCCAAAGAAGACATCCAAATGGGTAACAGACACATGAAAAGATGCTCAACATCACTGATCCTCAAGGAAATAGAAATCAAAACTACAATGAATTACCAACTCACACTTAATCAGAACGCTAAAATTAACAACTCAGGGAACCACACATGTTGGCAAGGATACAGAGAAAGGGGAAACCTCTTACACTGTTGGTGGGAATGTAAATTGGTGCAGCCACTCTGGAAAACCATATGTAGGTTCCTCAAGAAGGTAAAAATAGAACTATCCTACAATCTGATAATTGCACTACTAGGTATTTACCCAAATGATACAAACATGATGATTAGAAAGGGCACATGCACCAGGATGTTTATAGCAGCATTATCAACAATAGTCAAATTATGGAAAGACCCCAAATTTCCATCAACTGAGGAATGAAGTCTGAGGGCAGCCCAGGTGGCTCAGCAGTTTAGCGCCACCTTCAGCCCAGTGCCTGATCCTGGAGACCCAGGATCGAGTCCCACGTCAGGCTCCCTGCATGGAGCCTACTTCTCCCTCTGCCTGTGTCTCTGCCTCTCTCTCTCTCTCTGTGTCTCTCATGAATAAATAAGATCTTTAAAAAAATGAAATCTGAAATTTACAATGACATGGAAGGAGCTATAGTATATTATGATAAGTGAAATAGGTAGTTAGAGAAAGGAAATGCCAAATAATTTCACTTATGTGGAATTTAAGAAACAGACAGATAAACACAGGGAAGGGAAAAAAAAACAGAGAGAGAAGCAAATCATAAGAGATTCAACTGTAGAGAACAAACAGGGTTGGTGGAGGGAAGTGAGTCGGGGATGGGTTAAATGGGTGACAGGTATTAAAGAACGCACTTGGGATGAGCAGTGGTATTATATGTAAGGGAAGAATCATTAAATTCTACATCTGAATTCAATTTTGCCATATATAGTAACTAACTAGAGTTTAAATAAAAACTTGAAATAAAAAAATAAAAAGTAAAATAATGAAATAAAAATAACCATCAATCAATTATTTTGCAACATAAACAATTCTCTTTTGATGTTCTATTATGTACCAGAAACTATGTTATATGAAATGGAGATTATGGTCTAGTAAAGTAATAACCATTACACAAATATAAAAAAGAGTATATAATTATAACCATGATTAGAATGATGAAAGAAAAGTACAGGATGCTAATGAAAGCTATAATGAGGGACATAATTCAGAATGAAAGGTCAATTCTGGAATCCTACCATATAATCTGAGACATGATGGATAAATCAGAGATAGCCAGATGAAAGAGTTGAACAGGATATGGATAATAAGCCAAAGCTAACTGAATAGCAGAAGGAACAGCAGATGCTACGGCCCTGAGGTAAAAAGAAAAAGCCAAATACAATGCAAAATATTGACATTATTACATTATTGAAGATCAGTCATCATATAATTTTCTCCTTCTTAAAAGTGATTGGATCTGTACTATTTTTCACTTAACATATTCTGGTAAAAGTCAGTATGAATTTTAGTTAATTAAAGGCATATTTTAATTTTTCACAATGTAGTCTATATTGTAAATATCACCAATGCTAGTTATTTTAGAGACTTACTGTATTTTAAAATTAGTTTCATTGAATTTTCAGTGATATGTCTAACTGCAGAAGAATTCTCACAGACAAATGCACTTCAGTTGAAAAACCTTTTTAAGTTAGTTGGTAATCAATCTGAGACTTAATCTGAAGCACTCAACTCTTCTGCAAAGGTCCGGACATTTTGATGAGGTTTCTATAAAAAGAAGCTTATTGTTCTTTGCTCACACTAGTTAAACTGAGTTCAAATAACATGCTTTTTATAAAGCTACCTAAAGGAATTAAGATAGTAATCAATTTACTAAATTATAAAAAACAAGTAAGTCTGCACGTATATTCTAACAATACCTTAAATTATCACAGTATGTTTTGCCATTTCACACTGAATGATACACAGAACAACCACCCAACAATCTAATTCACAGGCAAATAAGACTCAGAGGGTTTATGGAGCAATTTAATGATGCTTCACAATTTCTTGAAAACATCTAACTCTAGCAAGTGTATGCAACATGATAGCCTTTCTTCTCAATAAAACTCAAGCATGAATGCATTATGTTTTAATTATTAATATGACTATTTTGAGAGAGGAATTATTGCCTTATTTTAACTGGGATCAACCTGATAGAAAGCTCTGTTGAAACCATTTTCCTGCTGTGAATTCCCTCTAGCATACTTGTGTCATGAAACATTTTTTATTCTAAAGGAAAGGTGCAGTATTTGAAATACTGCCTCTTTATTCCCTTTATAGAACTGCCAAATAATAAAATATCAGTCTCTACCATGTTAAGGACTATACCAAAAAACTTACAGCAGCAACAAAATACTGCAAGAGATAAAATAGAAGAGAATGGTTATGAGAGGGTAGAATTTCTTTTTTTTAAATTTTTATTTGTTTATGATGGTCACACAGAGAGAGAGAGAGAGAGAGAGAGAGGCAGAGACACAGGCAGAGGGAGAAGCAGCCTCCATGCACCGGGAGCCCGACATGGGATTCGATCCCAGGTCTCCAGGATCGCGCCCCGGGGCCAAAGGCAGGCGCTAAACCGCTGCGCCACCCAGGGATCCCGAGGGTAGAATTTGTAAGCATAAATTTTAGCTGTCTAAAAAATGAATGTTTCACCCTCTTATTTATCTTAATATAGTAACATATTTTGTATTTTATATTTAGAAAAACAAATCATCATTACTGTTTAGCATTTACGCCAATGAAGTAAATGCTTTTTAATATTTTTATTTAAAAATTCAATTTAATATAACATACCATAATATAGTTATATACATTATGAATTCTGGTTTGGAAAGGATTTTTTTATTGAAGTATAGTTGACACACAATATTATATTAGTTTCAGATGATTCAACAATTAGTTTCAGTGATTCAACAATTCTATACATTATGCAATGCTCACAATAAGTGTAGATACCATTTATAATTATACAAAGTTATTACAATTTTATTGACTATTTTCCTATGCTGTACTTTTCATCTCCATGACTTTTCATTTTACAAGTGGAAGTTTGTACCTCTTAGTCCCCCTTTTGCCCATCCCCTTATACTCTCTTCTCTGGCAACCATCAGCTTGTTCTCTGTATTTATGAATCGGTTTGGTTTTTTACTAATTTGTTTCGTTGTTGTTTTTTTTTTTTTGGATTCCACATGTAAGTGAAATCATACAGTATTTGTCTTTCTATGTCTCACTTAATTAACTTAAGATTAATAACCTCTAAGTCCATCTATGTATGTTGTCATGAATGACAAGGTTTCAGTTTTATGGCTGAGTGATACCTCATTTTACAGATACACACACCTTGTTAATCCATTAATATATCAATGGACTCTTATGTTGCTTTCATATGTTGGTTTTTGTAAATAATGCTACAATAAACAGGGGTGCATGTATCTTTTCAAATTAGTATTTTTGTCTTCTTTGGGTGAAACACCCAACAGTGTAATTATAGGATCATAGGGTATTTTTATTTTTAATTTTTTGTGGGACCTCCATACTGTTTTCCATAGTGGCTGCAGAAATCTACATTCCCATCAACAGTGCACAAGGGTTCCTTTTTCTCTACGTCCTTGCCAACACTTGTTATTTCTTTGTTTTTTTTAATAGTAGCCATTCTGACTGGTATGAAGTGATATCTTATTATGGCTTTGATTTACATTTTCCTGATGACTAGTGATGCCATGCATCCTTTCATGTGTCATTTGGTCATCTGTACATTTTCTTTGGAAAAAATGTCTATGCAGTTCTGCCTATTTTAAATCAGATTGTTTTTATTTTTGTGTGTGTGAGTTGAGTTGTATAAATTCTTTATATATTTTGCAGATAAACCCCTTATTGGATATATCATTGTCAAATGTCTTCTCCCATTCAGTAGGTTGCCTTTTCATTTTGTAGATGGTTTTCTTCACTTTGAAAAATTATTTTTTATATAATTACAATAGTATATTTTTGCTTTTGTTTCCCTTGCCTGAGAAGACATCTTCAGAGAAATGTTGCTAAGGCCAATATTCAAAGGATTACTGCTCATGTTTTCCTTTAAAAGTTTTATGTTTTCAGGTGTTACATTTATGTCTTTAATAATCAATTTTGTGTGAAATGGTTTATTAAAACAAAATTTGTATTTTAGAATACTTTTAGATTCACAGAAAAGTTGCAATCCCTGTGTCCTCTGTACCCAGTTTCCCTTATTTAACATCTTACATTAATATGGAACACTTGTCATAACTGATGAGCCAATACTGACATATTCATATCAACTAAAGTCTATTATTTATTCAAATTTCCTTAGTTTTAAACTAATGTCTTTTTTCTATCCCAGGAATCCAACCAGGATATCATGCTACATTTAGAAATTCATGTCTCCCAGGTGCCACATGATTATGAAAGTTTCTCAGAATTTCCTTGGTTTTGATGACCTTGAATGTTTTGAGGAGTACTGATCAGAAATTATTGAAATCCACTTCAATTTGTGTTTCTCTGATGTTTTTCTCATGTTGTAGTTAGGTTTAAGTTCTTAGAAGAAAGAACACAGGTAAGGTACCATTCTTATTACATCATATATCAAGGGTACATGCATTGATCACCCGACTAAGGTAGTGTTTGTCATATTTCTCCACTTTAAGATTACCCTCCTTTTACATACTGTACTCTTTGGAAGGAAGTCACTTTGTGCAGTCCACACAAAAGGAATAGAGATGCTCCACCTCCTTGATGGAGAAGTATCTATCTACATAAGTTATTTGAAATTTATGTGTGTAGGAGATTTGTCCATTCATAACCACGGGTTTGTTTTTTCACTTATTTGTATCAGTATGGATCAAGAGTATTGATTTTACAGTTTAGGTAGTATTTCAGTGCCACTTTATTTTGTTGCTGAAATAGTTCTAGTTTTGGCCTTTGTGAGCTCTTTTAGTTTGCTCCAGTGTCCTTTTGACATACCCTCATCATTTTGTTTCTTTTTTGTTTCAAATTTTTATTGAAATTCTAGTTAGTTAATATAGTATAATATTGGTTTTAGGAGTGGTATTTAGTTATTCATCACTTACATATAATACCCAGTGCTCAACACAAGTGTCCTTCTTAATATCCATCATCGATTTGTCCCATCCCCTACTCATCACATTGTTTCTTAAGCAGTCCCTGATTTCTGACTAAGATGCTCAAGAATCATTTTGTATATCCCCTGCATTAGCCCTAGAATCCTATCAAGGTATCACTGCACTAGGCTCTCTTAGTAGACAGGGCTAGGAAATATATGAAGTGGTAAATTTATTCAATCACATATGAAGTTTTTTTTTTTTTTTTTTTAAATTTTTTTTTAATTTTTTTTTTTATTTATTTATGATAGTCACAGAGAGAGAGAGAGAGAGAGGCAGAGACACAGGCGGAGGGAGAAGCAGGCTCCATGCACCGGGAGCCTGATGTGGGATTCGATCCCGGGTCTCCAGGATCGCGCCCTGAGCCAAAGGCAGGCGCCAAACCGCTGCGCCACCCAGGGATCCCACATATGAAGTTTGAAATAAATATCTGGCACTTGTACAACGAGTACAAGTTATTTACAGATGGTACACAGAACAGTTTGTTGACTATAATGGGGTATTGAGGTGATATGACTGAGTCTTAATCAAGAGTCCATGTTATGATTATTTCTTGATTAATAGGAAGGAGCTCTACTGAATTATTTCTGAAGTTGCTTGAAAAGTCTAATAGTCTAAAGAAAAGAGCAAAGGCCATAAGAAGAACTAGTTCTGCCCCTTTAGCACTTTGCCCTACTGAAGAAGCCATGAACAAAATAATGCTATTGTTTATAGTGCCAGTGTTAATGTTTTGAGAAACCCTATGTAGAAAACCATTATATACCAAATTCAACTAAGCATTTTCTAAGAAAATACATTTGGTAAGTTTTGGATACTCACTAGCAACTTCCTTGAGTCATCCTTAACAATAAATTTTGCCCTATAATGTGTGTTCAGATGTGATAAGATGTGGCTGTACGTGATGTAACCAAAATGTCCTAGGAGCACTGAAAATTCCAGTTCTTCTATTCAAGGAGTCCTCTTACATAAACCAAAGCTAATTTGGATAGTAGTTTATTTCTATCTGTGTGATATGACTCCTATGAAAATATACCCCCAAAATAAGGTTTGCCACATATCTTCTCCCTACAAGACCTAGTTTCTCTTTAACAAATGTCTCGCAATATGAATTTCGTAGAAACCTTTGACAAGATCTCTTAAGTCAGTGTTTTTCAGCACTAAACATCTAAAATCAATATTGTTCATACCTGGCCAGAGTGTAAATGGAATGCCATTCATATAATAGACTTTCAAAGTGAGATTGGACTGCACCTTTCACATATTCCTTATAATTTTAGCTATATTTCAGTGTTAAAGTGATATATTTTATATTAGAGGATCATAAGATGCTTCTTAAAGCAATGCACTGTGTATCCATTTGTAGTCTAAAATGTGTCATCTATCTAACAGCTTATAAAAGATAAGGCCCTAAACATAGGAAGCAAAATACCAGCAGGAATTCCTTGTCTTTTTTTTTTTTTTTTTGCCAGAGAACACAGTTAAAAAAAACAACATCTATTTATGCATGGCTTTAAATAGCCTTAAATGGTTTTAAATGAATGAATGGTTCAATCACTACCTTCTGTACCCTGTCACCCTAACATAATTTTTAAAATTTATTTCAAAAAACGGAACAGATAATTTGATGTAATGTGTATGTATGAATATACTGGCTATGAAATAGCTAAAAGCATCACGGTTATTTACTAAAGCTGGGTTCATTTACATGGGTCACATCTCTTTTCACATTAGAAATGACTATATACATATATTTCCTAAAAAATCAAATACCAGAGCATATAGACTTGTTATAATAACTAAATTATGATGCTTATTGCAAACAATAGTAAGCTGTGCTCAGAAGCATCACAGACTAAAAATTTGTATTAGCATTACTTTATTATGCCAGAATCAAAGGGTCATTTCCATGACTGGCCTAATTTGAACAACCATGTGAAAAAATGACTCAGTATTCATCCTCAGGGAAAGATAAAACAGATTTCAATTCCAGGAAGAACACTGAAAAAGATATGGTTTAATGAAGGCAGGTAAAATATCTCAGAAAAATTCAACAGGCAGACTATATTAACTTCATACATGCAGCAAATCATCATTGGAATTCATTATCATTAGAGTTGAAGGCCTGGCCCATCCATTTACTTGCTGAATTCTCTCAACAAATAATATGACATCTCTGTATCTCAGTTCTCATTTCTGAAAGTTGAGTTTATATATGATCATTCTCTTATAATCTCATTCCTTGCCTCCAGGTTCAAATGGAATACTCTTTGGCTATCATTCACTGTTCATGGTGAATATTGAACAGTAAATTGAGTATTCACCATAAACAGGTACTGTTCCAAGTAGTTTACATGGTTTATTTCATTTAATTCTCACTACTCCACGAAGTAGATACTATTAATTTCCCCATTTGATAGAAGAAGAAACTCAGTCTCAGGAAGATTAAGTAAAATATCCAAGGTCTCATAGCTAGTAAGTGCTAGAACCAAGATTAGACTTGTAGCAGCCTGATTTAAAACCTGCATTATTAAAGAATGTTATAGCATGAAAAGTACCTACAAATTCTCACTGAGAACTCTAATGAAAATATGATGGTTATTTGTAGCTGTACCTCTATCCCTCAAGTTCAGAAGGTCACAGGACAAGTACTTACTTGAAAGGGCAGAAGAGAGTCTAATGTTAATAAAATTTAAATTGGTTGATATTATCAGTTTCTCTAAATTGGGACAACTTGAAGCAGGAGTTCCATTAGTTTGTCAAAGCAATCTAAAATTTTCAGATATATGAAACATAAATCTTTCTTGGGGTGGGGGTAGGGATGGGAGTCTAGCCTAAGCCAGTCAATGTTTCTTTTCTGTATTACCATGTGGCTGGATACAACTAAATTTTGTGATAGCAATGATACCTTGAGAAAACGGGAATGTAAAGAAAACTCAAATCACCATATAAGTTATTATTTTAAACTTCTTTCCTTACCCAACCTGATGATTACCAGAACAGTTAAAATGGACTAATTCAAGTTTGCCCTTCTCTTTTCACTTGCAAATGTGGGGATGCTTAAGTAACAGTATTAACTATAAGCAGTAAAAAAAAGGAAATGGAAACTATCCAAATGAGCATGGATAATCTGTAAACTACTAAGAGTTTCTTTCTTTATAGTACAGGTTACTTAACACTTATCTCTATTTCTTTGCACATATGTATACGTTTCTGCCATTTATATTTGTAGATTGTTTTTTCTAATTTCCTTTTCCCTTCCTGAACTGCAGATCCCTAAAGGATAAAGGCATAGCATTGCCTAGACTACCATACTCTATTCACTGCTTTGGCATATATTCTGAGCCACAGGATTTGCTAACTTGACACTTAACATTTCATATCATTTATTTTTACCTATTTATTATATCGTGCCAGTTGTCATACAGTATTCAGAAACATAGTAAAGTTGATACTAGGAAGTCAGCTGTTTTTACCTAGACTCCCCTAAATCTTTTCACCATTTGACTGACACTGAAATAATATGCCTATATAATTGCCTAAATTCGAAATCTAAAGATTCAAGTAACTGCTTCACTTACTCCAAACTTAATAGTTCCAGATAAATTGTTCTCTATGGAAGAAGTCAATTCTAATCTGAAATTCTTTCAACCGCCTTGAATATAAGAATACAGATTGGGGGCAAGATGGCAAAAGAGTAGGGTCCCCAAGTCACCTGTCCTGACCAAGTTACCTAGATAATTTTCAAATCATCTTGAAAACCTACGAATTTGGCCTGAGATTTAAAGAGAGAACAGCTGGAACGCTACAGAGAGAAGAGTTCGGGCTTCTAACAAGGTAGGAAGATGGGAAAAAAAAATAAAAAAGAATCCAGTGGGGGACAGGTCCCCGCAAGGGGCTCGGCTAAGGCCAGGCTGTGAAAGCCTCCAGGACAGGAAAGCCCAGCCCCGAAGAAGCAGGAAATTCAAAAATCTGCACTGGATTCTTCCCAGACTGAAAGGCGCTCACAGAGAACTCGTGCAGGATCCCAGGAGGGGCAGTGGAACACCCAGGTTCCAATCTCACCAAGAGAGGAAGTGCGCCTCAGGGGACAGCGGCTAAACCCAGCGGGGCGAGCTCCATAAAGGGCTGGGGTGCACACCCGGAAGGGCCTTGGGAACAGCTCAAGAGGCGGCCACAAGCGAAGGGGGCTGTGCGGCCCATGGAGAGCAATTCCAGCAGCACAGGCCCTGGATCCCAGGGCGCTGCAAGACAGAGCCCAGGATTCTGTGCTCCCCTTGGGACAGGCGGAGGCCGGGAGGCCACAAGACAGTGAGGACGCTCCTGCCACCGGGTGCCCCCAAGCCATGCAGATCAGCGACCCCCGCCCCCCGGAGCATCCAGGGCACAGCGGACTGGAAGCTGCGGTGGTTACTGAGGGAGCTGACTCCAGGGCTAGAGAGCTGGATGCCGCCAGTGTTGTTGTTCCTCCTGGTGTCACCCTGTCCCTGGGAGGGTCGGGATGCCAGGGAAGGGGGGCTTCACCAGGATAAACAGCTCCCACTGAGCCATGCACCCGGCAGGGGACTGGGCAGCTCCCCCAGGTGCACACACCTGACCATCAGCACAGCAGGCCCCTCCCCCAGAAGACCAGCTGGAAGGACAGGGGAAGATCTTCCCAAGTTCTTGACCAAGCAGTGATGGAAAGCTCCAGGGGAAGTTGAGGGACTTACATTATACAGAACCAGAGGATACCCCTCCTTGTTTTTTTAGTTTGGTTTTGGTTTTGGTTTTGGTTTTCGTTCTTTTTGTTTCTTTGTTTTTGTTCTTTTTTTTTTTTTTGTTCTTGTTTTTTTTTCCTGAATTTTCCTTTTTTTTTCCCTTCATTTTTCAAGTACAACTTGTTTTTAACCACTCTGCACTGAGCAAAATAACTAGAAAGAAGAACTCAACACAAAAGAAAGAATCAGAAATAGTACTCTGTCCCACAGAGTTACAGAATTTGGATTAAAATTCGATGTCAGAAAGCGAATTCAGAAGCACAATTATAAACTTATTGGTGGCTCTGGAAAAAAGCATAAAGGATTCAAGAGATGTCATGACTGCAGAATTTAGATCTAATCAGGCCGAAATTAAAAATAAATTAAATGAGATGCAATTCAACCTGGAGGTCCTAATGATGAGGGTTAATGAGGTAGAAGAAAGAGTGAGTGACATAGAAGACCAGTTGATAGCAAGGAAAGAAGCTGAGGACAAAACGAGAAAAAAAATTAAAAGATCATGAGGAAAGGTTAAGGGAAATAAATGACAACCTCAGAAGGAAAAAATCTACATCTAATTGGGGTTCCAGAGAGCACCAAAAGGGAAAGAGGAACAGAAAGCATATTTGAACAAATCATAGCTGAGAACTTACCTAAGTTGGAGAGGGAAACAGGCATTCAGATCCAGGAGACAGAGAGATCCCCCCCTAAAATGAAAAAAAAAAAGTTCAACACCTTGACATTTAATAGTGAAATTTGCAAATTCCAAAGATAAAGAGAAAACTCTAAAGCAGCAAGAGACAAAAGATCCCTAACTTATACGGGGAGAAATATTAGATTAACAGGAAACCTCTCCACAGAGACCTGGCAGGCCAGAAAGGTCTGGCAAGATATATTCACGGTCCTAGATGAGAAGAACCTGCAGCCAAGAATACTTTATCTGGCAAGGCTCTCATTCAGAATAGGAGAGATAAAGAGCTTCCAAGATACGCAGAAACTGAAAGAATATGTGACCATCAAACCAGCTCTACAAGAAACATTAAGGGGGACTCTGTGAAAGAAAGAGGAAGTCCAAAGAAACAATCCAAAAAACAGGGACTGAATAGGTATTATGATGACACTAAATTCATATCTTTCTTTCTTTTTTTTAAGATTTTGTTTATTTATTCATGACACACACACACACACACACACAGAGACAGAGAGAGAGACAGAGAGAGGCAGAGACACAGGTAAAGGGATGAGCAGGCTCCATGCAGGGAGCCTGATGTAGGACTTGATCCGGGGACTCCAGGATCATACCCTGGGCCAAAGGCAGGCACTAAACTGCTGAGCCACACAGGGATCCCCAAAATTCATATATTTCTTTTTTTAATTTTTTTTTAAATTTATGATAGTCACAGAGAGAGAGAGAGGCAGAGACATAGGCAGAGGGAGAAGCAGGCTCGATGCACCAGGAGGCCAACGTGGGATTTGATCCCGGGTCTCCAGGATCGCACCCTGGGCCAAAGGCAGGTGCCAAACTGATGTGCCACCCAGGGATCCCCAAATTCATATCTTTCTATAGTAACTCTGAACGTGAATGGGCTTTATGATCACATCAAGGTTCAGGGGTTCAGACTGGATAAAAAGGCAAGACTTAACTATTTGCTATCTACAAGAGACTCATTTTTGACCTAAGGACACCAACAGCCTGAAAATGAAAGGTTGGAGAACCATTTACCATTCAAATGGTTCTACAAAGAAAGCATGGGTAGCAATTCTCATATCAGATAAATTAAAGTTGATCCCAAAGACTGTAGTAAGAGATGAAGAGGAACATTCTATCATACTTCAAGGATCTATCCAACAAGAGGACCTAACAATCTTCAATATTTATGCCCTTAATGTGGGAGCTGCCAAATTTATCAATTAATAACCAAAGTTAACACATACTTGGACAATAATACACTTATACTGAGACTTCAACACAGCGCTTTCTGTAAAAGGCAGATATTCTAAGCACAAAATCTCCAAAGAAACAAGACCTTGAAATGATACACTGGACCAGATGGATTTCACAGATATTTACAGAACTTTACATTGAAATGCAACTGAATACACATTCTTCTCAAGTACATATGGAAATTTCTCCAGAATAGACAACATACTGGGTCAAAAATCAGGTCTCAACCGATACCAAGAAACTGGGGTTGTACCCTGCATATTTTCAGACCATAATGCATAAACTAGAACTCAATCACAAGAATAAATTTGAAAGAATTTCAAAAATGTGGAGGTTAAAGAGCATCCTGCTAAAAGATGAAAGGACCAACCAGGAAATTAGAGAATTAAAAAGATTCATGGAAACTAAAGAGAATGAAGATACAACAGTTTAAAATCTTTGGGATCCAGCAAAAGCAGTCCTGAGAAGGAAATACATCACAATACAAGCATCCCACAAAATAACTAGAAAGAACTCAAAACACAAGCTAACTGGGCACCTAAAGGAATTGGAGAAAGAACAGCAAATAAAACTTACACCTAGCAGAAGAAGAGAGTTAATAAAGATTCGCGCAGAACTCAATGAAATAGAGACCAGAAGAAGTGTGCAACAGATAAACAAAACCAGGATTTGGTTTTTGAAAGAATTAATAACATAGATAAATCATTGGCCAGCATTATTTAAAAAAAAGAGAGAAAAACCCCAAATTAATAAAATCATGAATGAAAAAGGAGAGATCAACACCAATACCAAGGAAATACAAATGATTTTAAAAATGCATTATGAGCAGGTAGGTATATGCCAATAAATTAGGCAATCTAAAGAAATGTAAACATTTCTGGAAAATGACAAACTACCAAAACTGGAAGAGGAAGAAACCGAAAACTTGAACAGAGCAATAACCAGGGAGGATATTGAAGCAGTCGTCAAAAACCTCCCAAGACACAAAAGTCCAGGGCCAGATGGCTTCCCAGGGGAATTCTATCAAACGTTTAAATAAGAAACAATACATATTCTATTAAAGATGTTCCGAAAGATAGGATGAAATACTTCCAAACTCGTTCTATGAGGACAGCATGACCTTAATTCCAAAACCAGACAAAGACCCCACCAAAAAGGAGAATTATAGGCCAATATCCCTGATGAACATGGATGCAAAAATTCTCAACAAGATACTAGCCAATAGGATCCAACAGTACATTAAGAAGATTATTCACCATGACGAAGTGGGATTTATCCCTGAGATGCAAGGTTGGCTCAACACTCGTAAAGCCATCAATGTGATTGATCATATCAACAAGAGAAAAAACAAGAACCATATGATCATCTCAATAGATGCAGAGAAAGCGTTTGACAAAATAGAGCAACCATTCCTGATTAAAACTCTTCAGAGTGCAGAGATAGAGGGAACATTCCTGAACATCTTAAAAGCCATCTAAGAAAACCCCACAACAAATATTATTCTCAATGGGAAAACACTGGGAGGCTTTCCCCTAAGATCAGGAACACGACAGGGATGTCTACTCTCACCAATACTATTCGACATAGTACTAGAAGTCCTAGCCTTAGCAATAAGACAACAAAAACATAAAAGGCATTCAAATTGGCAAAGCAGAAGTCAAACTCCCCCTCTCTGCAGGTGACATGATACTGTACATAGAACACCCAAAAGACTCCACCCCAAGATTGCTAGAACTCATACGGCAATTCAGCAGTGGGGCAGGATACAAATACATGCCCAGAAATCAGTGGCATTTCTACATACTAACAATGAAACTGAAGAAAGAGAAACGAAGGAGTCAATCCCATTTACAATTGCACTGAAAAGCATAAGATACATAGGAATAAACTTAACCAAAGAGGTAAAGGATCTATACCCTAAAAACTACAGAACACTTCTGAAAGAAACTGAGGAAGACACAAAGAGATGGAAAAATATTCCACGTTCATGGATTGGAAGAATTAATATCGTGAAAATGTCAATGTTACCCAGGGCAATTTACACATTTGATGCAATCCCTATCAAAATACCATGGACTTTCTTCACAGAGTTGGAACAAATTATCTTAAGATTTGTATGGAATCAAAAAAGACCCCGAACAGCCAGGGAAATACTGAAAAAGAAAACCATAGATGGGGGCATCACAATGCCAGATTTCAGGTTGTACTACAAAGCTGTGGTCATCAAGACTGTGTGGTACTGGCACAAAAACAGACACATAGATCAATGGAACAGAATAGAGAACCCAGAAGTGGACCCTCAAATTTATGGTCAACTAATATGCAACAAAGCAGGAAAGAGTATTCATTGGAAGAAAGACATTCTCTTCAATAAATGGTGCTGGGAAAATTGGACATCTACATGCAGAAGAATGAAACTGGATGAAACATTCTCTTACACCATACACAAAGATAAACTCAAAATGGATGAAAGATCTTAATGTGAGACACGATTCCATCAAAATGCTAGATGAGAACACAGGCAACACCCTTTTTGAACTTGGCCACAGTAACTTCTTGCAAGATACATCCAGGAAGGCAAGAGAAACAAAAGCAAACATGAACTATTGGGACTTCATCAAGATAAGAAGCTTTGCACAGCAAAAGTAACAGTCAACAAAACTAAAAGACAACCTACATAATGGGAGAAGATATTTGCAAATGACCTATCAGATAAAGGACTAGTATCCAAGATCTACAAAGGACTTATTAAACTCAACAGCAAAGAAACAAACAATCCATTCATGAAATGGGCAAAAGACATGAACAGAAATCTCACCGAGGAAGACATAGATATGCCCAACAAAAACATGAGAAAATGCTCTGCATCACTGGCATCAGGGAAATACAAATGAAAACCACAATGAGATACCACCTCACACCAGTGAGAATGGGGAAAATTAACAAGACAGGAAACCACAAATGTTGGAGAGGATGTGGAGAAAGGAGAACCTTCTTGTAGTGTTAGTGGGAATGTAAACTGGTGCAGCCACTCTGGAAAATTGTGTGGAGTTTCCTCAAGGTGTTAAAAATAGATACGTCCTATGACCCAGCAATTGCACTGCTGGGGATTTACCCCAAAGATACAGATGCAGTGAAACGCCGGGAAACCTGCACCCCGATGTTTATAGCAGCAATGTCCACAATAGCCAAACTGTGGAAGGAGCCTCGGTGCCCATTGAAAGATGAATGGTTAAAGAAGCTGTGGCATATATATATACACTGGAATATTACTCAGCCATTAGAAATGACAAGTACCCACCATTTGCTTCAAAGTGGATGGAGGGGATCCCTGGGTGGCGCAGCGGTTTGGCGCCTGCCTTTGGCCCAGGGCGCGATCCTGGAGACCCGGGATCGAATCCCACGTCGGGCTCCCGGTGCATGGAGCCTGCTTCTCCCTCTGCCTGTGTCTCTGGCTCTGTCTCTGCCTGTGTCTCTGTCTCTGTCTCTCCTTCTATCTCTCATGAATAAATAAATAAAATCTTAAAAAAATAAAAAAAAAAAGTGGATGGAACTGGAGGGTATTATGCTGAGTGAAATAAGTCAATTGGAGAAGGACAAACATTATATGGTCTGATACGTTTGGGCAATATAAAAAATAGTGAAAGGGAATAAAGGGTAAAGAAGAGAAAATGAGTGGGAAATATCAGAAATGGTGACAGAACATGAGAGACACCTAAGTCTGGGAAATGAACAAGGGGTGGTGGAAAGGGAGGTGAGCGGGGGGGTTGGGGTGACTGGGTGATGGGCACTGAGGGGGGCACTTGGCAGGTTGAGCACTGGGTGATATGCTATCTGTTGGCACATTGAACGCCAATTAAAAAAAAGATGAGAAGATTAAAAAAATAATAAGCATACAGATTTTTTAAAATTTTTTAATTTATTTATGATAGAGAGAGAGAGGCAGAGACACAGGCAGAGGGAGAAACAGGCTCCATGCACCTGGAGCCCGACGTGGGATTCAGTCCCGGGTCTCCAGGATCACGCCCTAGGGCCAAAGGCAGGTGCCAAACTGATGTGCCACCCAGGGATCCCCAAATTCATATCTTTCTATAGTAACTCTGAACGTGAATGGGCTTTATGATCACATCAAGGTTCAGGGGTTCAGACTGGATAAAAAGGCAAGACTTAACTATTTGCTATCTACAAGAGACTCATTTTTGACCTAAGGACACCAACAGCCTGAAAATGAAAGGTTGGAGAACCATTTACCATTCAAATGGTTCTACAAAGAAAGCATGGGTAGCAATTCTCATATCAGATAAATTAAAGTTGATCCCAAAGACTGTAGTAAGAGATGAAGAGGAACATTCTATCATACTTCAAGGATCTATCCAACAAGAGGACCTAACAATCTTCAATATTTATGCCCTTAATGTGGGAGCTGCCAAATTTATCAATTAATAACCAAAGTTAACACATACTTGGACAATAATACACTTATACTGAGACTTCAACACAGCGCTTTCTGTAAAAGGCAGATATTCTAAGCACAAAATCTCCAAAGAAACAAGACCTTGAAATGATACACTGGACCAGATGGATTTCACAGATATTTACAGAACTTTACATTGAAATGCAACTGAATACACATTCTTCTCAAGTACATATGGAAATTTCTCCAGAATAGACAACATACTGGGTCAAAAATCAGGTCTCAACCGATACCAAGAAACTGGGGTTGTACCCTGCATATTTTCAGACCATAATGCATAAACTAGAACTCAATCACAAGAATAAATTTGAAAGAATTTCAAAAATGTGGAGGTTAAAGAGCATCCTGCTAAAAGATGAAAGGACCAACCAGGAAATTAGAGAATTAAAAAGATTCATGGAAACTAAAGAGAATGAAGATACAACAGTTTAAAATCTTTGGGATCCAGCAAAAGCAGTCCTGAGAAGGAAATACATCACAATACAAGCATCCCACAAAATAACTAGAAAGAACTCAAAACACAAGCTAACTGGGCACCTAAAGGAATTGGAGAAAGAACAGCAAATAAAACTTACACCTAGCAGAAGAAGAGAGTTAATAAAGATTCGCGCAGAACTCAATGAAATAGAGACCAGAAGAAGTGTGCAACAGATAAACAAAACCAGGATTTGGTTTTTGAAAGAATTAATAACATAGATAAATCATTGGCCAGCATTATTTAAAAAAAAGAGAGAAAAACCCCAAATTAATAAAATCATGAATGAAAAAGGAGAGATCAACACCAATACCAAGGAAATACAAATGATTTTAAAAATGCATTATGAGCAGGTAGGTATATGCCAATAAATTAGGCAATCTAAAGAAATGTAAACATTTCTGGAAAATGACAAACTACCAAAACTGGAAGAGGAAGAAACCGAAAACTTGAACAGAGCAATAACCAGGGAGGATATTGAAGCAGTCGTCAAAAACCTCCCAAGACACAAAAGTCCAGGGCCAGATGGCTTCCCAGGGGAATTCTATCAAACGTTTAAATAAGAAACAATACATATTCTATTAAAGATGTTCCGAAAGATAGGATGAAATACTTCCAAACTCGTTCTATGAGGACAGCATGACCTTAATTCCAAAACCAGACAAAGACCCCACCAAAAAGGAGAATTATAGGCCAATATCCCTGATGAACATGGATGCAAAAATTCTCAACAAGATACTAGCCAATAGGATCCAACAGTACATTAAGAAGATTATTCACCATGACGAAGTGGGATTTATCCCTGAGATGCAAGGTTGGCTCAACACTCGTAAAGCCATCAATGTGATTGATCATATCAACAAGAGAAAAAACAAGAACCATATGATCATCTCAATAGATGCAGAGAAAGCGTTTGACAAAATAGAGCAACCATTCCTGATTAAAACTCTTCAGAGTGCAGAGATAGAGGGAACATTCCTGAACATCTTAAAAGCCATCTAAGAAAACCCCACAACAAATATTATTCTCAATGGGAAAACACTGGGAGGCTTTCCCCTAAGATCAGGAACACGACAGGGATGTCTACTCTCACCAATACTATTCGACATAGTACTAGAAGTCCTAGCCTTAGCAATAAGACAACAAAAACATAAAAGGCATTCAAATTGGCAAAGCAGAAGTCAAACTCCCCCTCTCTGCAGGTGACATGATACTGTACATAGAACACCCAAAAGACTCCACCCCAAGATTGCTAGAACTCATACGGCAATTCAGCAGTGGGGCAGGATACAAATACATGCCCAGAAATCAGTGGCATTTCTACATACTAACAATGAAACTGAAGAAAGAGAAACGAAGGAGTCAATCCCATTTACAATTGCACTGAAAAGCATAAGATACATAGGAATAAACTTAACCAAAGAGGTAAAGGATCTATACCCTAAAAACTACAGAACACTTCTGAAAGAAACTGAGGAAGACACAAAGAGATGGAAAAATATTCCACGTTCATGGATTGGAAGAATTAATATCGTGAAAATGTCAATGTTACCCAGGGCAATTTACACATTTGATGCAATCCCTATCAAAATACCATGGACTTTCTTCACAGAGTTGGAACAAATTATCTTAAGATTTGTATGGAATCAAAAAAGACCCCGAACAGCCAGGGAAATACTGAAAAAGAAAACCATAGATGGGGGCATCACAATGCCAGATTTCAGGTTGTACTACAAAGCTGTGGTCATCAAGACTGTGTGGTACTGGCACAAAAACAGACACATAGATCAATGGAACAGAATAGAGAACCCAGAAGTGGACCCTCAAATTTATGGTCAACTAATATGCAACAAAGCAGGAAAGAGTATTCATTGGAAGAAAGACATTCTCTTCAATAAATGGTGCTGGGAAAATTGGACATCTACATGCAGAAGAATGAAACTGGATGAAACATTCTCTTACACCATACACAAAGATAAACTCAAAATGGATGAAAGATCTTAATGTGAGACACGATTCCATCAAAATGCTAGATGAGAACACAGGCAACACCCTTTTTGAACTTGGCCACAGTAACTTCTTGCAAGATACATCCAGGAAGGCAAGAGAAACAAAAGCAAACATGAACTATTGGGACTTCATCAAGATAAGAAGCTTTGCACAGCAAAAGTAACAGTCAACAAAACTAAAAGACAACCTACATAATGGGAGAAGATATTTGCAAATGACCTATCAGATAAAGGACTAGTATCCAAGATCTACAAAGGACTTATTAAACTCAACAGCAAAGAAACAAACAATCCATTCATGAAATGGGCAAAAGACATGAACAGAAATCTCACCGAGGAAGACATAGATATGCCCAACAAAAACATGAGAAAATGCTCTGCATCACTGGCATCAGGGAAATACAAATGAAAACCACAATGAGATACCACCTCACACCAGTGAGAATGGGGAAAATTAACAAGACAGGAAACCACAAATGTTGGAGAGGATGTGGAGAAAGGAGAACCTTCTTGTAGTGTTAGTGGGAATGTAAACTGGTGCAGCCACTCTGGAAAATTGTGTGGAGTTTCCTCAAGGTGTTAAAAATAGATACGTCCTATGACCCAGCAATTGCACTGCTGGGGATTTACCCCAAAGATACAGATGCAGTGAAACGCCGGGAAACCTGCACCCCGATGTTTATAGCAGCAATGTCCACAATAGCCAAACTGTGGAAGGAGCCTCGGTGCCCATTGAAAGATGAATGGTTAAAGAAGCTGTGGCATATATATATACACTGGAATATTACTCAGCCATTAGAAATGACAAGTACCCACCATTTGCTTCAAAGTGGATGGAGGGGATCCCTGGGTGGCGCAGCGGTTTGGCGCCTGCCTTTGGCCCAGGGCGCGATCCTGGAGACCCGGGATCGAATCCCACGTCGGGCTCCCGGTGCATGGAGCCTGCTTCTCCCTCTGCCTGTGTCTCTGGCTCTGTCTCTGCCTGTGTCTCTGTCTCTGTCTCTCCTTCTATCTCTCATGAATAAATAAATAAAATCTTAAAAAAATAAAAAAAAAAGTGGATGGAACTGGAGGGTATTATGCTGAGTGAAATAAGTCAATTGGAGAAGGACAAACATTATATGGTCTGATACGTTTGGGCAATATAAAAAATAGTGAAAGGGAATAAAGGGTAAAGAAGAGAAAATGAGTGGGAAATATCAGAAATGGTGACAGAACATGAGAGACACCTAAGTCTGGGAAATGAACAAGGGGTGGTGGAAAGGGAGGTGAGCGGGGGGGTTGGGGTGACTGGGTGATGGGCACTGAGGGGGGCACTTGGCAGGTTGAGCACTGGGTGATATGCTATCTGTTGGCACATTGAACGCCAATTAAAAAAAAGATGAGAAGATTAAAAAAATAATAAGCATACAGATTTTTTAAAATTTTTTAATTTATTTATGATAGAGAGAGAGAGGCAGAGACACAGGCAGAGGGAGAAACAGGCTCCATGCACCTGGAGCCCGACGTGGGATTCAGTCCCGGGTCTCCAGGATCACGCCCTAGGCCAAAGGCAGGCGCTAAACTGCTGCGCTACCCAGGGATCCCAGCAGATTATTTAATGCAGATTTAATGCAGTCCCTTAAATCTTCTGATAAGCAGTGCTACCAAAACTTTGTAAGTTATGTAGCTTAATCTATTCCAAAATATTTGAGCAAAGGCAGAGAAACATCTAAATCATTTATCACATGCTGAAATGGAAAGAGACTTGCTTTTCATCAGTCTGAATCACTGGCTTAGAACATAAATCATGTTTCCACAACTTTATTCTGATTATACTAAATTTTAAAATATCTTAAACTGGGTAGCCCAGGTGGCGCAGCAGTTTAGCGCCACCTGTAGCCCAGGGTGTGATCCTGGAGACCCGGAATGGAGTCCCATGTCCGGCTCCCTGCATGGTGCCTGCTTCTCCCTCTGCCTGCGTCTCTGTCTCTTTCTCTCTCTGTCTCTATGAATAAATAAATAAAATCTTAAAAAAATAATAAAATATCTTAAAGTAAGGTTTATTCTCTATGTGGAAATACATAATCTAAATGTAGGTAATACAATTATTCACTTAACAAACATTTACTGAGATTTTACTATGAGACAGGCACTAATGTTAAACAAGACAGGTCAAGTCCATGATTTCATGGGGTATACATTTTAGAAGAGGAAGATAATTAAAAATTTGAACTTTATTCCAAATAAGCCATAAGGTATCTAATCAAGACTAACAGAAAATATTGACAGGTATATGAGAATATAAAGGAGCAAGTTAGGGATCCCTGGGTGGCACAGCGGTTTGCCTTTGGCCCAGGGCGCGATCCTGGAGACCCGGGATCGAATTCCACATTGGGCTCCTGGTGCATGGAGCCTGCTTCTCCCTCTGCCTATGTTTCTGCTTCTCTCTCTCTCTCTGTGTGTGTGTGTGTGTGACTATCATAAATAAATAAAAAATTTATTTAAAAAAATAAATAAATAAAGGAGCAAGTTAAATGACATAATGAGGAAACACACAGATAAATCCAAAATGTGGGCCAGTCTATAAAACACACAGCTGGTCTTTTCTAGAAATTACATGGAACAAAATGAAGATATTCTAAAAAAAAAGATGATTTAAGGAGACAAAATTAAATATTATGTGTGAACTTTGTTATTATCCTGGTTCAATTAAAAAAAAACAGGTATAAGAGGTTTCTTTTTGGAGTGATGGAAATCTTCTAAAATTAGATTGTGATATTAAAAACATCTGCAGTAAATAATTAACTCTTACACTTAAAATGAATAATTTAATTATTCCCCAGGAAAACAGTTTAAAAAACATTTTGAGGGGACACTGAAGGATATCTAAAAGTAGTGAATATTAGAAAATATGAGAAAATTATTTTTAGTTATCTTAAATATTATAATATTGATAATATAGAAGAAAATATCCTTATTTTTAGGTGATGCATGCTGAAAAATTTGCATCTGAAGCATCATGAGGTCTGTAATTCAAATTGAACAGCAAAACAGAGAAAGCATATACAAAAAAATGACAAAAGTTCTTTACTCTAGGTTGTGGGTACGTCAATATTCACTGCAAAAGTCTTTCGAGTTTTCTACATTTTTGAAAATTTCACAATAAGTTTTATATTAATTTTTAAGAGAAAAGAAAAAAGAACAATTGGAATATAATAAATAAGGAATGATATGATCGGTCATTTTGGGCATCTTAACAAATTGGACCTTCTTACTGTATGATTTGATGTTAGATAAAAATCCTTCAGTTGCTGAAAACCAAATAAATTGAATATATTGAGATATAACTGATTACGAAGCTACAAATAGACTCAGACTAATGTCCTGTCTACAGCAGTATAAATAGTGAACATGCATTTCACCTTTCTATTTTGCTTCCTATCTCTTCCACCTTTAACTTTTTAATTTTTGCTGGTTCACTTTTGTTGTGGCCAACACATAAAGTCAAGGATCCTTAATACCCTTGGCATAAAAACCAAAGACCTTAAGTAAGTATATAGTCTCCAATCTAAATAACCTCCTCACTGCTTATCTCTTCCTCTTTACCTTCTGTCTCACTCATCTTCTCTCTGTACCTCAAAATCAATGGCCTTTTTAAATATCTCAGATATGCCACATTCCCTCTACCCAGGGCCTTTCCATTTACTATTTCCTCTCCCTATGTGCAACCTGAATATCATTTATTTAGAGAAGCTTGTCTTGATTTTCTTGAAGAAGCTAGGTCTGGCAATTATACTCTGATAAAACTTTGTACTGTTTCTTTTAATACTAATTGCAATGATAATTATCTAATTATTTATGTAATAATTTAATACCATTTTTCTCCACTAGATTATGAGTTCTATAAGGAAAGGATTCCATGTGTATTGTGATCACTAGTGAAGCTTTCAAGAAGACATTAGTGTATAACATGCTAAGTGTTCCATTTAAAAACTAACGGAAAAACCACCTTTTTCAACCCCATTTCTCCCATTATCTTGTTTCTTTTCTCTATTGTCATTTTTTAGCAAAACCTCTGGAAAGGACTGTTTATTCATTATTTTCAACTCTTCTACTATTCTCTCTTGAATACACACCAATCTGGGGTTTTACTTCAACCACTCCATGAGGACTTTTATTGTCCAGGTCACTAATAGCCTCCATGTCATGAAATCTAATGATCAATTTTCATTCTTTATCTTAATTTCATCAATCAACATCAATTGACAGTGGATTTCTCCCTTTTCCTTGAAACATTTTAACCTCAATTGGCTTCCAGGATTACACACACTCTTAATTTTCCTCTCACTTTTCCAGCTGCTCCTTTCCAGTTTCCTTTTCAGATTCTTTCACATTGACCAAAAGGAAATAAGAAATAATATTTGTAAAAGTTCTTGCACCAAACTGGTGGTAAGTTTTAGGTTAAAGAACTAAAACTTAAAAGCAACAAAAAAATGTAATAATCTAATTTGAAAATGTATGCTAACCAGAACAAAATGTTCTTTTATTCAGGGAAAGTAATCATCCTCCATAAAAGGTTATGATTAGCACTTTCTCACCATTATAATTATTTAATCAACTGTAAATAACTACTGTAAATAACTATAGATTGCTCCTTGTTATCACACTTTTCCTACTTATAATTGGTCACCTAATGTATTCTTCCCTATTGTTGAAATTTTTCTACCTTCAATGGAATCATTGTTCTGAAACTCAATTTCTTTAAAGAAAATTCTGCTCCAACATCTGGACTCCTAACTTTATATTTCTACAGTGCTTTCAAATTGACAGAGTAAATTAATAAAAGAAATATGAGTAAATTTTATGAAATAATTTAACAAA
The DNA here is from genome assembly GCF_018345385.1 of Vulpes lagopus. Lineage (NCBI taxonomy): Eukaryota > Metazoa > Chordata > Mammalia > Carnivora > Canidae > Vulpes > Vulpes lagopus. Next base: position 69,061,916 of record NC_054848.1, on the reverse strand, counting down.
ATTAAAATAATCTTTGGAATACATTAACTTTCTACCTTCCTTGATATTTCTCAACATTTATAACCAAAATGGACTGCCCAACATAAACTTTCCTGACAGCAACAAACAGATATTACTCTAAAATTGTAACTCAGAATGTGGTGTCAGGACCCGTGGGGTTCTCCAACATGCTCTCAGGGTGTCTTCAAGGTTCTCATTTTTCCAACTATGTTATTTATATGAGGCCTTTAATATACTTCAACCAAAGCATCATGTCACAATAGATTAAATGTAGAAACATACATGAGAATTATTAAGTCAGCATTAAAGAGATTTAAAAATATAAAATAATACACTTTGCTCTTTCATATTTTTAATTTGGAAGATATAATTACTTTTCCTAAAATGTTATCCAGTTAAAATGCAATGGTCTTATTAACTGGTATTTTCAATGAGTTAATAAATATTTTATTTTTTTTAAATACAAATTTATTTTTATTTTTTTATTATTATTTTTTAATTTATTTATGATAATCCCAGAGAGAGAGAGAGAGGCAGAGACACAGGCAGAGGGAGAAGCAGGCTCCATGCACCGGGAGCCCGATGTGGGATTCGATCCCAGGTCTCTAGGATCGCGCCCTGGGCCAAAGGCAGGCGCCAAACCGCTGCGCCACCCAGGGATCCCTAATAAATATTTTAAACACTTCTCAGTTTTCATTTTTAATACCATAAGTATCAATAGCTATTATTTATCTGATATTATTTACTGTTTACCACATAAGCAAATGCTCTTTGGGGTCCTCAGTAATTTGTAATGAAGTAAAGGAATCCTGAAACCAAAAGCTTCAAGAACCATTGCTCTGAGAAAATGTTTCTCAGAGTGTACACTGACCATTTATATCACAGCCATCTAGGATACTTGTTAAAAATATAGATTTCAAAAAAAAAATATAGATTTCTGGACTTCAGAATTCCAGGGGTCATGGACTTATATTTTTAACACAACCTTCAGGTGACTCTTATGCATAATAATATTAGAAAATTCTAATAAAGAGGTAAAATGACTTTGGAGTCTGATGGATTTAAACCCTAGTTGTGTTGCTTCCTTGTTACAACACTAGCCTATACCACTCTTCACTGATTACCTAAGTAAGAACTTTCCCCTCCCTCCATCTCCTGAATCATTTTTCCAACTGCACATCCTCAATTAAATAGTTCCTCATTTCCAGAGGGAACTCAAAAATTTCTATGTAATAGGAGTTTAGAAGCAGCAATCATCTGGATCTTAGAGAAAGACACGGGCTTAATGTTGAGTTCCACAGGAACCACGTCGCTTTTACATAGGTTTTACTTAAGGTAAATGGAGAGATCTGGTAGTGGGAAAATATCCCCTAGGCTACTCATTGGCATAAACACGTACTTATTTGATTCTGTTCCTGAACAGCAAAGGCCTCCTCAACGGATTTTATTTTCTGTTTTTCACCTTGAAGCATATGGCACCGTGAAGCTGGCAGCCATTTTGTCTTCACGTAGCCCCACCCCAAATCAGTTATCCTCATAAAGCTGTTATCTTCTACTTCCTCAATGCTTGCTGTAATTTGCATACACAGTTCTGACCAATCAGAAGCCTGGAACTAGCTCCAATGTTATTGATTTAGCCAATTAACATAAACCTAATAGAAACCAATGAAATTTTGCCCAGCAGTGAAGAATGCTTTAAGCACCACAGGCTTTTTTAAAGATAGCAAAATTCTCTGTAGAACAGTGGTGCTAAGGTATAGTCCACTAACCTTCAAGATCAGAATCATATAGGATTTTTTTAATGCAGATTCCTATGTTCCATCCTAGATTACGTGTATCAAAATCTCTGGCAGTGGATGAAATTTAGGAATTTGTAATTTTAACAATTTCCTTAGGTTATTATGCTATAAATTAAAGTCTAAAAACCATTGCCATAAGGGAAATTTTAATAAGAAAGAGTAGAAATAGGAAAAATAGGCATATTCTGTAGTACTACCTAGTTGTTTTATTGATTACAAATGGATGTCACCCATGTGTCCTTCCACACAGACATAATATTTGCTTCCTTCTGTGTAGATACTATTTAGGACTTGATCAGTGTTCTAGCAGTACTGGATTGGGGAGTTTAATTCAAACCGTAGTTACAAGACAACATGTAAAACAGAATGCCCATCTATTAGTTTATAATGGGAAATACTGTAAACACAGGGATATTCAGTTTGATAACCAGCATATTCTGAATTTATCAGATAATACATATATAAAAATTATAATAAGAAATTACCACAGTGAGCCAGGAATCATTAGAAAAGTAGTCAGTAGATATTCTCAATGACTACTGCTTCAAGATTTAATTTGATCTGCCTACCCATCTCCACCATTGGGTCAGGGACTAGACTATTCCAATTTGGTAATTAGGAAATTTCCTTTCCTAGACATTGCTGGAAACTCACAGCTAGCTCTCCAATTTTTCCTAACATAGTAATTTTTTCTGGTAATTCAGTCTTCTGTTAAATGATTAAATTTTACCATTCTAATTTATCATCACATTCTATGCATGCTTCCCTGAAACTCAACCAAAACTTTTGGTGTTTCTAAATCAAATTACCTACTAACAAGCAATCTCACTGGTTAATTTGGCAAGTGGCTTATCTTACTGTGGCTTTTCATTTTTCTTAATGTCACCTTGAAATTCTAACACCACTTTACTGATTTTATAAGACACTTGGGGGATGCCTGGGTGGCTCAGCAGTTGAGTGTCTGTCCTCAGCTCAGGGCATGATCTCGGGTCCAGGGATGGAGTCCCACATCAGGCTCCTGTGGGGAGCCTGCTTCTCCCTTTGCCTATATCTCTGCCTCTCTCTCCATGTCTCTCATAAATAAATAAAATCTTTAAAACAATAAGAAACTTGGAATTTTGAAAATATAAACAATAAATTTGTAAAGAGTGCTTAAGAATATTCAATATGCTCATGTCTTTTGACCATTTCATGATTGGATTGTTTGTTTCTTTGCTGTTGAGTTTAATAAGTTCTTTATAGATCTTGGAAACTAGCCCTTTATCTGATATGCCATTTGCAAATATCTTCTCCCATTCTGTAGGTTGTCTTTTAGTTTTGTTGACTGTATCCTTTGCAGTGCAAAAGCTTCTTATCTCGATGAAGTCCCAATAGTTCATTTTTGCTTTTGTTTCTTTTGCCTTTGTGGATGTATCTTGCAAGAAGTTACTGTGGCCGAGTTCAAAAAGGGTGTTGCCTGTGTTCTCCTCTAGAATTTTGATGGAATCTTGTCTCACATTTAGATCTTTCATCCATTTTGAGTTTATCTTTGTGTATGGTGCAAGAGAGTGGTCTAGTTTCATTCTTCTGCATGTGGATGTCCAATTTTCCCAGCACCATTTATTGAAGAGGCTGTCTTTCTTCCAGTGGATAGTCTTTCCTCCTTTATCGAATATTAGTTGACCATAAAGTTGAGGGTCCACTTCTGGATTCTCTATTCTGTTTCATCTCACATAGGAAGACATAGACATGGCCAACACGCACATGAGAAAATGCTCTGCATCACTTGCCATCAGGGAAATACAAATCAAACAATGAGATCCCACCTCACACCAGTGAGAATGGGGAAAATTAACAAGGCAGGAAACAACAAATGTTGGAGAGGATGCGGAGAAAAGGGAACCCTCTTACACTGTTGGTGGGAATGTGACCTGGTGCAGCCACTCTGGAAAACTGTGTGGAGGTTCCTCAAAGAGTTAAAAATAGACCTGCCCTATGACCCAGCAATTGCACTGTTGGGGATTTACCCCAAAGATTCAGATGCCATGAAACGCCGGGACACCTGCACCCCGATGTTTCTAGCAGCAATGTCCACAATAGCCAAACTGTGGAAGGAGCCTCGGTGTCCATTGAAAGATGAATGGATAAAGAAGATGTGGTTTATGTATACAATGGAATATTACTCAGCCATTAGAAATGAGAAGTACCCACCATTTGCTTCAACGTGGATGGAACTGGAGGGTATTATGCTGAGTGAAATAAGTCAATCGGAGAAGGACAAACATTATATGTTCTCATTCATTTGGGGAATATAAATAATAGTGAAAGGGAATAGAAGGGAAGGGAGAAGAAATGGGTAGGAAATATCAGAAAGGGAGACCGAACATAAAGACTCCTAACTCTGGGAAATGCACTAGGGGTGGTGGAAGGGGAGGAGGGCAGGGGTGGGGGTGAATGACATTCTGAAAAAGGTAAAACTATGGAGGCAATAGAAATATCAGTGGTTTCTAGTGGTGGGGAGATGAAAGGGCAGAGCACAGATGATTTTTAAGGCAGTGATAAATACTCTGTATGATACTATAATAGTGTATATGTCATTATACATTTTTCCAAACCCATAAACATCTGAAGAAAACTCTAAGGTAAACTATAGACTTCGGATAATTATGATGTGTCAGTATAGGTTCATCCTCCAGAAAAAATTAAAAAACATCCTGGTGAGTGATGTGGATAATGGGGGAGGCTATACAGGTATGGAAGGCAGAGAGTATATATGAAATCTCTGTACCTCCCTCTCAATTTTGTTGTAAAACTAAAATTGCTCTAAAAATGAGTCTTAAAAAGACATTCTGAACAAAATTACTATAAACAATACACACGCTGTATCATCTTTCTCAAAAGATGTTGAATCATATTTGCATTTCCATCTTTTTGCATCTCTACTCGTTTCTTTCCATCCTTTCTTCAGCTTCTAAAGATAATGAGATGATCCCTGTTCTACCAACCCAATGCAATTCTTTTACATGGATACTCATTCTTTCTCTTTTAAAATAGCCCCTAGATTTTTTAAAAGGTCTAAAATAATAGGGTTTTTAAAATATTTTACTTATTTATTCATGAGAGACACACAGAGAGAAACAGAGACATAGGCAGAGGGAGAAGCAGGCTCCCTGTGGGGAGCCCAAAGTGGGACTCAATCCCAGGACCCCGGGGATCATACCCTGAGCCAAAGGCAGATGCTCAACCACTTAGCCACCCAGGTGTCCCTATAGGTGTTATTTTTAATAAATAACTAACATTGAACTTTAATGAATACTACATTTGTAATCCATTTATCTATATAATCATTTGTTCAACCTTTTTTCAGGCCTTATAAATTGTGGAAATATTTCAAAAGAGCAACTTGAAAGTAGCAAATGCTAACCTTGTTGTTACTTCAAAGTTTTAAGAACTTGTTAAAGAAGTCCTTATAAAAAGCATTAGTTATAAAAAGTAATGACAGTTAAATTAGTGCTGAAATGCATGGATATGTGCTGAATTGAGAATGACCTTGGACTTAGGAAAAAAGATCTAATGCTCCATCTTGCATATACTAGTTATATAAACTTAGGATGGTCTTTTAGCCTCTGTGAGTCCAGTTTTCACTTTGATAAATGAGAAAAGCTGTCTCTAGTTTATGAGTTTTGGTCAAAATCAAATAAGGTAATATATGTGAACATACTTCAAAAAGGTAAATATGTCAGGCTAATGTAATTTCATATTGTTAGAATTGTTAGTATTAAGAATTATGATATCATGAGGGCATAATGGGAGGACCTACAACCATATTTAACAAAAATTTCAATGAAAATTTTGAAATGAAATAATATGTATCAGAGTGACATTACACACACATAATTGTAACCTTTTAGGAGGGTCCTATGCATAATATAGCTTGCTATGCAAATGCTATGCACCAAGTATGTCCTACTTGTATACATATTCTTACTCTTTTCTATGTCTTGTATATCTTACACACTGCCAATTCTAGTTACCTTCCCTAAAAAATATTCTGATTCAGTCACTCCATATATCACTGAAATCCTTATGCTTTAGTTACAAAAGGTAGCTTACTAGTCTTCAAATATTACAAGAACTTTCCTAACTCTTTGATTTTAAACACATATTTCCTTTAATTCCTGATTTTCCAGATCCTCCTAGATGGAAATAATTTATTTTTCTCTTTTATTCTTGTGGCATGTTCATTCATCCTATTATTTATTGAGTGCTTACTATTGCCCAGCATCCTCCTAGATAGTGCTGGTGACCTTACAATATTCCCATGGCCTCTGAACTCATAGATCTTAGAAATTCTCATATTAAATAAATTATCCACAAAGAGCTACATAATTAAAACTGTAATAGTTCTATAAAGAAAATGTATAGAGTTTGATGCATATAACTAATACTTAGTCTACAGGATCAGGGAAGATCTCTCTTTGAAAGTAGGACTTAAAATAAGATCCAAAAGAAGAATAGTCTTTAGCCAGGTAAAGTGGATGGGGTCCTGTTCAAGACAGAGAGAAAAATGCATATGAAGGTACTGAAATAGGAGTTAGCTTGGCTTCAAGAAACATTAGGACAATATAACTGAAGGATATATGATCAATGATTATGGTGGCATGGAATGATGCTGGAAAAATGGGCAGGAGCATGATCATAAAGGACCTTGTGGTCAATATTAAAGATTTTGAACTTTTTCCAAAAGGCCATGGGAAGAGTTTAGAATAAAGGAGAAAGAGATATATATTCAAAATTGTATTTTAGAAAAATAATTCTATCATATGGATAATAAATAGGAGGTAAGTATGGTTATATGCAAAAGAAATGTTAATCTAGGTGAGAGAGAGATGATGTTTACTTGGACTAAGTTGGGGCTAGAGTGCCATAGCTCTTAAATTATACCCTTAATTGAGCACACTGTTTGCCAAGTCGGAAGCCACTCAAAATTTTAAGCAGGGAATTGATGTGATCATACTTTCATCTTTAAAAGATTATTGTGACCTTGTATAGAGAAATAATATTAGTGGGCTAAGAAGGAATGCAGGGTGCTGAGTTAGGCAGTGTCCAATTATGAGAGTTTAGAATACAGTAGTGGCAGTAGATGATAATGGTCTGGGCTAGGCTGCTGGAACTAGAGTAGGAGACAAATGGGAAGATACTATTTTGGAGGTAGAACTAAGAGGACTCAGAGAGTGATTGGAGATGAGGTAAGGGAGGAAAAGGAATCAAAGGTAACTACCAAGTATCTAAAATTTGGCAGAGAGAAGTACCATTTATTAAGATGGGGCTCACTAAAGAAAATAAGTGCAAAGGGTGGGTGAGCAAATTTGTTTTTGAACGTTAATTTTGAGATTTCTGCTAGATATCCAAGTAGAGTTTTATTTTATTTTATTTTTTATTGGTGTTCAATTTGCCAACATATAGAATAACACCCAGTGCTCATCCCATCAAGTAGAGATTTTGAATAGACAGTTGACTATATGCACCCAGGGCTTAAAAGAGATGCACATTTAGATGTCTGCTTTATACTTCAATTAGTTTAGACCCTGACACTACATAGAGAATTTCAGTAGGGTAGCAATAATGATTTATTCATCTACTATTTCATGTGGTATCAAACATATACAGAAGAGCTACGATAGCAGCATAGTAGGAGGAACCTAGGCTCATCTTATCCCTTGAATACAAGTAGGTAACTATCAAATCACTCTAAATACCCAAGAAATTGACCTGAGGACTAACAGAACAAACTCCACAACTAGAGGGAGAGAAGAGGCCATATCAAAGAAGGTACGATGTGCAAAGATGTGGTTTGGAGGGGAAATGGAATTGCAGCTGCTGTGTAGGGGAGGGAGCCCTGGTTGCAGAGAAGGCAAGAGAGAGAGAGAGGAGCACAAAGGAAAACACACAAGGGGAAGGCTTCTCTAAAGCCATTCACTGGGAAAATAAGAGGGTCTGATTTTTCTAAGTTTTTGCAACCAGAAGGGCTCAAATACTGGAGTTTTAAAGGTCTATGGCCTTGGCTGGGAGATAGAACTGAGGGCACTGGAGAGAAGGTAGGCAAAAAACCCTGTGGTACATGGTGTGAAAGGAGGATCCTAAGGTGCACTGGGGAGAGACTGTTCCCTCCACTTGGAGAATGTCTGTGAAAGGTGGTATTCCCTGAGATGCCTCTCCAGGGACAAAAGAGCCAGGGAGAGTTACTTCATCCCCCTGCCACTCAGCATAGGCAACAGAGACACCTGCTGAAGGCTTCTCACCTTGACACTGGTTGTTTAGTCTGATTGCTTCAAATCCCATGCCCCTGCATTCTGATGAATCTGCCTTTCTCTGTCAAACCCGCATTCATCTCAGCACAGCAAGACCCTCCCCTAGAAGGTCAGTGCAGGCCTCTGCCACAGCATGTCCCTAAAGTTTGGAGTTTTAAATGGCAGCAGCCTTAGCTGGGATAGAGCCCAAAGTACACTGCACTGCTCCAGGGAGACAAACAACTTGGGAGACAGCTTAAAAACAGAGATATGCAAAATGATTGGGTCATATAAGGGCAGATTATTTGCTCCTCTGGAAGTGTGTATCTGAGAGCAGTAGCCACAGAGATCACTCTCTGGGGACAAAGGAGCTTGCTGGCACCATTTTCATCCCCTGCCCCTCAGCATGAACCAGGTTCAGTAAATGGCACAGAGCATACACTGGCAGCTTAACCTGCTTACATCAAGTCTGCATCCCTACACTTTGCTGATACTGCTGTTTTCAGGCAAGTATGCCTAAGTCTCAGGGCAGTGGGCCCCTTTCCCAGAAGAACAGGAGAAACTGTAGCATGCACTATATCTCCCAGATAGAGAGTTCTGCGGGACATCAGTTCTAGTGAAAGTAGCATCAGATCTCACTTAACAAGCAGACCAGAGTACACCTAGTTAAAACTTGCCAAACTCTGGCTAAGGTCCAAATACTGCCCACTGAAGGCAAGGAGAAACTCTGCAGACAAATGACCCTAGGAACAGAGTAGCCAAACATAGCAGCAATGTGACCACAAGGATTTAAGAAGCAGAGGAACAAAGTAGTGATACAGAAGATAGAAAATTGGAAAATAATGAAGCTTAACAAAAGATAGAAGAATTATGCAACATGAGAATAGATATAGGGAACTCAGTGCTTCAATCAAACACAATAACATTCCTATCATGGGAGTCCTAGAAGAAGAGAAAGAAAAGGGGACAAAAGATTTATTTGAGGATATAATAGCTAAAAACTTCCCTAACTGGGGGAAGGAAACAGACATCCAAATCCAGGAGGCATATAGCTGCCCATCAAAATCAACAAAAAGAGGCCAATGCCAATACATATTGTAGTTATTGGCAACATATAATGATAAAGAAAAAATCCTAAAGATAGCAGGACAAAAGAAGTCCCTAAACTGCAAGGGAAAACCCATAAAAGGCTAGCTACAGATCTCTCCACAGAAACTTGGTAAGACAGAAGAGAATGCCATGAGAAATCAAATCCGCTGAATGGGAAAAATCTGCAGTCAGGAATACTCTATCCAGCAAGGCTATCTTTGATAATACAAAAAGAGAAAAATTTTTCGAGTTAAACAAAAACTAAAGGAAGTTGTGATCACTAAACCAGCTATGCAAGGAATATTAAAGGGGATTCTTTGAGTGGGAAGATGAATAGTGATAAACACTAGAAAGGAACAAAGAAAACCTCCAGAAACAATGACAAAACAAGCAATGACATGGCACAAGATACATATCCATCAAAAATTACTCTGTATGTAAATGGACTAAAAACTCCAATCAACAACAACAACAAAAAAAACTCCAATCAACAGACATAGGTGTCAAAATAGATAAAAAACAAAGCCCATCTATATGAAGCCTACAACAGATTCATTTTAGACCCAAATATACCTGCAGCCTGAGAGTGAAAGGAAGGAGAACTATTTACCATGCAAATAGATGTCAAAAGAAAGCTGTAGTAGCAATACTTATATCTGACAAACTAGATTTTCAACCAAAAACTGTAACAAGAGACAAAGAAGGACATTATATAACAATAATAGGGTATATACAACAAGAAGATCTAACAACTGAAAATATTTATGCCTCCAGCTTGGGAGCACCCAAATATATAAACAATAGCAAGCATAAAGGAACTCATTCATAAGAGTACAATAATAGTAGTGGACTACAACATCACACTTATATCAATGGACAGATAATCTAATCAGAAAATCAACAAGGAAAGAATGGCTTTGAATGACACACTGGACCAGATGGATTTCACAGATCTATTCAGAACACTGCATCTTAAAGCAGAAGAATGCATATTTGTTTCAAGTGCACATGGGGCATTTTCCAGAATAGATCACATACTAGGTCACATATAAGGTCTCAACAAGTACAACAATTGAGATCATACCATGCATATTTCCTGGACACATATTTTCTGACCACAATACTATCAAACTTGAATTCAATCACACGAAAAAAATTTGGAAAGACCACAAATACGCGGAGGCTAACAACTTGCTACCAAAACTTGAATAGGTCATCCAGGAAAATAAAGAATTAAAAAAAAATACATGGAATCAAGTGAAAATTAAAACATGATGGTCCAAGACCTTTGTGATTCAGCAAAAGTGGTCATAAAATGGAAGTAAATAACAATACAGGCACCCCTCAAGAAGTGAGAAAAATCCCATATAAACAACCTAAATTTACATCTGAAGGAGCTAGAAAAAGAACAACAAGTGAAGCCTAAAGCCAGCATAAAAAAGGGAAATAATAAAATTAGAGGAAGAATAAATGATACAGAAACTAAAACACAGAGTAACATATTAATGAGACCAGGACCTGGATCTTAAAAATAAAATTAATAAAATTGGGCAGCCCCGGTGGTGCAGCGGTTTAGCGCCACCTGCAGCCCGGGGTGTGATCCTGGAGACCCGGGATCGAGTCCCACATCGGGCTTCCTGCATGGAGCCTGCTTCTCCTTTTGCCTGTGTCTCTGCCTCTCTCTTCACTCTTTCTGAATGAATAAATAAATCTTTAAAAAAATAAATAAAATTAATAAAATTGATAAAACCTGAGGCAGACTTAGCCAAAAGAAAAGAGAAAGGATCAAATTAATAAAAATCACAGGTGAGAGAGGAGAAATCACAACCAACACCAAAGAAATACAAACAATTATAAGAGAATATTATGAAAAAATATATGCCAACAAATTGGAGAACCTGGAAGAAATTGATAAGTTCCTAGAAATACATAAACTACCAAAACTGAAAGAGGAAGAAATACAAATACAAACTTTGAATAGACTGATAACCAGCAAAGAAATTGAACTAGTAATCAAAAATCTCCCAACAAACAGAAGTCCAGGGCCAGATGAGACTAGCTATTCCTTATTACATTAAATCTAAATTTATAAAATTATTTTTCAAAGTCTCCCTCAATCCTGTGTTCTCTAATACCCTCTCTTATTATTCTCTTTCTTTTTTTTAAAGATTTTATTTATTTATTCATGAGAGAGAGAGAGAGAGAGAGAGAGAGAGAGAGAGGCAGAGACACAAGCAGAGGGAGAAGCCGGCTCCATGCAGGGAGCCTGACGTGGGACTCGATCCTGGGTCTCCAGGATCACGCCCTGGGCTGAAGGCGGCGCTAAACCGCTGAGTCACCTGGGCTGCCCCTCTCTTATTATTTTCTAATATGAACCCTTCATCCCAGACAAGGCAATCTGCTTGTACCTCACATATATCTAGTTAATTCCCACTTTTAATATCTTCTTATATTTAGTACGGATATAATATTTTCACATGGTATTTTTTACTTATTAATATATTTGATCCTGGGCAGCCCGGGTGGCTCAGCGGTTTAGCGCCACCTTCAGCCCAGGGCGTGATCCTGGAGACCCAGGATCGAGTCCCACGTCAGGCTTCCTGCACGGAGCCTGCTTCTCCCTCTGCCTGTGTCTCTGTCTCTCTCTCTCTGTCCCTGTGTCTCTCATGAATAAATAAATAAAATCTTTAAAAATATAGATATTTGATCCTAAGATGCTTCATATTTTTCTCTTCTAAATTAAACTGTAAGCTACATCAAAGGCAACTATAAAGTTTTTTTTTATCTTTTTTTCTGCACCCTCAAAACAATCACCACATTGCTGAGTATACGGTATGTGATCATTAAATGAACACTGATTTAAACTAATAATTCACATTCTTGCATTCAGTTACTATGTGCATTACACTTGGTTAAATGCCATCAAAAAACAAAGAAAATGGGATCCCTGGGTGGCGCAGTGGTTTGGCGCTTGCCTTTGGCCCAGGGCGCGATCCTGGAGACCCGGGATCGAATCCCACATCAGGCTCCCGGTGCATGGAGCCTGCTTCTCCCTCTGCCTATGTCTCTGCCTCTCTCTCTCTCTCTCTGTGACTATTATAAATAAATAAAAAATTAAAAAAAAATTTAAAAAAAACAAAGAAAATATGATACATGATCTCTCTTCTCAAGGAGTTCATAATCTAGATGCAACACATAAGGCATAAGAAGGGTTAGACAGGGCAGTCTGGGTGGCTCAGCGGTTTAGCGCTGCCTTCAGCCCAGGGTGTGATCCTGGAGACCGGGGATCAAGTCCTACGTTGGGCTCCCTGCATGGAGTCTGCTTCTCCCTCTGCCTATGTCTCTGCCTCTCTATCTCTCTCTCTCCTAAGTAAATAAACAAAATCTTTATAAAAAAAAAAGAAGGGTTAGACAATAAAAGACCACCATTCAAAAAAGTTATCAAGAAGCAATACATATTAAGAGAAAATGAGGAAAAAGAAAATCAGTGACTCGTGGATGAGAAAAAGAGCTAATCTAGGCCTTAGAAGAGATAAGTTGGATTTTAAAAAGTGGAAAACATTGAGAGCATTACCGGCAGGGAAACTGGGCTAAGAAGGGCAAAGCTGAGTATTCAGGGTTTGCAGAGGATTCAGGAGAAAATTCAGTTGGAAAAGGCAGGCTGAGACCAGAAAGTGAATGGTCATGAATAACTGATTAAGTTGTCTAGACTTTGTCTTATTAAAATAGCCATTTGGGGCAGCCCCGGTGGCTCAGTGGTTTAGCGCCGCCTTCACCCCGGGGCCGGATCCTGGAGACCAGGGATCCAGTCCCACATCGGACTCCCTGTATGGAGCCTGCTTCTCTCTCTGTCTGTCATAAATAAATAAAATCTTTTAAAAAAAATGCCACTTACTGAGCACCTATATGACTTGTGGATTACATGCATACTGGGTATTTGTTATATGCTAGATATCAGGCTAGATGTCAGTCTCCTAGCACTAGAAACTCAACACTCCATAATGAAGGGACAAGCAATTAAACTGAAAATGGTGTTCTAATTTATCTTTTCCTCAACATCATGATTAGATTATTCTGGTTTGAAAGTCTTGTGTTTTCTGCTTCTGAGGTTTCCAAAGCTATTTCAGTTCCTGCCTGTTTCCAAACCTGATCCACTAGCCTTCCATAGAATCTATAAGACCATGTTATTTTTTCCAATGAATTAAATTCTGGGAAAGACAGTCAGCACTGATTTACGTTGCTTACAACTAGAAAGTCCTAATTGGGGGATGCCTGGGTGGCTCAGCGGTTTAGCACTTGACTTGAGCCCAGGGCATGACCCTGGAGTCCCGGTATCGAGTCCCACATCGGGCTCCCTGCACGGAGCCTGCTTCTCCCTCTGCCTGTGTCTCTGCCTCTCTCTCTCTCTCTCTCTCTCTCTCTCGCTCTGTCTCTCATGAATAAATAAATAAATCTTAAAAAAAAAAAGAAAGTCCTAACTGATATACATTATTTTCCACATCTCAGTGATAAGGAGTCTGTGGGTTAGTGAGATTAAGTAACATCCTAAGGCCACACAGCTAGCATATAGCAAATGTAGGTATGTTTGACTCTGTAATCTACATTCTATAAAATCATCTACTAGAGAGTACATGGTATAGCCAAGACTCAAAATCTAATCTATCTGACCTCAAAGCTGGCATTCTTTTCCCTATACTATTTTGTCTTTCAATGAGGATTCACTATAGATTTTTAAGAAAGATATGATACGATGACATTTTAGAAAGGTTAATTTCCCAGCAGAATATAAGCTAGAAGGGAAGCAAGAGAGCTTGAGGTAGTAAGATAAATGACAAGAGGTACATAATCCAGATGGGAAATGACAGCAGTCTGAAATAGGAAATAACAGTTGGGATGCAAGAGAGTAGAGAAGGAAATAGTTACTAGAACAACTTTATCAGTTGTCACAGCTATCTCTCTGAAATGTGCATTCCATCACTTTTAAAATACCTTCAGTGAAGTAATTTCAAATTTTAGTCCAATAAGCATATATCTTTTAATGAACTAAACAGAACCTCTTAGTAAACATAAACTTATAAGCAAATGTAAACATTTGCAGCTAAAATATATAAACATCTTTAGCAGAAAAAAATACAATTTGCCTAGTGATTTTATGATCAAGCAATATTTTATTGATTGAAATTTCAAGTTATCACAAAACCACAGGGAAAAATATCAAAAATCCAAATAGATATTTGTAGGAAATAGCTTAAGTTTTCCCCATAAAGATAAAAATAAAGTTGTCATACAATGCATGATCCACTTGTGATCTTCATTTTTCAAGGCAACATAAGTCTATAGAAGTAGGAGACATTTTCACCATTAAAAGTAGCTTTACACACTGAACTCTACTCCTGAAATCAATATTGTACCATATGTTAACTAGAATTTAAATAAAAATTGGAGGAAAAAATGGCTGTACAAATCAATAGGAAAAATGATATTAGCTTCAAAATAAGAGGACAGAAAACAGTTTGGGTGAAAAATAATTCTAAGGGGGGGTTCCAGTCCAAGATAGCAACATGGGAAGACTCTGAACCCATCTCCTACATGGAACACATCAAATTTTATCTATTTATAGAACAATTCCTCCTGAAGAAGAACTGAGGGCCAACTGAACAGCTTCTACACAACAAAAGATAGAATGGCAAAAAAGAACAATGAGGAGACATGGTAACAAAGGGAATCCCCACCCTCTATTCTGTGAACTGCATTGGGGTGGGATAGTACTGAGGGGCTGGGAACAGATTCCTGTGTCCTTGGGCACAGAAAAAAAGCCTCGAGTTTAAAAGAACAAACAGTGTATGAAAGAGCCAGCCCTAGGGTCACCTGGATGACTCAGTTAGTTGAGTGTCTGACTCTCGATTTCAGCTCAGATCATGTTCTTGGGGTCCTGAGATGGAGTCCCACATAGGGCACTGCATTCAATTGGAAGTCTACTTGAGATTCTCTCTCCCTCTCCTCTCCTCCCCCCACTCTCTTGCTCTTTCTTTCTCTAAAATAAATAAATCTTTAAAAAAAAGAGCCCTAGAACTTTGCCAAACAGCAGAGGAGCTGCAGGAATGCTCTCCAGGTCAGAGGGACTGAGCAGTGACATGGGTTTATGGTACCTCTTCACCATAAAAATGAATACTGGAACAGTGACTGATCACCACAGGTGGCTTGCCACCTCAGCAAACCCTAGGTCTACAAGCCCATACCAGCCCTGGTCATGCTGAGGCACAGAAAAAAAAAGCCATGGTTTAATAGAGCAACTAGCATATAAAAGGGCCAGTCTTAGAACTCTACCAAATGATGAGTAAAGCTGCTGGACCTCTCTCCAGGTGGGAGAAGCTGATGGACATGGTCTATGCTTCTGCCCCCACCTTGAAAGCACAGATAGGTACACAGTCCAGGCACCCAAACTGGCTTTCCACCTCAGTGAGCCCTGGGTCCCTAGCCCACACCAGCCCCAGCTATTCCACCAAGGTGGCCACAAGGCAGTGTACATCAGGGACACCCTGGTTAGCACTCACCATAGCTTCAGATTTCATGCCAAGGTGACATAGGTGCCAATCACCCTGGAACACTCCAGGCCCATATCATTTCTTCTTCAGAAGGCTTACTAGGGTACCCCCAGGGCAGAGTGCTCCAGAACAACCTGTTTTATGTCTGTTTCAGACCCAGCTGCCCTGCCAGGATGACTCTCTGTGGAATGCCCTAGGAATCCATGGCCCTTGCTGGTATCAGTTCCACGAAATCCACCAGGTTATCTATCCCCTGCACAAAGTGCCCTAGAATACTCCTGCCCATACCAGTCTCAGCTCTAGTTGCCAGACCAGGGCACTCCCTGCAATGAACACCCTGGGACACCTTGGCCTGTACCCAATTCAGCTTCAGCTGTCCTGTGAGTTTGCCTTCAGTTTGGAGAGCCATGGGAAAATACAGCTTGAAACCATTTCAGCTTCACTTGTTCTGCCAGGACACATTTTGTAAAAAGAGCCTAGGAGCCACACCAACCCATGCCCACTTTAGATTTAGCTATCCTGCCAGGGTGCCCCCTGCACAGAGTACCCCTGACCTTACTGGCTGATACACTGCCTTGGTTCTAGATAATACTTAAGGGCACCTTCTATGCAGAGAATCCTGAAACATCCCAGTTCATACTCACTTCAGTGTCAGCTATCCTGCCAAAGTATCCTCTGGGCATAGAGCCCCAGGTCCCCCCCACCCCCCACCCCACCCCCCCGCCGCATGCACCTATTTTAGTTTCAACTATCCTGCTAGGGCATCATCCTCTGCATAGAGAGCTCAGGGGCCTCCAACACACATACTACTTCCGTTCAAGCTATGCTGCCAGGGTACCCCTTGCACAGAATATATGGGACACTCCAGTTTGCACCCCTTTCAGCTCTAGTTAACATTCCAGGGCATCCCCATCACCAAGAATCCCAGAAAACTCTGGGCTACAACCACTTCATATTTATCTATCCTGACAAGATGCACATGAGATGTAGAGCCACAGCATCCCCTAGCTTACACTCACTTCAGCATTAGCTGTCTTGCCAGGGTATCCTCTGCATGAAGAGCTCCATATCCTCACAGCCTGCATGCCACCTCAGTTCCAGCTGCTCCACCAGGGTACTCCCAAAATGGAGTGACCCAGAATCCCTCAATTTGCATCCACTTCAGCTTTAGCTGTTCAGGCAGGGTGTCTGCTGCATGGAATTCCCTAGGATGTGATGGGCCACAACATGCCTTAGCACCAGCCACCTCACCAGGGCACCCTCTATGTGGAAAGTCCCCGGATTCCCCAGATAATAGCACTTTAGCCTCAGCTATACTACCAAGGTACCCTCTGCCTGTAGAGCTTCAAGACATCCCAACTTAAACCCACTTTAGCCTTAGGTATTCTGCTGGGGCACATGCTGCATGGAGAGCCAAAGGAGTGTACCAAACTATGTATACATCAGCCTTAAATATGCTTCCAGTATGCTCAGTATGTGGAGAGACCTGGAACCCTTCAGTCTATGCCAGCCACAGAACCAGCCAGCCAGAAAAAGTAACGAAGCATACATAGCCTACATTGGGGATAACCATACAATAGGCCATTCCCTCAAGTTTAGGAGAAATAGCTGCACCACATAATCCATTGAAACAAACACAGAAAGACAAGTAAAAATGGGGAAACAGAGGAGCATTCTCCAAAAGAAAGAACAAGACAAAACCTCAGAAAAAGAACTAAATGAAATGGAGATAAGTAATATGCCTGATAAAGAATTTAAAATAATGATTATAAAGATGTTCACCAGGCTGGATAGAAGAGCAGAACAATATAGTGAGATTACGAAAAAAGAGGTAAAAAATATAAAAAGGAACCAATGCAAGTTAAAGAACACAATAGCAGAAATACAAAGCACACTAGAGGGTATTAATTGTAGATTAGCAGATGCAAAAGAATGAATCCTCAATCTGGAACACAGGGTAATGGAAAGCAGCCAACCTAAACAGCAAAAAGGAAACAGAATAAAAAAATGAGGATAGGTGAAGAGATCTCTAGGATAACATCAAGCAAACAAACACTTGCATTATATGGATCAGATGAGAAGAAGAGGAGAAAGGGGTAGAAAATTCATTTGAAGAAATGTTAGCTTAAAACTTCCCTAACCTGAGAAAGAACATAAACCTCCCAGTTCAAGAAACACAGGGAGTTCCAAAAAGATGAACTCAAGCAGGTCCACACTATGACACATAATAATTAAAATATCAAAGGTTAAAGATAAACAGAGAATTTTAAAAGCAGCAAAAGAGAAGCATAGCGTTACCTACAAGGAAAATGCTATAAATCTATAAGCTGATTTTTCAGTAGAATGTTTGCATGTCATCAGGGAGTAGCATGATATATTCAATGTGCCAAAAGGAAAGAAAATCTACAAACAAGAATACTCTGCTCAGAAATGTTATCATTCAGATTTTTAGGACAAACAGAGTTTCCCAAACAAATGATAAAGGAGTTTATCACCACTAAACCAGGCTTACAACAGCTTTCAAAGGGAATATTTTTTTTATTTTATTTTTTTAAATTAATTGTATTGGTGTTCAATTTACTAACATACAGAAAAACACCCAGTGCTCATCCCATCAAGTGTCCGCCTCAGTGCCCGTCACCCATTCCCCTCCAACACCCGCCCTCCTCCCCATCCACCACCCCTGGTTCGTTTCCCAGTTAGGAGTCTTTATGTTCTGTCTCCCTTCCTGATATTTCCCAACATTTCTTTTCCCTTCCTTTAGATTCCCTTTCACTATTATTTATATTCCCCAAATGAAAGAGAACATACACTGTTTGTCCTTCTCCACATGACTTAGTTCACTCAGCATAATACCCTCCAGTTCCATCCACGTTGAAGCAAATGGTGGGTATTTGTCGTTTCTAATTGCTGAGTAATATTCCATTGTATACATAAACCACATCTTCTTTATCCATTCATCTTTCGATGGACACTGAGGCTCCTTCCACAGTTTGGCTATTGTGGCCATTGCTGCTAGAAACATCGGGGTGCAGGTGTCCCGGCGTTTCATGGCATCTGAATCTTTGGGGTAAATCCCCAACAGTGCAATTGCTGGGTCGTAGGGCAGGTCTATTTTTAACTCTTTGAGGAACCTCCACACAGTTTTCCAGAGTGGCTGCACCAGTTCACATTCCCACCAACAGTGCAAGAGGGTTCCCTTTTCTCCGCATCCTCTCCAACATTTGTTTCCTGCCTTGTTAATTTTCCCCATTCTCACTGGTGTGAGGTGGTATCTCATTGTGGTTTTGATTTGTATTTCCCTGATGGCAAGTGATGCAGAGCATTTTCTCATGTGCATGTTGGCCATGTCCATGTCTTCCTCTGTGAGATTTCTCTTCATGTCTTTTGCCCATTTAATGATTGGATTGTTTGTTTCTTTGGTGTTGAGTTTAATAAGTTCCTTATAGATTTTGGAAACTAGTCCTTTGTCTGATGTGTCATTTGCAAATATCTTCTCCCATTCTGTAGGTTGTCTTTTAGTTTTGTTGACTGTGTCCTTTGCTGTGCAAAAGCTTCTTATCTTGATGAAGCCCCAACAGTTCATTTTTGCTTTTGTTTCTTTTGCCTTTGCGGATGTATCTTGCAAGAAGTTACTAAAGTTACTGTGGCCAAGTTCAAAAAGGGTGTTGCCTGTGTTCTCTTCTATGATTTTGATGGACTCTTGTCTCACATTTAGATCTCTCATCCATTTTGAGTTTATCTTTGTATATGGTGAAAGAGAGTGGTCCAGTTTCATTCTTCTGCATGTGGATGTCCAATTTTCCCAACACCATTTATTGAAGAGGCTGTCTTTCTTCCAATGGATAGTCTTTCCTCCTTTATCGGATATTAGATGACCATATATTTCAGGCTCCACTTCTGGGTTCTCTATTCTGTTCCATTGATCTATGTGTCTGTCTTTGTGCCAGTACCACACTGTCTTGATGACCACAGCTTTGTAGTACAACCTGAAATCTGGCATTGTGATGCCCCCAGATACGGTTTTCTTTTGTAAAATTCCCCTGGCTATTCGGGGTCTTTTATGATTCCACACAAATCTTAAAACAATTTGTTCTAACTCTCTGAAGAAAGTCCATGGTATTGTGATAGAGATTGCATTAAACGTGTAAATTGCCCTGGGTACATTGACATTTTCACAATATTAATTCTGCCAATCCATGAGCATGGAATATTTTTCCATCTCTTTGTGTCTTCCTCAATTTCTTTCAGAAGTGTTCTATAGTTTTTAGGGTTTAGATCCTTTACCTCTTTGGTGAGGTTTATTCCTAGGTATCTTACGCTTTTGGGTGCAATTGTAAATGGGATTGACTCCTTAATTTCTCTTTCTTCAGTCTCATTGTTAGTGTATAGAAATGCCATTGATTTCTGGGCATTGATTTTGTATCCTGCCACGCTACCAAATTGCTGTATGAGTTCTAGCAATCTTGGGGTGGAGGCTTTTGGGTTTTCTACACAGACTATCATGTCATTGGCGAAGAGGGAGAGTTTGACTTCTTCTTTGCCAATTTGAATGCCTTTAATGTCTTTTTGTTGTCTGATTGCTGAGGCGAGGACTTCCAGAACTATGTTGAACAGCAGTGGTGAGAGTGGACAGCCCTGTCTTGTTCCTGATCTTAGGGGAAAGGCTCCCAGTGCTTCCCCATTGCGAATGATATTTGCTGTGGGCTTTTTGTAAATGGCTTTAAAGATGTCGAGGAAAGTTCCCTCTATCCCAACACTCTGAAGGGTTTTGATCAGGAATGGATGCTGTATTTTGTCAAATGCTTTCTCTGCATCTAATGAGAGGATCATATGGTTCTTGGTTTTTCTCTTGCTGATATGATGAATCACACTGATGGTTTTACGAGTGTTGAACCAGCCTTCTGTCCCGGGGATAAATCCTACTTGGTCATGGTGAATAATTTTCTTAATGTGTTGTTGGATCCTATTGGCTAGAATCTTGTTGAGAATTTTTGCATCCATGTTCATCAGGGATATTGGTCTGTAATTCTCCTTTTTGGTGGGATCTTTGTCTGGTTTCGGGAATTAAGGTGATGCTGGCCTCATAGAATGAATTTGGAAGTACTCCATCATTTTCTATCTTTCCAAACAGCTTTAGTAGAATAGGTATGATTTCTTCTTTAAACGTTTGATAGAATTCCCCTGGGAAGCAATCTGGCCCTGGACTCTTGTGTCGTGGGACGTTTTTGATGACTGCTTCAATTTCCTCCCTAGTTATTGGCCTGTTCAGGTTTTCTATTTCTTCCTGCTCCAGTTTTGGTAGTTTGTGGCTTTCCGGGAATGTGTCCATTTCTTCTAGATTTCCTAATTTATTGGCGTACAGCTGTTCATAATATGTTTTTAATATCGTTTGTATTTCCTTGGTGTTTGTAGTGATCTCTCCTTTCTCATTCATGATTTTATTAATTTGAGTCTTCTCTCTCTTCTTTTTAATAAGGTTGGCTAATGGTTTATCTATCTTATTAATTCTTTCAAAGAACCAACTCCTGGTTCTGTTGATCCACAGTTCTTTTGGTCTCGATTTCATTTAGTTCTGCTCGAATTTTAATTAACTGTCTTCTTCTGCTGGGGGTGGGGTCCATTTGTTGGTTTTTCTCTAGTTCCTTTATGTGTAAGGTGAGCTTTTGAATTTGAGTTCTTTCCAGTTTTTGAATGGATGCTTGTATTGCGATGTATTTCCCCCTCAGGACTGCTTTTGCTGCATCCCAAAGATTTTGAACGGTTGTATCTTCATTCTCATTAGTTTCCATGATTCTTTTTAATTCTTCCTTAATTTCCTGGTTGACCTTTTCATCTTTGAGCAGGATGGTCCTTAACCTCCACGTGTTTGTGGTCCTTCCAAACTTCTTGTTGTGATTAAGTTCTAATTTCAAGGCATTATGGTCTGAGAATATACAGGGGAGTATCCCGATATTTTGGTATCGGTTCAGACCCGATTTGTGACCCAGTATGTGGTCTATTCTGGAGAAAGTTCCATGTGCACTTGAGAAGAATGTGTATTCAGTTGAGTTTGGATGTAAAGTTCTGTAGATATCTGTGAAATCCATCTGGTCCAGTGTATCATTTAAAGCTCTCGTTTCTTTGGAGATGTTGTGCTTAGAAGACCTATCTAGTATAGAAAGAGCTAGATTGAAGTCACCAAGTATAAGTGTATTATTATCAAGGTATTTCTTGAGTTTGGTTATTAATTGGTTTAAATATTTGGCAGCTCCCACATTCGGGGCATATATATTGAGCATTGTTAAGTCCTCTTGTTGGATAGATCCTCTGAGTATGAGATAGTGTCCCTCTTCATCTCTCACTATAGTCTTTGGGGTAAATTTTAATTTATCTGATATAAGGATGGCTACCCCTGCTTTCTTTTGAGGACCATTTGAATGGTAAATGGTTCTCCAACCTTTTATTTTCAGGTTGTAGGTGTCCTTCTGTCTAAAATGAGTCTCTTGTAGACAGCAAATAGATGGGTCCTGCTTTTTTATCCAGTCTGAAACCCTGCGGCTTTTGATGGGGTCATTAAGCCCGTTCACGTTCAGAGTTATTATTGACAGATATGAGTTTAGTGTCATCATATCTATTCAGTCCCTGTTTTTGTGGATTGTTCCACTGAACTTCTTCTTAAAGGGGAATTTTAAGAGTCCTCCTTAAAATTTCTTGCAGAGCTGGTTTGGAGGTTACATATTCTTTCAGTTCCTGCCTGTCTTGGAAGCTCTTTGTCTCTCCTTCCATTTTGAATGAGAGCCTTGCTGGATAAAGTATTCTTGGTTGCATGTTCTTCTCATTTAGGACCCTGAATATATCCTGCCAGCCCTTTCTGGCCTGCCAGGTCTCTGTGGAGAGGTCTGCTGTTACCCTAATATTCCTCCCCATAAAAGTCAGGGATTTTTTTTCTCTTGCTGCTTTAAGGATCTTCTCCTCATCTTTGGAATTTGCAAGCTTCACTATTAAATGTCGAGGTGTTGAACGGTTTTTGTTGATTTTAGGGGGGGATCTCTCTATTTCCTGGATCTGAATGCCTGTTTCCCTTCCCAGATTCGGAAAGTTTCAGCTAGGGTTTGTTCAAATACATATTCTGGCCCTCTGGCCCTTTCTGTGCCCTCGGGAACCCCAATTAAATGTAGGTTTTTCTTCCTCAGGCTGTCATTTATTTCCCTTAATCTGTCCTCATGGTCTTTTAATTGCCTGTCTCTTTTTTCCTCAGTTTCCCTCTTTGCCATCAACTTGTCTTCTATGTCACTCACTCGCTCTTCCACCTCGTTAAGCCTCGTCGTTAGGACTTCTAGCTTGGATTGCATCTCATTTAATTGATTTTTATTTTCTGCTTGATTGCATCTAAATTCTGCAGTCATGAAGTCTCTTAAGTCCTTTATGGTTTTTTTCTAGAGCCACCAGTAGCTGTATAATAGTGCTTCTGAATTGGCTTTCTGACATTGAATTGTAATCCAGATTTTGTAACTCTGTGGGAGAGAGGGCTGTTTCTGATTCTTTTTTTTTTTTTTTTTGAGGTGAGGTTTTCCTTCTAGTCATTTTGCTCAGTGCAGAGTGGCCAAAAACAAGTTGTATTGGGAAAAGGAGAAAAAGAGAGAGAAGGAAAGAAAAGAGAAAAAGAAAAAAGAGAAAGAAGAAAAAAAAGGGGAAAAAGAGAAGAAAAAGATAAAGAAAAAGAAAGAAAGGAGGAAAAAAAGGGGGGTGGGGTGGGGAAGCAATCAGAAATCAAGAAGAAGCAAAGAAAACAAAGCACAAAACAAAACAAAAACAAAAAACAAAAACAAAAAAACACGGGGGAGTGTCTTCCGATTCTGTATACTTTAAGTCCCTTGACTTCCCCTGGAACTGGTCCGTCTTGCTGGTCTTCTGGGGGAGGGGCCTGCTGTGCTGATTCTCAGGTGTTAGCACTTGGGGGAGCTGCT
Organism: Vulpes lagopus; assembly: GCF_018345385.1. Lineage (NCBI taxonomy): Eukaryota > Metazoa > Chordata > Mammalia > Carnivora > Canidae > Vulpes > Vulpes lagopus. Next base: position 69,038,265 of record NC_054848.1, on the reverse strand, counting down.
CTGCCCCTGCCTGGTGCAGGGCTCAGTGCGGGGTGTTTACCCCGTGAGGCCCCGGGAGGAAGCCACAGTGGCGGGCCGGCAGCTCTGGGAACCTGGAGTCAGCTCCCGCAGTAACTCCGGGGCTCTCCGTCTGCAGGGTCTGGGGGCTCTGGGGCGGGGCCGCTGATCTGCTCAGTTCCAGGCAGGAGCGTCCTTGCTGTCCTGGGCCCTCCCAGCCTCTGCCTGTCCCTGGGGGAGGCCGGATCCTGGGCTGTGTCCCGGTGTCCTGTGCCCCGGGTCCTGTGCTGTTGGATTCGCGCTCCCGCCCCGCAGCCCCCTGCGCGGAGCCGCAGCCCGAGCCCCTCCGAGCTCTTCCCGGAGCCGCGCCGCCCCCTCCGCGCGGATCTTCTTCCTCCGCCCGAGCCCCCGCTGCTGAGCTGCTCTCGGAGCTGTGCAGCCCCATCTGCGGAGCCGCCGCCCGATCCCCTCCGAGCTGCTCCGGGTCCCGCCGTGCACGCTGCAGCCCTTAGGGAGCTCGGCGCATCTCCCCGGGGCGCAGTTCATCTGTTACTATCCCAGGGAACCTGAGAGCATCCCCGCCTTTCTGGGGATCCTGCTCCAATTCCCCGGGAGGCCTTTCCGCCCGGGAAGGTTGGTGCAGCTCCTGCTCCTCCGGGACGGGGCTCTCCTGTCCTGGGGACACTCGCCCTGGCCTCAGCCCGGCTCCTCGCGGGGCCCCTCCCCCTTGGAGGCCTTTTGTTTCTTTATTTCTTTTTTCCCCGTCTTCCTACCTTGATAGAAGCGCGAACTCTTCTCACTGTAGCATTCCAGCTGGTCTCTCTTTAAATCTCAGGCCGAATTCGTAGATTTTCAGGATGATTTGAAGGTTTTCTAGGTAATTTGTTGGGGACAGGTGATTTGGTGACCCTACTCTTCCGCCATATTGCCCCTCCCCTAAAGGGACTATTTTAAATGGAAAAGAAATAACCATAATTAACAGTTAGATGCAAGAACATAATGAATAAAAATATATAAAATAAGACAGGGGTTTGGAGGAAGATGGTGGAGGAATAGGTGACCCTAGTTTCGTCTGGTCCCTGGAATTCAGCTAGATAGCCATCAAATCATTTGGAACACCTTGAGAACTCAACTGAAGTGCAAAGAAAAGAATTGCTGCAATTCCACAGGTAGAAAATTGACTACTTTTTGGAAGGTAGGAGGTTCAGAGAAGTGAATCAGAGGTGATATATAGCAAGATTAACCCTTGGCAGAGGGAGCCTCCATAAGCTGGCTACCAGAAAGTGATATAGCAGTAGAGCACAAAATTGGAACTTTTAGAAATCTGCTCTGGTGGGAGATGTTCCTGCCTGAAAGGTGCTTAGGTGGTTAAATAGGGTGAAATCCTAGGTGGGACAGCATGGTGTCAGGTCTGTAGGGTTAAAGAAAGAACAGGGATGCCTGAATGCAGCACTGTTCTCAAGTGTCAGAGCAGGGAAGCTAGCTGCAGTGAACCCAGGATTGGGATTTCTACTGTGTTGCCCAACTGCAAACTGCAATATGGTGGGGCAACTGAGCCCTCTCTGATCAGGGGCCCAGCAAGTAGCAGAACAGAAATGAGACCTCCCTTCCTCTCCAGGGAGGATCAGTGTAGGCACATGCCCCAGAACCCTATAAAGTTTAGAGACACAAAAAGGAGCCATGTGCCTGACATAAAAATGCTAAGTCACAGGCTGGGAGAACACAGGGTGCAGACAGAAACCAGGAAGACAAGAATGATTGGCTGTGAGAGCTCACTGAAGAGTAAGCAGTGTAAATTTTCAGATCTTGGGCTTGAGATCTTGGCACAGACATTTTCATCCTCTAAAGCAGTATGGAAACCATTCAGGGAAGAAAAGCCACATAGAGCAATCTGAAGACGCTTACACTGAGATTGGCCCACTGGAAAGTGGTTTGGGCAATTCCACCCAGGCAATGAAACCTGAGAATTAGTGCAACATGCTCTTCCCCCAGAAGAACAGCAGGAACAACCAGCTAATACCAACTTTACCAATCACACAAAACTGCAAATTCCAGTGCTAGGGGAAAATAATAAATAGAATTCAGGGGGTTTTCCTCACAATTCTTTAGTCTTTCATTCAATTTTCTTTTTCCCTTTCAACTAGTTTCTTATTTTATCAATTTCTTTTTTCAGTCCTTTTTAATTTTCATTTTCACATTTATACTTTATAAATATATTCATGGGGCATCTGGGCGGCTCAGTTGGTTAAGCTGCTGCCTTTAGCCCAAGTCATGAACCCAGGGTCCTGGGATCGAGCCCTGCATTGGGTTCCTTGCTCAGCAGGGTGCCTGCTTCTCCCTCATCCGTTATCTGCTGCTCACCCTGAACGTGTTCTCTCTCTCTGTCAAAAAAATAAATAAAAACTTTAAAAATAATAAAAATAAATATATTGTTCATTTTTGGCTTCCTTTCTTTGAATTCAATTTTATTTTTGAATATATGTTTTCCTTTCTTTACAATTTTATTTTTTAAAGATTTTATTTATTTATTTATTCATGAGAGAGAGAGAGAGAGAGAGAGAGAGAGAGAGAGAGGCAGAGACACAGTCAGAAGGAGAAGCAGGCTACATGCAGGGAGCCCGATGTGGGACTTGATACCGGGACTCTGGGATCACTCTGAGCTGAAGGCAAACGCTCAACCTCTGAGCCACCCAGGCATTCCTCTTTACAATTATAGAATCTGATTTATTCTAACAGACCAAAATACACAGAGGACCTAGTGCTTTATTCTGTTCTGTCCACCTCTTTGATTATATTCTTTGTTTCCTTTTTGGTTTCTAACAGCTTCTGATGTGTCTGGTATATATTTTGCATGGGTTAGGGTTGATATATTTGTATTTTGTTCTCTCATTCATCTAATCAACTCTGAACAAAATAGCAAGATGGGAAAACTCACCCCCACAAAAGAAAAACATGAGGCAATACTTACTATCAGGGACCAAATCAATATGCATGTAAGTAAGATGTCAGAGCTAGAATTCAGAGTAACAATTATAAAGATATAAGCTGGGCTTGAAAAAAAGCATAGAATACACTAGAGAAATCCTTCCTAGAGAAATAAAAGAATTAAATTCAAATCAGTTCAAAATAAAAGTGAGTATTAATGATATGTGATTAAAAAATGGAGGCTCTAACTGCTAGGAAAAACAGGACAGATATTGAATCAGTGATATTGAAGACAAAATGATGGAGAATAAAGAAAATGATAAAAAGAGAGATAAACAACTAAGGGATCATGACAGGAGGATTCAAGAGATCAGCAATAACATAAAGCAAAATAATATTAGAATGATTGGGTTCCAGAGGACTAGGAAAGACAGGGACAGAAGGTATATCTCATCAAATCATAGCTTAGAACTTCCCAAATCTGGGGAAGGAAACAGGCAATCAAGTCCAGGAGGCACAGAGAACCCTCTTTAAAATCAATAAAAATAGGTCAACACCTCAACATATAATAGTAAAACTCGCAAATTTTGGAAACAAAGAGAAAAAGGTGAAAGCAGCTCAGGACAAGAGGTCCTTAACCTACAGCGGTAGGAACATTATGCTAGCAGCTGACCTATCCACAGAGATCTGGCAGGCCAGAAAGGACTGGCATACTATACTTAGAGTGCTAAATGAGAAAAATATGCAGCCAAGAATATTTTATCCAGCAAGGCTGTCATTCAGAATAGGAGAAAGAAAGACTTTCCAGGACAATCAGATATTAAAAGAATCTGTGATAAATAAGCCAGCCCTACAAGAAATATTAAAGGGGATCCTTTAAAGGAACAGAGAACCTAAAAGTAACATAGACTAGAAAGGAACAGAGAGAATATACAGGAACAGTGACTTTACAAGTAATATAATGACATTAAATTCATATCTTTCTATAGTTAGTGTGAATGTAGACAGGATAAATGCTCCAAGCCAAAGACAAAGGGTATCAGACTGGGTAAAAAAGCAAACACATTGATATATTTGTACAAGAGGCTCATTTTAGACCTCAAAACACCTCCAGATTGAAAGTGAGGGGATGGGGAACAATTTATCTTCCTAACGGACATCAAGAGAATGCTGGAGCAGGGATCCTTATAATAGATAAATTATACTTTAGACCAAAGGCTGCAATAAAAGATGAAGAAAGACACTATATCATACATAAAGAGTCTATCCAAAAGAAGATCTAACAATTATAAATAATTGTGGCCTTAACTTGGGAGAAGCCAATTATATAAAGCAATTAATAACAAAATTAAAGGAACATATTGATAATAGAACAATAATAGTAGAGGATTTTAACACCACCGAAACAGCAATGGATAGATTATCTAAGCAGAAGATCAACAAGGAAACAAGGGCTTTGTATGACATACTGGACCAGAAGGACTTACAGATAAATTCAGAGCATTCCATTGTAAAGCAACAGAATACACATTATTATCCAGTATATATGGAACATTCTCCAGAATATATCATATACTGGGTCACAAATCAAGTTTTAACCAGTACTAAAAGGTTTGAATTATTCCCTACGTATTTTCAGATCACAATGACTTAAGACTTGAATTCAAACACAAGAGGAAATTTGGAAGAAAAAGAAATACATGGAAGTTAGAGTATCCTATTAAAGAATGAATGAGTCAATCAAGGTCTTAAAGAAGAATTTAAAAATTCATGGAAACAAATGAAAATGAAAACATAACTGTTCAAAAAATTTGGGATGCAGCAAAGGCAGTCCTTTTTTTGTATATTTTTTTAATTGGAATTCTATTTGTCAACATAGAGTATAACACCAAGTGCTCATCCTGTCAAGTGCCTCCCTCAGTGCCCGTCACTCAGTCACCCTATCCCCCCGCCCATCTCCCCTTCCACTACTCCTTGTTCCTTTCCGAGATATGGGAGTCTCTCATGTTCTGTCACCTTCTCTGATATTTGCCACTCATTTTCTTTCCTTTCCCTTTAATCCCTTTCACTATTTTTTATATTCCCTGAATGAATTAAACCATATGTTTGTCCTTCTCCGACTGACTTACTTCACTCAGCATAATACCCTCCAGTTCTATCCACATCGAAGAAAATGGTGGGTATTTGTCACTTCTAATGGCTGAGTAATATTCCATTGTATACATAGACCACATCTTCTTTATCCATTCATTTTTTGATGGACACCGAGGCTCCTTCCACAGTTTGGCTATTGTGAACATTGCTGCTATAAACATTGGAGTGCAGGTGTCTCGGCTTTTCACTGCATCTGCATCGTTGGGGCAAATCCCCAGTAGTGCGATTGCTGGGTCGTAGGTAGTTCTATTTTTAACTCTTTAAGGAGACTCCACACAGTTTTCCAGAGTGCCTGTGACAGTTCACATTCCCACCAACAGTGCAAGAGAGTTCCCCTTTCTCCACATTCTCTCCAACATTTGTGGTTTCTTGTCTTGTTAATTTTCACTATTCTCACTGGCGTGAGGTGGCATCTCATTGTGGTTTTGATTTGTATTTCCCTGATGGCAAGTGATGCAGAGCATTTACTCATGTGCTTGTTGGCCATGTCTATGTCTTCCTCTGTGAGATTTCTGTTCATGTCTTTTGCCCATTTCATGATTGGATTGTTTGTTTCTTTGCTGTTGAATTTAATAAGTTCTTTATAGATCTGGGATACTAGCCCTTTATCTGATACATCATTTGCAAATATCTTCCCCCATTCTGTAGATTGTCTTTAGTTTTGTTGACTGTTTCTTTTCCTGTGCAGAAGCTTTTTATCTTGATGAAGTCCCAATAATTCATTTTTGCTACTGTGTCCCTTGACTTGTAACGTTCCTCAGCATCTTAAAAGCCATCTATGAAAAGCCCACAGCAAATATCATTCTCAATGGGGAAACACTGGGAGCCTTTCCCCTAAGATCAGGAACAAGACAGGGATGTCCACTCTCACCACTCCTATTCAACATAGTACTAGAAGTCCTAGCCTCAGCAATCAGGCAACAAAAAGAAATAAAAGGCATTCAAATTGGAAAAGAAGAAGTCAAACTCTACCTCTTCACAGATGACATGATTCTGTACCTAGAAAACCCAAAAGACTCCACCCCAAGATTGCTAGAACTATACAGCAATTTTGAAAGGTGGCAGGATACAAAATAAATGCCCAGAAATTAATGGCATTTCTATACACTAACAATGAGACTGAAGAACGAGAAATTAAGGAATCAATACCATTTATAATTGCACCCAAAAGCATTAGATACCTAGGAATAAACCTAACCAAAGAGGTAAAGGATATATACCCTAAAAACTATGAACACTTCTGAAAGAAATTGAGGAAGACACAAAGAGATGGAAATATATTCCATGCTCATGGATTGGAAAAATTAATATTGAGAAAATGTCTATGCTACCCAGGGAAATTTACACATTTAATGCAATCCCTATCAAAATACCATGGACTTTCTTCAGAGAGTTGGAACAAATCATCTTAAGATTTGTGTGGAATCAAAAAGGGTGTTGCCTGTGTTCTCTTCTATGATTTTGATGGACTTTTGTCTCACATTTAGATCTCTCATCCATTTTGAGTTTATCTTTGTGTATGGTGAAAGAAAGTGGTCCAGTTTCATTCTTCTGCATGTGGATGTCCAATTTTCCCAACACCATTTATTGAAGAGGCTGTCTTTCTTCCAATGGATAGTCTTTCCTCCTTTATCGAATATTAGTTGACCATACATTTCAGAGTCCACTTCTGGGTTCTCTATTCTGTTCCATTGATCTATGTGTCTGTTTTTGTGCCAGTACCACACTGTCTTGATGACCACAGCTTTGTAGTACAACCTGAAATCTGGCATTGTGATGCCCCCAGCTATGGTTTTCTTTTTTAAAATTCCCCTGGCTATTTGGGGTCTTTTCTGATTCTGTATGTTGGTAAATTGAACACCAATAAAAATTAATTAAAAAAAAAACAAAATAATCAAATAATTTTTGAGGGTTAAAAACCTTTCCAGTAGTTAAAAAAAAAAAAAAGATTTGTGTGGAATCAGAAAAGACCCCAAATAGCCAGGGGAATATTCAAAAAGAAAACCATAGCTGGGGGCATCATAATGCCAGATTTCACGTTGTACTACAAAGCTGTGGTCCTCAAGACAGTGTGGTACTGGCACAAAAACAGACACATAGATCAATGGAACAGAATAGAGAACCCAGAAATGGGCCCTCAACTCTGTGGTCAACTAATATTCGACAGAGCAGGAAAGACTATCCACTGGAAAAAGGATAGTCTCTTCAATAAATGGTACTGGAAAAAAATTGGACAGCAACATGCAGAAGAATGAAACTATACCATTCTCTTACAGCATACAGAAAGATAATCAAAATGGATGAAATATCTAAATGTGAGATAAGAATCCAACAAAATCCTAGAGGAGAACACAGGCAACACCCTTTTTGAACTCGGCCACAGCAACTTCTTGCAAAGGCAGTCCTAAGAGGGAAATACATAGCTTACAAGCCTGTCTCAAGAAACAGGAAAAGTCTCAAATATACAACATAAGGTTATACCTAAAGGAGCTGCAGAAAGAAGAGCAAAGAAAGCCTAAACCCAGCAGGAGATAAGACTTAATAGGGCAGCCTCGGTGGCTCAGCAGTTTAATACCACCTTCAGCCCTGGAGCTGATCCTGGGGATCTGGAGTTGAGTCCCAAGTCAGGCTCCTTGCATGGAGCCTGCTTCTCCCTCTGCCTGAGTCTCTGCCTGCCTCTCTCTCTCTCTCTAAATAAATTTAAGATTTTAAATAAAATCTTAAAAAAAGACTTAATAAATATTAGAGTAGAAAACAATGAAATAGAAACAAAAAGAACAGAACAGATCCATGAAACTAGGAGCTGATTCTTTAAAAGATTAATAAGGTTGATAAAGCCCCAGCCAGAATTATCAAGAAAAAAAGAAAAACCATCTAAATTAATAAAATAATGAATGAAAGAGGAGAGATCAGAACCAACACCTAAGCAATACAATTATAAGAACATATTATGAACAAATATATGCCAAAAATTAGACAATCTGGAAGAAATGGATGCATTCCTAGAAACATATAAAGTATCAAATCTGAAACAGGAAGAAATAGAAAACATGAACAAACCCATCACCATCAAGGGCACAGAAGTAGTAATAAAAAACCTTCTAAAAAACGGGGCTAGATGGCTTTTCAGATGAATGCTATCAAACATTTAAAGAATTAATACCTATTCTTCTGAAACTGTTTCAAAAAATAGAAATGTAAGGAAAACTTCCAAACTCATTCTATGAGGTGAGCATTATCTTGATCCCAAAACCAGACGAAGATCCCACCAAAAAGGAGAATTACAGACTAATATCCCCGATGAACATGGATGCCAGAATTCTCACCAAGATATTAGCCAATAGGATCAAAAAGGACATGAAAAGATTTATTCACTATGAAAAAGTGGGATAGATTTATGGGCTACAAGGGTGATTCAACATCCACAAATCAATTAATGCAATTAATAAAAGAAAGGACAAGAACCATATACTCCTCTCGATAGGTGCAGAAAAAGAATTTTACCAAACACAGCATCCTTTTCTGATAAAAACTCTCTGCAGTGTGGGATAGGAAACATACTTCAATATCATAGCTATATCAATATCAAGGTATATAGAAAAGCCCACAGCAAATATCATTCTCAATGGTGAAAAACTGAGAGCTTTCCCCTAAGGCCAGGAACATGACAGGGATGCCCACTTTCATGAACACTGTTGTTCAACATAGTACTAGAAGCCCTAGCCTCAGCAATCAGACAACAAAAAGAAATAAAAGGTATCCAAATAGGCAAAGAAGTGAAACTTTCACTCTTTGCAGATGCCATAACACTATGTGGATAGTCCAAAAGACTCCATCCCAAAATTGCTAGAACCCATACAGCAATTCAGCAATGTGGCAGGATATAAAATCAATGCACAGAGATCATTTCCATTTCTATACACTAACAATGACACAAGAAAAACAGAAATTAAGGAATCATTCCCATTTACAAATGCACCAAAAACCATAAAATACCTAGGAATAAACCTAACCAAAGAGGTAAATGATATGAACTCTGAAAACTATAAAAACTTATGAAATTGAAGAAGACACAAAGAAATCGAAAAACGTTCCATGTTGATGGATTGGAAGAACAAATATGGTTAAAATATCTATGCATTCCAGACCAATCTATACATTCCGTGCAATCCCAATCAAAATACCATTAACATTTTTCACAAAGCTGGAACAAGCAATCCTAAAATCTATATGGAAACAGAAAAGACTACAAATAGCCACAGGAAAACTGAAAAAGAAAGCTAAAGCTGGTGGCATCACAATGTTGGACTTTAAGCCATATTACAAAGCTGTACATCAAGACACTATGGTACTGGCACAAAAACAGACACATAGATCAATAGAAAATAATGAGAACCCAGAAATCGACCCTCAAATATATGGTCAACTAGTCTTCGACAAAGCAGGAAAGAATATCAAATGGGAAAAAGACAATCTCTTCAACTATTGGTGCTGGGAAAATTGGACAGCCACACGCAGAATTGGTCCACTTTCTTATACTATATACAAAAATACACCCAAAATGGATTAAAGACCTGAATGTGAGACAAGAATCCATCAAAATCCTAGAGGAGAACACAGGCATCAACCTCTTTGACCTTGGCCATAGCAACTTCTGGCTTGACACATTTCCAAAGACAAGGGGAACAGAGGGGAAAATGAGCTATTGGGACTTTACCAAAATAAAAACCTTTTGCATGGGATCCCTGGGTGGCGCAGCGGTTTGGCGCCTGCCTTTGGCCCGGGGCGCGATCCTGGAGAGCCGGGATCGAATCCCACATCGGGCTCCCGGTGCATGGAGCCTGCTTCTCCCTCTGCCTGTGTCTCTGCCTCTCTCTCTCTCTCTATGTGACTATTATAAATAAATTTAAAAAAATAAATAAAATAAAAAAATAAAAACCTTTTGCAAAGGACAACAGTTGACAAAACCAAAAGGCAACCTACAGAATGAGAGAAGATATTTGCATATGTTTTATCAGACAAAGGGTTAGTGTTTAGAAATCTATAATGAACTTATTAAATTCAACACCCAAACAACAAATAATCTAATCAAGAAATGGGCAGAAGACATGAACGGACATTTCTCTTAAAGAAGACATACAAATGACCAACAGACACATGAAAAAATGCTCAACATTACTAGGCATCAGGAAAATACAAATGAAAACCACAATGAGATACCACCTCACACTTTTCAGAATGGCTAAAATTATCAAGTCAGGAAATGACATGTTTGCTAGGATGCAGAAAAAGGAGGACCCTCGTACACTACTGATGGGAATACAAGCTGGTACACCCACTGTGGAAAATAGTATGGAGGCTCCTCAAAAATTTAAAAATAGACCCATCCAAGACACCTAGGTATTTACCCTAAAGATACAACACAGAGATCCGAAAGGGCATGTGCTTTCCAATGTTTATAGCAACAATACTCACAATAGCCAAACTACGGAAACAGCCCAACTGCCCATAGACAGATGAATGGATAAAGAAGATGTATGTGTATATACCATTACCATTACCACATTACCTTTAACATATACCATTAACATATATATGTGTGTATATATTAATATATATATATTACAGCATAATACTCAGCCATCAAAAAATGAAATCTTGCCATTTTCAGTTACATGTATGGAACTAGAGGGTATTATGCTAAGTGAAATAAGTCAATAAGAGAAAGAAAATTGCCATATGATTTTACTCATAGGTGGAAATTAAGATACAAAACAAAGGAGCATAGAGGAAGGGAGGAAAAAATAAAACAAATGAAAACACAATGTTCCGAAAACTGTGGGACATAGCAAAAGTAGTTCTAGGAGGGAAATAATTAGGGATACAGCGATACCTCAATAAATAAGATAAAGCTCAAATAATCTAAACTTAGGCCCATAGGAACTAGAAACAGAAGAACAAAGTCCAAGGTGAATATAAGAAAAGAAATTTAAAAAAACAGAATAAAATAAATGTAACCAAGAACTGGTTCTTTGAAAAGATAAACAAAATTGAAAAATCAATAAACCCTTAGCCAGACTCATCAACAAAAAAAAAGAACCCAAATAAATGAAATCAGAAATGAGAGAATAGAAGTAACAAATGACATCACAAACATACAAAGGATATAAGAAAATACTACAAAATATTTTATGCCAACAAATTGGAATACCTGGAAGAAATGCATAAACTCCTAGTAACATAAATTATCAAAACTGAAACAGGAAGAAACAGAAAACTTGAACATATTGATAACCAGCAAAGAAATTAAATCACTAATCAAAAATCTCCCAACAAACCAAAGTCCAGGACCATATGGCTTCACAGGTTAATTCTAACAAACATTTAAAGAGTTAATACCTATTCTCCTTAAACTATTCCAGAAAATGGAAGAGGAAGGAAAGCTTCCAAATACATTCTATGAGGCCAGCATTACTCTGATATCAAAAGATATCAACATATAACACAAAAAAGAAAACTAAAGGTCAATATGTCTGATAAACATACATGCAAAAATCCTCAAAAAATACTAGCAAATCTGGGATCCCTGGGTGGCGCAGCGGTTTGGCGCCTGCCTTTGGCCCAGGGCGCAATCCTGGAGACCCGGGATCGAATCCCACGTCAGGCTCCCAGTGCATGGAGCCTGCTTCTCCCTCTACCTATGTCTCTGCCTCTCTCTCTCTCTCTCTCTCTCTCTCTCTCTCTCTCTCTCTGTATGACTCTCATAAATAAATAATAAAAAAAATTTAAAAAAAATACTAGCAAATCAAATCCAACAATACATCAAAAGGATTGTTCAACATGATTAAGTGAGATTTATTCTCAGAATACCAAGAATGGTTCAATATTCACAAATCAAACAACATGATATACCACCTCAACAAAACGAAGGATAAAATCATATGATCATCTAAATAAAGGGGAAAGGAGAAAAAATAAGTGGGAAATATCAGAAAGGGAGATGGAACATGAAAGACTCCTAACTCTGGGAAACGAACTAGGGGTGGTTGAAGGGGAGGTGGGCGAGGGGTGGGGGTGACTGGGTGACGAGCACTGAGGTGGGCACTTGACGGGGTGAGCACTGGGTGTTGTTCTATGTGTTGGCAAATTGAACACCAATAAAAAATAAATTTATAAAAAAATAAAAATAAAAAAATAGATGCAGAAAAAGTATTTAATAAAATGCCACACCCATTCATGATAAAAACTCTCATCAAAGTGCATTCAGAGGGAATATACCTCACCATAATAAAGCTGTATATGAAAAATTCACAGCTAATACTTATGATGAAACTGAGAGCTTTTCCTTTAAGATCGTAACAAGAGAAGGATGTCCACTTTTGCCACTTTTATTCACCCTAGTACTGGAAGTTTTAGTCACAGCAATCATACAAGTTAAAGAAATAAGAAGCATTCATATCAGGAAAGAAGAAATTAAGGTGTCACAATTTGTGAATGATATCACACTGTACATAGAACATCCTACAGACGCCACTGAAACACTAATATAATGAATGCATGAAGTAAAGTTGCAGTATACAAAGTTAATACTCAGAAATCAGCTGGGATTTATACACTAATAATGAAGTAGCAGAAAGAGAAATTAAGGAAACAATTCCATTTTCAACTGTGCCAAAAATAAAATCCCTGGGAATAAACTTGAGGAGATAAAAGAGCTATACTCTGAAAATTATAAATTATCAATGAAAGACATTAAGTACCAAACAAACAAAAAAAAAGAACCATACAAACAAATGGAAAGATATTCCATGTTCATGGTTTGGAAACATTAATAATGTTAAAATGTTCCTACTACCAAAAGAATCTACAGTCTCAATGCAATTGCTATCAAAATACAAACAACATCTTTCACAAAACCAGAACAAATAACACTAAAATTTGTATGGAACTGCAAAAGACCTAAATTGACAAAGAAATCTTGAGAAAGAAAAACAAAGCTGGAGACAACACAATTTCAACTTCAAGAAAAGCTACAAAGCTCTAATAATCAAAACAATATGACATCGGTACAAAACTAGACACATAGATCAATGGAACAGTATGGAGAGCCCAGAAATAAACCCACACTTATATGGCCAATTAATGTATGACAAAGGAGTCAAGAATATACAATGAGGAAAAGACAGTATCTTCCATAAATTGTGTTGGGAAAACTGGACAGCTACATGCGAACAATTGAAACTGGATTACTTTCTTATACCATATACAAAAATAAAGTCAAAATGGATTAAAGACTTAAATGTGAGACCTGAAACCATAAAACACTGAAGAGGAAACATCAGAAGGAATCTCTTGAATGTCAGCCTTAGCAACATATTTATGGATATGTCTCCTCAGGCAAGGGAAACAAAAGCAAAAATAAACTATTTGTACTACAACAAAATAAAAAGCTTTTGCACAAGGGCACCTGGGTAGCTCAGTCAGTTAAGTATCTGTCCTTGGCTCAGGTCTTGATCTCAGGTTCCTGGGATCAAGTCCCATGTCAAGCTCCCTGTTCAGCAGGGAGTCTGTTTCTCCCTCTCCATCTGCCCCTCCCACTCACTTGTGCGTTCTCTCTCTCTCTCTCAAATAAATAAAATCTTTGGGATCCCTGGGTGGCGCAGCGGTTTGGCGCCTGCCTTTGGCCCAGGGCGCGATCCTGGAGACCCGGGATCGAGTCCCACGTCGGGCTCCCGGTGCATGGAGCCTGCTTCTCCCTCTGCCTGTGTCTCTGCCTCTCTCTCTCTCTCTGTGACTATCATAAATAAATAAAATTAATAAAAAAAAGAAAAATAAATAAATAAATAAAATCTTTAAAAACAAATAAAGCTTTTGCACAGCAAATTAAATCATACACAAAACGAGAAGTAACCTACTGAATGGAGAACATTTTTTTTCAAATAATATATCTGATATCCAAAATATATAAAGAACTTACACAACTCAAAACCAAAAACATCGAGCAATTCCATTAAAAGAATGGACAGAAAACCTGAATAATTTTTTTTCCAAAGAAGACATACATATGGCCGACAGACACATGAAATGATGCTCAACGTAACTAATCATCAGGGAAATGAAAATCAAAGCCAAAATGAGATATCACCTCACATCTGTCAGAATTGCTAAAATAAGAAAGACAAAAAATAACAAGTATTGACAAGGCTGTGGAGCAAAAGGAAACTTCATACACTGTTGATAGAAAGCAAATTGGTACAGTCATTGTGGAAAACAGTATGGAGGTTCCTCAAAAAACTAAAAAGGGAAATACTATATAATCAAATAATTCTACTACTGGGTATTTACCCAAAGAGTACAAAAACACTAAATTGAAAAGATATATGAACCCCTATATTTATGGCAGCATTATTTATAATAGCCAAAATATAGAATCAACCTATATGCCCATCAACGGACACATGGATAAGAAAAATGTTATATGTATACAACACACACACACACACACACACACACACACACACAATGGGATATTACACAGACATAAAATGATAAAATCCTGCCATTTGTGACAACAGGGATGGACCTGGAGGATAGTATGCTAAGTGAAATTAGACTGAGAATGACAAATAACATATGATTTATTCATTTGTGAAATCTAAAGAAACAAACTAGTAAAAATCAGAATCAGACTTATAGACAACTGATGTTTTTCAGATGGATAAAAGGGAATAGGAGATACATACATGCTTCTAGTTATGTAATGAGTTAGTCATGGCAATAAAAAGCATAGTGTAAGGAATACAGTTAATGATATTGTAATAGCATTTTTTTTTAAATTTATTTATGATAGTCACACAGGAAGAGAGAGAAGCAGAGACACAGGCAGAGGGAGAAGCAGGCTCCATGCACCAGGAGCCCGATGTGGGATTCGATCCCGGGTCTCCAGGATCGCGCCCTGGGCCAAAGGCAGGCGCCAAACCGCAGCGCCACCCAGGGATCCCCTGTAATAGCATTTTATGGTGACTAATTGTAGCTACACGAGGTGAGCATAAAATAATACATAAACTAGTTGAACCACTGTTGTACAACTAAAACTAATGTAATATTGTGGGCCAACTATACTTAAGTAAATAAAATACGGTAAAATAAGCTGTTTAGATTTTGAGCATAATGGAGAGGAGGGTAATGCTCTCTCTGATACTGTTATAGTTGTCCTAAAAAATACCATGTTTAGGAAGAAAAACAACTATGTTTAAAAGCTTCAAATGCCAATCAGAATGAAGCACGAACTAGCTGACAAATTGTGCATCTTGTAAGGCATCTGCTTATGATGATACCTCAGATCAGGCTTTATAAGTGCAAGTGCTGTTCAAGCAAAAATAGTTCATACTTTGCAAAAGTGGTAAGACAGTGCTAGCTCTCTAAATAAATCCCACTTGAGTAAATAGCAACCCAATTTATTTTCAAAATATGCTAAGCCTTGGGGTGCCTGGGTGCCTCAATCAGTTAAGTGTCTGACTCTTGATTTCAGCTCATGTCATAATTTCAGGGTCTTGAGCTAGAGCCCCAGGTTTGGCTTTGCGCTCAGCGGGGTGTCTACTTGAAATTCTCTTTCCCCCTGCTTTCTGCCCTTCCACACCTCTAAAATAAATAAATAAACCTTTAAAATTTTGGAAACCTTGTTGCCTTAAACTTTTCCTTTTTTAGTTACAAAATAATATATTCTCATTGTTTAAAAATTCAAAAAGTAGGGATCCCTGGGTGGCGCAGTGGTTTGGCGCCTGCCTTTGGCCCAGGGCGCGATCCTGGAGACCCGGGATTGAATCCCACGTCGGGCTCCCGGTGCATGGAGCCTGCTTCTCCCTCTGCCTGTGTCTCTGCCTCTCTCTCTCTCTCTCTCTCTCTCACTGTGTGCCTATCATAAATAAATAAAATAAAAAGTTAAAAAAAATTCAAAAAGTGCTTAAAAATAAAAAATAAAAGGTAAAGTTTCCCTTCCACCAAATTGCATTTATTTGTTGTATATATTTTCAGACATTTTTCTATGAATATGAAATCACAGACACATGCACATACCATATATACATCTTTTTATGTGTACTTTTTATATAGATGAGATCATACTGAAGATATTGTTTTGCAGTTTGCCTTTTTTGACTCTCTACTGTGGACATCTTTTGTACATATTCAGAAGGAACTATTTTGGCAGATTTGTTCTCAAGCTCTGGTTTCTGGCACTGTCCCAACCGCTTAAATGCCTCAATAATTGTTTTTTTTTTTCAATAACTGTTTTTTATGTAAAAAAGCCCAAACAAATAAAACAAAAACAAAACAAAGAGAAACCCAAAATAAAACAAAACAAATAAAAAATTTTACTTCCTAAAGAAAAGTGTCTTTCAAATAACAAAGAAATTAAGGAATTTGTTTTTAAATATAGTACATGAAAGGTAAATTCAATGTGACATATAGATGATACTCATTTCAGATAATAAATATTTGATAACAATAATAACAAAAAACTAATCTAGTTCTCTGAGTAGCCTTTTTAAGAATTCTTTTATTTTACTCTGGTAAAAACTCAACATGAGATATAGCCTTTTAAATTTTAAGTGCACAATACATTATTGTTGACTAAAGGTACAACGTACAATGGATTGTTAGAGCTTATTCATCTTAATTGAAATTTTGAGTAGCCATTTTTATGATACTCACTATACAGTTTATTGATACTTTGATATATATTCACTTTTAAATGCCTATTATTTGTGAAGCAATTTTCAGACAATGATTTTCTAGAAATCTTGTTTTATGAAATAAAATGTTAATTAAAGGGTTAAATAAACAATTTAATATTAAATATAGATCTTCATTAGCTTCTAGAATTTTTCTTCCTTTTTCAAGATTTTATTTACTTATTCATGAGAGACACACAGAGAGAGAGAGAGGCAGAGACCTAGGCAGAGAGAGAAGCAGGCTCCCTATGGGGAGCCTGATGTGGGACTCAGTCCCAGGACTCCAGGATCAAGACCTGAGCCAAAGGCAGACGCTCAACAATTGAGCCATCTAGGTGCCCCTAGAACGTTTCTTCTGAAGATTCGCAGTCTCCTAGCTATTAATAGCATATGTGATATAACTCCTATTTAAAAGTGGATTGCGGACACTTGACGGGATGAGCACTGGGTGTTTTTCTGTATGTTAGTAAATTGAACACCAATAAAAATTAATTTAAAAAAAAAGAAAAAAAAGTGGATTGCAAAAACAAAAATTCTTCAAATCCTGAAAATTTAGTAAACTAATGTGATTTGCTATATGGCAGTTATGCTAGTATACGAGGCACATTTAGGGGACAATTGTTAAATAAAAGAAGGATGCAATTAAAGGTTAAAAATTATTTTTATTTCAGCAGCAAGTGGAAACAGTTCTACTATTAGGATGCCAATTCATTAGTTCAAAAAACATATGAAATGTAAGGTAGGCTGAGTAAATAGCCCTAAAGGAAATGAAGAGTTAACGAACTATATTCCATTGTGTAAGCACTGCTGGAGAAGATAAGTTTAGTAAGAAAGTTAGAATTCACTGAGACTCACCATGGTCTAGCTGTATTAAACTATTTAAAGCTAACCATGGCTCTAGGAGGTCGGTACTATTATCTTTATTTTATAGATGAGGAACCTCAGGCAAATGAAGTTCAGAACTTTGTCCAAGGTCACCAGAAGGGAAAAGATACAGCTTATAATTATATGCATAGTTCTGATTCAAAACACTGGGATATCACTAAAATTTGGATTATAGAAAGGATATGGTAAGTGTTTTCAAGAAGATTTTTCAAAGAACTACGTATAGCTATATTAGAAGCTGGGAACAGCTTGGAAGTTGCTGCAAGCAGCCTGAGCATTTAGTCTAATAATTTATATAATTCTGTCTTTATGTCATTTTTTAACCTTTCTTCCAGGGAAGGCTAGACACATTTTAATGACGTCAGATAAGGAGATTGTGATAATTAGAGCATTAGGATAACTAAGAGAATGCTCAGTGTTTTAGATAGATAAACACTGGTTATAAAAGAAAACTCACAAACCTGCTCAATATTATGATTTTGAATTTTTGGTTACATCTGTTTTAAGAGAGTCACTAAGACAAAATAATAAATCTGGATAATTTACTCCATTTTTCCTTACTCTGTATGAAACAGATTTTTGGATGATAACTATAAGCAACAAGAATTTAATTAGATATCCTGTTTGTTTCCTCACTTGTAGTCAGTCATAATGTAATTTTCTTGCTTCTCTTTCATTGCTGAGATAAAGAACAGTGAAGTGTTAGTTATCATCACCTTGAAAGTGAAGCATTAGGCTTTACTACATGCTTAGCATATAATTTTGAAAACTGCCACAGTGGAAAATAACTAAACTAAGGATATTAATTTTCACCTTAACAATAAAATGTAACTTTATGTCACAAGGCAGATTTAACTTATTTTCTAAGTCGAAAGGAATGGTGTACATATAAAGCACAGCAACTCAAGCTGATAAAATTCATTAGCCTTGTACATGGATCGTACTTATTTAACTGGGATAGAAATCCCTATGTGGCTCTGTGAATGGTATAATAGTAATAGAAACACTTACTGAGCCTTTATGCATCCACTAAACAATTTATATAGATAAATTTCTTAATTATTATATAACAACCAATGGTACAGTTCCTATCATTATCTTCTTTTTATAGACAATGAAACAGAATTGGAGATTCTGTTTGTCCAGGGTCATACAATCAGTAAGTGGAATTTAAACCTAGACAGTGAGGCCCCAGACCCTGTGCTATTGCCTGAAACTCACAGGAAAATGGATTGGATCATCATAACACATCATCCTGGGTGTCAATTTTACTCAGGGACAGGAAATCTTATCTCACATAAAAACTAATGTCAATAAATTATAGAATACAGATCAAATATTGAAAATAAATTTATAGTTAAAATGTATAGATTTCAAGAGAGTTTCCTGCTTAAGGGTAGCTTCAGGTGATACTTTCAGGTCCTCAAAGTACCGGTTCCTTTGCCAAAAGGGACACTAAATGGAAAAATTCCTAGGGTGCTTTTCATTTAATTATAGATTGAATAGATTGGCATTTATTTTAAGCTCTAACCTCTTAGTGTTTAGTTGTTAATCAGTAAAGCTGTTAGGCATGTTAGAATTAATGAAAACCATCTTGTTTGTTAAATTAGCTTGTTCTAGCATACTTTGTAAGCTCAAGCCAACAGTCTTGCATAAATCAGAGGAGCTTGAGGACTACTGTCCCTAAAGGTACTCACACCATAAAAACATAACTACTACCAGAGGAATGGAAGAGTAGCCATAGCTGTCACTTAAATAAATCCAGATCCAGCACCTCTGTTCAAGAATTCATTATTTTTTCTCACTAAAGATGGTAGAATAAGAATTTAATACCTGGAATCAAACCATCTGGTTTTACATCTGGGCTCTTCTGATTATAAACTTTGTGACGTTGGGGAAGTTATTCCCTTAAAATCTTAGTGTTCTCATTGAGGACACTAAGGATTATATGAGGATAATATTATATGAGGATAGTATGAGGATGATAATGAAGCCTTCAATGGGCTCATTAAATGAAACAATAAAAGTAAAGTACTTGGTTCAGTGTCTGATACATTGAAAATATAAAGTTAGTTATTATTCAGTGAAAATTATGAGCACTTACTATCTAATGTTTAGGATAATTTTCCATTATTAGAGAACTTTTCTTTACTCCTTAATCTGCCCTTAAGCCAAAATCATTAACATTTGTGAAAATGACTTTCTAAATACATAATAATGTTTGTAAGAGTGTTGCTTATAGTGACAAATACCTGGAAACATACAGAATGCCCATCCAATAGAGAAGGCCTCAGCTTCCCTGGTCTGTTTAAGCATATTGGACTAAAGGACCTCTAAAAGCTCTTCCACCTCCATCAAGGACAATTTTTTCACACAGCTATTAGGTAGGCTTGAGACCACTATTCCAAGCAAAAAGGGAAGAAAAGGAAAATTCAAGGATTTGGTGGGTCTTTAAAATTAAGTCACAATGCACAGTATTCTTAATTTAACCAACATATAAAAAGTTTATATATATATATATATATATATATAAACATATAAAAAGTTTATATATATATAAACATACAAAACATATAAAAGTTTATAACATAAACATATAAAAAGTTTATATATATATATATGTATATGTATATATATATACTATCAAGAATAGAAGTCACTATTTAAAACAACGGGAATTATTTCATTTTTAGATATATGGAGTTAATTGTATGCAAATTTTATAATCTTAACATTTATAATAGAATAAAAATAATGGCATCAAAAATAAACCTAGGATATAAATTTGAGGTTAAGATAAAGAAGACTGTATAATTAAGGACTGTCAGGAATTTTAACACTGTCAGGCTGGTTCAACACTCATAAAACAATCAATGTGATTCATAATATCAGCAAGAGAAAAAACAAGAACCATAGGATCCTCTCAATAGATGCAGAGAAAGAATTTGACAAAATACAGCATCCATTCCTGATCAAAACTCTTCAGAGTGTAGGGATAGAGGGAACATTCCTCAACATCCTAAAAGCCATCTACAAAAAGCCCACAGCAAATATCATTCTCAATGGCAAAGCACTGGGAGCCTTTCCCCTAAGATCAGGAACAAGACAGGGATGTCCACTCTCACCACTGCTATTCAACATAGTATTGGAAGTCATAGCCTCAGCAATCAGACAACAAAAAGACATTAAATGCATTCGAATTGGCAAAGAAGAAGTCAAACTCTCCCTCTTCGCCGATGACATGATACTCTACGTAGAAAACCCAAAAGCCTCCACCCCAAGATTGCTAGAACTCAAACAGCAAGTGGGCAGTGTGGCAGGATACAAAATCAATGCCCAGAAAACAATGGCATTTCTATACACTAACAATGAGACTGAAGAAAGAGAAATTAAGGATTCCATCCCATTTACAATTGAACCTAAAAGCATAAGATACCTAGGAATAAACCTAACCAAAGAGGTAAAGGATCTATACCCTTAAAACTATAGAACACTTCTGAAAGAAATTGAGGAAGACACAAAGAGATGGAAAAATATTCCATGCTCATGGATTGGCAGAATTAATATTGTGAAAATGTCAATGTTACCCAGGGCCATTTACACGTTTAAAGCAATCCCTATCAAAATACCATGGACTTTCTTCAGAGTTGGAACAAATTATTTTAAGATTTGTGTGGAATCATAAAAGACCCCGAATAGCCAGGGGAATTTTAAAAAAGAAAACCATAGCTGGGGGCATCACAATGCCAGATTTCAGGTTGTACTACAAAGCTGTGGTCATCAAGACAGTGTGGTACTGGCACAAAAACAGACACATAGATCAATGGAACAGAATAGAGAATCCAGAAGTGGACCCTGAAATGTATGGTCAACTAATATTCGATAAAGGAGGAAAGACTATCCACTGGAAGAAAGAAAGTCTCTTCAATAAATGGTGCTGGGAAAATTGGACATCCACATGCAGAAGAATGAAACTAGACCACTCTCTTGCACCATACACAAAGATAAACTCAAAATGGATGAAAGATCTAAATGTGAGACAAGATTCCAACAAAATCCTAGAGGAGAACACAGGCAACACCCTTTTTGAACTCGGCCACAGTAACTTCTTGCAAGATACATCCACGAAGCCAAAAGAAACAAAAGCAAAAATGAACTATTGGGACTTCATCAAGATAAGAAGCTTTTGCACAGCAAAGGATACAGTCAACAAAACTAAAAGACAACCTACAGAATGGGAGAAGATATTTGCAAATGACCTATCAGATAAAGGGCTAGTTTCCAAGATCTATAAAGAACTTATTAAGCTCAACAGCAAAGAAACAAACAATCCAATCATGAAATGGGCAAAAGACATGAAGAGAAATCTCACAGAGGAAGACATAGACATGGCCAACATGCACATGAGAAAACGTTCTGCATCACTTGCCATCAGGGAAATACAAATCAAGACCACAATGGGACACCACCTCACACCAGTGAGAATGGGGAAAATTAACAAGGCAGGAAACCACAAATGTTGGAGAGGATGCAGAGAAAAGCAAACTCTCTTACACTGTTGGTGGGAATGTGAAATGGTGCAGGCACTCTGGAAAACTGTGTGGAGGTTCCTAAAAGAGTTAAAAATAGACCTGCCCTAGGGCCCAGCAATTGCACTGTTGGGGATTTATCCCAAAGACACAGATGCAATGAAACGCCGGGACACCTGCACCCCGATGTTTCTAGCAGCAATGTCCACAGTAGCCAAACTGTGGAAGGAGCCTTGGTGTCCATAGAAAGATGAATGGATAAAGAAGATGTGGTTTATGTATACAATGGAATATTACTCAGCCATTAGAAACGACAAATACCCACCATTTGCTTCAACGTAGATGGAACTGGAGGGTATTATGCTGAGTGAAATGAGTCAATCAGAGACGGACAAACATTATATGCTCTCATCACTTGGGGAATATAAATAATAGTGATAGGGAATAGAAGGGAAGGGAGAAGAAATGGGTAGGAAATATCAGAAAGGGAGACAGAACATAAAGACTCCTAAGTCTGGGAAACGAACTAGGGGTGGTGGAATGGGAGGAGGGCAGGGGGTGGGGGTGACTGGGTGATGGGTACTGAGGTGGGCACTTGACGGTATGAGCACTGGGTGTTATTCTGTATGTTGGCAAATTGAACATCAATAAAAATAAATTTAATATTAAATAAAGAAAATCAAATGCTAACACACTTGATAATTATTGGGATTCTCCTCTTTTATACTCTAAGAAATGGTTTTGTGAATAGTATATATGTTGTTTGATACAAAAATGGCCATCATGTCTGAAGAGCTGTGGAACATGTATTTGTTCCCACCAGGAGGAGTATTTGTAGTACCACAAGATTAATTTTTCAGCAGAGAATGCATAAATCAAATTAATTAAGCATAACTGGGTATTGTGGATAAAGTTTAGCAGAGAATGTCAATTTGGGCTTGTTCTGTATTGTCCAAATGTAATGCAAAATTTATAAATAGTTATTGCAGTAATATACAAATTCATGGACATTGCTCACCATTTAAATCCTTCAAAATTTTCCTTCCTTTTTAGGAGAATTAAATAAAATGCTTCCACACTTGCAATATAAAATATTTGCTTTATTTGAGTTTTAATGTAAAAATTCTTCAAATGTGTACTATGGGCAAAAGATTTTTGAATCCTCATTAAAGTGTTCCTCTGCAATGTGGATTTACATTTTTGAACATGTATTCTATTTTTAAATTGAAAACTAGCATTAGAACAAATATTCAAATTAGTTACTGATTTTCCCACTCTGCCACTGCATTAATTGTAACTGCCCTTTGAAACTCTATGAAGTAAAGGCTATAATGCCAGAAATATAATTCACAAATATTTCCTTTAAAAATCAAATGTTATAGCTACATACTATATTCTATCATTTATGTGTACCCTTATTTTAGGAATGAGATAATTTTTGCTTTGAAACCCATAGTATGGGAGCCCTGGTGGCTCAGTGGTTTAGCGCCACCTTTGATCCAGGGCCTAATCCTGGAGACCCAGGATTGAGTCCCATGTTGGGCTCCCTGCATGAAGCCTGCTTCTCCCTCTACTTGTGTCTCTGCCTCTCTCTCTCTCTGTCTCATGAATAAATAAAATCTTTAAAAAATAAAAAAGAAACCCGTAGTATGAAATAATAAATTACTTATAAAACTATGTATTTTAATCATAATTTATTAGCAGCTTGAAAATACTTTCTATTTAGATTTTAGGAAACTTGTCTCTCTTATCAAAGGTGAGAAAAACAAAAGCATTTTTTGTGCTCCTGAATAAAGCTAGCTACTGTTCCTGTGGCTGGGCTGTAGACTGCCACACACTGGAAATTCCACAAAATAGAAAAGCATTTGTGTTTCTTGCTTTGATTTGTTTTCTAGGTTACCAGTGCTGTTACTTTGCTTTTCTCTCAGATACTTGAGAGCAGAAATGAAAGGCCAAGGATGAAGATCCAGCTATTGTGACTGTCTCCACTGTAATGAAATTCTGTTTTCTGACAATTTGTTTCTCATTCTTCCCCAAATATATCTAAGAAATGTTTACAAATCAGGCAATTAAAATAAGTACACAATGGAACAGAATAGAGAGGCCAACACACCCACACATATATGGACAACTGATTCTTGATGAAGTTACAAAGGCAATTCAGTAGAGAAAGGATAGTTTTTCAAAAATGATGCTGGGACAATTAGATACCCATATGAAAGAAAGACAGAAAGAGGAAAGAAAGAAAGAAAGAAAAAGAATGAAAGAAAAAGAAAAGAAAAAGAAAGAAAGAAAGAAAGAAAGAAAGAAAGAAGAAAGAAAGAAAGAAAGAAAGAAAGAAAGAAAGAAAGAAGAAGAAAAGAAAAGAAAGGAAAGAAGGAAAGGAAAGGAAAGGAAAGGAAAGGAAAGGAAAGAAAGGAAAGAAGAAAGAAAGAAAGAAAAAAGAAAGAAAGAAAGAAAAAGAAAGAAAGAAAGAAAGAAAGAAAGAAAGAAAGAAAGAAAGAAAGAAAGAAAGAAAGACTTCAATCTATATTTGGTACCACATACAAAAACTGGTCAGATCTAAATGTGAACTCTCAAGGTATAAAACTTCTGAAAAAGCATAGAAGAATATCTTTGTGATCTTGTGCTAGGCAAAGATTTCTTAGAGATGACATCAAAAACATAGTTCATAAAAGGAATAAAGATAATAAATTGGACTGCATCAAAATTACAAATTTCTGTTCTCTGAAAAACTATGAAAGAACTGTGAAGAAGATTTAAAAAAATCCATGGATTTGTGGATGGTAAATCACTACAAAAAAGATGTTTAACATCCTTAGTCATTAGGGAAATGCAAAGTACAACCACAATGAGATACTACTGCATATCTATCAAATGGCTAAAATTAAAAGAAATGACCCAAGTGTTGGCGCTCCTGGTAAGAATGCAAAATTGTACAACTACTTTGGAACAGCTAATTCTGAAAAAGTTAAATATACACATAACATGTGATTCCTCAGTTTATTTATATAACATTCCAGAAAATGCAAACTAGTCTGTAGGAACAGCACATCAGTCGTTGCCAAGGTAGTAACAAAGAAAGGCATGATGAAACTTTTGGGGGTGATACGAATTTTCATTATCTTGTCTATGGGTGATAACTCTGCAGGTATATAGATTTATTAAAACATCATAATGTGTACTTTATGTACAGTTGTATATATTGTACTTTAATAAAATTGTTAAGTTGGGGCACTTGGGTGGCTCAGTTGGTTAAGTGTCTGCATTCAGCTCAGGTCATGATCCTGGGATCCTGGAATTGAACCCCAGAGTCCAGAGTCTGGCTTCCTGCTCAGCAGGAAGCCTGCTTCTCCCTCTGCCCCTCCTCCTCCTCATGTGCACTCTCTCTCTCTCAAATAAACAAATTTAAAAAAAAATTATCTTGTGTATTCAGATAAATCCTATCTAGGTGAATAAAAACAAAAAAAGAAAAACACCACAAATAAATGAAATTGCAGTGCTTGGCTTAAATATCTACAACAAAGATAATACTGTAGCAATTATTGAGTTTTATGTACATGTGTTTGTGTGACCTGGTGGTAGTTGGGATTGTATATAGGTTCATAACAGAAAAGGTATAAACAGATGTCAAATAGCCATGGTCAGCCAGAATCTATCAATAGATTCTGTGTTAAGCATCATCTCATGTAGAAGTACGAACATTTGACCCCAAAAAAGAATATTATAAAATAATAGAGAACATATCACTATGCAAGTAATTTAAAGACAGCCTTTGAAGAAAAATAAGCATATTATATGCCAGAAATAATACTTATAAAAATATTCACAGTAGAAAATATAATATAGTGCATAAATTAAATTAATTATATAAAGAAAATAATTATTTTCTTTTAGAAAACTGCCATAATAAAATTAAGTTAACTAATAGACCAAGAAAAGCTACAAAAATAAAAGTATGTTACAAGATACCTAAGGTAGTATATACACATCAAAAGTAGAGCACTGTAGTTAGAAGTCACCTATAATCTTTCTTTTAAAGATTTTATTTATTTATTCATGAGAAACACACACACACACAGAGAGAGAGAGAGAGAGGCAGAGACACGGGCAGAGAGAGAAGCAGGCTCCATGTAAGGAGCCTGATGTGGGACTCGATCGATCCCAAGACCCCAGGATCACACCCTGGGCCCAAGGCAGGTGCTAAACCGCTGAGCCATCCAGGGATCCCCCAAAGTCACCTATAATCCTTGGCTGGGAAAAAATATGAATTGAAAAATCAAAATAGGTCATTACTGTCTCTGTATGAGGGTGTTTTTTTTTTACAAAATTTTCTCTTTTTATTCTCCGTTTCATTTCAAACTTTTTGTATCAAAAAGTGATTAAGTACTAATCCTTGAAAAGCATTGTTTTGATGACAATTTAAAATGAAATTAGGTAACTTAAAATAAAAGATGTAGTTAAGTTGCCTTTCGCCAGTATTATAAATCACAGCAGATGTATTTTTTAAAGGAGTCACAGTTGTCTTAAAGCCAAAATTATTTTACCTGTAGGATTGCAATACCAATTAATTTCTTTCTAATTCAGTGGAAAAGCAAGCAAAAGGTATAAATAGGCAATTCTCAAATGAACAATAAAAATATGAAAAGACATTCACTATTATTGCTAAGATAAGAAATACAAATATATAATTATAGGAAATTAATTTGGGGATGTTCATTAAAGATGTGAATATTGTGACATTACCTCTCACTGTGTTTTTAGTTATTTTCTTGTTTGGATTTCAATGTATTATCTAACCTTTTTTCAATGCATATCATTTTCACAAAATAAAACGTTATTTAAAAACTGCCATTACCCCATTTGTTGTTTGCAGAAAAATTAAGACCAACTGATCAGAAAACAGAATTCAGAACAGAGGGCAGCCCGGGTGGCTTAGCGGTTTAGCGCTGCCTTCAGCCCGGGGCGTGATCCTGGAGACCCAGAATCGAGTCTTACATCAGGCTCTCTGCAGGGAGCCTGCTTCTCCCTCTGCCTGTGTCTCTGCCTCTCTCTCTCTCTCTCTCTCCTCTCTCTCCCTCTCTCTCCCTCTCTCTGTGGGTGTCTCTTATGAGTAAATGAATAGAATTTTTTTTTTTTATTTATGATAGTCACACACAGAGAGAGAGGCAGAGACATAGGCAGA
The DNA here is from genome assembly GCF_018345385.1 of Vulpes lagopus. Taxonomy (NCBI): domain Eukaryota; kingdom Metazoa; phylum Chordata; class Mammalia; order Carnivora; family Canidae; genus Vulpes; species Vulpes lagopus. The sequence goes on along the minus strand of NC_054848.1, from coordinate 69,010,858 downwards.
GGGAGAAGCAGGCTCCATGCACCGGGAGCCTGACGTGGGATTCGATCCCGGGTCTCCAGGATCGCGCCCTGAGCCAAAGGCAGGCGCCAAACCGCTGCGCCACCCAGGGATCCCATGAATAGAATCTTAAAAAAAAAAAAAAGAATTCAGAACAGAACCAGGCAGTTTAATTAATATGATAAAGTGGTATTTCAAATAAGTGTGAGACAGAGATACTATCAAATAAACAGTACAAAAAAGTAGCTAGCTAATAAAAAATATATTTAAAAAATATCTGAATCAGTAAGTCATTGCTTACTTCAAAATACTATTTACTCATGGTACAAAATGAAACCACTATAGTACTATCAAAATATAAGAGCATTCATTACAAAAAAGTATATCTATCTTTTTAAATGAAAATAATAAAGTTGCAGAACAATATTTATGGCATAACCTCACTGATTTAAATTCTTGTTTCCATAGTATACGTTTTGATTAAAATTATGAAATGAAAGAATACACACATAGTTAAGTTTTATTCACCATTATATTACCATCCTCTACCACATGTGCCTGGCACAAAAACATAACCAGTTGAATGACTAAATAAATGACTCTTAGGCATTGTTGGTAGGACTGTAAATTGTGATAATTTTTCTGGGGAGAAGTTTGGCAATATGTGTCAAAGAATAAAATGAACATACATTTTTTTCCAACACTCCCATTTCTAGGAATTCATCTTAGGACTAATTTTCACAAATGCATATAGTAGGTATCCAGGGATAATTTTTTTATAATGGAAAAAAAGTATATGCTAGTGGAGAAATGGTGTGGAAAGGAGCTGCTCTACAACAGAAATCTGGTTAAATAAGTTACGCCAAATATTTCCATGGAATATGTATCTATTTTAAAATTAGAGGTTGATCATTTACCATGAAAATATAGCTGCAACTGATAAGTGAGCAGATTACAAAACATATGTTTCATTTAGAGAACAGTTTATATAAACAAGCCAGTGTGTAGATGCACAAAGAAATTTCTTGACGGAAATGTATCAAAATGCTAACAATGGTTATCATTTGGTTGTTAAGATTATGTTTTTTACCATCATTGTAATTTTCTATATTTTTCTTTACAATGCTAATATATCTTGAAAATTAGAAATAAACAATAAAAGTAAATTTATTTACAAAATAGAAAAGTGTTCTCTAACTTTTTAAAAATATATGACTAAATGACAGCACAAATTCTATAATAAGAGGTAACAAATGTTAATCAAACTTTAATATTTTTCCTCATTTGAAGTGATAATTCATCGTATTTTATATTTTAATTTATTGCTTGTATTCTATGAGCCGGTTTAGACACTGAATGTAATTAATCAGGCTATTTTATACATTAATATATCAAATCATCTCTATGGGTCTTTTTGCTTCCACAGAAATATCAAGATATCTCCTAACTAAATTTTTCAAAGACTGTAATAGAACCTGTGAATTTTTATTCAAATACAGATAGGTAATTCTTGTCATTCATAAAAATGGTCTAAATATGTTTCTTACCTTTAATGAAAAGTAAACACTGGTCTTTTGGGTTGTACCAAGGGAGGTGTTCCGTAGCAGAAAAGAATCCTGTAAATAAAAATAACAGATACCTGTTTTTAAGCTTCTTTTTACAAAAGTTTATTGACATATTCCTGGACTTGCAAATCATACTTTAGTGTGGCTGGAATATTACAATGTTAGAAGGAAATTGGTGGCAGATGACATTGTAAAGTATAACCTGACAGAGGGTGCACTTTCATCAGCACAAATTCCCCCTCCCAGCCTGCTGTTCATGGAATTGAAAACTGCAGCACAGAAGTATAGAGCAAGCCGTCTGCTTTTAAATAATACTACCTAACTTTTGAATGCCCTTGTACTTCACCTACAAGTTTGTTGCAAGCATTGAGAAAAGCTAGTGGCAAGTCAACAGCAAGATTTGGGTATATTATATGCCAGTTTAAAAAGAAATATAGCAAAAATGGTGTAACTGACTCACGGAAACATGAGTTCACAACCCCTGTCGATGGATATAAACCAGGCTTGCCAAACACGACAGCTAGTACTTATTAAAACTGACACGTGAATGCATTCTGCCTGCTTTCTAGCACCTTCCCCCTTTGCCAATAAACGACTCCCCTTTTTTCTCTAGTATAGAAATAAAGCTCAAGGATATTTAGATAAAGAGATTTTTTTTTAAAATCACCCATAATCTACCCAATGATGCCATTTGGAGTATTTTCATCCAATTTTTTAGAAACAGATTTTTGTCAAGAGGCTCCTGACAAACCAAACGGGAATTCAGGATGAGATGATGGGAGAAAAATACGCCTCTTCCCTTGTTAGGAACCATGACTAATATTTTTACCTCATATTTAAGCTTGTTTTTGATTTATATAACTATAAAGATAGAATTTTCAGGGGAAATAAACGTTTTCCAATGGTGTGTGCCTCAGCTACCAAGGAGCGTCTGGGAAGGTGGGTGGAGCCTGGAGGGCGGCTGGTGCGTTCGGTCATTCATTAGGCTTAGAGCTTGTCAATCAAATTTGCCCAGCAAATGAGGCGCGATCTAAAGGCACACTGGGAACTAAATTAACGGCAGTTCTGACTGCAAGGGTGGGGGCTGGCGATCTAAACGCTGAAGAGATCTTGAAGTCTTACACTGTGCCATTAGGTGCAGCACGCCTCTGTCCGTCGCAGCTGCAGTGAGAGGCCTTGCCACCGCCACTCTCGCGCAGGCCTCTATTGTGGCTTCCGCGTCTGCGCGATCACCGCAGCCTAACCCAGCCCCGCCCTGCGCTGTTACCTTCGCTGCTGCAACCTCCTCAACCCCAGCCGCTGCCGCTACCCAAGCATACGTGAGTCATTTTCTGCCCATCTCCGAGCGCGCGGTCTCAGTGGTAGTCACCACATTAAGAGGTTTGCAGGTTTGCAAAATGGCAGAAGAGGATCTTAACATGGTCTCGGAACCTGCCGCCCAAAGGGTTACTGAAGAGAAGATGGCTAGCTCGTCTAGTGATTCTGGGGAAGAATCGGACAGCAATAGCTCTAGCAGCAGCACTAGTTGCAGCAGCAGCAGTGGCCGCAGCCGCTTATATAGAAAGAAGAGGGTATCTGGGCCTTCCAGAAGAGCACGGGGGGCTCCGCTGGGTAAAAGTTTTGTGGATCGGCTGCCTCAGGCAGTTAGAAATCGTGTGCAGGCGCTCAGAAATATTCAAGATGAATGTGACAAGGTTGACATCCTGTTCTTAAAGGCAATTCACGATCTCGAAAGAAAATATGCCGAACTCAATAAGCCTCTATACGATCGGCGATTTCAAATAATCAATGCAGAATATGAACCTACAGAAGAAGAATATGAATGGAATTCAGAGGATGAGGTGTTCAGCAGTGATGAGGAGGTGCAGGAAGACAGCCCTATTGAAATGCCTGCCTTAGAAAGTGAGGAGGAAGATGATAACCCTAAGGAAAAACCTCAGGTAAAGGCTGAAGAAAACGAGGTTCCAAAAGAAATTCCTGAGGCAAAGACTGAAGAAAACGCAGAGTCTAAAGATTTTCTGGGTATAAAGCCTGAAGTAGTCCCCCAGCAAAATGCAGAAGATCAAAAACAGCCTAAGGCAGCAGAGGCTAAGGCAAAGGCTGCTGTAATAGAGGCTCCTAAAAGAATTTCTGAGGTCAGGCCTAAAGAAAGAGTAAATCTTAAAAGAGCTCGTAAGGGAAAGCCTAAAAAAGAAGATCCTAAAGGCATTCCTGACTATTGGCTGACTGTTTTAAAGAATGTCGACAAGCTTGGGCCCATGATTCAGAAGTATGATGCCCCCATTTTGAAGTTCTTGTCAGATATTAGCCTAAAGTTCTCAAAACCTGGCCAGCCTATAAGCTACACGTTTGAATTTTATTTTCTACCTAATCCATACTTCAGAAATGAGATGCTGACCAAGACATATATAATAAAGTCAAAACCAGATCACAACGATCCCTTCTTCTCTTGGGGATGGGAAATCCAAGATTGCAAAGGCTGTAAAATCGATTGGAGAAGAGGAAAGGATGTTACCGTGACAACCACCCAGAGCCGCACAACTGCTAGTGGAGAAATTGAAATTCAGCCAAGAGTGGTTCCTAATGCATCATTCTTCAATTTCTTTAGCCCTCCTGAGATTCCTAAGATTGGAAAGCTAGAACCACGAGAAGATGCCATCCTGGATGAAGATTTTGAAATTGGTCAAATTTTACATGATAACGTCATCCTGAAATCAATCTATTACTATACAGGAGAAGTCAAAGGTACCTATGATGATGGTAAAGATTATGGAAACAGGAAATATCGAAAATAAAAAAAGAGGCAGCCTGAAGAAATTTTCAAGCATCTCAAAACCTCAAGCAGAAGTAAAGCAGGTTTATATAGGCTCATGTGAGATGCGGAAGGGGGGGGGGGCTTGGTGGTGGAAGGGCAGGGTGGCTTCTTTATAAACTCAACACAAGCATTCCTTACAGTCTTGTGTTTTCATATTTTCTTGGTAGTCTAAAAAATGTCTTACAGAGTCTAAGTATCAGTTTAGCTTATTGTAGTGTAATATTCTTCAAATATGTAAATGCTGCCAGTTATCTAAAGCATGCTAGTTTGGTGCTACAGAGTTTTGATTTTTGTGAAGTCCTTTTGTCATGTTCCTATTAGAATGTAGCTGTGAAAACTCATAATTGTCAATAGAGACAAATATTTGCTTGAAAAAAAGTTTCTGAAGTTACCAATGCAAGTGGTTTTTCTTTTCCAGCCCAGAAAACTAAAGGTTTAAATTTGCTTGTACTAGCTGTGCCTTCATTACTTTGCTATAGAAATACAGTACTTACATTAATTAGAACAGATAAATAGTGAAATATGACTGCTTGAAAAAAGATTAGCATAAATTTAAGAATGTCCATCAAGACCACATACGATATGACTGAACTTATTTATGTGACATAGTGATCTATAAATTAATAATAATGAAGTTATTGTTTACCACTGAAGTGTTAATATGACATAGTATTTTTTAAGTTTCCTCATCTTATACTGTGTAATTGTAAACTAAAGTTACTAACCACATTTTCTTTATAATATGTTCTATTTTGTCTTTCACTGAGATGATCACTTTATATCATTTGATATTTTTTCATGTTCTGTTGCTTTCTAAAATAAATGTCAAAGTGTATCATGCTATAAAAATCTAACATTTTTTCCTAATTATAAAAAAGTGGGTCTTCTAGAAAAAGTAGAAAATACTGAGGAAAAGGAAAATTTAAAAGGAATTTATAACTATTATTAACATTCTGATATGTTTCCCAGATCTTTTTCTTTAAAGATTTTATTTATTTATTCATGAGAGACACACACACACACAGAGAGAGGCAGGCTTCCTGCAAGGAGCCTGATATGGGACTCAATCCCAGATCCCGGATCACACTCTGAGCTGAAGGCAGCCGCTCAACCACTGAGCCACCCAGGTGTCCCTGTTTCCCAGATATTAGTTCTTCTTTGGAGGATACACATTCAAGTGATTAGAGAGAAATGGAACATGGCAGGAAGGCTAAAGGAGAGAAGAAAGGGAGGAGAGAGAGGTAGGGAAAAGGAGAAGGAAGAGGGAAAGAAGGAGGGTGGGAGGCAGAAGGAAGGGAAAGGTAGGGGAGGAAGGGAAAGGGCAGGAGGGAAAAGGGAGGAGGGGGGGGAGGAGTAGAATGGATGTGGGGAGGAGTGGGGATGGGGCAGAAGGGGTAAGAGAGAAGGAATGCCTTACCAAAAAGGACATCTATATAAGCCATTGCTTTCACTTCCAAGAGTAGGAGGGGTAAATGACCTAGGATGAGCAAGTGACTCAGGCCTGACTTGGGAGGAGGTCACACTCCCAGATGTGGCATTTTTTTAATAAGTGGCATCAGACTTTCACCTCTTCAGCACCATGCAACTGGTTACAGGGTGATCCTTAGATTTTTGGGTTGAAATTTGTGTGAAGAGGAGGCCCCTTAAAACTCAGCTTACCAGAGAGCTTTGCACAGGGCACAGAAGCAGAGGCACAATAAATAGTAAGTAGTATTTTATTTTACATTTGCCATTTCTCCATCCGCATATATTTTCCTTCAAAACCTGAAGGAAAAAGGTGTGGCAGGAGGATTTGGGGATTTCTGGGTTTCTAGGCATAAAATTAATCTAATAGTCTTTCCAAATACCATGATACATGGTTTGATATCTTGCTTTTATCCCTGTTTAGTGATAGCCCAGCCCCATATCTATGTGTCAAAATATTACAATCCATGACACTATAACCAATGATGTGTGTTTGCATATTTAGGTTGTTAGGATTTATACAAAACCAGGAAGCAAATTACTGCTTTTAGCAACACCACTGCAATTTTGACAGTGCCTTTGTTTTATTCCTGAGATATTTGTATTCATCAAGAAAGGGTATGGGAGCAGATTTAATTATGTAGCAGGACCAAAGTGAAGACTACAGTAAATATGGTGTACATGGATCACTGCTGCAGACATTCCCAAATCAAATATATACTGTGCTTGCCGGACAACACAGCAGAGCCCGTAAAACTTGGAGTGCAAAACCTTTATTGCATCTTAGAACACTTAGTGAAGTAATTTACCCCCTTCCCATTCTGTATTTTCCAATATTAAAAGAACGCATCTCAGAATATTTGCAAAAAAGAAGCAGAAATGCAGAATATAAAAATCATTAAGAAGCACACTACAGGAAGATATCCTGTTTGTAGATTGGTTTATTTCCTCCCAGTCGTCTCTTGAATAGGTTTTATCACAACTTCTTGGCTTAAATCTAAAGGTTAATTAGAGCTGGGTGGGTGTAAGAAGCAAAGCGGAAAGACAGTGTTTAGGTATTTTTACCTTTCCTGTTTAAGGCGTAGGTGGGAGGGTGGGAGAAAGGGAGGGGCAAAGTGGGTGTCAAAGATTTTTCCTTCAGTAAAGCAGGAATTCCGGAAATGCAGGCTGTTTGTGGTAGGTGCTTCTACCGCCTTGGCTTGTGAAGGTGGCTAGAGCAGAGAAACCTCTGGCACATTCGTTGGCTGCAATTTTGTCCATCATACTTAGCCAGCCAATGACTAGTGCCAGAAGGAGGAGCCGACTGGGCTTGGAACTCAGGAGCAGGAGGCTGAGGCAAGAGAAGAGTTTTGCTCAGTCTTCTACTTCTTCTGGCAAGCTCTTTTCCTTTTGCTGTAATTCAAGGCTGAAGCCAGCTGCCTTCATTCCTGCTCCTAACCGGACTAAGGAGGACCTCCTCTCCCTCCACTCTCCTTCCTTCTCCTCCTAAGCAGTAGCTGGAACCGCGGAAAAGGTAATGAAGAAGCTCGATCTAAGTGGACAAAGTGACAATACAGATCGTCAAATGATGCCAATTATCCGTTATGTCGGAGTCTAGAGGTACTGGTGCCCTTGTCCTCAAAAAACTTAAGGGATAATGTGATAGGATAGGAGCCAAATTTGAAAAGGAATTGCAGGCTCTTGAGAAAAAGTGTAAACCCTCCTTTGAGGTAGGTGTTTGTGCCCACTAGTGCATGTATTAGGACAACCAGCAGTGTAATAATTTCAGTACACTTGTGGATTACTTCACATGTTGTTTTGTGGTTTTTGAAGAGTATTTTTTAAATTAAAATGAAATATTTAAGTATTAAAATACATAGCATTTAGAAGTATATTTTTCTTCAAGAGATGCAGAACAAAAAAAAAATTCTCTAAAGCATCTTTGCTTATTGCTATGTAGTTTAGTCCTTATGATTTGTGTGTGTGAGAGAGATAGCTTTTAGAGAGTGGGAAAATTACTAGAACTCTTCACTGAAGCTAATATTTACTTGGGGGAAAAACATCCTTGGAGAACCAATCCAAGTGTGTGTTTTGCCTCCAGCTCAGAAGTAGGAGAGTTTACATCAACTTGTACCAGATGTGCCTTCATTATGGTGCTATAAAAATGTGATTTGTTGTGGTATGGTACCTTACAAAATTTTATCACTTGAATAAAGTAGCCTAGAGTTAAGAATTTTCAAAAACACATTAATATGAAGTCTCCTGGATTACTTTTTAAAATTTTTGTGTGACACATGGATTTACAAAGAAAAAATTAAACATAATGAAGCTGTTTTTATCTTGTAGTGCTGACAAAAGTTACTGTTTGCAAGTGTTTTACTCACTTGTGCTCATGAGTTATGTAAGCTAAGGTGATGAAGTATTATTTTCTTTGCACTATGCTTCACTGAAAACTGTTACTTTATCACTGTTTTATTATATATTCTGATTATAAAATATATTCATTATAGAAAATTTGGAAAATATACTGAAAAGCCTAAAAATTATTTTAAAACAATTCCGCCTTCAAAGATAACCACACTTTACCTGAAAATGTCTATAGCTTTATTAATGTAACTACTATTCTATCACTATCACTTTTCATTTAGTATACTTTGTTTTAACATATATGAAATGGATATACCATGATTTTTGCATCAGCTTCTTATCATGGGCATTTAGGTTAGGAACATCTTTTTCTAATTGATTAGCAATGATAATCACTGTCTTTGAATTAAAGAAAAATGTTGTGTATGCTGAAACATTTTCTCTTTTGATTTTTTTTCATTCTTTGTCCCTGCATAATTTTTATGTTAATATGGTCACATTTATCCTTTTTTCTCCCATAATAGATTTTGGGTATTTGGCTTACAAAGACCTGTCCACATCAAGATCATTTTTGAAAATTGCTCATATTTTCTTACAGGACTCTTATAGTTTCATTTAATGCTTTAACCCTTCTGGAATAATTTTGATGAAAATATTGAGGTAGCTCTACCACTTTTTTTTTTTCTCTCAACACAACTCACCAGTTGTTTCAACACCATTTATTGAGGGATGTCTGGGTGGCTCAAATCAGTTAAGTGTCTGACTCTTGGTTTCTGCTCAGGTCATGAGCGCATGGGTATTGGGATTGAGCCCAGCCTCAGGCTCTGAGCCCAGGGCCTGGTGTGCTTGAAAGAGGTCTGTCCCTTTGCCCCTCTCCCTGCCTGCTTGTGCACCTCTCTCTCTCTCAAATAAATAATTAAAAAAAACACCATTAATTGGATATTAAATATCCAATGTAATTATTTGCCACTTTTATTTTTTTATTTTTTTATTTTTTTCACTTTTATTATATAATTAATTGCCTAATGTCTTTGGGCCTACTCCTTGCCTGTTTTGTTCAAAATGGTTATTCTTGTGCCAGCATAAATCTTTTCAAACAAATCTCTGATATACATTTTATTATCTGGTAAGAAAAGAACCTTAAAGAATTTATTTTTAAGATTTTTTGGATATTTTCACCTATTTATTTTTCCAGATGAGCTGCAGTATTTTTTTTCAGGCTCCCTCCCCAAAGCCTATGGATATTTTGATTGGAGTTTTTTTGAATTTATAGATAATTTTATAGGGAATCAAGAATTGCATCTTATTCAGTCCTTTTATCTAGTGACAAGATGTGTCTTTCCATTTAATCAAGTCTTCTTATATCCTTCAGTAGAATTTTAAAGTTTCCCTGTTAAAATAGGCTTCTCGAAAATATTCCGAACTTGTTCCTTAGTTTCTTCTTCCTTAGTCTGCCTTTTGCATATGCTTTTTTGCTTCTTATTAAATCATCTATGCTTAAGTGTTGCCCCTATCTTTAAGCTTTGAATGGAGGCAACTGTTTCCTAAAGTGTGATGTGTGAAAAGGTAAGAAGAAATGAGCTTGAGCATCTCAGAAGCTTCAATTCAGGTTTGTCTCCTATTCTTCTCTAAATTGCTGCATCCTCTGCCTGAGGCCATTTTTCTCAATTTATGTTGTTCTGTCCATTGCCAGCTTTGGAATGAATGTAGATCAGTATGACTAAGTGAAATGTCTTGAGTTAGAGGTGTTCTGTGGTGATGTAGTAGTTAATTTCTGCTCAACTTACTGGCCAGCATCTGTATTTATTTCTTGCTTGTCTTTCTCATATTGAAGCAATCTCCAGAATATAAAGATGATATGATGGTATACTTTTCTTCTTTACTTCAGCTCCCCTTTTGTTCTGTAGTATGGAGATGTTTCTAAAAAGGGTGTTTTTGCTACTTTCATTATCTGCCACAGGCCTAAATCAAATATTCAGGGCTTGAGCTCTTTAAGGAAATCTGTACACTGCCCAAGACCTGTTAAAGCAAGCATTAATTCGTAGTCCTGCATTTTTTTTGTTAAAATTTCCTCAAACTAAAAGATATTCTTTCCCGTGTGTGTTGCTTGTGATTGTGACTGTTTCTTTGATCTGAAGATGATTTCTGCCTTTATCTTTTATTCTGATGATTCTGTTGCACATGCAGGATTGAGAACCATAGAGCAATGTAGAAAAGGATCTCTAAGAGGGGCATATATAATGTTCTCTAAATGTATTGACCTCAGAAAACTTTTTCTGCAACACAGCTATTAACAACTCCCCTAATTAGTGTTCCTAAAATATCAATTTGGTGAATTTGGCTTTGGCTAAATATGTAAATTAGCCCATCTTCATTTATTAGTAAAAGCATCTCCTTACATTAAAAAAGAAACTTGTTAAAAAAACTTTTTTAAGACAATTAAAGAACTCATAGAAAGTTGCAAATATAGTACAGGAAAGTCTTTTGTACCCTACCCTCAGCTGTCCCAAATGGTAATACCTTATATGACTATAGTACAATACTCAAACCAGGAAATTTTCATTGGTAAAATCTACAGACCTTATTCAGATTCTGCCACATTTTATGTGCATTCCTCTGTGTGCATGCATGGATGTGTGTATGTGTGTAGTTCTATGGAGTTTTACCACATGTACAGATTCATGTACAGATTCAATCAAGATTCAGAACTGTTCCATGATCACAAACTAACTCCCTCGGACTAACGTCTTCCCTCTTGTACCTAATGTCTGGCAATCATTAATTTGTTTTCAGTATTGAAATGAAAAAGTTATATAGATGGTTATATAAATGGAATTATACAGTATGTAACTTTTGGAGATTGACCTGTTTTAATTCAGCAAAATAATTTTAACATCCATTCAGGTTGTACCTGTATCAATAGTTTGTTCTTTTTATTGCTGACTACTATTCCAGTATGTTAACAACTGATCTGTGACTATACTATAGAAGAATAAAACTGGGAGAAAAGCAAACAGGACTGCCAGTGGCCAGAACCTCCCATAGGGATGAAAGAAGGAATTACAAGGTCTTTATAAAATTTGAAAGTTTAATAGTATCAGTAGAAAATGCTTATGTGATGCTTACCATGTACCAGGAATATATAAATTATTATTTATGTAATTCTTGCTACAGTCTTAAATAGGTACAATTATTATCTCTATTTAACAAATGGAGAAACTGAGGTACAGAGAGGTTAAGTAGTTTTTCCAAGCTCACACAAATGGTTAAATGACAACGCCAGGCTTTAAATTTGGCTGTCTTATACCCACCATTTGCTTCGACGTGGATGGAACTGGAGGGTATTATGCTGAGTGAAATAAGTCCATCGGAGAAGGACAAACATTATATGGTCTCATTCATTTGGGGAATATAAAATAGTGAAAGGGAATAAAGGAGAAAGGAGAAAAAATGAGTGGGAAATATCAGAAAGGGAGACAGAACATGAGAGACTCCTAACTCTGGGAAACGAACAAGGGGTGGTAGAAAGGAAGGTGGGCGGGGGGTGGGGGTAACTGGGTGACGGGCACTGAGGGGGGCACTTGATGGGATCAGCACTGGGTGTTATGCTATATGTTGGCAAATTTAACTCCAATAAAAAAAATAAAATAAATAAAAATTTAAAAAATAAAAAAAAACTTGGCTGTGGCTTGAGTCTATGTTCTTAACTGCTCTACTGTACCAGTTTCTACCATGCTATGCCAATTAGGAAAGCATCTTCCTTGTCCATTCTCAGGACTACACAAGGGCCCAAGGAGAGCTGTAAAGAAATAATAAGTACAACCTGGAGGCAAAGGGGTTGTCCATCTATAGAGGAAAACTAAGAATTTCATCTTAGCTAACAGTGGTGTGCCCTCAATTCACTTGTAGATCATGTCTGAATAGCTTTTTCAATGTTTCTTGCTTAATTAGACCACTGGATGGGGTTTAGGATCTGGGTGCTATCCATCGTATTCAGGGGTATGATGAGAACTGGCTTAGTAAATGTATATTTTAATTAAATGCAGAATGATCTATTAAAGATTTCTTTTACCTTTCCAACTTCTTATATATTTATCAGCCCCTGTCTGTTTTCCTGTAGTCAACAACAATAAAGATTCTTTTAAGTCAATAGATGTAAAAAGGGAAAAGTGATTTACTCTTCAGCATCCTTGAGCAGAACCCAAAGGGACATTTATAGGATCTGGCACCGTAGAGGATGAAAGTAGGGATTAGAAGTCTGTAATGGGAGGGTGACTGGGTGACGGGCACTGAGGGGGGCACTTGATGGGATGAGCACTGGGTGTTATGCTATATGTTGGCAAATTGAACTCCAAAAAAAAAAAAAAAAAGCAAGTCTGTATTAGGCCTTGTTTTGACTTCCACGTTTTTGTTTTTTTTTTTAAGATTTTATTTATTCATGAGAAACACAGATGTGTGAGAGAGAGGCGGAGACACTGACAGAGGGAGAAGCAGGCTCCATGCAGGAAGCCTGATGTGGGACTTGATCCCAGGACTCCAGGATCACGCCCTGGGCCGAAGGCAGGGGGTAAACCGCTGAGCCACCCAGGGATCCCCTTGACTTCCACTTTTATCACTTATTGGCTCTGTGACCTTATATGAATTGCTTAACCCCTCTCCTTTTTGTTTTTCATATCTATAAAATGAGGCTGTTATCTTCCTATTTCATGGAATTATTGTAAGGCTTCAATGAGATATTGTTTATCAAATACTTAGCATACCAATTGGCATGTAGTTACCATTTAAATAATATTATTCTTATTGTTATAATTAGGATAAGTGAGTTTTAGTTGGAATTCCAGGTAACGTATCACGATATTAAGATTTTACAACCGGTATTCACTCCTCCACGTGTGTCCAAATTCAAGGAAAAAAAATGGATATCATGTAACTCCTCCTGTTCTTAGATTTTTCCTCCCTAAATAAGTTCCTGATAAATAATTACCTGCCTGCATCATTACTATATTATCAGTCTTTCAAGATCATCTTTTTATAAATTAATTTTTATTAGTGTTCAATTTACCAATATACAGAAAAACACCCAGTGCTCATCCCGTCAAGTGTCCGCCTCAGTGCCCGTCACCCATTACGCCCCCACCCCCCGCCCTCCTCCCCTTCCACCACCCTTAGTTCGTTTCCCAGAGTTAGGAGTCTTTATGTTCTGTCTCCCTGATAAATCCCACACATTTCTTTTCCCTTCCTTTATATTCCCTTTCACTATTATTTATATTCCCCAAATGAATGAGAACATACACTGTTTGTCCTTCTCCGATTGACTTACTTCACTCAGCATAATACCCTCCAGTTCCATCCACTTTGAAGCAAATGGTGGGTATTTGTCATTTCTAATGGCTGAGTAATATTCCATTCTATACATAAACCACATCTTATTTATCCATTCATCTTTCGATGGACACCTAGGCTCCTTCCACAGTTTGGCTATTGTGGACATTGCTGCTAGAAACATCGGGGTGCAGGTGTCTCGGCGTTTCATTGCATCTGAATCTTTGGGGTAAATCCCCAACAGTGCAATTGATGGGTCATAGGGCAGGTCTATTTTTAACTCTTTGAGGAACCTCCTCACAGTTTTCCAGAGTGGCTGCACCAGTTCACATTCCCACCAACAGTGTAAGAGGGTTCCCTTTTCTCCGCATCCTCTCCAACATTTGTGGTTTCCTGCCTTGTTAATTTTCCCCATTCTCACTGGTGTGAGGTGGTATCTCATTGTGGTTTTGATTTGTATTTCCCTGGTGGCAAGTGATGCAGAGCATTTTCCCATGTGCATGTTGGCCATGTCCATGTCTTCCTCTGTGAGATTTCTCTTCATGTCTTTTGCCCATTTCATGATTGGATTGTTTGTTTCTTTGCTGTTGAGTTTAATAAGTTCATTATAGATTTTGGAAACTAGCCCTTTATCTGCTATGTCATTTGCAAGTATCTTCTCCCATTCTGTAGGTTGTCTTTTAGTTTTGTTGACTGTATCCTTTGCTGTGCAAAAGCTTCTTCTCTTGATGAAGTCCCGATAGTTCATTTTTGCTTTTGTTTCTTTTCTTTTGCCTTTGTGGATGTATCTTGCAAGAAGTTACTGTGGCCAAGTTCAAAAAGAGTGTTGCCTGTGATCTCCTCAAGGATTTTGATGGAATCTTGTCTCACATTTAAATCCCTCATCCATTTTGAGTTTATCTTTGTGTATGGTGAAAGAGAGTGGTCCAGTTTCATTCTTCTGCATGTGGATGTCCAATTTTCCCAGCACCATTTATTGAAGAGACTGTCTTTCTGGCAATGGATAGTCTTTCCTCCTTTATCGAATATTAGTTGACCATACATTTCAGGGTCCACTTCTGGGTTCTCAATTCTGTTCCATTGATCTATGTGTCTGTTTTTGTGCCAGTACCACACTGTCTTGATGACCACAGCTTTGTAGGACAACCTGAAATCTCGCATTGTGATGCCCCCAGCTATGGTTTTCTTTTTTAAAATTCCCCTGGTTATTCGGGGTCTTTTCTGATTCCACACAAATCTTAAAATAATTTGTTCTAACTCTCTGAAGAAAGTCCATGGTATTTTGATAGGGATTGCATTAAACGTGTAAATTGCCCTGGGTAACACTGACATTTTCACAGTATTAATTCTTCCAATCCATGAGCATGCAATATTTTCCATCTCTTTGTGTCTTCCTCAATTTCTTTCAGAAGTGTTCTATAGTTTTTAGGGTATAGATCCTTTACCTCTTTGGTTAGGTTTATTCCTAGGTATCTTATGATTTCGGGTGCAATTGTAAATGGGATGGAATCCTTAATTTCTCTTTCTTCAGTCTCATTGTTAGTGTATAGAAATGCCATTGATTTCTGGGCATTGATTTTGTATCCTGCTATGCTACCAAATAGCTGTTTGAGTTCTAGCAATCTTGGGGTGGAGGCTTTTGGGTTTTCTATGTAGAGTATCATGTCATCAGCGAGAGGGAGAGTTTGACTTCCTCCTTGCCAATTTGAATGCCTTTAATGTCTTTTTGTTCTCTGATTGCTGAGTCTAGGACTTCCAATACTATGTTGAATAGCAGTGGTGAGAGGGGACATCCCTGTCTTGTTCCTGATCTTAGGGGAAAGGCTCCCAGTGCTTCCCCATTGAGAATGATATTTGCTGTGGGCTTTTTGTAGATGGCTTTTAAGATGTCGAGGAAAGTTCCCTCTATCCCAACACTCCGACGTGTTTTGATCAGGAATGGATGCTGTATTTTGTCAAATGCTTTCTCTGCATCTAATGAGAGGATCATATGGTTCTTGGTTTTTCTCTTGCTGATATGATGAATCACACTGATGGTTTTACGAGTGTTGAACCAGCCTTGTGTCCCGGGGATAAATCCTACTTGGTCATGGTGAATAATTTTCTTAATGTGTTGTTGGATCCTATTGGCTAGTATCTTGTTGAGAATTTTTGCATCCATGTTCATCAGGGATATTGGTCTGTAATTCTCTTTTTTGGTGGGGTCTTTGTCTGCTTTCGGTATTAAGGTGATGCTGGCCTCTTAGAACGAATTTGGAAGTACTCCATCTCTTTCTATCTTTCCAAAGAGCTTTAGTAGCATAGGTATGATTGCCTCTTTAAACGTTTGATAGAATTACCCTAGGAAGCCATCTGGACCTGGACTCTTGTGTCTTGGGAGGTTTTTGATGACTGCTTCAATTTCCTCCCTGGTTATTGGCCTGTTCAGGTTTTCTATTTCTTCCTGCTCCAGTTTTGGTAGTTTGTGGCTTTCCAGGAATGTGTCCATTTCTTCTTGATTTCCTAATTTATTGGCGTACAGCTGTTCATAATATGTTTTTAATATCGTTTGTATTTCCTTGGTGTTGGTAGTGATCTCTCCTTTCTCATTCATGATTTTATTAATTTGAGTCTTCTCTCTCTTCTTTTTAATAAGGTTGGCTAATGGTTTATCTATCTTATTAATTCTTTCAAAGAACCAACTCCTGGCCTGTTGATCTGTTCCACAGTTCTTTTGGTCTCAATTTCATTTCGTTCTGCTCGAATTTTAATTAACTGTCTTCTTCTGCTGGGGGTGGGGTCCATTTGCTGCTTTTTCTCTAGTTCCTTTATGTGTAAGGTGAGCTTTTTATTTGAGTTCTTTCCAGTTTTTGAATGGATGCTTGTATTGTGATGTATTTCCCCCTCAGGCCTGCTTTTGCTGCATCCCAAAGATTTTGAACGGTTGTATCTTCATTCTCATTAGTTTCCATGAATCTTTTTAATTCTTCCTTAATTTCCTGGTTGACCTTTTCATCTTTGAGCAGGATGGTCCTTAACCTCCACGTGTTTGTGGTCCTTCCAAGCTTCTTGTTGTGATTAAGTTCTAATTTCAAGGCATTATGGTCTGAGAATATACAGGGGACTATCCCGATATTTTGGTATCAGTTCAGACCCGATTTGTGACCCAGTATGTGGTCTATTCTGGAGAAAGTTCCATGTGCACTTGAGAAGAATGTGTATTCAGTTGAGTTTGGATGTAAAGTTCTGTAGATATCTGTGAAATCCATCTGGTCCAGTGTATCATTTAAAGCTCTCGTTTCTTTCAGATGTTGTGCTTAGAAGACCTATCGAGGGTAGAAAGAGCTAGATTGAAGTCACCAAGTATAAGTGTATTATTATCAAAGTATTTCTTCAGTTTGGTTATTAATTGGTTTAAATATTTGGCAGCTCCCACATTCGGGGCATATATATTGAGGATTGTTAAGTCCTCTTGTTGGATAGATCCTTTGAGTATGAGATAGTGTCCCTCTTCATCTCTCTCTATAGTCTTTGGGGTAAATTTTAATTTATCTGATATAAGGATAGCTACCCCTGCTTTCTTTTGAGGACCATTTGAATGGTAAATGGTTCTCCAACCTTTTATTTTCAGGTTGTAGGTGTCCTTCTGTCTAAAATGAGTCTCTTGGAGACAGCAAATAGATGGGTCCTGCTTTTTTATCCAGTCTGAAACCCTGTGCCTTTTGATGGGGTCAGTAAGCCCGTTCACGTTCAGAGTTACTAATGATAGATATGAGTTTAGTGTCATCATATCTATTCAGTCCTTGTTTTTGTGGATTGTTCCACTGAACTTCTTCTTAAAGGGGAATTTTAAGAGTCCCCCTTAAAATTTCTTGCAGAGCTGGTTTGGAGGTTACATATTCTTTCAGTTCCTTCTTTTCAGGAAGCTCTTTATCTCTCCTTCCATTTTGAATGAAAGCCTTGCTGGATAATGTATTCTTGGTTGCATGTTCTTTTCATTAAGGACCCTGAATATATCCTGCCAGCCCTTTCTGGCCTGCCAGTTCTCTGTGGAGAGGTCTGCTGTTACCCTAATATTCCTCCCCATAAAAGTCAGGGACTTTTTTTCTCTTCTGCTTTAAGAATCTTCTCCTTATCTTTGGAATTTGCAAGCTTCACTATTAAATGTCGAGGTGTTGAACGGTTTTTGTTGATTTAAGGGGGGGATCTCTCTATTTCCTGGATCTGAATGCCTGTTTCCCTTCCCAGATTCGGAAAGTTTTCAGCTAGGATTTGTTCAAATACATATTCTGGCCCTCTGTCCCTTTTGGCGCCCTCGGGAACCCCAATTAAATGTAGGTTTTTCTTCATCAGGCTGTCACTTATTTCTCTTAATCTATCCTCATGGTCTTTTAATTGACTGTCTCTTTTTTCCTCAGTTTCCCTGTTTGCCATCAACTTGTCTTCTATGTCACTCACTCCTTCTTCCACCTCGTTAAGCCTCGTCGTTAGGACTTCTAGCTTGGATTGCATCTCATTTAATTGATTTTTAATTTCTGCCTGATTGGATCTAAATTCTGCAGTCATGAAGTCTCTTGAGTCCTTTATGGTTTTTTCTAGAGCCACCAGTAGCTGTATCATATTGCTTCTGAATTGGCTTTCTGACATTGAATTGTAATCCAGATTTTGTAACTCTGTGGGAGAGAGGGCTGTTTCTGATTCTTTTTTTTTTTTTTTTTGAGGTGAGGTTTTCCTTCTAGTCATTTTGCTCAGTGCAGTGTGGCCAAAAACAAGTTGTATTGGGAAAAGGAGAAAAAGAGAGAGAAGGAAAGAAAAGAGAAAAAGAAAAAAGAGAAAGAAAAAAAAGGGGGGGAAGAGAAGAAGAAGAGAAAGAAAAAGAAAGAAAGGAGAAAAAAAGGGGGGGTTGGGTGGCGGAAGCAATCAGAAATCAAGAAGAAAGAGAGAAAAAAAAAGCACAAAACAAAACAAAAACAAAAACAAAAAAACAAAAAAAACATGGGGTAGTATCTTCCGATTCTGTATACTTTAAGTCCCTTGACTTCCCCTGGAACTGGTCCGTCTCCTTGGTCTTCTGGGGGAGTGGCCTGCTGTGCTGATTCTCAGGTGTTAGCACTTGGGGGAGCTGCTCTGCCCCTGCCTGGTGTAGAGATCAGTGGGGGTTGTTTACCCCGTGAGGCCCCGGGAGGAAGCCACAGTGGCGGCGGCATCTCTGGAGCCCTGGAGTCAGCCCCCGCAGTAGCTCCGAGGCTCTCCGTCTGCAGGGCCTTGGGGCTCCCGGGCGGGGCCGCTGATCTGCTCAGTTCCAGGCAGGAGCGTCCTTGCTGTCCTGGGCCCTCCCAGCCTCTGCCTGTCCCTTGGGGAGGCCGGATCCTGGGATGTGTCCTGGCGCCCTGTGCTCCGGGGCCTGTGCTGTTGGATTCGCCTCCCGCCCCGCAGCCCCCTCCGCGGCGCCGCAGCCCGAGTCCCTCCAAGCTGTTCCCGGAGCCGCGCCGCCCCCTCCGCGGAGCTTCTTCCTCCGCCCGAGCCGCCGCCGCTGAGCTGCTCCCGGAGCCCCGCAGCCCCCTCCGTGGAGCCGCCGCCCGAGCCCCTCCGAGCTGCTCCGGGTCCCGCCGTGCGCGCTCCAGCCCTTAGGGAGCTCGGCGCACTCTCCGGGGCGCAGTTCCTCTGTTACTGTCCCAGGGAGCCCGAGGGCATCCCCGCCTTTCTGGGGATCCTGCTCCAATTCCCCGGGAGGCCGTTCCGCGGGGAAGGTTGGTGCAGCTCCTGCTCCTCCGGGACGGGGCTCTCCTGTCCTGGGGACACTCGCCCTGGCCTCAGCCCGGCTCCTCGTGGGGCCCCTCGCCCTTGGAGGCCTTTTGTTTCTTTATTTCTTTTTTCCCGTCTTCCTACCTTGATAGAAGCGCGAACTCTTCTCACTGTAGCATTCCAGCTGGTCTCTCTTTAAGTCTCAGGCCGAATTCGTAGATTTTCAGGATGATTGTAAGGGGTTCTAGGTAATTTGTTGGGGACAGGTGACTTGGAGACCCTGCTCTTCCGCCATCTTGCCCCTCTGTCTCAAGATCATTTTTAATTTTTATACATTTCTTTAGAGCCAGTACTCTACCCAATTGTTTCCTTTTGAAAAGTCTATGACATAAACTTTTTCTTTAGTAATATTGAATGCAAATGGATCATTTCCAGACCCCAGTTGCTTATTTCTATGTAAAATATGGATTTATAAACTATTTCCAGGTGAGATGCTTTCTATATAATCTCTTCTAGTTTTGCCATGGTTTCTAAAAATGTTCTTTTGGTCAGGAAGTTTATTTTTAAAAATTGCTTGCATAAGTTTAAGAGAACATAAGAGGTGAGAAGTGAAAGGCAGTGAATATCATATCAGATGGCATCTACTTAAAATATCTGCACCACACCCCATAAAGAATGAAATTTGAGGAAAGTAAATATACTTCATGTAATATTTCCTTTAACTATAACCACTATTTACAACTTCAGGTAAATATCATGATGTTAGATCCTAAGGCTGAAATTGGTGTTATCTTACACCAGCCTATCTTGCTTTAGGGAAAAATGTTTCCTTAAATCCAGTAACAAAGGATTATGGGAATAAGATGCAATGCTTATAATTATTTTAGTAGAATTCAAGTTTTAATAGACTTCTTCAGTTTTGGGGTTGAAAAACAAAACGGAAAAGCACTAGGACAAATGAGTCATTTAAAATTTTGGTTGTTATTTTTGGCTGGGTTCATGGTGCAAGGAAAACATTTCAACAAATGTAATATACTTTCAAATATTGGAAGAATTGGAGTTTCATAGCCTAATTACCATGTCAGCAGGTTGCCAATTAGTTGTTTGAAATTCCTTTATGCAAAGCCTGCAGCTGTATTTAATTAGGCTGAAGGGTTAGAGAAAGAACATAGCTATTTTTAAAAATCTGTAAGGAGGGGATCCCTGGGTGGCGCAGCGGTTTGGCGCCTGCCTTTGGCCCAGGGCGCGATCCTGGAGACCCAGGATCAAATCCCACGTCAGGCTCCGGGTGCACGGAGCCTTCTTCTCCCTCTGCCTGTGTCTCTGCCTCTCTCTCTCTCTCCCTGCGTGACTATCATAAATAAAAAAAATAAAATGCTTAAAAAAAAATCTGTAAGGAGGATGAGGCTTTAGGAAGATGAATCCTGATTTTTTGCAACTGACTCTATACCAAATCAAGAATCCCTAAGCCGCACATATATTAGAAATTTCTCTAGTTTGGGAAAAATCCCTGGTTGATTTCTAGACAATGGTTTTAGAATTAAGTTAGGTCTTTTCAAATGTATTTAGATTTAAGTTGTGTTGTTAAATATTCTCACAATTCTAATAGTGGGGAAAAACAACTTTACAAGACCCAACAAAACAAATGCAATGTCTTTTTTTTATTTATAATTTAATTTTTATTGGTGTTCAATTTACCAATATACAGAAAAACACCCAGTGCTCATCCCGTCAAGTGTCCACCTCAGTGCCCGTCACCCATTCCCCTCCACCCCCCGCCCTCCTCCCCTTCCACCACTCCTAGTTCGTTTTCCAGAGTTAGGAGTAAAGTTCTGTCTCCCTTCCTGATATTTCCCACTCATTTCTTCTCCCTTCCCTTATATTCCCTTTCACTATTACTTATATTCCCCAAATGAATGAGAACATACACTGTCCTTCTCCGATTGACTTACTTCACTCAGTATAATACCCTCCAGTTACATCCACGTTGAAGCAAATGGTGGGTATTTGTCGTTTCTAATTGCTTAATAATATTCCATTGTATACATAAACCACATCTTTATCCGTTCATCTTTCGATGGACACCAAGGCTCCTTCCACAGTATGGCTATTGTGGACATTGCTGCTATAAACATCGGGGTGCAGGTGTCCCGGCGTTTCATGGCATCTGAATCTTTGGGGTAAATCCCCAACAGTGCAATTGCTGGGTCATAGGGCAGGTCTATTTTTAACTATTTGAGGAACCTCCACACAGTTTTCCAGAGTGGCTGCACCAGTTCACATTCCCACCAACAGTGTAAGAGGGTTCCCTTTTCTCCACATCCTCTCCAACATTTGTTGTTTCCTGCCTTGTTTATTTTCCCCATTCTCACTGGTGTGAGAGATCTCATTGGTGTGGTACCCACTGGTGTGGTATCTCATTGTGGTTTTGATTTGTATTTCGTGATGGCAAGTGATGCAGAGCATTTTCTCATGTGCATGTTGGCCATGTCCATGTCTTCCTCTGTGAGATTTCTCTTCATGTCTTTTGCCCATTTCATGATTGGATTGTTTGTTTCTTTGGTGTTGAGTTGAATAAGTTCATTATAGATTTTGGAAACTAGCCCTTTATCTGATATGTCATTTGCAAATATCTTCTCCCATTCTATTGGTTGTCTTTTAGTTTTGTTGACTGTATCCTTTGCTGTGCAAAAGCTTCTTATCTTGATGAAGTCCCAATAGTTCATTTTTGCTTTTGTTTCTTTTGCCTTTGTGGATGTATCTTGCAAGAAGTTACTGTGGCCGAGTTCAAAAAGGGTGTTGCCTGTGTTCTCTTCTATGATTTTGATGGACTCTTGTCTCACATTTAGATCTCTCATCCATTTTGAGTTTATCTTTGTTTTTGGTGAAAGAGAGTGGTCCAGTTTCATTCTTCTGCATGTGGATGTCCAATTTTCCCAGCACCATTTATTGAAGAGACTATCTTTTTTCCAATGGATAGTCTTCCCTCCTTTATCGAATATTAGTTGACCGTACATTTCAGGGTCCACTTCTGGGTTCTCTATTCTGTTCCATTGATCTATGTGTGTGTTTTTGTGCCAGTACCACACTGTCTTGATGACCACAGCTTTGTAGTACCAAATGCAATGTCTTAAACAACACTCTCAAAGAAGTATCATCTCGGTAATTTGATTTTCATTTTAAGATAATTTTATGAGGAAGCAAGAGATCACAAATGGTATTGGCATGCCTCAATTACCATAATATTTATATGTGAAAAGAGAATATTTAGTTGTTTTATTTGATGCAGAAATTTATTTGATGTTAAATATGGCTAAAGTTCTGTATTTTCTTAAATTTTTTAGTAAATAAAAGGTGTGTATAGTAAAATGGAGTTGAGTTAAAGTTTTGTTAGAGTAGATTAACAAAATCTCCATCTACCAAGAATGTATTATGTGATATTTTTAAAAATGCCAGAATTTGTTGATGTTTAAGATCCTTTAATTGGCCTGTCTTCTCTGTCCAGCAACCTGCTCTGTGATAGTTGTTTTATGGACACCTTGCATCTAAGAGAAGGTAGAAGAGAGAATACTGGGTGACATTCCTCATCTAATGTTGGGATCTGTCTTGTATTCTCAATTTAAAACCAAACACATTTATAAAACAATATATAAAATAAGTGAACAAACTTAGGAGAAAACTACTTGTAAAAGAGTCAATTCAGAAAAATATTTTAGGGGGGAGGGGCAAGATGGCGGAGGAGTAGGGTCTCCAAGTCACCTGTCCTCAACAAATTACCTAGAAAACCATCCAATCATCCTGAAAATCTACGAATTCGGCCTGAGATTTAAAGAGAGACCAGCTGGAACGCTACAGTGAGAAGAGTTCGCGCTTCTATCAAGGTAGGAAGACGGGGAAAAAAGAAATAAAGGAACAAAAGGCCTCCAAGGGGGAGGGGCCCGCGAGGAGCCGGGCTGAGGCCGGGGCGAGTGTCCCCAGGACAGGAGAGCCCCGTCCCGGAGGAGCAGGAGCTGCACCAACCTTCCCCGCGGAAAGGGGCTCCCGGGGAGTTGGAGCAGAATCCCCAGAAAGGCGGGGATGCCCTTGGGCTCCCTGGGACACTAACAGAGGAACTGCTCCCCGGAGAGTGCGCCGAGCTCCCTAAGGGCTGCAGCGCTCGGCGGGACCCGGAGCAGCTCGGAGGGGCTCGGGCGGCGGCTCCGCGGAGGGGGCTGCGGGGCTCCGGGAACAGCTCAGAGGTGGCGGCTCGGGCGGAGGAAGAAGCTCCGCGGAGGGGGCGGCGCGGCTCCGGGAACAGCTCGGAGGGGCTCGAGCGGCGGCTCCGCGGAGGGGGCTGCGGGGCTCCGGGAGCAGCTCAGTGGCGGCGGCTCGGGCAGAGGAAGAAGCTCCGCGGAGGGGGCGGCGCGGCTCCGGGAACAGCTCGGAGGGGCTCGGGCGGCGGCTCCGCGGAGGGGGCTGCGGGGCTCCGGGAGCAGCTCAGGCGGCGGCTCGGGCGGAGGAAGAAGCTCCGCGGAGGGGGCGGCGCGGCTCCGGGAACAGCTCGGAGGGGCTCGGGCGGCGGCGCGAATCCAACAGCGCAGGCCCCGTAGCACAGGGCACCGGGACACAGCCCAGGATCCGGCCTCCGCCGGGACAGGCAGAGGCCGGGAGGGCCCAGGACAGCGAGGACGCTCCTGCCTGGAACTGAGCAGATCAGCGGCCCCGCCCCGGAGCCCCAAGGCCCTGCAGACGGAGAGCCCCGGAGCTACTGCGGGAGCTGACTCCAGGGTCCCAGAGCTGCCCCCGCCACTGTGGCTTCCTCCCGGGGCCTCACGGGGTGAACACCCCCCACTGAGCCCTGCACCAGGCAGGGGCAGAGCAGCTACCCCAAGTGCTAACACCTGAGAATCAGCACAGCAGGCCCCTCCCCCAGAAGACCAGCGACACGGACCAGTTCCAAGGGAAGTCAAGGGACTTAAAGTGTACAGAATCGGAAGATACTACCCCGTGTTTTTTTTTGTTTTTGTTTTTGTTTTTGTTTTTTGCTTGTTTTGTTTTGTTTTGTGCTTTTTTTCTCTCTCTTTCTTCTTGATTTCTGATTGCTTCCCCCACCCCCCCTTTTTTTTCCTTTTTTCTCCTTTCTTTCTTTTTCTTTCTTTTTCTTCTCTTTTCCCCCTTTTTTTCTTCTTTCTCTTTTTTCTTTTTCTCTTTTCTTTCCTTCTCTCTCTTTTTCTCCTTTTCCCAATACAACTTGTTTTTGGCCACTCTGCACTGAGCAAAATGACTAGAAGGAAAACCTCACCTCAAAAAAAAGAATCAGAAACAGCCCACTCTCCCACAGAGTTACAAAATATGGATTACAATTCAATGTCAGAAAGCCAATTCAGAAGCACTATTTTACAGCTACTGGTGGCTCTAGAAAAAACCATAAAGGACTCAAGAGACTTCATGACTGCAGAATTTAGATCCCATCAGGCAGAAATTAAAAATCAATTAAATGAGATGCAATCCAAGCTAGAAGTCCTAACGACGAGGGTTAACGAGGTGGAAGAACGAGTGAGTGACACAGAAGACAAGTTGATGGCAAAGAGGGAAACTGAGGAAAAAAGAGACAAGCAATTAAAAGATCATGAGGATAGATTAAGGGAAATAAATGACAGCCTGAGGAAGAAAAACCTACGTTTAATTGGGGTTCCTGAGGGCACCGAAAGGGACAGAGGGGCAGAATATGTATTTGAACAAATCCTAGCTGAAAACTTTCCTAACCTGGGAAGGGAAACAGGCATTCAGATCCAGGAAATAGAGAGATCCCCCCCTAAAATCAACAAAAACCATTCAACACCTCGACATTTAATAGTGAAGCTTGCAAATTCCAAAGATAAGGAGAAGATCCTTAAAGCAGCAAGAGAAAAAAAGTCCCTGACTTTTATGGGGAGGAATATTAGGGTAACAGCAGACCTCTCCACAGAGACCTGGCAGGCCAGAAAGGGCTGGCAGGATATATTCAGGGTCCTAAATGAGAAGAACATGCAACCAAGAATACTTTACCCAGCAAGGCTTTCATTCAAAATGGAAGGAGAGATAAAGAGCTTCCAAGACAGGCAGGAACTGAAAGAGTATGTAACCTCCAAACCAGCTCTGCAAGAAATTTTAAGGGGGACTCTTAAAATTCCCCTTTAAGAAGAAGTTCAGTGGAACAATCCACAAAAACAAGGACTGAATAGATATGATGACACTAAACTCATATCTATCAATAGTAACTCTGAACGTGAATGGGCTTAATGACCCCATCAAAAGGCGCAGGGTTTCAGACTGGATAAAAAAGCAGGACCCATCTATTTGCTGTCTACAAGAGACTCATTTTAGACAGAAGGACACCTACAACCTGAAAATAAAAGGTTGGAGAACCATTTACCATTCAAATGGTCCTCAAAAGAAAGCAGGGGTTGCCATCCTTATATCAGATAAGTTAAAATTTACCCCAAAGACTATAGTGAGAGATGAAGAGGGACACTATCTCATACTCAAAGGATCTATCCAACAAGAGGACTTAACAATCCTCAATATATATGCCCCGAATGTGGGAGCTGCCAAATATTTAAACCAATTAATAACCAAACTCAAGAAATACCTTGATAATAATACACTTATACTTGGTGACTTCAATCTAGCTCTTTCTACCCTGGATAGGTCTTCTAAGCACAACATCTCCAAAGAAACGATAGCTTTAAATGATACACTGGACCAGATAGATTTCACAGATATCTACAGAACTTTACATCCAAACTCAACTGAATACACATTCTTCTCAAGTGCACATGGAACTTTCTCCAGAATAGACCACATACTGGGTCACAAATCGGGTCTGAACCGATACCAAAAGATCGGGATAGTCCCCTGTATATTCTCAGACCATAATGCCTTGAAATTAGAACTTAATCACAACAAGAAGTATGGAAGGACCACAAACACGTGGAGGTTAAGGACCATCCTGCTAAAAGATGAAAAGGTCAACCAGGAAATTAAGGAAGAATTAAAAAGATTCATGGAAACTAATGAGAATGAAGATCCAACCATTCAAAATCTTTGGGATGCAGCAAAAGCAGTCCTGAGGGGGAAATACATCGCAATACAAGCATCCATTCAAAAACTGGAAAGATCTCAAATTCAAAAGCTCACCTTACACATAAAGGAACTAGAGAAAAAGCAACAAATGGACCCCACCCCCAGCAGAAGAAGACAGTTAATTAAAATTCGAGCAGAACTCAATGATTTCGAGACCAAAAGAACTGTGGAACAGATCAACAGAACCAGGAGTTGGTTCTTTGAAAGAATTAATAAGATAGATAAACCATTAGCCAACCTTATTAAAAAGAAGAGAGAGAAGACTCAAATTAATAAAATCATGAATGAGAAAGGAGAGATCACTACCAACACCAAGGAAATACAAACGATTTTAAAAACATATTATGAACAGCTGTACGCCAATAAATTAGGAAATCTAGAAGAAATGGACGCATTCCTGGAAAGCCACAAACTACCAAAACTGGAGCAGGAAGAAATAGAAAACCTGAACAGGCCAATAACCAGGGAAGAAATTGAAGCAGTCATCAAAAACCTCCCAAGACACAAGAGTCCAGGGCCAGATGGCTTCCCAGGGGAATTCTATCAAACATTTAAAGAAGAAATCATACCTATTCTACTAAAGCTGTTTGGAAAGATAGAAAGAGATGGAGTACTTCCAAATTCGTTCTATGAGGTCAGCATCACCTTAATTCCAAAACCAGACAAAGACCCCACCAAAAAGGAGAATTACAGACCAATATCCCTGATGAACATGGATGCAAAAATTCTCAACAAGATACTAGCCAATAGGATCCAACAACACATTAAGAAAATTATTCACCATGACCAAGTAGGATTTATCCCTGGGACACAAGGCTGGTTCAACACTCGTAAAACCATCAGTGTGATTCATCATATCAGCAAGAGAAAAACCAAGAACCATATGATCCTCTCATTAGATGCAGAGAAAGCATTTGACAAAATACAGCATCCATTCCTGATCAAAACCCTTCAGAGTGTTGGGATAGAGGGAACTTTCCTCGACATCTTAAAAGCCATCTACGAAAAGCCCACAGCAAATATCATTCTCAATGGGGAAGCACTGGGAGCCTTTCCCCTAAGATCAGGAACAAGACAGGGATGTCCACTCTCACCACTGCTGTTCAACATAGTTCTGGAAGTCCTCGCCTCAGCAATCAGACAACAAAAAGACATTAAAGGCATTCAAATTGGCAAAGAAGAAGTCAAACTCTCCCTCTTCGCCGATGACATGATACTCTACA
This sequence comes from Vulpes lagopus, assembly GCF_018345385.1. Classification (NCBI taxonomy): domain Eukaryota; kingdom Metazoa; phylum Chordata; class Mammalia; order Carnivora; family Canidae; genus Vulpes; species Vulpes lagopus. The sequence continues at coordinate 68,983,298 of NC_054848.1, read as the reverse complement.
TAGAAAACCCAAAAGCCTCCACCCCAAGATTGCTAGAACTCATACAGCAATTTGGTAGCGTGGCAGGATACAAAATCAATGCCCAGAAATTAATGGCATTTCTATACACTAACAATGAGACTGAAGAAAGAGAAATTAAGGAGTCAATCCCATTTACAATTGCACCCAAAAGCATAAGATACCTAGGAATAAACCTAACCAAAGAGGTAAAAGATCTATACCCTAAAAACTATAGAACACTTCTGAAAGAAATTGAGGAAGACACAAAGAGATGGAAAAATATTCCATGCTCATGGATTGGCAGAATTAATATTGTAAAAATGTCAGTGTTACCCAGGGCAATTTATACGTTTAATGCAATCCCTATCAAAATACCATGGACTTTCTTCAGAGAGTTAGAACAAATTATTTTAAGATTTGTGTAGAATCAGAAAAGACCCCGAATAGCCAGGGGAATTTTAAAAAAGAAAACCATAGCTGGGGGCATCACAATGCCAGATTTCAGGTTGTACTACAAAGCTGTGGTCATCAAGACAGTGTGGTACTGGCACAAAAACAGACACATAGATCAATGGAACAGAATAGAGAACCCAGAAGTGGACCCTGAAATGTACGGTCATCTAATATTCGATAAAGGAGGAAAGACTATCCAGTGGAACAAAGACAGTCTCTTCAATAAATGCTGTTGGGAAAATTGGACATCCACATGCAGAAGAATGAAACTGGACCACTCTCTTTCACCATACACAAAGATAAACTCAAAATGGATGAGAGATCTAAATGTGAGACAAGATTCCATCAAAATCCTAGAGGAGAACACAGGCAACACCCTTTTTGAACTTGGCCACAGTAACTTCTTGCAAGATACATCCACAAAGGCAAAAGAAACAAAAGCAAAAATGAACTATTGGGACTTCATCAAGATAAGAAGCTTTTGCACAGCAAAGGATACAGTCAACAAAACTAAAAGACAACCTACAGAATGGGAGAAGATATTTGCAAATGACAGATCAGATAAACGGCTAGTTTCCAAAATCTATAAAGAACTTATTAAACTCAACACCAAAGAAACAAACAATCCAATCATGAAATGGGCAAAAGACATGAAGAGAAATCTCACAGAGGAAGACATGGACATGGCCAACAAGCACATGAGAAGATGCTCTGCATCACTTGCCATCAGGGAAATACAAATCAAAACCACAATGAGATACCACCTCACACCAGTGAGAATGGGGAAAATTAACAAGGCAGGAAACCACAAATGTTGGATAGGATGCGGAGAAAAGGGAACCCTCTTACACTGTTGGTGGGAATGTGAACTGGTGCAGCCACTCTGGAAAACTGTGTGGAGGTTCCTCAAAGAGTTAAAAATAGACCTGCCCTACGACCCAGCAATTGCACTGTTGGGGATTTACCCCAAAGATTCAGATGCAATGAAACGTCGGGACACCTGCACCCCGATGTTTCTATCAGCAATGTCCACAATAGCCAAACTGTGGAAGGAGCCTCGGTGTCCATCGAAAGATGAATGGATAAAGAAGATGTGGTTTATGTATACAATGGAATATTACTCAGCAATTAGAAACAACAAATACCCACCATTTGCTTCAACGTGGATGGAACTGGAGGGTATTATGCTGAGTGAAGTAAGTCAATCGGAGAAGGACAAACAGTGTATGTTCTCATTCATTTGGGGGAATATGAATAATAGTGAAAGGGAATATAAAGGAAGGGAAAAGAAATGTTGGGAAATATCAGGAAGGGAGACAGAACATAAAGACTCCTAACTCGGGGAAACGAACTAGGGGTGGTGGAAGGGGAGGAGGGCGGGTGTTGGAGGGGAATGGGTGACGGGCACTGAGGTGGACACTTGATGGGATGAGCACTGGGTGTTTTTCTGTATGTTGGTAAATTGAACACCAATAAAAATTAATTAAAAAAAAAAGAAAAATATTTTATACGTATATTAGCCTTTGGGCTAATAAATATAAAAAATCTTGCCCGTACTACTAATAAAAAAGATGACAATTAAAATAACAGTGAGACACTGCTATTTGTCTGTTTTGTTGACAAAATCTAAAATTTCCCATCGTTGTTCTATAATGTGAAGAAAATTTCGTGTCACATGCTGCAAGCGAAGAAGTTAGTACATATTTTCTGGAGTATCATTTGCCAGTACTTAAAACCTTTAAAATGTACCTACTCCTTGACCCAGAAAATCTTCAAGGAATTTATCTTAATTTGAAAATAATCGCAAAACCAATTATAAGAATGTTCAATTCAGTATTGCTTATAATACTGAAATGTCAGAAACAGGTGAAATATCCAAAAAGATGGGATTCAATTTATGTTATTATTTATTTATATAGTTGAATAATATAAAGGTATTGAAGGTAATAATGTAGATCTATACTGACATTGAAAGATAGCCAGGGTAAACTGTTTAATGAAAATGGTCCCAGAAATATGGAAATTTATGCATATATATGTAAATTATATATAGTACAAAAATGTTGATACTAGTTATCTATATTTAATGGGTTTTTCAGTAATTTCTTTTATAATTTTTTAAAATTTTATTTATTTATTCATGAGAGACACACAGAGAGAGAGAGAGAATGAGAGATTGAGGCAGAGGGAGAAGCAGGCTCCATGCAGGGAGCCCGACGTGGGACTCAATCCCGGGTCTCCAGGAACACGTCCTGGGCTGAAGGCGGCACTAAACCACTGAGCCACCTGGGCTGCCCGTTTTTCAGTAATTTATAGTCATTTTGGTATTCTAAATTTTATATAATGACCGAAACTTAACTGTTGTGATCAGAAAAAGTATAGTGGGAGAAAGAGGAATAATTATAGACAATTATGTGCAGCTGTAGAGTCAGAAAACATAAAGAATTATGAAGGTGCTATATGGGTGCATATTTGAACTACACACTATTGGAGGCTAATCTTTAAAATATTGTATTAATATTAAGATCATTCGTGCAGTGTTTGGCTCTTCACAGTGGTTTCCTTAAGAACAAACCTGAATTCCAGTAATGTTGACACTAGCAAAATATTAAGTCAAGATTAATACTTTCTCATTTCATAGATAAGAAATCTTGGGCTCATTGTATGTAAGCAGCTATCCAAGGTCACACGATAGGTCATAGTGGAAAGTTCACAAAACCATGCTGCTTTCCCTTTCGATTTTTTGGGTAATTAACAATTACTATAAAACTGAGGATTTTCTAACCTCTCTTACCTTCAGCCTTCATTCCCTCAAGTAACTTCACTAGTCTCTGCTAGTTTCCATTCCTAAGTATTACTGAGAAAACTAAAGAATGCTCTGTTCTTTGTTCCAAAAGTGTGTCTGCTTGTCACTTATCAGTGCTTTCTTAGGGCAAGTGCTTCAGACCTTTCCTCTGGTCATATTGTGCTGTCTCAAAACCACTTCTCTTTGTTGCTGCTACTTACACAAATCCACATTACATTAAAAATTAACATATCACACCAAAAAGTAAGCCCCTAAATCACAGCTAAGATCTGACTCATGCTTAACAAAATTTTACTGATGATTTGGAAATAGGAGAAGGAAATTATCAGATAGAAAAAGGAAATTTTAAAACTAGCTATCAGAGATCCATTGTCTATGTCTGCACAGGGATACCTTAATGACAGTCCTTCCTGATCACATATGTTGTGTCAACTTATTTCCCATTTGGAGAGTCCCCTTGACTCTTCCCTTCTTTATGGGTGACTAGAGTTTCCCATTTTTCTTGGAGATTAAAGAAAAAAAGAGTATCTTCTCTTCCTGTCAAAGGCCTATTGGAAGTCTCAGAAGGATTATTTTTAATTTTAAATTGGGTAAGATAAGTTTACCAATTAACCTAGTTCTAAAAATCCCTGCTGAGAAATGACTATCCCACAGAGATTACTGTTTTTATAGAGATACAAAATACATTAAGAGTAGCACCCGCAGTGGCAGACAATGCCTGAAAAAATACAAACATACCCAATATAGACATCAGAATAAATTTTATTATTATTTTTTATAAATTTATTTTTTATTGGTGTTCAATTTGCCAACATATAGAATAACACCCAGTGCTCATCCTGTCAAGTGCCCATTTTAATGTTGAACATACTTAATGCCTTTTTTACATTCTTCAAGATTTCAAGTTCTCATGTTAGTAATCAGCAAGATACGTTTTCTGTAGTTGTTAAATCCTTCAGACAAGTCTATAACATTCTATTTTAAATAATACTGAAATAAAAGGAACCCAGCATTTCTCCTGTCTACTCTCTCTCATTGCCCTCAAGATCCAATATGTCTTTACAGATTACAGCACACTTGACTATGCAACGACAAAAAAAAGGTAATAGAAAAGGAAAATTTTGTGTGATTTAGATTTCCACTGTTTTTTTTTAAAAGATTTTATTTATTTATTCATGAGAGACACAGAGAGAGAGGCAGAGACACAGGCAGAGGGAGAAGCAGGCCCCATGTAGGGAGCCTGACGTGGGACTGGATCCCGGGTCTCCAACCGAGCATCAGGCCCTGGGCTGAAGGTGGTGCTAAACCGCTGAGCCCTCCCCCCCACCCCCCGCGGGGCTGCCCTGATAACTGTTTAGTCTCTTTAGAAAGTGCTAGATTGTTTTCTAAAGTGGCTGCTGAACCGTTTTATATTCCCACCAGCAAAATAGGAAGGCTCCATTTTTTATATATTTGTGAGTACTTATTGTCCGTCTTCCTGATTCTAGCCATTCTAGAGATTGTGATTTTATATAATTAAAAGTTGGGTATAATCAAGAGTCTGCACTCAGGACAAGTCAAATAACATTTGTTTTATTTTCCTCTGCACCATGTTCCTTCTCTTTCTTCCTCTACTTTCTACACACCACTGGTGTGCAATAGTTTTTTCTTGCTGTGGTAACAAATCACTATACATTTAGTAGCTTAATATATCACAAATTTATTATCTTACATTTCTGTAGGTCAGAAGTCCAGTATGGGTCTCATTAGGCGTTAGCACAGCTGGGTTCCCTTCTGGAAGTGCTAGGAGAACATTGTTTCCTTGCCCATTGAAGTTGCAGGGTGATGTCTCCATGTCCTTGGCTGGCTGTCAGCTGAGGGCTGTTCCAGCTCCTAGAGCCACTCACATACCTTGGTTCATGAACCCCTTCTTCAAAGCTAGCAATTCTTCTGCCTTCCTTTTTCACTTTTGTTTTTATTTATTTTAAACCTTAGAATAGCCTTTATTTTTTAAAATTGTTTTTAAATTCAATTTGCCAACATATAGTATAACACCCAGTGCTCATACCATCAATGCCCTCCTTAGTGCCCATCACCCCGTCACCCCATCTCCCCCATCCCCTTCCACAACCCTTTGTTTGTTTGCCAGAGTTAGGCATCCCTCATGGTTTTTTACTTTTATTTTATTTTATTTTATTTTAGCTTTATTGAAATATAATTGACAAAATTTTCAAATGTTTAAAACGTACATCATCGTAACTTGATATATGTATATATTATAAAAGGATTCCCACTTCTAGTAATTTATATATCCATTACCTCACATAATTATTTATTTATTTATTGTTTGGGGAAAATATTTAGGTTCTCTACTCTCTTAGCGAATTTCAATTCTATAATACAGTGTATCAACACTTTTCATTTTTCTTGAAATTGTTTTTTTCTCTTTTTGTATAGGTCCTCTATTTAAATCTATCTTTTGTTTCTCTACCTTCTATTATTTTGTAGGCTTTATGTCTTATTTAAGGATCTGTATTTTTCCCTTAAAAAGTTAATTGGAGGGGATCCCTGGGTGGCGCAGCGGTTTGGCACCTGCCATTGGCCCAGGGCGCGATCCTGGAGACCCGGGATCGAATCCCACATCGGGCTCCCGGTGCATGGAGTCTGCTTCTCCCTCTGCCTGTGTCTCTGCCTCTCTCTCTCTCTCTCTCTCTCTCTCTGTGACTATCATAAATAAATAAAAATTAAAAAAAAAGTTAATTGGACACTTACTTCCTCTTGGACAGTAGTAGAGAGGAGAATGTGCTAAGCGTTTGTATTGTGGTTAGTGATAATTCTTTCAATGAGAATTCCCATTTCTATACAGGCCTTTAATTTAGGGGCATCACAGAAATTTCTGACTTCTGTGCTGCTTTAGATGACTTTTTTCCCTGTCAGTTGCTTAAGTAGTTCTGGACTATAGTAGAGGGAGGTCAGAGATTTACTATTTTTTGGTTAGTATCTTTCTAATATACAGTGTGAGGGTAAGACTCATTCTTAGAAGCAATGTTTAAGAAGTATTTACTCATACAATTCTATGGAGTCTACAACTCAGTTGATTACTATAAGGAGCTCTGCTTCAACAGTTCTTTATGGGAAAATATGCAGTGTCAGAGCCTTAATGGCCTTGCATCCATTATATTACTGTTCTATCAATTAGCGGTTGCAATTTTTCCACATAACCATTTCCTACCTGGCCTAGGAGTGTTATGTTAGGAGGATTAGTTGTAGCAGCCACCACTTTAATGACTTATAACCAGTGTGATGGTTAATTTTATGTATCAACTTTACTGGATCATCAAGTGCCCATATATTTGGTCAAACATTATTCTGGCTGTGCCAGTGAGGGTGTTAGGGGATGAGATTCACATTTTAATTGGTAGATTGAGCAAAATAGATTATCTTTTCTAATGTGGGTGGGTCTCACCCAATTAGTTAAAGGATGAAAATAAAACAAAAAGGCCAACTGTGCAAGTAAGAGGGAACTCATTCTGTCTTACTGCCTTGAAGCTGGGACATCATTTCTTCTTGCCTTTGGGCTCAAACTAAAATATTGACTCTACCTAGGTCTCAAGACTGCTGGCCTTTGGACTGGAGTTATACCATAAGTTCTTCAAGTTCTCAGACCTTTGGACTTGGACTGAAACTATGCCATTGGCTCTTCTGGGTCTTCAGCTTGCTGACTGTAGGCCTTGGGTCTTGTCAGCCTCTAAATTGTATAAGACAATTCCTTATAATGAATTTTTTGTATATATATATGTGTTTATAATACACACATACACATATACATGCATACACAAATATAAAATCTCCTATTGGTTCTATTTCTCTGGAGAACCCTGACTACTGCAGCCAGTATACTCATTTTTTCTCTACAGTAACTCCTCTCCCCACCTCCACCTCCACCTTGGGAAAACTTTTTTTTTTTCCTCTCATGACTCTTATGCAACCTGTAACCACCCTTCTGATAGAGGCAAATTTCAGTGACTCTTGGAGGTCCAATATCCCCCACCCTTCTAAGGAAGGTTTTACTCTCTCTCTCTATAGAGAACTAGGGGTGGTGGAAGGGGAGGAGGGCGGGGGGTGGGGGTGAATGGATGACGGGCACTGAGGGAGGCACTTGACGGGATGAGCACTGGGTATTATTCTGTATGTTGGTGTTCAATTTGCCAGTGCTCATCCCATCAAGTGCCCACCTAAGTGCCCGCCACCCAGTCACCCCAACCCCCCACCCTCCTCCCCTTCCACCACCCCTAGTTCGTTTCCCAGAGTTAGGAGTCTTTATGTTCTGTCTCCCTTCCTGATATTTCGCAACATTTCTTTTCCCTTCCTTTATATTCCCTTTCACTATTATTTATATTCCCCAAATGAATGAGAACATATAATGTTTGTCCTCCGATTGACTTACTTCACTCAGCATAATACCCTCCAGTTCCATCCACATTGAAGCAAATAGTGGGTATTTGTCGTTTCTAATGGCTGAGTAATATTCCATTGTATACATAAACCACATCTTCTTTATCCATTCATCTTTCGATGGACACCGAGGCTCCTTCCACAGTTTGGCTATTGTGGACATTGCTGCTAGAAACATCAGGGTGCAGGTGTCCCGGAATTTCATTGCATCTGAATCTTTGGGGTAAATCCCCAACAGTGCAATTGCTGGGTCGTAGGGCAGATCTATTTTTAACTCTGCGAGGAACCTCCACACAGTTTCCCAGAGTGGCTGCACCAGTTCACATTCCCACCAACAGTGCAAAAGGGTTCCCCTTTCTCCACATCCTCTCCAACATTTGTGGTTTCTTGCCTTGTTAATGTTCTCCATTCTCACTGGTGTGAGGTGGTATCTCATTGTGGTTTTGATTTGTATTTCCCTGATGGCAAGTGATGCAGAGCATTTTCTCATGTGCATGTTGGCCATGTCTATGTCTTGCTCTGTGATATTTCTCTTCATGTCTTTTGCCCATTTCATGATTGGATTGTTTGTTTCTTTGCTGTTGAGTTTAATAAGTTCTTTATAGATCTTGGAAACTAGCACTTTATCTGATACGGCACTTGCAAATATCTTCTCCCATTCTGTAGGTTGTCTTTTAGTTTTGTTGACTGTATCCTTCGCTGTGCAAAAGCTTCTTATCTCGATGAAGTCCCAATTAGTTCATTTTCGCTATTGTATCTTTTGCCTTCATGGATGTATCTTGCAAGAAGTTACTTTGTCTGAGTTCAAAAAGGGTGTTGCCTGTGTTTTCCTCTAGATTTTGATGGAATCTTGTCTCACATTTAGATCTTTCATCCATTTTGAGTTTATCTTTGTGTATGGTGCAAGAGAGTGGTCTAGTTTCATTCTTCTGCATGTGAATGTCCAATTTTCCCAGCACCATTTATTGAAGAGACTGTCTTTCTTCCAATGGATAGTCTTTCCTCCTTTGTTGAATATTAGTTGACCATAAAGTTCAGGATCTACTTTGGGTTCTCTATTCTGTTCCATTGATCTATGTGTCTGTTTTTGTGCCAGTACCACACTGTCTTGATGACCACAGCTTAGTAGTACAACCTGAAATCTGGCATTGTGATGCCCCCTGCTATAGTTTTCTTTTTTAAAATTACCCTGGCAAATATCAGGAAGGAAGACAGAACATAAAGACTCCTAACTCTGGGAAACGAACTAGGGGTGGTGGAAGGGGAGGAGGGCGGAGGGTGGAGGGGAATGGGTGACAGGCACTGAGGGGGACACTTGACGGGATGAGCACTGGGTGTTATTCTGTATGATGCAAAATTGAACACGAATAAAAATTAATTTATTAAAAAAATAAAATTCCCCTGGCTATTCGGGGTCTTTTCTGATTCCACACAAATCTTAAAATAATTTGTTCTAACTCTCTGAAGAACGTCCATGGTATTTTGATAGGGATTGCATTAAACGTGTAAATTGCCCTGGGTAACACTGACATTTTCACAGTATTAATTCTTCCAATCCATGAGCATACAATATTTTCCATCTCTTTGTGTCTTCCTCAATTTCTTTCAGAAGTGTTCTATAGTTTTTAGGGTATAGATCCTTTACCTCTTTGGTTAGGTTTATTCCTAGGTATCTTATGATTTTGGGTGCAATTGTAAATGGGATTGACTCCTTCATTTCTCTTTCTTCAGTTTCATTGTTAGTGTATAGAAATTCCACTGACTTCTAGGCATTGATTTTGTATCCTGCCACCTTGCCAAATTGCTGTGTGAGTTCTAGCAATCTTGGGGCGGAGTCTTTGGGGTTTTCTAAGTATGTCATTGGCGAAGAGGGAGAGTTTGCCTTCTGCTGGTTTTAGGCTTCATTTGTTGTTCTTTTCTTAGCACTTTTACGTGTACAGTTAGATTTTTTATTTGATATATTTCTTGCTTCTTTAGGTAGGCTTGTATTACTATATACTTCCATCTTAGGACCACTTTTGCAGCATGCCAAAGGTTTTGGATGTTTTCATTTTCATTTGTTTCCCTGTATTTTACAAAATTTCTTCTTTAATTTACTGGTTGACACATTCACTGTTTAGTAGCATGTTGTTTAACCTCCATGTATTGTGATCTTTCCCAATCTTTTTATGTGGTTGACTTCAGGTTTAATACATTTGTGGTCACCTAATATGCATGATATAATCTCAACTTTTTTGTATGTGTTGAGGCCTGATTTGTAGCCCAGTATGGGGATCTATTCTGGAGAATGTCCCATGTGTACTTGAAAGCAATGTGTATTCTGATGCTTTAGGATGAAATATTCTGAATATATCTGTTAAGTCCATCTGACCCAGTGTGTCATTCAAAGCGCTTGTTTCTTTGTTGATTTTCTGTTTGGATTATCTATCTATTGATGTAAGTGAGGTGTTAAAGTCCCAACTATTATTGTATTATCAATGAGTTCCTTTATTTTTGTTATTAATTTTTTATATATTTCAACGCTCTCATGTTGGGTCCATAAGTATCTACAATTGTTATATCTTCTTGGATTTTACCCTCTATGTTTATATATTGCCCATATTTTTAAAAAGATTTTATTTATTTATTCACGAGAGGCAGAGAGAGAGAGAGAGAGAGAGAGGCAGAGACATAGGCAGAGGGAGAAGCAGGCTCCACGCAGGGAGCCTGGCATGGGACTAGATCCCAGAACTCCAGGATCACACCGTGGGCCAAAGGCAGGTGCTAAACCGCAGAGCCACCCAGATGTCCCTGAAAGGAAATTTTTAAAAAGATTTTATTTATTTGTTTGAGAGAGAATGAAAGAGAGGAAGAGGGAGAGAGAGTCTGAAGCAAACTCCACACTGAGCACAGAGCTGGATGTGGAGCTTGATACCAAAACTAGGAGATCATCACCTGAGCAAAAATCAGAATTAGATGCTTAAGTGACTGAGCCATCCAGACACCCCAACTGAAAGGAGATTTTTATTTCCTCTTTTGAATACTAAGTTTGTTCAAGAATTTATTTTTTTTCATTTTAACACAATTTCAAAAACTTTAATTCCAGTATAGTTCACCTACTATGTTTATTAGTTTCAGGTATACTATATACTGATTTAACAATTCTCTACATTATTGAGTGTTCCTCATGATAAGTGTGCTCTTGAACCCCTTCACCTTTTCCACCCATTTTCACCCATTTTCCCATTTCCCCAAGATAATCCAACTACCCTCTGATTATCAACAGTTTGTTCTCTATAGTTAAGAGTCTGTTTTCTGGTTTGTCTCTGTTTTTGCTGTTGTTGTTGTTATTCACTTGTTTCTGTTTCTTAAATTCTACATATGAGTGAAATCACATGGCATTTGTCTTGCTGTCACCAACTTATTTCTCTTAGCATTACACCATCCACATCCACCCATGGTGTTGTAAGGGACAGATTTCATTCTTTTTTATGACTGCATAATATTCTAGATAGATAGATAGATAGATAGATAGATAGATAGATAGACACACCATATATTCTTTATCTATTTATTTATCAATGAACATTTGGGCTCCTTGCATATTTTCGATATTTGTGAATAATGCTGCAGTAAACAAGTGTGCATATATCTTTTCAAATTAATGTTTTCATATTCTTTGGTTAAATACCCCATGGTGGAATTACTAGATCATATGGTATTTTAATTTTTAATTTTTGAGGAACGTCCATACTGTTTTCCACAGTGGATGCACCAGCTTGCACTACCACCAACAGTGCACAAGGATTCCTTTATTTCCACATCCTCACCAACACTTGTTTCTTGTTTTTCTGATTTTAGCCATTCTGACAGGTGTGAGGTGATATCTCATTGTGGTTTTCATTTGCATTTACCTGATGATTAGTGATATTGAGCATCTTGTCATGTGTCTGTTGGCCATCTGTGTATCTTCTTTGCAGGAATGTTTATTCATGCCTTCTGCCTATTTATTTATTTATTTATTTATTTTTAAGTAGGCTCTATTTCCAGTGTGAATCTTGAACTCATGACCTGGAAGTCAAGAGTCACATACTCTACCAACTCAGCCAGCCAGATGTCCCTGCCCATTTTTAACTGGATTATCTGGAGAGCAGTTTGGTCTTGAGTTGTATACGTTCTTTGTACATTTTGGATACCAACCCTTCATTGTATATGTCTTTTGTAAGTATATTCTATCATTCACTAGCCTGTCTTTTAGTTCTGTTGATTGTTTCCTTCTTGTGTAGAAGCTTTTATTTTTATTTTCCTTGCCTCAGGAGATATAGCCATAAAAATGTTGCTTTGTCCACTATCAGAGAAATTACTTTCTGTGCTCTCTTCTAGGATTTTTATGACTTTAGGTATCACATTTAGGTATTTAATACATTTTGTTTTTGTCTATAGTGTAAGAAAGTGGTCCAGTTTCATTCTTTTGCATGTAGATATCCAGTTTTCCTAGCACCATTTGTTGAAGAGACTTTTCCCCATTGTATATTCTTGCTCCATCTGTCAAAGGTTAATTTACCATGTAAGTGTGGATTTATTTTTAGGCTCTCTATTCTGTTCCATTGATCTATGTGTCTATTTTTATATAGTACCATACTGTTTGGATGACTACAGCTTTGCAGTGCATCGATATGTGATTGTGATACCTCTAGTTTTGTTTTTCTGTTTCAAGATTACTTTAGCTATTTGAAATCTTTTGTGTTTCCATACAAATCTTAAGATTGATTGTTCTAGTTCTATGAAGGGGGCTACTGGCATTTACATAGGGGTTGCATTATAGCTGAATAATGCTTTGGGTATTATGGACATTTTAACAATATTGGTTCTTCCAATCCATGGGTGAGGATTATCTTTCCATTTGTTTGTATCATTTTGAATTACATTCATTAGTGTTTTATAGTTTTTGGAGTACAGGTTTTTCACCTCCTTGGTTAAGTTTATCTCTAGGTATTTTATTCTTTTTAGTGCAATTGTAAATGCAACTATTTACTTAATTTCTTGCTCTGCTACTTCATTATTAGTGTATAGAAATGCAACAGATTCCTACATATTAATTTTGTATCCTGTGACTTTTCTGAATTCATTTATCAGTTCTAGTAATTTTTTGTGGTCTTTGGTGTTTTTTTATATATAGTATTATATCACCTGCAATTAGTGAACGTTTTACTTTTTCCTTACCAGTTTAGATGCCTTTTATTTCTTTGTGTTGTCTATTTGCTGAGACTAGGACTTCCAGTACTATGTTGAGTAAAATTGCTAAGATGACACCCATATCTTATTCCTGACCTTAGGGGAAAAACTCTCAGTTTTTCCCTTTGAGTACAATGTTTGCCATGGGCTTTTCCTATAAGGCCTTTATTATTTTGAGGTATGTTTCCTCCAGATCTACTTTGTTGAGGGTTTTTTTTTATCATGAATGAATATTGTACTTTGTCACATGCATTTATTGCATCTGTTAGAATGATCATGAGGTTTTTATTCTTTCTCTTGTTGATTTGATATATCATGTTGATTTATTTGCAAATATTAAACTATTTTCACATCTCATGAATAGATCCCACTTGATTGTGGTGAATGGTTTTTTAAATATATTGTTGGATTCAGTTTGCTAGCATTTTGTTGAAGATTTTTGCAACTACGTTCATCAGTAATATTGACCTTGCTTCTCCTTTTTTTGTGGTGCCTTTATCTGGTTTTGGTACCAGGATAATGTTGTTCTCAGAACATATTTGGAAGTTTTACCTCCTCTTCTAGTATTTGGAATAGTTTGAGAATAATAGGTATTAATTCTTCCCTAAGCATTTGGTAGAATTCACTTGTGAAATGATCTTGTCCTGGACTTTACTTTGCTGGGATTTTTTTTCATTGCTAGTGAATTCCATTGCTGGAAATCAATCTGCTCAAATTTTCTGTTTCTTCCTACTTCAGTTTTGGTAGGCTGTATTTTTCTAGGAATGTATCCATTTCGTCTAAGTTGTCCCAATTGTTGACATAAAATTTTTCATAATCTTCTCTTACAATTGTTTCTACTTCTGTGGTGTTGTTTGTTATTTCCACTCTTTCTTTTGTTATTTTGCTTATTTGCATCTCTATCTCTCTCTCTCTCTCTCTCTCTCTCTCCTTTTTGATGAGTGTGGAGGGAGGTTTATCAACTTTGTTGATCTTCTCAACTTTGGGAATTATGAGACACAATGAAAAGAAACAATATTCACATTATGGTAATTCTCAAAGTAGAGGAAAAGAGAAAGGAATAGAAAGTATATTTGAAGCAATAATGGCTGAAAACTTCCTGGACCTGGAGAGAGAAATGGACACTAAAACCCATGAGGCCCAATGGACTCCAAATAAGTTGAGCCCAAATGGGGCTACACTGAGACAAATTATAACTAAGTTGTGAAAAAACACATACAAAGAAAGAATTTTAGGAGCAGCAAGAGAAAGGCAGAAGTTACCTCCAAGGAAACCCCCATAAGATTGTTAGTGGATTTCTCAAAAAAACTTTCAGGCTGGTATAGAATAGGATACCATATTCAAAATATTAAAGAAAATAACTGTCAAACAGGAATTCTATACCTGGTGAAGCTGGGCTTCAGAAATGAAAGAGGGATAAAAGCTTTTCCAAACAAACAAAATCTGAGGGAACTTATTACCAGCAGACATGCCTTACAAGTAATGCTCAAAGGAGCTCTTATATTGGAGATGAAATAATATAAAAACTTAAAAAGTTAGTTTAAATCTCACTGGTAATAGTAAATCTATAGTCATAGATTCTGCAATATGATAATAATTCATAATTATGATATGCAATAAGATAATTTATAAATTACGTTGCAATATGATAATTATTCATAAGTATTACTCAAAATATTATAATTCATAATTCACTCATAAATCAAGATTAAAATAAGAACATAGTAATAACTATAATTATAATAATATGTTATTAGTTACACAATGCAAATAAAAATATGTAAATATAACAACAATAACCTAGAATGTGAGGGGGAAGAGAAGTAAAAGTGTGAAGTTTGTGAATTCCATTGAAGTTAATTTGCTATCAATGTATGTTTTTAAAATATTTACTTATTTATTTGAGAGAGAGAAGGAGAGCACATGTGTAAGATGGGGGAGGGACAGAGGGAGAGAATCTCAAGTAGACTCCCTCCTGAGCATGGAACCTATTGTGAGGCTCAATCCCAAAATCCATGAGATCATGTCCTGAGCCAAACCCAAGTGTCAGATGCTTAATTGACTAAGCCAAATGTGTGCCCCAAATTGCTATCAGTTTAAAATAGGATGGTATATGTTTAAGATATTTTATATAAGCCTCATATTAACCACAAGGGAAAATCCTGCAGTAATTACTGAAAGAACACAATAAAAAGTCAAATCATATTGATAGCAACAGACACCTAAAGACAGCAGGATAAGAAAAAAGTAACAACACGTCTACAAAACAACAAGGAAACAATGAATAAAATGGCAATAGTAAGTCCTTATCTATCAATAATTATTGTAAACAGATTAAATTATGCAATTAAAAGACATAGATTTGCTGAATAGACTTAAAAAATTCTAGGATATGGTGCCTGCCAAAGCTCAATTTAAACTTAAAGACACACAAAGACTAAAAGCAAAAGTAAGGGAAAAGACATTTCAAGCCAATGGTAACACAAAAAAGCAGAAGTAGCTATACTTAGACAAAATAGAGTTTAAATTAAAAATTGAAAAAGAGACAAAGAGGGTCATTATATGAGCATAAAGAGGTCAACACATCAAGAGGATGTAACATTTGTAAATACTTATACGCCCAACACTGGAGCACCTAAATATATAAAGTAAAACCTAATAGAGCTAAAATGACAAATAAACAGCAATACAATAATAGTTGGAACTTTTAAAAAAAGATTTATTTTATTTTAAAGAGGGGGGAAAGGAGCAAAGAAAAAGGGAGAGATTCTCAAGCAGCATATGAAAAGGATCATTCACTACGATCAAGTGGGATTTATCCCCTGGATGCAAGGATGATTCAATATATGCACTATATAACATTAATGTGATACATCATAATAGAATGAAAGAAAAATAATCACTGAGGGGGGCACTTGATGGGATGAGCACTAGGTGTTATGCTATATGTTGGCAAATAGAACTCCAATAAAAAACATACAAAATAATAAAAATTAAAAAAATCATCATGTGTTCATTTCGGTACATACAGGTAAAGCATTACACAAAATTCCATTTATGATAAATCCTCAGCAAATTAGGCATAGAAGAAACATACTTCCACATAACAAAGGTTATATATGACAAGCCCACAGCTAACATCATATTCATGGCAAAAAGTTGAAACATTTTCCAGAGTTCAGGACCAGGACAAGGGTGTCCACTTCTCACCACTCCTGTTCAACATAATAGAAGAGGCCCTAGATAGAACAATCAGGCAAGAAAAAAAGAAATAAAAGTTATGAGATTGGAAAGGAAGAAGTAAAATTATCTCTATTTGCAAATTACATGATTTTACACATAGAAAATCCTAAAGGCTCAACCAAGAAACTGTTAGATGTAATCAATGACTTTAGTAAAGTTGCAGGATACAAAATTAAGATACAAAAATCAACAGCAATTGCACTGTTGGGGATTTACCCCAAAGATTCAGATGCAATGAAACGTCGGGACACCTGCACCCCGATGTTTCTATCAGCAATGGCCGCAATAGCCAAACGGTGGAAGGAGCCTCGGTGTCCATCGAAAGATGAATGGATAAAGAAGATGTGGTTTATGTATACAATGGAATATTACTCAGCAATTAGAAACGACAAATACCCACCATTTGCTTCAACGTGGATGGAACTGGAGGGTATTATGCTGAGTGAAATAAGTCAATCGGAGAAGGACAAACAGTGTATGTTCTCATTCATTTGGGGAATATAAATAATAGTGAAAGGGAATATAAAGGAAGGGAAAAGAAATGTTGGGAAATATCAGGAAGGGAGACAGAACATAAAGACTCCTAACTCTGGGAAACGAACTAGGGGTGGTGGAAGGGGAGGAGGGCGGGTGTTGGAGGGGAATGGGTGACGGGCACTGAGGTGGACACTTGACGGGATGAGCACTGGGTGTTTTTCTGTATGTTGGTAAATTGAACACCAATAAAAATTAATTTAAAAAAATCAACAGTTATATACACTAACAATGAATTTTTGATGAATAGATGAATGAAATGATGCAATTTACAATAGCATCAAAAAGTATAAAATAGGAATAAATTTAAAAGGTAAAATATCTATATTATGAAAACTACAAGACATTGATTAAAGAAATTAAAGAAGACAGAAGTAGAAAAAGTGTCCTGTGTTCATGGATTGGAGGAAGCAATATTAAAATGTGAATACTAACAAAACCCATCTATAGATTCGATGCAATCTCTATCAAGATTCCAATGACATTATAGAAGTAGAAAAAAACAATCCTAAAATTCATGTGGAAATACAAAATATCTTGAATAGCCAAAGAAATCCTAAGAAAGAAAAAACTGAGCAGGAGGCATCATACTTCCTGATTTCAAGACATACTATTAAGCTATAGTCATAAAAACAATATGATAATGGCATTAAGCAAACAAATAGACCAATGGAACAGAATCAAGAGCACAGAAGTATGCTCTGTGGCCAACCATATATGGCCAGTTAATATTTGATAAGATAGCCAAGAATACACAATAGAGAAAGGACAGACTTTTAAATAAATGGTGTTGGTATAATTGGATGCTCACATGTAAAATAATGAAACTGAACACATGGTACATCACTCACAGAAATTAATCTGAAATAAATTAATACTTCAATGTAAGACCTGAAACTATGCAACTCCTAGAAGAAAGCATGGGAATGAAGCACGTTGACATGGATTCTGGTAATGAGTTTTTGGATATGATACCTAATATATCCAAATGACACCATCATATCCAAATAAGCAAATGGGATTACATCGAACTAAAAAGCTTTAACTGAAATGAGATACACACACACACACACACACACACACACACACACACACACACGCACCCCATGGAATATTACTCAGCCATAGAAATGAATGAAATTTGCCATTTGCAAATTACACAGATCGAGATAGAGAGTATTATAATAAGTGAAATAAGTTAGGGAAAAACAAATATGATATGATTTCACTCATAGGTGGAATTTAAGAAATGAAACAAATGAGCAAAGGGGAAGAGAGAGAGAGTAGGAAACCAAGAAACAGACTCTTAACTATGGAGAACAAATTGATGGTTACCAGAGGGTAGGGAAGTGCAGGGATGGGTTAAATAGGTGACAGCGATTAAGGATGGCACTTGTGATGAGCACTGGGTGTTATATTTAAATGATGAACCAATAGATTCTACACCTGAGACCAATGTTACACTGTATGTTAACTAGCTGGAATTTAAATAAAAACTTGAACAAATAAATAAAAATTTAAAAATTCTGCACAACAGAAGAAACTGTCAACAAAGTGAAAAGAAGACAGCCTATAAAATGGGAAATCATTTTTGCAACCCATATATCTGATAAGGGGTTAATCTCAAAAACATATAAAGAACTCCTAAACTCAATAGCAAAGAAAGTCCAAATAACCCAATTAAAAAATGAGTGAAGAACCTGAATAGACATTTCTCCAAAGAAGATACACAAAAGGCTAACAGGTACATGAAAAGATGCACAATCACACTAGTCATTAGGGAAATGCAAATTAAAACCACAATGAGGGGATCCCTGGGTGGCGCAGTGGTTTGGCGCCGGCCTTTGGCCCAGGGCGCGGTCCTGGAGACCCGGGATCGAATCCCACGTCGGGCTCCCGGTGCATGGAGCCTGCTTTTCCCTCTGCCTGTGTCTCTGCCTCTCTCTCTCTCTCTCTATCATGAATAAATAAATAAAATCTTTAAAAAAAAACCACAATGAGATACTATCTCATACTTATTAGAATGTCAGTGATCAAAAATACAAGATATAACAAATGTTGGCATGGATATGGAGGAAAGGGAACCTTTGTGCACTATTGGTGAAAATGCAAATTGGTGCAGCCACAATGAAAAACAGTATGGAGGGGGGCAGGGCAAGACGGCAGAAGAGTAGGGTCCCCAGGTCACCTGTCCCCATCAACTTACCTAGATACCTTTCAAATCATCCTGAAAACCTACAAATTCGGGCTGAGATTTAAAGAGAGAACAGCTGGAATGCTGCAGAGAGAAGAGTTTGCACTTCTAACAATGTAGGAAGATGGAAAAATAAAATAAAAATGAAACCAGTGGGGGAGGGGCCCCCAGAAGGAGCCTGGCTAAGGCCAGGCTGTGATAGCCTCCAGGACAGGAAAGCCCAGTCCTGGAGAAGCAGGAACTTTAACAATATTCCCGGACGGAAAGGTGCTCACAGGGAACTCAGGCAGGATCCCAGGAGGAGTCCTGGAGCCTCCAGTCTCCCAAAGTCACTAACAGAGGAAATGCGCCCCAGAGGAGAGCGCACCACACACCAGGGGCCTAGCACGGTAAAGTACTGGAGCGCCCGCCCTCAGGTGAAGCTCAGGCAGCGGCTCCAGGCAGCGGGAGCTACCCGGCCACAGGAGCGCAATTCCAATGGCGCAGGCCCTGGAGCCCAGAGCACGAGGGGACACAGCCCAGGATCCTGAGCTACCCCCAGGACAGGCGGACGCTGGGAGGGCACAAGACAGCGAGGATGCTCCTGTCCCCGGGTGGTCCCAAGCTGTGCATATCAGCGTCCCCCACCCCCGTAGCTTCCAGGCCAGTGCAGACTGGGAGACTGTGGTAGTTACTGCAGGAGCTGACTCCAAGCTGGAGACCAGGCCGCCACCAGTGGTGGTGTTCCTCCTTGTGTCACCCTGTGCCTGGACAGAGCAGGGCTGCCAGGGAACAAGAGCGACACAGGATAAACAGCTCCCACTGAGCCATGCACCTGGCATGGGGGCACGGCAGCTTCCCCAGGTGCACGCACCTGAGAATCAGCACAATAGGCCCCTCCCCCAGAAGACCAGCTGGAAGGACAGGGGAAGAGCAAGTTCTTTTTTTTTTATGATAGTCATACAGAGAGAAAGAGAGAGAGGCAGAGACACAGGCAGAGGGAGAAGCAGGCTCCATGCACCAGGAGCCCGATGTGGGATTCGATCCCGGGTCTCCAGGATCGCGCCCTGGGCCAAAGGCAGGCGCCAAACCGCTGCGCCACCCAGGGATCCCGAAGAGCAAGTTCTTGACCGAGCAGGCTGGGAAAGTTCCAGGGGAAGTCAAGGGACTTAGAGTATATAGAACCAGAGGATACCCCTCCTTGTTTTGTTTGTTTTTTCTTTGTTGTTGTTGTTTTTGGTTTTTGTTCTTTGTTTTTTGAGGGTTTTGTTTGTTTTTCCCCTTTTTTCTCTTTTTTTTCCCTTTCTTTTTCCAGTACAACTTGTTTTTAGCCACTCTGCACTGAGTAAAATTACTAGAAAGAAGAACTCACCACAAAAGAAAGAATCAGAAATAGTACTCTCTGCCACAGAGTTACAGAATTTGGATTACATTTCGATGTCAGAAAGCCAATTCAGAGACACAATTATAAAGCTACTAGTGACTCTGGAAAAAAAGCATAAAGGATTCAAGAGACTTCATGACTACAGAATTTAGATCTAATCAGGCCAAAATTAAAAATCAATTAAATGAGATGCAATTCAAACTGGAGGTCCTAACGATGAGGGTAAATGAGGTAGAAGAAAGAGTGAGCGACATATTCAGCAGTGTGGCAGGATACAAAATCAATACCCAGAAATTGGTGGCATTTCTATACACTAACAATGAGACTGAAGAAAGAGAAATGAAGGAGTCAATCCCATTTATAATTGCGCCCAAAAGCATAAGATACCTAGGAATAAAACTAACCAAAGAGGTAAAGGATCTATACCCTAAAAACTATAGAACACTTCTGAAAGAAATTGATGAAGACACAAAGAGATGGAAAAATATTCCATGCTCATGGATTGGAAGAATTAATATTGTGAAAAGGCCAATGCTACCCAGGGCAATTTACACATTTAATGCAATCCATATCAAAATACCATGGACTTTCTTCAGAGAGTTGGAACAAGTCCTCTCAAGATTTGTATGGAATCAAAAAAAAAAAAAAAAAGATTTGTATGGAGTCAGAAAAGACCCTGAATAGCCAAGAGAATATTGAAAAAGAAAACCAGTGCTGGGGGCATCACCATGCTAGATTTCCGGGTGTACTACAAAGGTGTGACCATCGAGAAAGTGTGGTATTGGCACAAAAACAGACACATAGATCAATGGAAGAGAATAGAGAACCTAGAAATGGGCCCTCAACTCTGGTCAGCTAATATTCGACAAAGCAGGAAAGACTATACGCTGGAAAAAGGACAGTCTCTTCAATAAATGGTGCTGGGAAAATTGGACAGCCTTGTGCAGGAGAAGGAAACTAGACCACTCTCTTGCACCATACACAAAGATAAACTCAAAATGGATGAGAGATCTAAATGTGAGACAAGATTCCATCAAAATCCTAGAGGAGAACACAGGCAACACCCTTTTTGAACTTGGCCACAGTAACTTCTTGCAAGATACATCCATGAAGGCGAGAGAAACCAAAGCAAAAATGAACTATTGGGACTTCATCAGGATAAGAAGCTTCTGCACAGTAAAAGAAACAGTCAACAAAACTAAAAGACAACCTACAGAATGGGAGAAGATATTTGCAAATGACCTATCAGATAAAGGACTAGTATCCAAGATCTATAAAGAACTTCGTAAACTCAACAGCAAAGAAGCAAACAATCCAATCATGAAATGGGCAAAAGACATGAACAGAAATTTCACAGAGGAAGGCATAGACATGGCCAACAAGCCCATGAGAAAATGCTCTGCATCACTTGCCATCAGGGAAATACAAATCAAAACCACAATGAGATACCACCTCACACCAGTGAGAATGGGGAAAATTAACAAGACAGGAAACCACAAATGTTGGAGAGGATGTGGAGAAAGGGGAACCCTCTTGCACTGTTGGTGGGAATGTGAACTGTTGCAGGCACTCTGGAAAACTGTGTGGAGTTTCCTCAAAGAGTTAAAAATAGACCTGCCCTACAACCCAGCAATGTCACCCCAATGATATAGATGCAGTGAACTGCACCCCGATGTTTATAGAGGCAATGTCCACAATAGCCAAACTGTGGAAGGAGCCTCAGTGTCCATTGAAAGATGAATGGATAAAGAAGATGTGGTTTATGTATACAATGGAATATTACTCAGCCATTAGAAATAACAAATACCCACCATTTTCTTCGACATGGATGGAACTGGAGGGTATTATGCTGAGTGAAATAAGTCAATCAGAGAAAGACAAACATTATATTCTCATTCATTTGGGGAAAAAATAGTGAAAGGGAATAAGGGGAAAGGAGAGAAAATGAGTGGGAAACATCAGAGAGAGTGACGGAACATGAGAGACACCTACCTCTGGGAAATGAACAAGGGGAAGTGGAAAGGGAGGTAGGTGGGGGGTTGGGAATTGGGGTGACTGGGTGACCGGCACTGAGGGGGGCACTTGATGGGATGAGCTCTGGGTGATATGCTATATGTGGCAGATTGAAGTCCAATAAAAAAAAAAAAGAAAAGAAAAACAGTATGGAGGATTATAAAAAAAAATTAAAAATATGACTACCATATCATCCAGCAGTTTAACTTCTGGGAATATATTCAAAGTAAACAAACACACTAAGTCAGAAATATATCTGGACCTCCATGTTTATAGAATCATTATTTATAATCGCCAAGTCATGGAAACAACCTAAGTGTTCACCAGTGAATGAATGGATGAAGAAGTTATGGTATATATTTATAATGAATATTATTCATCAGAATAAAAAGCATCAGGTAGTCCTATCATTTGCAACAGTTTTACCCCAGCCTCACGGCAGCTCCACCTCCACCCACGTTGTCCCCCCAGGAGGCTGATGGAGGCCACGGGGTAGGCCTTGGTCTCTCTCACACACACACACACACACACACACACACACACACACACACACATGCACGGAGCCTGTGCTGGATCCGGCTCTGCCACAGGGACTGGTTCTCATTCTCCTTACTCCTCCCTAGTTCCACTGTTTATGCTTCTAAAATAAATAAGACTTGATCACAAAAAAAAAAAAGATCTAAAGGCATTATGCTAAATGGAATAAGTCAGACAAAGGAGGACAAATACCATATAATCACACTTTTATATGGAACCTAATAGAAAAAGTAAGAGGAAAAAAAAGTCATAAAAAGAGATCAGACTTGTGGTTACGGGAAGTGGTGGGTGGGGGAAGGGGGAATTAGAGGAAGGTAGTCAAAAGGTACAAATTTCAAGTTATAAGAAAAGTACTAAGATGAAATGTACAATTTGATGTCTATAGCTAACACTCCTGACTGATATAAAGTAAGCAAATCTTAAGAGTTCATATCATAAGGAGAATAATGTTTTCCCTTTTTTTCTCTTTCTTTTTATTCTATCTATATGAGAGTATGAATGTTAGCTGAACCTATTTTGGTAATCATTTCACAATATATGTAAATCAAACCATCATGCTCTACACTATACACACATACACAGACAAATATATATTCATAACAAAATAAGGAGGAAATAGTCATGAGATTTCTATTCCTCATTTCTGAAACCAGTCACTGGTCATAGCTGGTTTTTATAACTTCCTTCTTCCACCACCTATTCTGTATTCTATGTTCCTTCAGCAAGCACTTCAGTTGGTTGTTTTTCTTTACCTAGTGACTTGAGCTTTCATTCCTGAAGTATCTTGGCCATTTGTAGTTCTATCTTCTGGCACAAAGAAGGATTAAGTTGTTATAGTTTTCCATTGACTTTAATCATAGGACATGGTAATACTAAGACACTCTTTGATACCTCCTGTTTTCCAGACATAATTGTATTTATCTTTATTGTGTGCTAGTAAAGTCCAATCCCCTTGGTAGCCAGAATCAATTACCTAAACAGCACCATGACCCCCTTCTTTGCCTATTGATTCAGAAACATGAGGAGCCCAGAATGGTCAGGTCATAGTCATAACTTCCAGCTGAATGATATCATTGTTATGTTTCTTTGTGGAAGCATTCTTCCCTCTGTAACTAAGACCTGTAGGCCATTGGAACATTAGGTCGCATGAATAGGAAGTAAATATTTTTGGTGGGTCATTTGGGGTCCTAATGGAGCTCTTATTTGCATTCCAAATTCCTCGATCCATGGATCCTGGCTGTGGGGGAAATAGCACCATATATTGGATGTTGATTGGGACTATATACAGGCTCTGGAGAACCTTTCCCCAACTCTGCAAAGTGTTTTCACCTAGCTGGTTCTGTAACTGAGTGTTAAGAAGGCCATTACATTGATCGGCTCTCCTGTCCTGGGGACACTCACCGCGTGGCCTTAACCCGGCTCCTCACGGGGCCCCTCCCCCTTGGATGCTTTTTATTTATTTATTTATTTTTTCTGTCTTCCTACCTTGATAGAAGTGAGAACTCCTCTCACTGTAGCATTTCAGCTGTTCTCTCTTTAAATCTCAAGCTGAATTCGTACGTTTTCAGGATGATTTGAAAGTTATCTAGGTAAGTTGGTGGGGACGGGTGACTTGGGGACCCTACTCTTCCGCCATCTTGCCCCGCCTCCTCCATTCATCTTTCGATGGACACTGAGGATCCTTCCACAGTTTGGCTATTGTGGCCATTGCTGCTAGAAACATCGGGGTACAGGTGTCCCGGCGTTTCATTGCATCTGAATCTTTGGGGTAAATCCCCAACAGTGCAATTGCTGGGTCGTAGGGCAGATCTATTTTTAACTCTTTGAGGAACCTCCACACAGCTTTCCAGAGTGGCTGCACCAGTTCACATTCCCACCAACAGTGTAAGAGGGTTCCCCTTTCTCCACATCCTCTCCAACATTTGTTGTTTCCTGCCTTGTTAATTTTCCCCATTCTCACTGGTGTGAGGTGGTATCTCATTGTGGTTTTGATTTGTATTTCCCTGATGGCGAGTGATGCAGAGCATTTTCTCATGTGCTTGTTGGCCATGTCCATGTCTTCCTCTGTGAGATTTCTCTTCATGTCTTTTGCCCATTTCATGATTGGATTGTTTGTTTCTTTGGTGTTGAGTTTAATAAGTTCTTTATAGATTTTGGAAACTAGCCGTTTATCTGATCTGTCATTTGCAAATATCTTCTCCCATTCTGTAGGTTGTCTTTTAGTTTTGTTGACTGTTTCTTTTACTGTGCAGAAGCTTTTTATCTTGATTAAGTCCCAATAGTTCATTTTTGCTTTTGTTTCCCTTGCCTTCATATATGCATCTTGCAAGAAGTTGCTGTCGCCAAGTTCAAAAGGGTGTTGCCTGGGATCTCCTCTAGGATTTTGATGGAATCTTGTTTCACATTTAGATCTTTCATCCATTTTGAGTTTATCATTGTGTATGGTGTAAGAGAACGGTCTAGTTTCATTCTTCTGCATGTGGCTGTCCAATTTTCCCAGCACCATTTATTGAAGACACTGTCCTTTTTCCAGCATATAGTCTTCCATGCTTTGTCGAATATTCTTTGACCATAGAGTTGAGGGCCCATTTCTGAGTTCTCTATTCTGTTCCATTGATCTATGTATCATTTTTGTGCCAGTACCACACTGTCTTGATGATCACAGCTTTGTAGTACAACTTTAAATCTGGCATTGTGATGCCCCCAGCTCCGGTTTTCTTTTTCAGTATTCTCCTGGCTATTCAGGGTCTTTTCTGATTCCACACAAATCTTAAGATTATTTGTTCCAACTCTCTGAAGAAAGTCCATAGTATTTTGATAGAGATTGCATTGAACGTGTAAATTGCCCTGATAATCCTACTTTTTAGGGACAAATAGTTAAAGTTTCTTTGTCCAGATACTATTGGAGTATTCAGTAGTCTTTAGAAAAATGTTTCGTGAACCTGAGAACAATTTTGAGTAAAATTTCCTACAAATGTAATTATTATGTTTAACTCTTACATTTTGAGGGGCTCAGATCATTGTTCTCCTAGTCATACAGGATCCATTTAAATAGGGCAGACATTCTGTTCCTTCTGCATGGATATTAGGATGCTGTGCCGAATGATTGCCTTAGTGTATTTCTTGGGTTGTCTGTTCCTTAAAGAATAATTCCCCTGGAATTATTATAAGTCGATCTACTGGTTTCTTTTAGAAACCCAACAATCATTTTTGACCAACACTATGGAAAAGTGTATCTAAGTGAGTCAGGGATGTGTATCTTACTTTTAGAGATCTAAACTGGAAGGGAATTCCTTTTAAGGTATACTCCCTTTGCTAAAAGTTAAAAACATTTCCACAGTGTGATAGTTCTTTGCAGTTTTCATGTAATGAATAACTTTTATGTTAACAGTAAGTTATGAAAATTATGCTATGCTCTCAGCCTCCTGAATGCTACATCATATAAAATATTCTGATTGTTATTCATCCATTTCTTCTATGAGTATAATCCTGTGATTCAATAGAGAACAAGATACCTATTTGTACATATTTATAGCATTGGTCGCTTTTTAAAGGAATTAGCAGATTCTTCTTATTTTGTAGTATTTCATTACTTATCATAAAAGATATATGAGGCTCAGTTGGTTCAGCAGCTGTCTTAGGTTCAAGTCATGATCCCAGGGTCCTAAGATTTGCACATTGGGTTTCCTGCTCAGTGGGGAGTCTGCTTGTTCCTCTCACTCTGCCCCTGCCCCTGCTTGTGATCTCTCTCATGCTCTCTCTTTCAAATAATTAAAATCTTTTAAAAATACAAAAAATTAAAAAAAAATGGCATTGGGAAAGAATGGGGTGATAAAAAAGATAGAAAGGTTGTGAATAAGTGGAATGTTCTCAGAGTTCTGGGACTTGGGAATTTTTTCTGTATCCAATATATCCTCTTTCCCAATTTATTCTTAATTTGGATATGATGGGTTGCCTAGATATAAAGAATCCTGATGCAGTTCCCTCCCTCTCTTTCTTTTCCTCCCTACCTCCTACCCTCTCTCTGTTTCCTCTTAGAACAGGCAATTCAGGCTTAATTGGCTGTTTTGAAATAAGTAAAGTGTTAGGATCGAACCCCATACTCCTTTCCAGGGGCAGAAAGTAGTTCTCTAAATTGTTTCTATTCAATCCTTTGTCTTGCAATCCTAGTGAGAGGGAACAAACTAGAGATCCATATTCAAATTACCCAGCTGCTAGGAGTGGATCCCAACTCTACAATTAGAGGAAGAGTGTAATATTTATCCCTGCAGAGATTAGGATTACAGATAGTTCTAAAATAAAATCTGTTTAATTCCTACCTGGTAGTCCCTCCATCATCTCCTTTAGCTTTACTCCAGGCTATAATGCAAAACTTACCAAATGTAGGCCTTCAAAAATGTTTACTAATTTACTATTTCCTTGGGAAGGACATAGTTTATGTTTAGAGGCTTTCTCCTTATGTACAGAGAAGAATGAAGTCTTGCTTCATTCTACTTTTAAACTAGCAAGATCTAATATAGAAGCCAAAATCACCCATTTTTATTTTTATTATGGTTCTCCAGATCCAGGGAAATGAACTTACTGAATAACTGCTACCAAGCACATCTGCATCAAATATTCTGTATGAAAAAATAGTGAAAATGATTAAATATTTTTTCTAGGCATAAATAATTCTAAGGGCCAAAGCATGGTTCTCTCTCTGCTCTCTGTCAAACTTTACTACCAAGTAAAATGAGCTTTAGGTATATTTCTGGCTTTAAAAGTTCTAAAATCTGAAGTATTTCTGCATTACCAATAGGTGGCACTATAAGCTAAGGAACATAAACTAGTTGCTGAACAAAAAATGAAGGAAGTTAATATAAATAAGGCAAATTCAGAACTATAAAGGTGATTTTTGTATTTAAATCTTATTCTCCTGCTAGATAAGGTGAATTTTTTTTTCCAGAGAAAAATTCTAAGATATAAGGAAATGAGCATTTCCTTTCAGAAATTAACTGTAGTACTTGTCAAAACAAAATTTCCCTGTGCAGTGGATGTTACAACTTTGTATCTAGGACCATATTATTTATACATATCCAGAATTATATTACTTATATTATATATATAATTATATATGTAATTTCAGCAATTTGAAACACGTTGAGCTTTTGAATATGTGGGACTATCAAATGAACACACAGAGAGACATACACAAACACACACTGTCAAAGACATTCAGAATGACTTACAAGGTAAGAAGTCCAGGTAGGAAAATGTATTGCTTAGTCATCCATTTCAGTAGAACATCTTTTCTTCCATTTATAAGAGTTCCGTTTAGAGAAAAGTTTTTGAAAAATCAGATTTGCCCACATTTATAGTCTACATCTCCTTCCTTTTCTACAAGTTTACTTACTTGTAATCACTTTTTAACTAGTCAGCTTTGTTGATTAGTTTCAAGTTATTTCACAGAAATATTTAATCAATAGGGCTACATAGTCATAAAATTTGTTTCTTGCAAATATTGTTAGAAATAATGCCATTTAACTGAAAATTATCTAAACAAAACATACTTCATGCTATAGGTGTAAGCAGGTAGCTTCTAAATAAACCAGCACTGAAAAAGAATATTCAAAACTCATTCATTGGGGATACTGATGGAAAAGTGAAGTGCTTTAGGTTAAAACACTTTGTGTTTTTTGGTCCTGTGATCTCTTGGCTATAAGAACGATCCTTTTTAAAAGTTTTATGGGGCACCCCAGGTGGCTTAGCAGTTTAGCACCGCCTGCAGTCCAGGGCCTGATCCTGGAGACCTGGGATTGAGTCCCACATTGGGCTCCCTGCACGGAGCCTGCTTCTCCCTCTGCCTCTCTCTCTTTCTGCGTCTTTCATGAATAAATAAAATCTTTTTTAAAAATAAAAAATAAAAATGTTATGGTATGGCTTTTGAAATAGTTCTTTTTCTTTTATCTGTTGCATTCTGGAAAATTGGCATGAGAAAACAAATTAAGACTTAAATAATTAAGTGTTTAACCTTTTTAAACTCATAAAAATGCATGCAATCTATTTCTTTATATGAAGACACTGTTAAAGAGGGAAAATTTCATCCAGTTTTGGAAAGATGTGACAGAATGTTGAAAACTCAATGGTTTTATATTCCTAATCCTTCAGGTACTGGGTCATGGGAGATTACTCCCTTGGAAGTTTGAACTGAGTTGAATTAGGGTGACTAGTTTAGCTGGTTCCTTTTATCTAATGGCATCAATCCTTGGATAAATCCTTTTATCTAATGGCATCAATCCCTGGAGGTACAATTCTGCTCTGAGAAGCAAGCAAGAAAAAGAAGTATCTTGTGTATAAATGGTGTCCCTTCTGCCTCACATTCACTAATGCAAGATACCTGTTTGAGGGCACATACTTTTATTTTATTTCCTTTTTTTAATAGAACTGTTTTTTTTTTTAATCTTTGTACCCTCGCATTTAACACAGTGCATAGCACATAGAAGTGGTTAAGTAAATGTATGCTAAATAAAAGTGTAAATAAAATAATAAATATCTACCCATCCATAAGATCAATATTTCGTTTCAATTATTTATTTATTTATTTATTTATGATAGTCACAGAGAGAGAGAGAGAGAGGCAGAGACACAGGCAGAGGGAGAAGCAGGCTCCATGCACCGGGAGCCCTATGTGGGATTCGATCCCGGTCTCCAGGATCATGCCCTGGGCCAAAGACAGGCGCTAAACCACTGCGCCACCCAGGGATCCCAAGATCAGTATTTCGTTGCAAAGAGCCGATGTTATAAAAATGTCCAGTGATAGCTGGACCACACAAGAAAATAAAATTAATCTGTGCACACTGAATATTTACTCAATGTGCATTGCCCTAAAACATATCCAGAAATATAAATGAAAATGGGTCATTAGAAATAGAAATGAAAACAGTGAAATTGTGAATTCTGTCAAATTGGTCTTTAACACTCCATCTTCCTTCTTAATATCAATTTCTTTCTACCTAAGGAACAAAGTGGTAGTGTGGGAAGATGTGTTAGCTTTGTGACCAAACAAGTCTGGGTTGGATTCCAGTGTTGAATTTGCCACTTACTACCCTCTAACCTTGAATAACTCAATTATCTCTGAACTTCAGATTCTTCATTTTTAAAACTAGGGAGGTTGAAATCTGTTTTATACTTTTTGTTTTTTTGTTGAGATAAAATTAGCATGTAACAGTATATTAGTTTCAGGTATACAATTTAATAATTCAATATTAGCCTACATTACCAGGTGATAACCACAATAAGTCCAGTTACTATCTCTTACAATACAACTGACTCTCTTCACCTTTTTTTGTCCACCACTCAACTCCCTTCCCTTCTGATAATAGCCATTCTGTTCTCTGTATCTATGGATATTGTTTTATCTTTAAAAAAAATCCACATATAAGTGAAATCACATGATATTTTTATTTCTTTTTGTGACTTATTTCACTTACCATAATACCTTCAAGGTCCAACTGTGTTGTCACAAATTTGAAAAAAGATTTCATTCTTTTTATGGTAAGTAGTATTCCATTGTGTATATATACAGGCATGGAAACTCTTGATCATTTGGTAGTTACATTTTTTATTTTTATTTTTCTAAGGAACCTCCATAATATTTCCTTGAGTGGCTGCACCAATTTACATTCTTACCAAAAGATTATGAGGGTTCACTTTTCTTCACAACTTCTATAAAACATTATTTTTTGTCACTTTCATAATAGCCATTCTGACAGTTGTGAAGTTATGTCTCATTGTATTTTCTTTGGCTTTTTAACTGTTTATTTTAGTCTCACTTAGTTAACATGCAGTGTTATATTCATTTCAGGTAGAAAATATAGTGATCAACAATTCAATATATCAACAAGTGCTCATCACAACAAATGCACTCCTTAATCTCCATCATCCTTATAACCATTCCTCTCCCCTCGCCCCTCTAGAAACCATCAGTTTGTTCTGTATAATAAAGAGTCTGTTTCTTAGTTTGTCTCTCTCACTTTCTCTTTTTTTTTTACTTTATTTTTTTAGCTCCAACAGTGTTATAGCAAGAACGAGATTTCACTAATTTTCATGGCTGAATAATAATCCATTGTATACATATATACCACATCTTTATCTATTCATCAATCTATGGGCACTTGGGCTGCTTCCATATATTGTCTATTATAAATAATGCTGCTATAAACACAGTGGTGAATGTATCTCTTTCAATTAGTGTTTTTCTTTTCTATGTATAAATACCTAGTAGTGTTATTGCTGGATCATAGGGTAGCCATGCTTAAACTTTGAGGAAACTCCATGCTTAAATTTTAAGGAAACTCCAAACTGTTTTCCAGAGTGGCTGTACCAGTTTCCATTTCCATAAACAGTGCAAGAGAGTTCTTTTTCTTCTCATCCTCGCAAACACCTGTTTATGTTTGTGTTGTTGGTTTTAGCCTTTCTGACAGCTGTGAGGTGGTATCTCCTTGCACTTTTGATTTGCATTTCCCTGATGATAAGTGATGAACAAATTTTCATGTATCTCTTGGCCATCTGGGTATCTTCCTTGCAGAAATGCCTGTTCATGTGTTCTGCCCATTTTTAAACTGGATTCTCTGTTTTTTAGATGTTGAGTTAAACCATTTCTTTTTTTTTTTAAAGATTTTATTTATTTATTCACAAGAGACACACGCAGAAAAAGAGAGAGAGAGAGAGAGAGAGAGAGAGAGAGAGAGAGAGGCAGAGACACAGGCAGAGGGAGAAGCAGGCTCCATGCAGGGAGCCCGATGTAGGACTTGATCCTAGGATTCCAGGATCACACCCTGGGCTGAAGGCGGCACTAAACTGCTGAGCCACCTGGGCTGCCCTAGTTAAACCATTTCTTCACATATTTTGGGTCTTAACCCTTTATCAAATATGTCATTTCCAAATATCTTCTCCCATTCAGTAGGTTGACTTTTAGTTTTGTTTATTATTTCCATTGTGCAGAAACTTTTAATTTGCTGTAGTCCCAATAGTTTATCATTGCTTTTGTTTCCCTTGCCTCATGAGCCATATGCAGAAAAAAGTTACTACCGCTGATGTCAAAGAAGTTACTCTCTGTGTTCTTCTCTAGGATTTTTATGGTTTCAGATACCACATTTAGGGATTCTGTCCTTTTTGGATTTATTTTTGTGTATGGGGTAAGAAAGTGGTCCCATTTATTTCTTTTGCATGTTGATGTCCACTTTTCTCAGAATCATTTGTTGAAGAGTGTGTTTTTTTTCTTTTGGATATTCTTTCTTGCTTTGTTGAAGATTAGTTGACCATATAGTTGTGGGTTCATTTCCAGGTTTTCCATTTTTTCCATTGATCTATGTGCTTATTTTTGTGCCAGTACCATATTTTGATCCCTATAATTTTCTAATATAAATTTAAGTTTGGAATTGTGATGCCTCCAGCTTTCTTTTCTTTTTCAAGATTGCTTTAGCTTGGGGAGGAGTCAAGATGATGGAGGAGTAGAGGGCCCTAATTTTATCTGGTCCCTGGAATTCATCTAGTTATCAAATCATTCTGAACGCCTGTGAAATAAATTGGGGATCTGAGAAAAGAATTGCTGCAATTCTACATATAGAAAAGCGACCACTTTTTGGAAGGTAGGAGGTGCAGAGTTGTGGGTCTGGGGCAAAGTATCTGAAGATAGGGCAGATGGGCAAAAGCTTGCTTAAGGAAGCTACCACAAAGTATTATAAACAATGGAGCATAAAGCAGGAACTTTGTCTACATAGGGAGATATCCCGGGTTAAATGTGTTTAGGTGGTGAAGCAGGGCAGAATCCCAGGTGGGACAGCATGGCCTTAGGATCTCCAGGATCACAAGAAGAATGGGATTGCCTGAGTGCAGCAGAGCTTCCAGGCATCAGAGCAGGGAAGCTGGCTGAAAACAGTGACACTAGGCTCTGGCTTTCTGCTCAGTATTGTCATAAACTGAACTGCTGCACAGAACGAAGTATTTTGAGATCTCTCTCCTTCCACTGGGAGGAACAGTGTGGGTCTGTGCTGCAGGAGTCCCTAAGTTTGAAGAATTGAAACTGGTCTGTGTGCCTATGATTTAACTACTCCATCACAGAATATCATGGCTTCTCACACAGTTTGGCTATTGTGGAAATTGCTGCTACCAACATTGGGGTGCAGGTGTCCCATCATTTCACCACATCTGTATCTTTGAGAACAAAGAGATGCAGAAGGGGAGGAGAGTGAGGGAATAGGGTGACTGGGTAATGGGCACTAAGGAGGTCACTCGATGGGATGAGCACTGGATATTACGCTATACGTTGGCAAATAGAATTTAAATAAAAAAAAAAAAAACTACTCCATTACAGGCTGAGTGAACAGAGTTTGGATGGAAACCAGGGAGATAAGAGTGATTAACTACTTTTCTATGAGGAATCACTGAAGAGTGGTGTGTGGGAACTTTCACCTCTGGGGCTAGAGATTGGGGTGCCACTTTTCACCTCCCTATTGGTGCCAAAAGCCTTCAGTGAGTAAAGTACCACCACATAGTGCAACTGGAGCCACTTACAGTGAGCCTGGACCCCTGGCAAGGTGGATGCAACTCCACCAAGGCAAGGTCAACTGACAATCTGTGCAACAGGCCACTTCTCCAGAAAACCAGCAGAGAGAACTCACTAGAATCAAGTATACTGATCATAGAGAATTGGGAAATGTCAGCTCTTAGGGAAACAAATTATTTGCATTTTTTTCTTAAAGATTTTATTTATTTATTTATTCATGAGAGACACAGAGAGAGAAAAAGAGGCAGAGACACAGGCAGAGAGAGAAGCAGACGCCATGCAGGGAGCCTGATGGGGGACTTGATTCTGGGACTCCAGGACCATGTCCAGGGCCGAAGGCAGGTGATAAACCACTGAGCCACCCGGGGATCCCCAATTTGTGGTTTTTAAAAAAATTACTCTTTAGACTTTAAGTTTTATATTTTTAAAATTTTCTCAGCAATTTAATCATTTTTATTTTTTATTAATTTTTAATTTTTATGTATGTATAAACATGTATATATAAGCATATATATGTTTCCTTGTATTTTATTGTATTTTTGTATATATAAATGTTTTTCTTTCCTTCCTATTATGGATCTAGTTTCTTTATCAAACAAAGCAAAACGCACCCAGAATCTATTTTATTATTTTGTTCTGGTTTACTTCTTGTTTCATTTTTTCTTATTTTGTTTTTTTTTTCTGTTATATTCTGGTTAGTTGTGGGTTTGTTTGTTTTTCTACTTTTCTGGTGTTCTTGTTTTCTCTTCTTTCTCTCTTCTATTTTCTGGACATAATGACAAGATGGAAAAACTCACCTAAAAATGATAAAAAAGAAAACAAACAGGAAGAAGTTCTTATAGCCAGGGGTTTAATTGATACTGATATAAATAAGATGACAGAACCAGAATTTAAAACAATGATTATAAAGATATCAGCTGGGATTGATAAAAGTATAGACGACATTAGAGAATCCCTTACTATAGAAATAAAATAACTAAAATATAATCAGGCCAAAATTAAAAATGGTATTACTGGGATGCAGTAAAAAAATGGAGGCTCTAACAACTAGGATAAATGAGGCAGAAGAGAAAGTGATATAGAAGACAAAATGATAGAAAACAAGGAAGCTGACAAAACAATAAAAACAACTGCTGGATAAGGAAGGGAGAATTCAATAAATCAGCAAAATCATAAAGCAAAATAATATTCAAATAATAGGAGTCCCAGAAGATAAAAATAAAGAGAGACTGATGGGCAGAAAGTTTATTTAAACAAGTTATAGCTGAGAATGTCCTGAATTTAGGGAAGGAAATAGGCATTCGAGTTCGGGAGGCACAGAGAAATCCCTTCAATATCAATGAAAATAGGCCAACACCTTGACATATAATAGGGAAACTTGCAAATTACAAAGATATATAGAAAAATCCTGAAAGCAGCTCACATCAAGAAGTCCTTAAGTTACAGGGGTAGAAACATAAAGCTGGTAGCAAACCTGTCCACAGAGATATGCTAGGCCAGAAATTAATGGAATGATATGTTTAATGTGCTAAGTGAGGGAAAATGCAGCCAAGAATACTTAATATGGCAATACTTCATCTGTCATTCAGAATGGAAGAAGACATAAAGAGTTCCCAGGACAAACAAAAACTAAAAGATTCATGAACGCTAAACCAACACTGTAAGAAATACTACAAAGGATTCTTTGAATGAAGAGAGAGCCCAAAAGTAAAAAGATCAGAAAGGATCAGATAGTCTACAGAAACAGTGACTTTACAGATAATACAATGTCATGAAATTCATCTTTCAGTAATTATTCTGAATGAAAATGGACATTAGTCCATTGGACTAGTCCATTGGAGCATTAGCTCCAATCAAAAGACACAGGATATCAGATTGGATAAAAAATAAGACCCATTGATATGATGTCACAAGAGGTTCATTTTAGACCCAAAGACACCTTCAGATTGAAAGTGAGAAAGTGAGGAGGTGGAGAACCATTTATCATGCAAATCAGACATCAAAAGAAAACTGAGGTAGTAATCCCTATATCAGACAAACTAGATTTCAAGCCAATGACTATAAGAGATAAAGGACAATATATCATAATAAATGTGTCTATCAGACAAAAAGATCTAACAAGTATTTATGCCCCTACCTTGGGAAAAGCAAACTATGTCAACCAATTAATGACACAATTAAAGAAACACATTGATAATAGTACAATAATAGTAAAGTTCACAACCCACTCACAGCAATGGACAGATCATCTAAGCAGAAGACCAACAAGGAAGCAAGGGCTTTGAATGACACGCTGGACCAGTTGGACTTCACAGGTATATACAGAGCATTTCATCCCAAAGCAATAGAATGCATGTTCTTCTCCAGTGCACATGGAACATTCTCCAGAGTAGATCACATGCTGCATTACAAATCCTGTCTCAACCAGTACCAGAAGATTGGGATTATTCCCTGCATATTCTCAGACCACAATGCTTTAAAACTTGCACTCAATCATAAGAGAAAATTTGGAAAGAACATAAGTACATGCAGGTTAAAAATGAGTCAATCAGAAAATTAAAGAAGAATTAAAAATACATGGAAAAAATGAAAATAAAATAGGACATTTCAGAACCTTTGGGATGCAGCAAAGGTGGTCCTAAGAGATAAGTATATAGCAATATAGGCCTTCCTCAAGAAACAAGAAAAGACTCAAATATACAATCTAACTTTCCACCTAAAGGAACTGGAAAAAGAAGAGCAGATATAGCCTAAATCCAGCAGGAGAAGAGAAATAATAAAGACTAGAGCAGAAATCAATGATACAGAAATTTTTAAAAAGTAGAATACATCAGCAAAAGTAGGAGCTGGTTCTTTGAAATAATTAATGGGATTGATAAAGCCATAGCCAGCCTTATCAAAAAGAAAAGAGAAAGGGCCCAAATAAATAAAAACATGAATGAAAGAGGAGAAATTATAACCAACACTGAAGAAATATAAACATTTATAAGAGAATATTAAGAGCAATTATATGCCAAGAAACTAGGCAATTTAGAAGAAATGGAAGCATTCCTAGAAACATATAAACTAACAAAACTGAGACAGGAAGAAATAGAAAACTTGAACAGACCCATAAGCAGCAAAGAAATGGAATCAGTCATTAAATCTCCCAAAAAACAAAAGTCCAGGACCAAATCACTTCACAGGTGAATTCTAACTAACAGGAAAAGAAGAGTTAATACCTACTCTTTTTAAACTATTCCAAAAAAGAGAAATAGAAAGAAAACTTTGAAATTCATTCCATGAGGCCAGCATTACCTTGATCCCCAGAACAGAAAAAGATCCCAACAAAAAGAATTACAGGCCAGTAATATCCCTGAAGAACATGAATGCAAAAATTCTCAACAAACCACTAGCTAATGTGATGCAAGAGTAGATTAAAAGGATTATTCACCACAGCCATGTGGAATTTATTTTGGGGCTGCGAGGTGGTTCAGCATCTGAAAAATCAAACAATGTGAAACATTTCATAAACAAAAGAAAAAACAAGAACCATATGATCCTCTCAATAGATGCAGAAATAGCTTTTGACAAAATGCAGCATCTTTCCTGACTAAAACTCTCTGCAGTGTAGAGATAGAAGGAACATATTTCAATATCATAAAAGCAATATAAAAGCCCACAGGGAATATCATCCTCAAGGAGGAAAAACTGAGAGCTTTTCCCCTAAGATCAGGAACACAACAGGGATGCCCACTCTTAGCACTGTTGATTTACATAGTACTAGAAGTCTTAGCCTCAGCAATCAGACAACAAAAAGAAAAAGAAGCACACAAATGGCAGAGAAGTAAGGCTTTCACTCTGAAAAAGAGAGCTGGAGGCAGATGCTTAACCAACTGTGTGTGTGTGTGTGTGTATTTAATTTGGTAGAAACTTAAATTAGAGTGCATTCTGGAAGCAACACTTTTACTTCCCCCAACATCTATTTTGGTTTTTTTTATGTCATGTTTTACATCTTTTTTTTGTATCCCTTGACTAATTACTGTAGAGATATTTAATTTTACAACTTTTGTTTTCTAAACTTAATACTAGCTTTATAATTGGTTATTTCACTAACTTTACTAAAACTCTGTCTTTACTAGTGAGATTTTTACTTTTTCATGTTTTCTCATTATTATTTAGTGCCTTTTCTTTTCAGTTTAAAGACCTTTCACATTTCTTTTTTAATTCCAGAATACTTTATAGTTTTATATTAGTTTCAGGTGTCTAATGTAGTTATTCAACAATTCTATACATTACTTAGTGCTCATCATAAGTATACTCATAATCCCCTTCACAAATTTCACTTTTTCCCCAACAATCATCTCTCTGGTAACCAACAGTCTTCTATAGTAAGGAGTCACGTTTTTTGGTTTGTCTTTTTTTTTGTCATTTTTCCTTTCTTCATTATTAATCACTTAAATTCCACATGAGTAAAATCATATTGTGTTTGTCTGTCTCTGACAGACTTATTTCACTTAGCATTATATTCTCTAGATCCAACCATGTTGTTGTAAATGGCAAGATTTCTTTCTTCCTAATGGCTGAGTAAAATTCCATTCATCTATTGATGGACACTTGGGCTGCTTCCATAATTTGGCTATTGTCAATAATGTTGCAATAAGCAGGGGATGCACATATCTTTTTGAATTAGTCTTTTTGTGATCTTTATTTAAATGCCCAGTCGTGGAAATACTGAATCATATGGTAATTCCATTTGTAATTTTTTGACTGGCCTCCATACTATTTTACAGAATGGCTACACCAGTGCACAAGTGCTCCTTTTTCTCCAAATCTTTACTAACACTTGTTTCTTGTATTTTGATTTTAGCCATGCTGGCAGGTGTGAATTGATATCTCATTGTAGTTTTGATTTGCATTTCCGCAATAATGAAAACTTATTTTATTGGCTACACTGTTTATGTAATGTCATGAGGGTCAAGCAATGACTAGGACAATGTCAAGACTTTTTTTAAAAAGTGAAAATATTATAATTACAGGATATTGGTGCCATTATCAGGATTTATCTACTCATCTATTCTAATTTCTGCTGGATAAACCTGCTTCTGTCTCTCACCAAAATGTTATATTTCCCACCTCATTTTGTGACCTTACTTCTTTGTTTCTATGACTGATTTGTTAAAGACTAGGCGACCTCCATGAGTTCATCTAATGTCCTCTGTTAAGTGCCTTCTATCACCTTATCCACTTGAGCCAAAGGTGGGGGCAGATCCCTATTTGCCCTAGTGTTAAATAGGATTGGGAACATGGGGAAGTGGTAACACAGCAGAAGTGAGTGATGACAGAGTGAAATATATATATAGAGAAAGCATCATTAACAAGAATTCGATGGGGCTCCTGGGTGGCTCAGTTGGTTAAGCATCTGCCTTCAGCTCAGGTCATGATCCCAGGGTACTAGGATTGAACCTCACCCAGGACTCTCAGGGGTAATATAACAAGAAGATATAACAATTGTAAATATTTATGTACCCAACTTGGGAGCACCCAAATACATAAAATAACTAAAAATAACTAAAAATAAACAAAAAGGAACTAACCAATAAGAATACATTCATAGTAGGTATCTTTAACAACTCACAGCAGTGGATAGTCTAAACAAAACCAACAAGGAAAGGGCGACTTTGAATGAAACCCTGAACTTGATGGACTTAAGAGATATATCAGAACATTCCATCCTAAAACAGCAGAATATACATTCTTTTTCAAGTGCACATAGGACAATATTCAGAATAGATCACAATTAGTCCACAGTACTAGGCCACAAAACAGGCTTCAACAAATTCAAGAAAATCAAAGTTATACCATGTACTTTTTCTGACCACAATGCTATGAAAGTAAAAATCTACCATCAGAAAAAAATCTGGAAAGACCACAAATACATGGAGGTTATATAACATGTTAATAAAAATGAATGAGTTAACCAGGAAATAAAAGAAGAAATGATAAAA
Source organism: Vulpes lagopus (assembly GCF_018345385.1). Lineage (NCBI taxonomy): Eukaryota > Metazoa > Chordata > Mammalia > Carnivora > Canidae > Vulpes > Vulpes lagopus. Next base: position 68,943,974 of record NC_054848.1, on the reverse strand, counting down.
TATGTGGTAGCAAATGAAAATAAAAACACAAAAGTCCAATACCTGCAGAAAAGCAATTCTAGGAGGGAATTTAAAAGCAATAAGGCCTACCTCAAGAAGCAAGAAAAATATCAACTAAACATCTAACCATATACCTAAAGGAACTAGAAAAACAACAAGAAATAAAGCATAAAGATAGCAAAAGAAAGGAAATAGCAGAAATAAATGATATAGAAACTAAAATAAAAAGAAAAACAAACAGAAAAAAAAAAAAAACAAGAGCTGATAAGTGAAACCAGCAGCTGGTTCTTTGAAATAATTAATGAAGTTGGTAAAACTATAGTAGACTTATCTAAAAGTAAACAGAAAGGACCCAAATAAATAAAATCACAAATGAGAGAGGAAAAATATCAACAAATCCACACAAATACAAACAAGAATATTATGAAAATATATATGCCAACCAATTGGACAACTGAGAAGAGATAAATTCCTAGGAAAATATAAACTACAAAAACTGAAAAAAGAAGAAATACAACATTTGAACAGACTTATAACAAGTAAAGAAATTGAATCAGTAATCAAAAAGCTCTCAACAAACAACAATCCAGTAGCAGAAGTCTGCACAGGCGAATTCTACTGAACATTTAAAGACTTAATACCTATTCTTCTCAAACTAATCCAAATAATAGAAAAAGGAAAACTTCCAAATTCATTTTATGAAGCCAGTGTTACCTTCATCACAAAACCAGATAAAGACCACCAAAAAGATATCTAGAGGCCAATATCTCTGATGAACATAGATGTAAAAATTCTCAACAAAATACTAGCAAACCAAATCCAACAGTACGTTAAAAAAAATTGTTCACCATGATCAAGTTGGATTAATTCCTGGGCTGCAAGTTTGTTTCAATATTCACAAATCAATCAACATAGTATATCACATCAATAATCGAAAGGACAAAAATAATATCATCTTAATAGATTCAGAGGAAGTATTTGGCAAAGTACAATATCCATTTATTGAATAAAACAAGAACAAAGTAAGGTTAGAGGGAATATACCTCAACAAAATAAAGGCCTTATATGAAAATCCCACAGCTAATATCTTCAATCAGGAAAAATTGAGAGCTTTTCCTTTATGGTCAGGAACAAGATAAGGATGTCCACTCTCATCACTGTTATTCAACATACTACTGGAAGTCCTAGCTACAGCAATCAGACAACAAACAGAACAGGTATTTACATCTACAAGGAAGAAGTAAAATTTTCACTACTTGCAGATGACATGATACTCTATCTAGGAAACCTAAAAGACTCCACCAGAAAACTATTAGAACTGATAAACAAATTCAGGAAATTGACAGGATACAAAATCAATATACAAAAATCTTTTGCATTTCTATACACCAATAATGAAGCAGTAGAAAGAGAAATTAAGGAATCAATCCCATCTACTATTGCCTTAAAAATAATAGGATACTTAGGAATAAAATTATCCAAACAGGTAAAAACAAAACAAAATTCCTGTACTTTGCACACTGCAAATCACTGATGAAAGAAATTTAAGATGACAGAAAGCAAAGAAAGACATTTCATGCTCGTGGATTGGAAGAACAAATAGAGTTAAAATGTCTATACTACCCAAAGTAATCTACATATTTAGTACAAACTCTATCAAAATACCAACAACATTTTTCACAGAGATACAGAAAACAATCCTAAAATTTGTATGGAAAAAGCTACAGAAGACTTCAAAAAGCCAAATCATTTTTGAAAAAGCAAAGCAAAGCTTAAGACATCACAATTCTGGACTTCAAGTTGTGTTATAAAACTGTAGTGATGAAAAGAGCATGATACCAACACAAAAATAAATACATAGATCAATAGAATAGAAAACACAGAAATGAACCCACAATTATATGGTCAATTAATCTTCAATAAAGTGGGAAAGAATATCCAATGGGAAAAAAGACAGTCTCTTCAACAAATTGTGTTGGGAAACCTGGACAGCAATATACAAAAGAAAAAAAAACTGGATCATTTTTTTATTCCATACACAAAAATAAATTTGGAATTGATTAAGGCCCTAAATTTGAGACCTGAAACTATGAAAATCCCAAAGGAGAATACAGGCAGTAACCTCTTGGATGTCAGCCTTAGCAGCTTCTTTCTAGATGTCTTTTAAGGCAAGGGAAACAAGCAAAAACAAAGTCTTGAAGCTACATCAAAATAACAAGCTTCTGCACAGCGAAGGAAACAATCCACAAAACTTAAAGGCAACCTATCGAATGAGAGTAGATATATTTGCAAATGACGTACCCAATAAAGGATTAATATCCAAAATATACAAAGAACTTATAAAACTCAACACCCCCAAACCAAATAATCCACTTTAAAACAAATAGGCAGAAGACATGAATAGACATTTTTCCAAAGAAGACATCTTGATGGCCAACAGACACATAAAAAGATGATCAACATCACTAATCATCAGGGAAATGCAACTCAAAACTACAATGAGCTATCACTTCACATCTTTCAGAATGGCTAAAATTAGCAATACATGAAACAACAGGGGTTGGTGTGGATGTGGAGAAAAGGGAACCCTCTTGCACTGTTTGTGGGAATGGAAACTGGTGCAGCCACTCTAGAAAACAGTATGGAGTTTCCTCAAAAAGTTAAAAATAGAACTACACTATGATCTAGCAATTGCACTACTAGGTATTTACCCAAAAATACAAAAATACTAGTATGAAGTGATACATGCACCCAGATATTTATAGCTGCATTATCCTCAATATCCAAATTATGGATATAGCCCAAGTGTCCATCTCCTGATGAAAGAATAAAGATTTTATTCATACATACCTTATGGTTTTACTGATATGTGGAGTCTAAGAAACAAATGAATAAAGGGAGAAAAAGAGAGGCAGATTAAGACAGTCTTAGCTATAGAGAACAATCTGATGGTTATGAGAGAGGATTGGAGTGAGGTTGGGATGGCTTAAATAGGTGACAGAGATTATGGAGTATCACTTGTAATCAGTACCAGGTATTGTATGGAAGTATTGAATCACTATATTGTACACCTGAAACTAATATTACACTGTATTTTAACTCACTGAAATTTAAATAAATACTTTTAAAAAGTAATTTCTAATCCATGCCATTGTAAAAAACTTGCCTGTGTTTTAAATTTAAGTTCCAGACCTCTAAAGTGTGATTCTGAGGAACAGCATCCCCATTTGCTTTCCCATATCCTTCCTGAGGTTATTCTTTTTGTTAAATGCAGTGGTCAGGTCTTTACCTCCATAATTTGGTGATAGATTTGCATGAAGTTGAAGGTTTGCTTCCTTGAATCTTTGAATACTGCCCATTTTAAATAGCACTCCAGATCCCCTAGCACCATATTACAAATTATTTTTGCTACGGATTCTCCATATCTCCAAACAGTTCTGTGTGATCTCCAACCCATTCACTTCCAGCCAAGCCCTGGTTCAGACCAGTACATGGAAGAATTGATAGTCTATCCTTATTGTGCTTAAAAGTTTAGTTATACTCTATGTGTGCAAGTACATGTGTGTGTTTCTGTGTTTGTGTGTGTCTGAGGGTCTGTGTATAGAGGCGGATGTTAATGTGTATGGGGAATAATTTTTTGACAGGCACTTTAAAAAATCAGAGTTATCAACTATTGTCAAATGTATTCGTTTTTGCTTTTCTATGCTCCCACTCATGGCTGTGCAGCAGGTGTGCCCTCCACATGCAGAAAGATATCAGGGAGTTCATAGACCTGTACATGCTGTGGAAATGCTCTGCCAGCAGCTCCATCACAGGTACCAAGGACCATGTGTCCATCCAGATGAATGTGGCTTAAGTTGACAAGGAGACAGGAAAGTTCAACAGCCAGTTTAAAACCTACACTATCAAAAAAACAAAAAGCCTACAATATCTGTGGAGTCATTTGTAGGATGTATGAGTCAGATGATCCCATCCTCTGCCTGGCCAAACCAAAAGCATCATTTCAAAGAACTTTTGACTTGAGAAGATCGTGGAAGTAGAATATTTGTCATAAATAAACATCAAAGCCTCCCCCCAAAATGTGTTCAGTTTTACAGACTTGAAAATATATGTCCAGCTAATTCTCAGGATGCTTTTTTTTCCTGAAAAAGAATTACATTCTCTTTCAGCATCATAAATTGCTTTTTTTTTGTTTTTGAAATACCAACTATATATAGTCTTCTAATGCTCCATCTCACTTTGAGATGACAAACTAACTCATCCTTCTGAAAAGTCACATGGTTAGGTCAAATACATTGCCTAATAAAAATATTTCACTTTCTTATAGAGCCCTGGGACAAAGATAAGAGGACTTAAAAAAAAAAACACTGACACAGGGCATGGCGTGGATCTTCTAATTTGATTATCCAGAGTTTTAAGGATCAGAAATCTATTTTAAAAAATCAAACACTAATATTTTGGGGAAGACAGAGGAGAAACAACACAGCATTTAAGGTTGTAAACTCTGGCATCAGACAGAGCTATGTCTAAGTCACTTAACTTTTATGATTCAGTTTCTTTAGCTGTAAAATGAATATAATAGTAGTACTTCACTTGCAGGGTTACTGTTTTAAATAGTATAGTGCAATAAAATATCTAATTGTGTACCTGACACCTAGAAAGCAACCAATATATGCTACTTATCCCTATAAATATTATTTAGATCTGTAATCTTTTTTATTCTTTTTCATTCTTGGTTGCTTTTACTTTACCCTTGTAGCCATTTTACAATTCTGCTCCTTGCTTTCCTTGTAGGGAGATTGATGATTTCCATGCTGCACCCATTTCTGCTATGTTGCTTGAGTACATGTTACCGGTAGAGATTTATAGTTTATTCTAATATAATTCAGCTTGTGTCAAAAAAGATATCTGGTATTCAGAGGCACTGTATTGAGGCCCTAGTATGCATTTACTAGCTTCTCATATCTAACAGGATGTTAATGTGGTGAGAGGGACTCTCAATCATAATCCCATCCTTAACTATGTTAGCAAGCAGGTATCTCTCTTGTCTCTTCATTATTAACTATCTTCTTTTTAACATATGCTGCTTTTTGCTACTCCTGCCTCCCAAGTCACTGCTGATATTCTTTCTTCTTTCTTTATCTAATATTTTCTCTTTTTTTTGCATGAAATGTCTTTGGCTGATATTTTATATAAATCAGTCAACAGAATACTCCTTTCACACTGCATAGTGAATTCACTAATCATAATATAATAGTTGAAATATTTGGGTCTCTGGCACTTCTTTCCTTTGTCTATTTATTGATAGCATCTTAGAGGATATGCCTTTGATCTTAAATATGGCTTCTTTTTGTTTGGATAACTTTTAAGATATGTGATATTACAGTAGACTCAAGCATTGAGTAGACTCAAACATCTACTCTTTAGAGAGGTGAGGTCTTACCATGTTTTGAATCCAAAAAGTCTTTCCTATGATACAAATATATACTTTTAATATTCATTCATTCATTCATTTTAATCGGGAGCTGCTCTTTCTAGGAAGATCGGGAAAAGGTAATATAGAATTTAAAAATGTAGCTTCTAGAGTTAGGCAGACTTGTCCTTGGAAAGGTACAGATAACATTCTTTTTATCCGTCTTCTTAATTTTTAATCTGTGATGGAATTAATCATGTGGAAGCAAGGGCTTCTGAAATTATGTAGGGCTGTAGCAGCTTTATTTTCCTGTTCCTAAAAGAGCACAGAAATATTTTGAAATAAGGTTATCAAATTGGGTATAGGCACTGGTTTCTGCTTCTTTTGAATGCATAGAGAATCAGGTATATGCCTTAGTCATGCCTCAACATGAGAACTTACAGAGGGCTTCATATAAAATAATGATTTTGATGGTGATGAAAAATAATAATGTTCCTAAAAAAGCAGCATTTATTGAGAGTTTATCACGTAACAAGCATTCAAGCGCATCTAGTTTTGTGAATGCTTTGAGTTATTATTATTGTCCTCATCTTTCCAAGTGAGCAAACTGAAGCCCAGATTGGTTTAACTTGTCCCAAGTCACAAAAGTAGAAAGTTGCAGTGCAAGATTCATATTTGCTGCTGTCTTACTCTAAAGCTTATGATTTTTATCACACTAGGCTGCTTATGGATCCTGCGTGAGTTTTGCATATTCTGTCCCAGTCTAGACTCACATGTGGAGAAGGAATCAGATTGGATCTCATTGCTGAAATAAGGTTCCAGATGTTTAGCTGAAAAAAAAAAGACACATATAGTATTCACCCACACTCAGAACCAATTGAAAAATGAACATACTGGCCAGAAGAGAGGATAAAACATTGTATTTATTACTAAGTTTTATTTTGGGGCTGTGGCTTAGCATCATACCCCCATCTTGGAATTGCCCACCTGAGGGTAAATTAGATTCTTCAGAGCATACCACTTATGTACATTGGCTGCTTTACACTGGTCTGATGTGAAGAGAGAAGGAGAATTCTTACAGATTTAGATTTTTGGCCAACTAACATGATTTTGGACCAATGACTATAACCTACTCATGAGGTAACTCACTGCACATCAGTGGAGATGGTTTAGGCATGGGGCAAGAGGCCTAGAGGTTTAATCCCTCCTCAGGAAAGCCAAATTATTGAAAATAAACATTCCCTCTAATATCTATAAAGTTTAGAGATTTTACCCAGTGATTCATATGTTACAAAGACAGATCAAGTCTATAGTCAAACTGCAGCTTTGTTTGAAAAGAAAAATAAAGGCTACATGAAAAGATCCAAAGAATTTCTTCTTGCTAGAAATATAACACTTTCTGTGGCCCATGCAGACATGGCTTTGAGGTCAATTTCCTTTTCAAATCAATGAAACCTACATAAGTGCTTTTCTTCTAAATTCTTTAGGTGTGTATATTTCATGAATAATCCATTTTTCCAAGGAAGGCATATCCCAGAAATGCATTCTCTTGGTCTTCCAAAAGCATTTATGACCAAGCCCATGGGAATGTAGAGGAAAAACGGCAAACAGCAGAAAAGAAACCATGTGAATATGTATATACCTCTTTTGTCCATCATAGAAGTGAATGGATGCATCTGTACAAATAAATGAATACTGACCTCAATGAGTTTTAATGAATGATACTTTTTGTAAAATAGAAAAATAATGAACTTTATCTTATCTGTACATTATTAAAGAGTTTTCATAACTGTATCATTTGTATACTAAATCAGATATTGATACTAGAACAATAGTAATAATGATAATAATAATACTGCTAACAGTTACTGTGTGCTTTCTTGTATCAGGAACCATGCCAAGATTTTTACAAATATTATTTAACACAACATCCCTATCATGCATATACTACTGTTATTCGTATTATACATAGAAAACTAAGGGCCAGTGACTTTAAGTGGCTTGACTAAATTTACTCATCTAGGTGACCTACTAGTAAGTCATTCAAATCTCTCTCACTTTAAAGCCTTTACTCTAAATCACTATGCTGTCCTCATATGTTAAGATACATAATTCTAACTTTATAATGTTTTTTTTTTTTTATTTATTTTTTTTTTATTTTTTTTAATTAACTTTTATTGGTGTTTAATTTACCAACATACAGAAAAACACCCAGTGCTCATCCCGTCAAGTGTCCACCTCAGTGCCCGTCACCCATTCCCCTCCAACACCCGCCCTCCTCCCCTTCCACCACCCCTAGTTCGTTTCCCCGAGTTAGGAGTCTTTATGTTCTGTCTCCCTTCCTGATATTTCCCAACATTTCTTTTCCCTTCCTTTATATTCCCTTTCACTATTATTCATATTCCCCAAATGAATGAGAACATACACTGTTTGTCCTTCTCCAATTGACTTATTTCACTCAGCATAATACCCTCCAGTTCCATCCACGTTGAAGCAAATGGTGGGTATTTGTCGTTTCTAATTGCTGAGTAATATTCCATTGTATACATAAACCACATCTTCTTTATCCATTCATCTTTCGATGGACACCGAGGCTCCTTCCACAGTTTGGCTATTGTGGCCATTGCTGATAGAAACATCGGGGTGCAGGTGTCCCGACATTTCATTGCATCTGAATCTTTGGGGTAAATCCCCAACACTGCAATTGCTGGGTCGTAGGGCAGGTCTATTTTTAACTCTTTGAGGAACCTCCACACAGTTTTCCAGAGTGGCTGCACCAGTTCACATTCCCACCAACAGTGTAAGAGGGTTCCCTTTTCTCCGCATCCTCTCCAACATTTGTTGTTTCCTGCCTTGTTAATTTTCCCCATTCTCACTGGTGTGAGGTGGTATCTCATTGTGGTTTTGATTTGTATTTCCCTGATGGCAAGTGATGCAGAGCATTTTCTCATGTGCTTGTTGGCCATGTCCATGTCTTCCTCTGTGAGATTTCTCTTCATGTCTTTTGCCCATTTCATGATTGGATTGTTTGTTTCTTTGGGGTTGAGTTTAATAAGTTCTTTATAGATTTTGGAAACTAGCCCTTTATCTGATATGTCATTTGCAAATATCTTCTCCCATTCTGTAGGTTGTCTTTTAGTTTTGTTGACTGTATCCTTTGCTGTGCAAAAGCTTCTTATCTTGATGAAGTCCCAATAGTTCATTTTTGCTTTTGTTTCTTTTGCCTTCGTGGATGTATCTTGCAAGAAGTTACTGTGGCCAAGTTCAAAAAGGGTGTTGCCTGTGTTCTCCTCTAGGATTTTGATGGAATCTTGTCTCACATTTAGATCTCTCATCCATTTTGAGTTTATCTTTGTGTATGGTGAAAGAGAGTGGTCCAGTTTCATTCTTCTGCATGTGGATGTCCAATTTTCCCAGCACCATTTATTGAAGAGACTGTCTTTCTTCCAATGGATAGTCTTTCCTCCTTTATCGAATATTAGATGGCCGTACATTTCAGGGTCCACTTCTGGGTTCCCTATTCTGTTCCATTTATCTATGTGTCTGTTTTTGTGCCAGTACCACACTGTCTTGATGACCACAGCTTTGTAATACAACCTGAAATCTGGCATTGTGATGCCCCCAGCTAAGGTTTTCTTTTTTAAAATTCCCCTGGCTATTCGGGGTCTTTTCTGATTCCACACAAATCTTAAAATAATTTGTTCTAACTCTCTGAAGAAAGCCCATGGTATTTTGATAGGGATTGCATTAAACGTATAAATTGCCCTGGGTAACATTGACATTTTTACAATATTAATTCTGCCAATCCATGAGCATGGAATATTTTTCCATCTCTTTGTGTCTTCCTCAATTTCTTTCAGAAGTGTTCTATAGTTTTTAGGGTATAGATCTTTTACCTCTTTGGTTAGGTTTATTCCTAGGTATCTTATGCTTTTGGGTGCAATTGTAAATGGGATTGACTCCTTAATTTCTCTTTCTTCAGTCTCATTGTTAGTGTATAGAAATGCCATTGATTTCTGGGCATTGATTTTGTATCCTGCCACGCTACCAAATTGCTGTATGAGTTCTAGCAATCTGGGGGTGGAGGCTTTTGGGTTTTCTATGTAGAGTATCATGTCATCGGCGAAGAGGGAGAGTTTGACTTCTTCTTTGCCAATTTGAATGCCTTTAATGTCTTTTTGTTGTCTGATTGCTGAGGCGAGGACTTCCAGAACTATGTTGAACAGCAGTGGTGAGAGTGGACATCCCTGTCTTGTTCCTGATCTTAGGGGAAAGGCTCCCAGTGCTTCCCCATTGAGAATGATATTTGCTGTGGGCTTTTCGTAGATGGCTTTTAAGATGTCGAGGAAAGTTCCCTCTATCCCAACACTCTGAAGAGTTTTGATCAGGAATGGATGCTGTATTTTGTCAAATGCTTTCTCTGCATCTAATGAGAGTATCATATGGTTCTTGGTTTTTCTCTTGCTGATATGATGAATCACATTGATGGTTTTACGAGTGTTGAACCAGCCTTGTGTCCCAGGGATAAATCCTACTTGGTCATGGTGAATAATTTTCTTAATGTGTTGTTGGATCCTATTGGCTAGTATCTTGTTGAGAATTTTTGCATCCATGTTCATCAAGGATATTGGTCTGTAATTCTCCTTTTTGGTGGGGTCTTTGTCTGGTTTCGGAATTAAGGTGATGCTGGCCTCATAGAATGAATTTGGAAGTACTCCATCTCTTTCTATCTTTCCAAACAGCTTTAGTAGAATAGGTATGATTTCTTCTTTAAACGTTTGATAGAATTCCCCTGGGAAGCCATCTGGCCCTGGACTCTTGTGTCTTGGGAGGTTTTTGATGACTGCTTCAATTTCCTCCCTGGTTATTGGCCTGTTCAGGTTTTCTATTTCTTCCTGCTCCAGTTTTGGTAGTTTGTGGCTTTCCAGGAATGCGTCCATTTCTTCTAGATTTCCTAATTTATTGGCGTACAGCTGTTCATAATATGTTTTTAAAATCGTTTGTATTTCCTTGGTGTTGGTAGTGATGTCCCCTTTCTCATTCATGATTTTATTAATTTGAGTCTTCTCTCTCTTCTTTTTAATAAGGTTGGCTAATGGTTTATCTATCTTATTAATTCTTTCAAAGAACCAACTCCTGGTTCTGTTGATCTGTTCCACAGTTCTTTTGGTCTCGATATCATTGAGTTCTGCTCGAATTTTAATTAACTCTCTTCTTCTGCTGGGGGTGGGGTCTATTTGTTGCTTTTTCTCTAGTTCCTTTATGTGTAAGGTGAGCTTTTGAATTTGAGATCTTTCCAGTTTTTGAATGGATGCTTGTATTGCGATGTATTTCCCCCTCAGGACTGCTTTTGCTGCATCCCAAAGATTTTGAACGGTTGTATCTTCATTTTCATTAGTTTCCATGAATCTTTTTAATTCTTCCTTAATTTCCTGGTTGACCTTTTCATCTTTTAGCAGGATGGTCCTTAACCTCCACGTGTTTGTGGTCCTTCCATATTTCTTGTTGTGATTAAGTTCTAATTTCAAGGCATTATGGTCTGAGAATATACAAGGGACTATCCCGATCTTTTGGTATCGGTTCAGACCCGATTTGTGACCCAGTATGTGGTCTATTCTGGAGAAAGTTCCATGTGCACTTGAGAAGAATGTGTATTCAGTTGAGTTTGGATGTAAAGTTCTGTAGATATCTGTGAAATCCATCTGGTCCAGTGTATCATTTAAAGCTCTCGTTTCTTTGGAGATGTTGTGCTTAGAAGACCTATCCAGGGTAGAAAGAGCTAGATTGAAGTCACCAAGTATAAGTGTATTATTATCAAGGTATTTCTTGAGTTTGGTTATTAATTGGTTTAAATATTTGGCAGCTCCCACATTCGGGGCATATATATTGAGGGTTGTTAAGTCCTCTTGTTGGATAGATCCTTTGAGTATGAGATAGTGTCCCTCTTCATCTCTCACTATAGTCTTCGGGGTAAATTTTAATTTATCTGATATAAGGATGGCAACCCCTGCTTTCTTTTGAGGACCATTTGAATGGTAAATGGTTCTCCAACCTTTTATTTTCAGGTTGTAGGTGTCCTTCTGTCTAAAATGAGTCTCTTGTAGACAGCAAATAGATGGGTCCTGCTTTTTTATCCAGTCTGAAACCCTGCGCCTTTTGATGGGGTCATTAAGCCCGTTCACATTCAGAGTTACTATTGATAGATATGAGTTTAGTGTCATCATATCTATTCAGTCCTTGTTTTTGTGGATTGTTCCACTGAACTTCTTCTTAAAGGGGAATTTTAAGAGTCCCCCTTAAAATTTCTTGCAGAGCTGGTTTGGAGGTTACATATTCTTTCAGTTCCTGCCTGTCTTGGAAGCTCTTTATCTCTCCTTCCATTTTGAATGAAAGCCTTGCGGGGTAAAGTATTCTTGGTTGCATGTTCTTTTCATTTAGGACCCTGAATATATCCTGCCAGCCCTTTCTGGCCTGCCAGGTCTCTGTGGAGAGGTCTGCTGTTACCCTAATATTCCTCCCCATAAAAGTCAGGGACTTTTTTTCTCTTGCTGCTTTAAGGATCTTCTCCTTATCTTTGGAATTTGCAAGCTTCACTATTAAATGTCGAGGTGTTGAACGGTTTTTGTTGATTTTAGGGGGGGATCTCTCTATTTCCTGGATCTGAATGCCTGTTTCCCTTCCCAGATTCGGAAAGTTTTCAGCTAGGATTTGTTCAAATACATATTCTGGCCCTCTGTCCCTTTCCGCGCCCTCGGGAACCCCAATTAAACGTAGGTTTTTCTTCCTCAGGCTATCATTTATTTCCCTTAATCTATCCTCATGGTCTTTTAATTGCCTGTCTCTTTTTTCCTCAGTTTCCCTCTTTGCCATCAACTTGTCTTCTATGTCACTCACTCGTTCTTCCACCTCGTCAAGCCTCGTCGTTAGGACTTCTAGCTTGGATTGCATCTCATTTAATTGATTTTTAATTTCTGCCTGATTGGATCTAAATTCTGCAGTCATGAAGTCTCTTGAGTCCTTTATGGTTTTTTCTAGAGCCACCAGTAGCTGTAAAATAGTGCTTCTGAATTGGCTTTCTGACATTGAATTGTAATCCATATTTTGTAACTCTGTGGGAGAGTGGGCTGTTTCTGATTCTTTTTTTTGAGGGGTTTTCCTTCTAGTCATTTTGCTCAGTGCAGAGTGGCCAAAAACAAGTTGTATTGGGAAAAGGAGAAAAAGAGAGAGAAGGAAAAAAAGAGAAAAAGAAAAAAGAGAAAGAAGAAAAAAATAGGGGAAAAAGAGAAGAAAAATAAAGAAAAAGAAAGAAAGGAGAAAAAAGAAAAAAAGGGGGGGTGGGGGAAGCAATCAGAAATCAAGAAGAAAGAGAGAGAAAAAAAAAAAGCACAAAAAAAAAAAACCAAAAACAAAAACAAAAAAAACCACGGGGGAGTATCTTCCGATTCTGTGTAGTTTAAGTCCCTTGACTTCCCTTGGAACTGGTCCGTCTCGCTGGTCTTCTGGGGGAGGGGCCTGCTGTGCTGATTCTCAGGTGTTAGCACTTGGGGGAGCTGCTCTGCCCCTGCCTGGTGCAGGGCTCAGTGGGGGTTGTTCACCCCGTGAGGCCCCGGGAGGAAGCTACAGTGGCGGGGGCAGTTCTGGGACCCTGGATCCAGCCCCCGCAGTAGCTCCGGGGCTCTCCGTCTGCAGGGCCTGGGGGCTCCGGGGCGGGGCCGCTGATCTGCTCAGTTCCAGGCAGGAGCGTCCTTGCTGTCCTGGGCCCTCCCGGCCTCTGCCTGTCCCGGGGGAGGCCGGATCCTGGGCTGTGTCCCGGCGCCCTGTGCTCCGGGGCCTGCGCTGTTGGATTCGCGCTCCCGGCCGCAGCCCCCTCCGCGGAGCCGCCGCCCGAGCCTCTCCGAGCTGTTCCCGGAGCCGCGCAGCCCCCTCCGCGCGGAGCTTCTTCCTCCGCCCGAGCCGCCGCCGCTGAGCTGTTCCCGGAGCCGCGCAGCCCCCTCCGCGGAGCCGCCGCCCGAGCCCCTCCGAGCTGCTCCGGGCCCCGCCGAGCGCTGCAGCCCTTAGGGAGCTCGGCGCACTCTCCCGGGCGCAGTTCCTCTGTTACTGTCCCAGGGAGCCCGAGGGCGTCCCCGCCTTTCTGGGGATCCTGCTCCAATTCCCCGCGAGCCCCTTTCCACCCGGGAAGGTCGGTGCAGCTCCTGCTCCTCCGGGACGGGGCTCTCCTGCCCTGGGGACACTCGCCCCGGCCTCAGCCCGGCTCCTCGCGGGCCCCTCCCCCTTGGAGGCCTTTTGTGTCTTTATTTCTTTTTTCCCCGTCTTCCTACCTGATAGAAGCGCGAACTCTTCTCACTGTAGCGTTCCAGCTGGTCTCTCTTTAAATCTCAGGCCGAATTCGTAGGTTTTCAGGATGATTGGATGGTTTTCTAGGTAATTTGCTGAGGACAGGTGACCTGGAGACCCTGCTCTGCCGCCATCTTGCCCCTCCCCCCTAACTTTATAATGTTAATGTGCTTTAAAAACCTGGAGGATTTAGGTATAACTTGTTCATGTATATATTTATTATAGAGATTTATTCATATTTCCTTAAAGCTTACTATTCAAGTTCCCAGCAAATTCAGCACAATCCTTGCCTTCATGCAACTCACCATCTGGTACACTGTTGAGACTCATCTCATTCTGGTAGGACATCCTATATTACCTCTGGATTGTGGGAAGGGGAGGGGCTTTGTAAAATACTACAGACTAATCCTTTAAGAGACATATATTACCCTTATTCTTTGCTCAAATTTATATAAATTAGCTAGATTCTATTACTTTAAAGCAAATGCTGCTCTACAGGAAAGCCATTCCTAGATGATGTGGTGGGTGCAGTTGGATGATTAATTCTGAGGAAGAATGCCTGAAAATTCTGGTATAGCAAAGGAGGAAGAAGCACAGTGTATAATGACTTGATACATTTTGTCAGGGGGCACAGCCAGATTACTGACTACATCCCCAGGAATTTCCTTATATTGGTAGATGGTACACAGCCATGGTGTTCTTCAGTGTTGGACTGGAGAAGCATCTGAGCCAGCCCCAACAATGAGAGAGAATGGAGGCGAAGATGGTATTTGACTGTTGAGTGCTTTTTGTTGTTGTTATTTTTGTTAAGATTTAATTGGGCAGCCCCGGTGGCCCAGCAGTTTAGCGCCGCCTTCCACCCAGAGTGTGATCCTGGAGACATGAGATCGAGTCCCACGTCGGGCTCCCTGCATGGAGCCTGCTTCTCCTTCTGCCTGTGTCTCTGCCTCTCTCTCTCTCTCTCTCTCTCTCTCTCTCTCTCTCTCATGAATAAATAAGTAAAAAATAAAGTCTTAAAAAAAGATTTAATTAATTTATTTGAGAGGGCAGGGAGAGGGAAAGGAAGAGAGAGAATCTCAAGCAGACTCCCAGCTGAGCACAGAGCCCAACACGGGGCTCAATCCCAACACCCTGAAATCATTACCTGAGCCCAAATCAAGGGTCAGCTGCTTATTGGCTGAGGCATCCAGGTGCCCTTGTTGGGTGCTGGTTTTGAGTGCCACAAGTGGAGGGGGCAAGTGGAACACAATAGATAAAGAGTTCATTTATTAACATAACTTAAATTTCAGTAGACTGTGGTTTCTATTCTGCCTTTGTCCCTCACTTAGACAAAACTGGATATATCTGCTTCTCAACTCATACCTTTGTTATAAACTTTATCTTATGGCTGGTACTACTAATCTTGTTTTCAATACTCTAGTTTCAAGACTAGTTCTAAAATTTTAATTTTGAATTATGGTTGAAAAGTATTGTAATATAAAGTGATTTTATATTAATTCATAGGCTATAATATTAAAGTCTATTCTTTTGGTAGATTTTAATAGTTCTGTTACCATAGAACATTTATTCCTTTAATTTCATATACATTTAAATTTTGTGGTGTTTTTTTTCTCCAAAATTATATAATTCTTTTTTATCATTGAAAAGAATCACAACTATACAAATGATTATATCCAAGGAGACAAGCACAATTAACTTTGAAAGACAGGCTAATACTTTAAAAAAAAGGTATTCACACTAAAGGGAATTGGACTTTTCTTAAACCTTTAATAAGAAAATTCAGTTGGTACAGATTTTAAAGGCAAGCATTTTGTTGAGACAAATTTGTATTCTCACCATAGTAGCTTTGCATTTTAATATTTATAGTTTTCTTTTTTATCATTTTTAAAGGGATGTCTATTCAAACCTTTTGCCTATTTTTTGTATATTTTTTATTGGAGTTCGATTTGCCAACATATGGCATAACATCCAGAGCTTCTTCCATCAAGTGCCTCCCTCAGTCACTCAGTCACCCCAACCCCCCTCCCACCTCTTTCCACCACCCCTTGTTCATTTCCCAGAGTTAGGAGTCTCTCATGTTCTGTCACTCTCACTGATATTTCCCACTCATTTTCTCTTTTTTCCCCTTTATTTCCTTTCACTATTTTTTTATATATGTTTGTCCTTCTCTGGTTGACTTATTTCGCTCAGCATAATACCCTCCAGTTCCATCCACATTGAAGCAAATGCTGGGTATTTGTCATTTCTAATGGCTGAGTAATATTCCCTTGTATACATATACCACATCTTCTTTATCCATTCATCTTTTGATGGACACCGAGGCTCCTTCCACAGTTTGGCTATTGTGGACATTGCTGCTAGAAACATTGGGGTGCAGGTGTCCTGCTGTTTCACTGTATCTGTATCTTTGGGGTAAATCCCCAGCAGTATTTATAGTTTTCTTTGACTCTTAGTATGCTTTTTGCTCCTGGTTTCTGAAAGAAATGACTGCTTTAGCAAGTAAAAGTATGTGGGGAAAAAGTCTCATTTAGGTTTATATAACTTTGCTCAGTCTCATCATTAAGAAAACCAGGCATTAATAAAAGTTTTCAAGATATTTTAGAAAACTAAATGTGCTTATTTTTTATTCATAGCTTTTCTGAAATTAAAACTACTTTTCATTATGATTCTTCAGTGGGTATTGAACCAGAATTTCCCTTGGGCCTATTCTTTGGTTGCTAATTGTGCATAATGGGAAGGACTTTTACTGCTTTAAGTGGTGAGGCTCCTCCATTCACTGCATTTCTTTTGCTGCTGTTATCATTCACAAGGGCTCAATAAGACTTTGAGGGGTATAGCACACTGCTTAAAAGCACAGATGATTTTAGAACCCAACAAACCTGGGTTCAAATCCTGCTGCTTCTGTTTATTAACTATGTGGCCTTAGGCAAATTACTTAACCTCTTTGAGTGTTAGTGTGCCAATTTACATAAAAGTTTTAATAATAGAACCTGCTTCATGAAAATTAAATGAGTTAATTTAGGTTTAGCAGGTAATAGGTACTCATTGTAATAACTGCTATTATTATCACTATCTACCCTACTAAGTATGGAGTACTCCTAAAAAAGTAACTTTCTAGTAGTTTTCTTTGGTAAAAAAAAGCAGAGATGGGGGATCCCTGGGTGGCTCAGCGGTTTAGCGCCTGCCTTTGGCCCAGGACGTGATCCTGGAGTCCCACGATCGAGTCCCACATCAGGCTCCCTGCATGGGCCTGCTTCTCCCTCTGCCTGTGTCTCTGCCTCTCTCTCTCTCTCTCTCTCTCTCTCTCTCTCTCATAAATAAATAAAATCTTTAAGAAAAAGCAGAGATGGGATAAATTACCAAAGTTTTCACTCAGAGTGAACTTCTTAATCTGTTTGCTTACCTACAGACAGTAATTTCTGATGTTTTCAAGGGATGCAAGGAGAAAAAAAAAAGGCATGATGAAGAAATCTGTTATCAATTGCATCAAGTCATCCCAAGATAAACAAGATGCCTGCAAATGTTTATTAGGACAAGAAAATCATAAAGCACTAACCAGCACACTTGAAGTGGTATTTAAATTTCCCCTGGACCTGGGCAGTTTAACTGGAAGGAATTGCAGAAGTAGACATATATGGTGGTAATTTGGCTTGGAGGCTTGATTTTAACTTGAGAGCTGTCAGGTTTTCATGGACTCTCAGGCTGGAAGATACCAGTTAAGAAAATCCAACCTGTTATTAGCCTGGGATCAGTGAGGTTGGATTCTAATTTGAAACATAAGATAAAAATTAGTGTGAGGACCAAGGGATTTAAAAGCCAGTATCAATTCTTCCAAACCACCAGTACTTCCACTAACACTTAAACAGCTCCCACTTATGCATGCCAAATCCCAGTTAACCACCATGGTACTTGGGGGGTAGAGCAAATAATAAAGCAGAGGAAGTCACCGTGGGGCTGTACAACAGACTTTTCTGTGGCACCAACAATACCCTGATACCAAAACTAGATAAACATGCCAGTGAAAAAAGAACTACAGGCCAATATCCCTGATGAACATGGATACAAAAATTCTCAATAAAATTTGATGTTGTGTTTTGGCTGCTCTTTCCTTCAGGCCACTCCTCTGCAAAGGCTCTCCTTGCCTGCATTGGGCCGTGCTTGGTTCTTGGCTAGAATGTGGTAAGCTTTAACTAGGTGTGCTCTGGTATGCTTGTTAAATGAAACCTGATAGTAATTTCATTAAAACTGAAGTCCTGCAGAACTCTCTGGTTGGAAGATGAGGTATAGCAGAGATTTGTGCTGGTCTTCTGGGGAGGGGGGTCAGCTGTGCTGAGACTGAGGCAAACTTGACTGATCAGAGCATTCTCACCAGAGAGCAGATGTGTGGACTTGGTATAAGCAGGTTAGGCAGTCAATATTGGTGCTGCACTGCTTCCAGCAGGCTGTTCTGTGTTTATTCAGAGGGGTAGGGGAGGGAAATGGCATCAGCCAGCTCCTTTTTCCTGGAGAGGCATCTCCATGAATACTGCCTCTCAGGGAAGCACTCCAAGAAGATAAAACAATCTCCATGCAGTATGTCCCAGGTATTTTTGATTGCTGTCTACATGCTGTGTAACTTCAGGGTTTTTGCCTGTCTTCTCTCCGAAAGCAGTGCAATGCCTTCTGGGCTCTATCCCAGCCAAGCCTGCTGACCTTTAAAACTCCAGGCTTTAGAGACCTGGTGTGGGTAAGGGCTTGTGCTGGTGGTCTTTTGAGGGAGGGCTCGCTGCACTGGAACTTAGGCAAGATTGAGAAGGGAAATTCCAGAGGTAAGAATCACAGTGTTACTATTGAACAGAACCATAAAGCTATTTACTTGGTAGCTCTATGCTTTTATTTGTGAACTTGTTACAATTAAGATAACCCATCTGGTGGAGTACACACCAAGGCCACACCTTTGGCTCTAACTCAATTTCAAAATAAATGACCATAAATCACTGGATATGGTGAGGATAAAAAATATGACACTCACAAACCCTAAAAGATATAAGGACAAATTCATATGAGAATTGATAAAGAATTTGAACTATCCTAGTTTGGAACCTAAATTCAGCCACTTCCAAACTATGATTTTGGGGAAGTTAACATCTCTAGGCCTCTTTTTCCTCTTCTATAAGGTGGATATGATAATAGGACCTAATTTATAATATTGTGAGGATTAAATAAAAATACATCAAATCTCTTGATAGTATACACACGTTTGTAATGTCTCACTCCTTAAATTGGATGTGTCTGACTAGTGCCACTAAAATAGCACTGCTTTGTTCTCACTCCAAATATCACTACCACATTATCTTAATATGCTCAATCACATGCTCTTTTGAGAATTTTAACTGCAAAGAGGAAGGGTATGGCAGGTGGCTCACAATCTTCAGTGTCTTGTGATAAAACTCAGGGAATGAAGGTGTGCTGAAGGCTACCCATATTATTCAGACATAATAACTCCTCATTTTAAAATATAAAATCTGCTTCTCCTAGGAATTTTTTCCCAATAAATATTCATTCTCAAGCTATCTGCATAATTCCTCATCATACCATCTCTTCATTTATATATTTGGTAATTATTTATTGAGCATATATTATATATAAGGAACAACTTCTCTCAAAGATTCTTTTTTTCCAAGTTTTTATTTAAATTCCAGCTAGTTAACATACACTGCAATATTACTTTCAGGTGTAGAATTTAGCGATTCTTACATACATATACCAGGTGCTATCACAAGTGGCCCATTACCATCACCAATTTAACCCATCCCTACATACATATATCCTCCAGTAAACAATACTTTGTTCTCTATAGTTAAGAGTCTGTTTCTTGTTTTGCCTCTTCTCCTCACCTATGATAAATTGTTTTGTTTCTGAAATTCCACATATGAGTGAAGTCAAATGGTATTTGTCTTTCTCTGATCTATTTCTAGCTCCATCTCATCACTACAAATGGGAAGATTTCACTGTCTTTGATGGCAGAATAATATTCTTTATCCGTTCATAAGTTGAATGGACACTTGGGTCCTTTCCATAATTTGACTATGGTTGATAATGCTGCTATGAACATTGGGATGCATTTATCCCTTCAAATCAGTATTTTTGTATCACTTGGGTAAATACCTAGTACTGCAATTGCTGGATCCTAGGCTAGTTCTTTTTTTAACTTTGTTAGAAACTTCCATACTGTTTCCAGAGTGACTGTACAAATCTTCATTCACACAAACAGTGTAAGAGAGTCCCCCTTTCTTCAAATCCTTGCACAAACCTACTATTTCCTGTGTTGTTAATTTTACCCTTCTGACTGCTTTGAGGTGATAGCTCATTGTAGTTTTGATTTGTATTTCCCTGATGATGAGTGATATTGAACATCCTTTTCCGTGTGTTAGCTTTTCCCTGTCTTCTTTGAAGAATTGTATATTAATGTCTTCTTCCCATTTTTAATTGGATTATTTTACTTTTGGTTGTTGAGCTTTATAAGTTCTTTATATATTTTCGATACTAACCTTCTATCAGATATGTCGTTTGCAGAAACCTTCACCCATTCTATAGGTTGCCTTTAGTTTTATTGATTGTTTTCTTCCCTGTGCAGAAGCTTTTTATTTTGATGAAGACCCAATAGTTTCTTTCTGCTTCTGTTTTCTTTGCCGCTGAATATATATCTAGTAAGAAGTTCCAACAGCTGATGACAAAGAGGTTACTGACTGTGTTCTCATCTAGGATTTTGATGGTTTCTCATCTCAAATCTAGGTATTTCATCCATTGTGAATTTTTAAAATTTGATTTAATTTAAAATCCTATTAAAATTCCAGTTAGTTAACATATAGTGTAATATTGATTTCAAGAATAGAATTTAGTGATTCATCACTTATATATAACACCCAGTGCACAACAAAATGGGTGCCCTCCTTAATATCCATCAACCATTTAGCCCATCCCTGTGTACCACACCTCCATGAGCCCTCAATTTGTTCTGTGTAGTTAAGAGTCCCTTATGTTTTTCTTCACTTTCTTTTCCCTTCCCTTATGTTCAGCTGTGTCATTTCTTAAATTCCACATATGCATGAAACCATATGGTATTTGTCTTTCTCTGACTGACTTATTTAGCTTATCATAATACATGCTAGTTCCATTCACATCATTGCAAAGGGCAACATTGCATCCCTTTTGACACCTGAGTAATATTCCATTGTATATATTTACCACATCTCTTTTTTTCTATTTTTAAATTTATTTTTATTGGAGTTCAATTTGCCAACATATAGCATAACACCCAGTGCTCATCCCATCAAGTGCCCCCTCAT
Source organism: Vulpes lagopus (assembly GCF_018345385.1). NCBI lineage: Eukaryota > Metazoa > Chordata > Mammalia > Carnivora > Canidae > Vulpes > Vulpes lagopus. The sequence goes on along the minus strand of NC_054848.1, from coordinate 68,922,899 downwards.
GCCCATCACCCAGACAACCCAACCCCCCGCTCACCTTCCATTCCACCACCCCTTGTTTGTTTCCCAGAGTTAGGAGTCTCTCATGTTCTGTCGCCCTCTCTGAAATTTCGCACTCATTTTCTCTCCTTTCCCCTTTATTCCCTTTAACTATTTTTTATATTGCCCAAATGAATGAGAACATATAATGTTTGTCCTTCTCCAGTTGACTTATTTCCCTCAGCATAATATCCTCCAGTTCCATCCACGATGAAGCAAATGGTGGGTATTTGTCATTTCTAATGGCTGAGTAATATTCCATTGTATACATAAACCATATCTTCTTTATATATTCATCTTTCAATGGACACCGAGGCTCCTTCCACAGTTTGGCTATTGTGGACATTGCTGCTAGAAACATCGGGGTGCAGGTGTCCCGGCATTTCACTGCATCTGCATCTTTGGGGTAAATACCCAGCAGTGCACTTGCTGGGTCGTAGGGCAGGTCTATTTTTAACTCTTTGAGGAACCTCCACAGTTTTGCAGAGTGGCTGCACCAGTTCACATTCCCACCAACAGTTCAAGAGGGTTCCCTTTTCTCCGCATCCTCTCCAACATTTGTGGTTTCCTGCCTTGTTAATTTTCCCCATTCTCACTGGCATGAGGTGGTATCTCATTGTGGTTTTGATTTGTATTTCTCTGATGGCAAGTGATGCAGAGCATTTTCTCATGTGCATGTTGGCCATGTCTAGGTCTTCCTCTGTGAGATTTCTGTTCATGTCTTCTGCCCATTTCATGATTGGATTGTTTGTTTCTTTGCTGTTGAGTTTAAGAAGTTCTTTATAGATTTTGGAAACTAGCCCTTTATCTGATAGGTCATTTGCAAATATCTTCTCCCATTCTGTAGGTTGTCTTTCAGTTTTGTTGACTGTATCCTTTGCTGTGCAAAAAGCTTTTTATCTTGATGAAGTCTCAATAGTTTATTTTTGCTTTTGTTTCTTTTGCCTTAATGGATGTATCTTGCAAGAAGTTACTGTGGCCGAGTTCAAAAAGTGTGTTGCCTGTGTTCTCCTCTAGGATTTTGATGGAATCTTGTCTCACATTTAGATCTTTCATCCATTTTGAGTTTATCTTTGTGTATGGTGCAAGGGAGTGGTCTAGCTTCATTCTGCTGCATGTGGATGTCCAATTTTCCCAGCACCATTTACTGAAGAGGCTGTCTTTCTTCCTGTGGATAGTCTTTCCTCCTTTATCGACTATTAGTTGACCATAAAGTTGAGGGTCCACTTCTGGATTCTCTATTCTGTTCCATTGATCTATGTGTCTGTTTTTGTACCACAGCTTCTTTATCCATACATCTTTCGATGGACACTGAGGCTGCTTCCACAGTTTGGCTATTGTGGACATTGCTGCTATAAACATTGGGGTGCTGGTGTCCAGGCATTTAACTCTATCTGTATCTTTGGGGTAAATCCCCAGCAGTATAATTACTGGGTCGTAGAGGAGTTCTATTTTTAACTCTTTGAAGAAACTCCACAGAGTTTTCCAGAGTGCCTGCAACAGTTCACATTCACACCAACAGTGCAAAAGGGTATCCCTTTCTCCACATCCTCTCCAACATTTGTTGTTTCCTGTCTTGTTAATGTTCCCCATTCTCACTGGTGTGAGGTGGTATCTCATTGTGGTCTTGATTTGTATTTCCCTGATGGCCAGTGTGCGGAGCATTTTTTCATGTGCTTGTGGGCCATGTCTATGTCTTCCTCTGTGAAATTTCTGTTCATGCCCATTTCAGGATTGGATTGTTTCTTTCTTTGCTGCTGAGTTTAATAAGTTCTTTATAGATCTTGGATACTAACCCTTTATCTGATAGGTCATTTGCAGATATCTTCTCCCATTCTGTAGGTTGTCTTTTAGTTTTGTTGACTGTATCGTTTGCTGTGCAAAAGCTTCTTATCTCGATGAAGTCCCAATAGTTCATTTTTGCTTTTATTTCTCTTGCCTTCACGGATGTATCTTCCAAGAAGTTGCTATGGCCGACTTCAAAAAGGCTGCTACCTGTGTTGTCCTCTAGGATTTTGATGGAGGGATCCCTGGGTGGCGCAGCGGTTCGGCGCCTGCCTTTGGCCCAGGGCGCAATCCTGGAGACCCGGGATCGAATCCCACGTCGGGTTCCCGGTGCATGGAGCCTGCTTCTCCCTCTGCCTGTGTCTCTGCCTCTCTCTCTCTGTGACTATCATAAATAAATAATAAAAAAAAGAAATTAAAAAAAAGGATTTTGATGGAATCTTGTCTCATATTTAGATCTTTCATCCATTTTGAGTTTATCTTTGTGTATGGTGTAAGAGAATGGTCTAGTTTCATTCTGCTGCATGTGAATGTCCAATTTTCCCAGCACCATTTATTGAAGTGACTGTCTTTTATTCAGTGGATAGTCTTTCCTGCTTGTCGGATATTAGTTGGCCATAAAGTTGGGGGTCCACTTCTGGATTCTCTATTCTGTTCCATTGATCTATGTGTCTGTTTTTGTGCCAGTACCACACTGTCTTGGTGACCATAGCTCTGTAGTACAACCTTAAATATGGCATTGTGTTGCCCTCAGATATGGTTTTCTTTTTTTAAGATTCCCCTGGCTATTCGGGCTCTTTTCTGATTCCACACAAATCTTATGATTTGTTCCAACTCTCTGAAGAAAGTCCATGGTATTTTAATATGGATTGCATTAAATGTGTACATTGCTCTGGGTAACATTGACATTTTCACAATATTCATTCTTCCAATCCATGAGCATGCAATATTTTTCCATCTCTTTGTTTCTTCCTCAAGTTCTTTCAGAAGTGTTCTGTAGTTTTTAGGGTATAGATCCTTTACCTCTTTGGTTAGGTTTATTTCTAGGTATCTTATGCTTTTGGGCGCAATTGTAAATGGGATTGACTCCTTCATTTCTTTCTTCATTCTCAGTGTTAGTGTATAGAAATGCCACTGACTTCTGGGCATTGATTTTGTATCCTGCCACACTGCTGAATTGCTGTATGAGTTCTAGCAATATGGCGGTGGAGTCTTTTGGGTGTTCTATGTAGTGTATCATGTCATTGGTGAAGAGGGAGAGTTTGACTTCTTCTTTGCCAATTTGAATGCCTTGTTTCTTTTTATTGCCCGATTCCTGAGGCTACGACTTCTAGCACTATGTTGAACAGCAGTAGTGAGAGTGGACATCCCTGTCTTGTTCCTGATCTTAGGGGAAAGGCTCCCAGTGTTTCTCCATTGAGAAGGGTATTTGCTGTGGGCTTTTCATAGATGGCTTTTAAGATGTTGAGGAATGTTCTCTCTATCCCTACACTCTGAAGAGATTTGATCAGGAATGGATGCTTATTTTGTCAAATGCGTTCTCTGCATCTAATGATAGGATCATATGGTTCTTGTTTTTTCTCTTGTTGATATGATCTATCCCATTGATGGCTTTACAAATGTTGAGCCAACCTTGCATCTCAGAGATAAATCCCACTTGGTCATGGTGAATAATCTTCTTATTGTATTGTTGGATCCTATTGGCTAGTACTTGTGAGAATATTTGCATCTGTGTTCATCAGGGATATTAGTCTATAATTCTCCTTTTTGGTAGGGTCTTTGTCTGCTTTTGGAATTAAGGTGATGCTGGCCTCATAGAATGAGTTTGGAAGGACTCCATTTCTTTCTTTCCGAACATCTTTAGTAGAATAGGTATGGTGTCTTCTTCAACGTTTGATAGAATTCCCCTGGGAAGCCATCTGGCCCTGCACTTTTGTGTCTTGGGAGGTTTTTGATGACTGCTTCAATTTCCTCCCTGGTTATTGGCCTGTTCAGGTTTTCTATTTCTTCCTTTTCCAGGTTTGGGAGTTTGCGGTTTTCCAGAAATGCGTCCATTTCTTCTAGACTGCCTAATTTATTGGCGTATACCTGCTCATAATATGATTTTTTTTATTTATTTATTTATTTAAATTAATTTTTATTGGTGTTCAATTTACCAACATACAGAAAAACACCCAGTGCTCATCCCGTCAAGTGTCCACCTCAGTGCCCGTCACCCATTCCCCTCCAACACCCGCCCTCCTCCCCTTCCACCACCCCTAGTTCGTTTCCCCGAGTTAGGAGTCTTTATGTTCTGTCTCCCTTCCTGATATTTCCCAACATTTCTTTTCCCTTCCTTTATATTCCCTTTCACTATTATTCATATTCCCCAAATGAATGAGAACATACACTGTTTGTCCTTCTCCGATTGACTTATTTCACTCAGCATAATACCCTCCAGTTCCATCCACGTTGAAGCAAATGGTGGGTATTTGTTTTAAAATCGGTTGTATTTCCTTGATACGATTGTGATCTCTCCTTTCTTATTCATGATTTTATTAATTTGAGTCTTCTCTCTCTTCTTTTTAATAAGGCTGCTAATGGTTTATCTATCATATTAATTCTTTCAAAGAACCAACTCCTGGTTTTGTTGATCTTTTCCACAGTTCTTCTGGTCTCGATTTCATTGAGTTCTGCTCTAATCTTTATTTATTGTCTTCCGCTGCTGGGTGAAGGCTTAATTTGCTGTTCCTTCTCCAGATTCTTAAGGTGCAAGGTTTGCTTTTGTATTTTGTATTTTGTATTTGAGGTCTTTCCAGTTTTTGGATGGATGCTTGTATTGTGACATATTTCCCCCTCAGGACTGCTTTTGTTGTATCCCAAAGATTTTGAATAGTTGTATCTTCATTGTCATTAGTTTCCATGAATCTTTTTAATTCTTCCTTAATTTCCTGGTTGACCCTTTCATCTTTTAGCAGGATGGTCCTTAACCTCCACGTGTTTGAAATCCTTCCAAACTTCTCCTTGTGGTTAACTTCTAGTTTCAAAGCATTATGGTCTGAGAATATGCAGGGGACAATCCCAATCTTTTGGTATCTGTTAAGACCTGATTTGTGACCCAGCATGTGGTCTATTCTGGATCAAGTTCCATGTGTGCTTGAGAAGAATGTGTATTCAGTTGTATTTGGATGTGAACTTCTGTAAGTATCTGTGAAATCCATCTGGTCCAGTGTATCATTTAGTGCTCTTGTTTCTTTGGAGATGTTCTTAGAAGATCTATCAATTGCCAAAAGTGCCATGTTCACGTCTCCCAGAATAATGTGTTATTATCTAAGTATGTCTTAACTTAGGTTGTTAACTGATTGATAAACTTGTCAGGTCCCACATATATTCATGATTGTTAGGTCCTCTTGTTAGATAGATCCGTTAAATATGATATAGTGTCCCTCTTCATCTCTTACTACAGGCTTTGGGATAAATCCTAATTTATCGGATATGAGGATGGATACTCCTGCTTTCTTTTGAGTACCTTTGAATGGTAAATGGTTCCTCAACCTTTTATTTTCAGGCTGTAGGTGCCCTTTGTCTAAAATGAGTCTCTTGTAGACAGCAAATAGATGTGTCTTGCTTTTTTTCCAGTCTGAAACCCTGCACCTTTTGATGGGATCATTAAGCCCGTTCACGTTCAGAGTTACTATTGAAAGATATGAATTCAGTGTCTTCATGTTATCTATTCAGTCCCTGTTTTTGTGGATTATTTCCTTGTACTTCCTCTTTCTTTTACAGAGTCCCCCTTAATATTTCTTGCAGAGCTGGCTTCGTGGTCACATATTATTTCACTTTCTGCCTCTCTTGGAAGCACTTTATCTGTCGTTCTATTCTGAATGAGAGCCTTTTCTGGATAAAGTATTCTTGGCTGCATGTTCTTCTCATTTAGGACCCTGAATATATCCTGCCAGCACTCTCTGGCCTGCCAGGTCTCTGTGGAGAGGTCTGCTGTTAACCTAATACGTCTCCCCATAAAGTTAGGAATCTCTTGTCTCTTGCTGCTTTAAGGATCTTCTTTATATTTGGAATTTACAAATTTCAGTATTAAATATCGAGGTGTTGAATGGTTTTTATTGATTTTAGGGGAGGTATCTCTCTATCTCCTGGATCTGAATTCCTGCTTCCCTTCCCAAGTTAGGGAAGTTCTCAGGTGTGATTTGTTCAAGTACACTTTCTGGTCCTCTGTCTTTTTCGGCAGCCTCTGGAACCCCTATTAAACGTAGATTTTTCCTTCTGAGGCTCTTATTTATTTCCCTTAACCTTTCCTCATGATCTTTTAATTGGTTTTCTCTTTTTTCCTCAGCTTTCCTCCTTGCTATGAACTTGTCTTCTATGTGACTCACTCTTTCTTCTACCTTGTTAACCCTCATAGTTAGGTCCTCCAGTTTGGTTTGCATCTCATTTAATTGATTTTAATTTCGGCCTGAGTAGATCTAAATTCTGCAGTCATGAAGTCTCTTGAATCCTTTATGCTTTTTTTCTAGAGTTACCAGTAGCTTTATAATTGTGCTTCTGAATTGGCTTTCTGACATTGAACTGTAATCCAGGTTTTGTAACTCTGTGAGAAAGAGGACTGTTTCTGATTCTTTCTTTTGTGGTGAGTTTTTACTTCTAGTCATTTTTCTCAGTGCAGAGTGGCCAAAAACGAGTTGTACTGGAAAAAGAAAGAAAAAAAATACAAGGATGGGAGTCCTCTGATTCTACATACTCTAAATCCCTCCACTTCCCCTGGAACTTTCCAGCGCTCCTCAGTCAAGAACGTGATTTTCCCCTGTCCTTCCAGCTTATCTTCTGGGTGAGAGGCCTACTGTGCTGATTCTCAGGTGTGTGCACCTGGAGGAGTTGCCCAGTCTCCTGCCTATTGTACAGCTCTGTGGGAGCTGCTTATCCTGTATGGCCCCTGCTCCCTGGCAGCCCTGCTTAGTCCCAGGTACAAGGTGACACCAGGAGGAACAACAACAGTGGCTGCAGCCAGCTCTCCAGCCCTGGAGTCAGCTCCTGCAGTAACCACCACAGCTCCCAGTCCACAGGGGCCTGGATGCTCTGGGTGTGGGGAGCTCTGATCTGCACAGCTCCGGGTTGCCCTGTGTCATCCTGGCCTCCATCTGTCCTGGGGGTGGGTTCGCTGGATCCTGGGCTGTGTCCCAGATCCCAGGGCTCCAGGGCCTGCGCTGTTGGAATCACACTCCGATGGCGTAGCGCATCCTTCTCCATTCGGAGCCGCCACCTGAGCTGCCACCTGAGCTGCCCCGAGGCCCCACACTGTGCACTCCAGCCCTTTAAGGATCTTGGCCCCCCATGTGTGGGGCGCTCTCCCCCGGGGCGCCGTTCCTCTGTTAGCGCTCCTGGGAGCCTGAGGTCATCACTGTACCTCCTGGGATCCTGCCCGAGTTCCCTGTGAGCACCTTTCCATCTGGGAAGATTGGTAAAGCTTCTGCTTCTCCTGGACTGGGCTTTCCTGTCCTGGGGGCAGTTGCTGCCTGGCCTTAGCCCGGCTCATTGCGGGGCCCCTCCCCCTTGGATGCTTTTTTATTTCTTTATTTTTTTCCATCTTCCTACCTTGATAGAAGCGCAAACTCGGGATCCCTGGGTGGCACAGTGGTTTGGCGCCTGCCTTTGGCCCAGGGAGCGATCCTGGAGACCCGGGATCAAGTCCCACATTGGGCTCCCGGTGCATGGAGCCTGCTTCTCCCTCTGCCTATGTCTCTGCCTCTCTCTCTCTCTCTCTCTCTCTCTCTCTCTCTCTCTGTGAGTATCATAAATTTAAAAAAATAGAAGAAGCGCAAACTCTTCTCAGTGTAGCATTCCAACTGTTCTCTCTTTAAATCTCAGGCCAAATTCATAGGTTTTCAGGATGATTTGAAAGTTACCTAGGTAAGTTGGTGGGGACTGGTGACTTGGGTTCCCTACTCTTCTGCCATCTTGCCACCCCAGATGATCTGTACAAATTGAAGGGCTCCTAGTGGCAGGAGAATTTTCACCATCTTCAGCACTTCCCAGTTCTGCCTCTCCTGGAGGCAATGTAGAATAGCTGGCTTTGTCTCCTATGACACCCAGGGAGGAGAGCCTTGCACCATTGGACTTGTACTCTTGGGGTCACCTCTCATGGAGAGAATGGAGGACAGCCTGCTTCCACCTGTAGCTGGGCTCTAGGTAAAGAGAGCTCAGGTGCTGACCTGTGTACCTGGTCTGCTTCTCCCATATACACTAGGAGTGTTATGCATTCCAGCCTTTACCTCCATCCAACCATGGTTTGCAGTGAGCTTTCTCCTCAGTGCCCCTATTCTTACTGTGTCTCCTGAAATATTGAGACTTCACTGCCCTTCCTGTGATTCTGCCCTATTTCCCCCACTGAGCACTTTTCACCAGGGAAATCTCAGGTGCACATTTGTAAAGTTCCTAATTGTCCGCTGCCCTGATTTCCTGCAGCGGCTTTCCATGGCTCACCACCCCACTGTTCATCTTCCAATATATCCCCTCTGTTTCTCTTCTCTGCCTCCCTACCTTGTTCAGAAGCTATCACTTTTCTCTCCGTAGCATTCCAGCTGTTCTCTCTTTACATCTCAGGTTGAATTCATAGGTGGTCATGTTTTCAAACATGTTTTCATGTTTTGAGAGTTATCTAACTATGTTTGGGGGACCAGATGAATTGAGAAACACTACTCTTTCATTATTTTACCTCCCTCCTCCAAATAAGTTAATTTAAATACCAAAAATAAGATATTACTATTAATCCTAACAAAGACTTATATAATCTGTTCATAAAGTAATCCAAGTGTGTGTGTGTGTGTGTGTGTGTGTGTGTGTGTTGTGTGTGTGTAGAAAGAGAGAGAGAGATAAATTTTCTAGTAATGTAGGAACTAATCGTATGAGTTATTATCTCTGTGCTATATTATTAGGAGTTTGGGGAGAATTTGAAAGGGAATTTTACTTCAATATTCTCTTCAGTATTTCCTCTTTTTTTCTTTCCTTCTCTTCTTCTTTTTTTACTATGAGCTTATATTACTCTTATTATTTAAAAAGTAGCAGAATTGAAAAAGATGTAGCAGAAGTGGCATGCAAAATCAATGGGAAAGGAAGAATGATTCAATTACTAGTTTAGGAATAATTGACTCACTATTAAAGAAACTAACATTATTATATTGCACCAAACAAACAAAATAAAATTCTATATAAAGCCTTAATCATGTAAATAAAAATTCTCAAATTATTTGAAAGTAATATAAAAACAGTGATGGTTTCTAGGTAAGGGAGAATTATTTTTAAAACTCAAAAAAGCACACATTATAAAGGATAATAGTTAAACTTAACTACATAAAATTGAAAATATTAGAAAATCAAAAATGTAACAAAGATATATTTCAGGCATATTGGAGTAATAAGAACTAAATTTATCAAATTATCATAAGAAATTAGAAAACTGAGCTAAATATGTGAAACAGGTTTTAGTTTGGAGAAGGAGCAGCAAAAGACTGTAATTTCTGAGGAAAAACAAGAACTAATGAGGATAGTATTTTTGTTTCACTTTCTACTTGGATACACATTCTGGACCACTGTTCAAGGGGTAAGAACCCAAGGAGAGCCCTGTGGTCATGTTGAGTTGAGGAGATAGAGATCAGAATTGAGGAAGTTCTAACTATACAGACTGTAGAGTCCTTGCTGGAAAGCCAGGGCAATCAGTAAATATCACAGAAGTGTCATGTCTTAGTAGTAGAACTAACTAAGCTAAATAATCACCATAGCAAGACTTAAAATTAAACAAGCCACAACAAGAAAGATTAAAAAAAAATAAAAGGTATCTATGTTGGTAAAGAAGAAATTAAACTGTCACTCTTTATAGATAATTTAATAATATACATAAACCCTAAAGGCTTCACCAAAAACAACTGTCAGAAGTCATAAATGAATTCACTGAGTTTATAGAATATAAAATTAATACCCAGTAATCAGTAGCATTTCTATACACTAATAATGAATTGGCAGAAGGAGAAATTAAGAAAATAATCTCATGTAAAAAGGCACCTAAAAGAATACCTAAGAACAAACTTAACTAGAGAGGTGAAAGACCTGAACTCCATAGTATGGAAACCTGGAAAATCTATTCAATAGTTTGTCACAGATCAGAAAGTAGAAGGAAAAAAAAAAAAAGAAAGTAGAAGGAGCTTTTTATTCTCTATCAAGTAGTTATAAATTAGTATGTTACTAAAATAATCTCATGCTAATTTAGTATCTTACCAAAATAATTTATTTGCATTTTATATTTATAAAATGGAATGCAGTTTGTTCAAAACTCTATGAACCAGGAATTAACTTTAACCCTGAGAAGACATAACTTAATAATATTATTTGCTAGTCTAAATTGCCTGTGTGCAAATCTGCCAAATTTATTTCATTCTTACTTGTGATTTCATCTGTAAAAACTTGGCATCTGGTTCCCTGTAACCACAAAGAAATGCATCCATGTGTTCATATAAACAATTTGAAGCAAGGAATAAATTATCACAGAGAACACAGGCTGACATTGAAGCAGTAACATCTGTAAGAATATATGACACAAAAATAAACTATTGATTTCCCAAAAGAATTTTACAATTTTATTACTTTCAGTTGCTTTCAATGTATTTCATATGGATTAATGTAAAACACATTTTTGACAAATGATTTCTATGCTTGAGTTCACTCTAAAAACATGAGAATCATTCTAAATTTAAGGCATTAATATACAGTTTCCACAGTAAAATGAAGCCTAACTAAATGAAGATAAAATACATATATAAAGGGTTTATTAAAATTATCCTTTGGTTTAGCTCATATATCAATCATATACTTATCTTGCATATCTATATTATTTTCATAAATATTAATTCCATCTACATATCAATATTAAAATATTTCATTTGATTAAAAAAAGACCCAACTGTAGAATTCACCAGTGACACCAATACTGGTAATAGTATTTTAAAATTCAGTGAACACAAGAAGTAATCGAAAGAAGGCCTGAAAAAATCACATTCTGGGATAAACTTCTTAAGTATTATAAATCCCAGAAGTAGTGCTACAGTTTTTTTTAAGCTATGATTCTACACTTCCAGATATGCCATTATTATAACACTGACATAAGTATAATATTAGTTTGTTGGATAAAATAGGAAAACTTCATTAAAATTTTAAAACTATTTTTATACTCCTTCATATTTAAGCTATTGTCCATTGTTTTTGGTTTAACACAAATGCAAGACCACTTTATTGGACATACGGCATAACAGAAGTTCGAGACTATTTAGCCTGCAAAACTTTACAAGTCGTATTAAGTATCATGATCCAGAGTGTTTTATTATATATTACTTATTTATTTTTAAAGATTTTATTTATTTATTTGACAGAGAGAGGAAGCACAAGCAGAGGGACTGGCAGTAGGAGAGGGAGAAGCAGGTTCCCCACTGAACTGGGAGCCCAATGTAGGGCTCTATCCCAGGACCCTGGGATCATGACCCAAGCAAAAGGCAGACAATTTACTGAGCCACCCAGGCACCAGAAGAGTGTTTTAATTATAGAAATAATCCCTGTGTCCATAGAACTATCAGATTCTCTATTCATTAGAATTCTCAGATTGACTGGTGAGTAGGAGGGACTCTCCCAACCACACTACAAGCTGGGTGTAGTTAGGCTACATAACAGAACAGGAGAAGGTGAATCAGAAGAAGATATGATAAGGAGAGGGCCATGTGAATTATAGGGGTTATGAAATCTATTGGGCCATTGTCATGATAGTCAAAATTTGAAGAGAAGAAATGATACAGAGAGAAAATGTCTATGATGCATAGTATAAGAAATTTTAGAGTAAATATCAACATATTTTCCATGTTTGCCAAACAAAGACGTATAAGTTATCATATAAGTTAAAGCAAGGTTGAAAGTAGGGCCAAGAATATTAGATGGAGCCTACTCCCTTGGTAAGTGAAACTACACATTTTTAAAATGCCATTCATTGACTACTTTCCCCAAATACTTCATGTCTAACTTCAATATTGTTTTATCAAGTAACTCTTCAGCAAAATTTTAGGAGTTAAACATATTTTAAACATTGTTGAAAATTCTAGGCAATTAACTCAGTGGGAGTGGATATTTCCTTTTTCCTACTGCTTACATATATGCTGTATCTGTTCTGGAAATTCCAGATATCCAAAAATAGTTCTCTTATGTAATTAAACTAGGCTGAAATGACAGACAGGCCTTGGATGGATTTGGAATGTGCAGCTCTCTTGATTCTCAGGTGTTCACATTCAGACCAGAAACTATATCAATGGCTTATTTGGGACTTCTGCTTACCAATGATAAGCCTCTTGATATACACATATGGTCTCTCTCTCTCTCCCCCTCTCTGTCTCTCTCTCTCTGTCTCTCTCTCTCTCTCTCTCTCTCTATATATATATATATATATATATATATATGTACATACATATATATATACATACTCTAAGGTAGCCAAACAGTGTATTCAAGTAACTTACTTAAATTTGCAATAATGTAACCCTACTATCCTAGGTGGCTAAACGTTTTGCATTTTGCATACTATCATTATGTAAGGCTTTTACTCATATATCATACATATTTCTATCCCAAAACCACATCAACACAAACACACACACACACACACACACACACACACACACACACACGGAAGATACTATAATAAGAGTTTTTATATGTATTTAATTCTCTATGCTGCACCTTTTCCTCAAAATCCTGGGATATTTAGAATAGTCTTAAAATAATTTTTTTATAAATTTATTTTTATTGGTGTTCAATTCGTCAACATATAGATTAACACCCTGTGCTCATCCTGTTGAGTGCCCGCTTCAGTGCCCATCACCCAGTTACCCCCACACCCTGCCCACCTCCCCTTCCACCACCCCTAGTTCATTTCCCAGAGTTAGGAGTCTTTCATGTTCTGCTCCCTTTCTGCTATTTCCCACTCGTTTTTTCTCCTTTCCCCTTCATTCCCTTTCGCTACTTTTTATATTCCCCAAATGAGTGAGACCATATAATGTTTGTCCTTCTCCAATTGACTTATTTCACTCAGCATAATACCCTCCAGTTCCATCCACCTCGAAGCAAATGGTGGGTATTTGTCATTTCTAATGGCTGAGTAATATTCCATTGTATACTTAAACCACATCTTCTTTATCCATTCATCTTTCGATGGACACCAAGGCTCCTTCCACAGTTTGGCTATTGTGGACATTGCTGCTAGAAATATCGGGGTGCAGGTGTCCCGGCGTTTCATTGCATCTGTATCTTTGGGGTAAATCCCCAGCAGTGCAATTGCTGGGTCGTAGGGCAGATCTATTTTTAACTCTGGAACCTCCACAGTTTTCCAGAGTGGCTGTACCAGTTAACATTCCCACCAACAGTTCAAGAGGGTTCCCCTTTCTCCACAATCTCTCCAACATCCGTATTTTCCTGCCTTGTTAATTATCCCCATTCTCACTGGTGTGAGGTGGTATCTCATTCTGGTTTTGATTTGTATTTCCCTGATGACAAGTGATGCAGAGCATTTTCTCATGTGCATATTGGCCATGTCTGTGTCTTCCTCTGAGATTTCTCTTCATGTCTTTTGTCCATTTCAGGATTCAATTGTTTGTTTCTTTGCTGTTGAGTTTAATAAGTTCTTTATAGATCTTGGAAACTAGCCCTTTATCTGATAGGTCATTTGCAAATATCTTCTCCCATTCTGTAGGTTGTCTTCTAGTTTTGTTGACTGTATCCTTTGCTATGCAAACGCTTCTTATCTTGATGAAGTCCCAGTAGTTCATTTTTGCTTTTGTTTCTTTTGCCTTCATGGATGTCACTTGCAAACAGTTACTGTGGCCAAGAAGTACTGTTGCCTGTGTTCTCCTCTAGGATTTTGATGGAATCTTGTCTCACATTTAGATCTCTCATCCATTTTGAGTTTATCATTGTGTATGGTGCAAGAAAGTGGACTAGTTTCATTCTTCTCCAAGTGGATGTACAATTTTCCCAGCACCATTTATTGAAGAGACTGTATTTTTTCCAATGGATAGTCTTTCCTCCTTTGTTGAATATTAGTTGACCATACAGTTCAGGGTCCACTTCTGGATTCTCTATTCTGTTCCATTGATCTATGTGTCTGTTTTTGTGCCAGTACCACACTGTCTTGATGACCACAGCTTTGTAGTACAACCTGAAATCTCGCAGTGTGATGCCCCCAGATATGGCTTTCTTTTTTAATATTCCCTTGGATATTCGGGGTCTTTTCTGATTCCACACAAATCTTATGATGATTTGTTCCAACTCTCTGAATAAAGTCCATGGTATTTTGATAGGGATTGCATTAAACATGTAAATTGCCCTGGGTAACACTGGCATTTTCACAATATTAATTCTTCCACTCCATGAGTATGGAATATTTTTCCATCTGTTGTTTCTTCCTCAATTTCTTTCAGAAGTGTTCTGTAGTTTTCAGGGTATAGATCCTTTGCCTCTTGGTAAGGTTTATTCCTATGTATCTTATGCTTTTGGGTGCAATTGTCAATGGTATTGACTCTTTAATTTCTCTTTCTTCAGTCTCATTGTTAGTGTATAGAAATGCCACTGACTTCTGGGCATTGATTTTGTATCCTGCCATGCTGCCGAATTGCTGTATAGTTATAGCAATCTTGGGGTGGAGTCTTTTCGGTGTTCTATGTAGAGTATCATGTCATTGGCGAAGAGGGAGAGTTTGACTTCTTTGCCAATTTGAATGCCTTTTATGTCTTTTTGTTGTCTGATTGCAGAGGCTAGGACTTCTAGTACTATGTTGAATAGCAGTGGTGAGAGTGGACACCCCTGTCTTGTTCCTGATCTTAGGGGAAAGGCTCCCAATGCTTCCCCATTGAGAATTATATTTGTTGTGGGCTTTTCATAGATGGCTTTTAAGATGCTGAGGAATGGTCCCTCTATCCCTACACTCTGAAGAGTTTTGATCAGGAATGGATGCTGTATTTTGTCAAATGCTCTCTCTGCATCTATTGAGAGGATCATATGGTTCTTGTTTTTTCTCTTGCTGATATGATGAATCACATTGATTGTTTTACGAGTGTTTAACCAGCCTTGCATCTGGGGTTAAATGCTACTTGGTCGTGGTGAATAATCTTCTTAATGTATAGTTGGATCCTATTGGCTAGTATCTTGTTGAGAATTTTTGCATCCATGTTCATCATGGATATTGGTCTATAATTCTCATTTTAGTGGGGTCTTTGTCTGGTTTTGGAATTAAGGTGATGCTGGCCTCATAGAACGAGTTTGGAAATACTACATTTCTTTCTATATTTCCGAACAGCTTTAGTAGAATGGGTACGTTTCTTCTTAAAACGTTTGATAAAATTCCCGTGGGAAGCCATCTGGCCCTGGACTTTCATGTCTTGGGAGGTTTGGGATGACTGCTTCAATTTCCTCCCTGGTTATTGGCCTGTTCAGGTTTTCTATTTCTTCCATTTCCAATTTTGATAATTTGTGGCTTTCCAGAAATATGTCCATTTCTTCTAGATTGCCGAATTTATTGGCGTATAGCTGTTCACAATATGTCTTTAAATTCATTTGTATTTCCTTGGTGTTGGTAGTGATCTCTCCTTTCTTATTCATGATTTTATTAATTTGAGTCTTCTCTCTCTTCTTTTTAATAAGGCTGGCTAATGGTTTATCTAGCTTGTTAATTCTTTCAAAGAACCAACTCCTGGTTTTGTTGATCTGTTACACAGTTCTTCTGGTCTCGATTTTGTTGAGTTCTTCTTGAATCGTTATTAAATCTCTTCTTCTGCTGGGTGTAGGATCTATTTGCTGTTTTTTCTCCAGCTCCTTTAGTTGCATGGTTAGCTTTTGTATTTGAGTTCTTTCCAGTTTTTGGATGGATGCTTGTACTGCGATGTATTTCCCCCTCAGGACTGTTTTTGCTGCATCCCACAGATTTTGAATGGTTGTATCTTAATTTTCCTTAGTTTCCATGAATCTTTTTAATTCTTCTCTAATTTCCTTGTTGACCCTTTCATCTTTTAGCAAGATGGTCCTTATCCTGCATGTGTTTGAAATCCTTCCAAACTTCTTCTTGTGATTTAGTTCTAATTTCAAGGCATTATGGTCTGATAATATGCAGGGGACAATCCCAATCATTTGGTATTGGTTAAGACGTGATTTGTCACCCTGTATGTGGTCTATTCTGGAGAAAGTTCCATGTGCACTTGAGAAGAATGTGTGTTCAGTTGTGTTTGAATGTAAAGTTCTGTAGATATCTGTGAAATCCATCTGGTCCAGTGTATCATTTAAAGCTCTTGTTTCTTTGGAGATGTTGTGTTTAGAAGACCTATTGAGTGCAGAAAGTGCTAGATTGAAGTCACCAAGTATAAGAGTATTATTATCTAAGTATGTATTAACTTTGGTTATTAATTGATTTATATATTTGGTAGCTCCCACATTCGGGGCATATATATTGTTGATTGTTAAGTCCTCTCATTGCCTCGATCCTTTAAGTATGATATAGTGTCCCTCTTCATTTCTCACTATCTCTTAGGGATAAACTTAAGTTTATCTGATATAAGGATGGCTACCCCTGCTTTCTTTGGAGGAGCATTTGAATGGTAAATCCTTCCCCAACCATTTATTTTCAGACTGTCGGCATCTTACATCTAAAATGAGTCTGTTGTAGACAGCAAATAGATGGGTCCTGCTTTTTTATCCAGTCTGAAACCCTGTGCCTTTTGATGGGGTCATTAAGCCCATTCACATTCAGAGTTACCAGTGAAAGATATGAGTTTAGTGTAATCATGATACCTATTCAGTCCCTGTTTTTGTGGATTGTTCCATTGGACTTCCTCTTAATGAGGAATTTTAAGAGTCCCCCATAATATTTCTTGCAGAGATGGTTTGGTGGTCACATATTCTTTCAGTTCCTTCCTGTCTTGGAAGCTCTTTATCTCTCCTTCTATTTTGAATGAGAGCCTTGCTGGATAAAGTATTCTTGGTTGCATGTTCTTCTCATTTAAGACCCTGAATATATCCTGCCAGCCCTTTTGGCCTGCCTTGTCTCTGTGGAGAGGTCTGCTGTCAATCTGATATTTCTCCCCATATAAGTTAGGTATCTCTTGTCTCTTGCTGCTTTAAGGATCTTCTCTTTATCTTTGGAATTTGCAAGCTTAACTATTAAATGTCGGGGTGTTGAATGGTTTTTATTGATTTTAGGGCAGGATCTCTCTATTTCCTCCATCTGAATGCCTCTTTCCCTTCCCAGATTAGGAAAGTTTTCAGCTCTGATTTTTTGAAATGCATATTCTGGCCTTCTGTCCCTTTTGGCGCCCTCGGGAACCCCAATTAAACGTAGGTTTTTCTTCCTCAGGCTGTCGTTTATTTCCCTTAATCTATCCTCATGGTCTTTTAATTGTCTCTTTTTTCCTCTGTTTCCCTTTTTGCCATCAACTTGTCTTCTATGTCACTCACTCATTCTTCTACCTCGTTAACCCTCATCGTTAGGGCCTCTAGTTTGGATTTCATCTCATTTAATTGATTTTTAATTTCTGCTTGATTGGATCTAAATTCTGCAGTCATGAAGACTCTTGAGTCCTTTATGTTTTTTTCTAGAGCCACCAGTAGCCTTATAATAGTGCTTCTGAATTGGCTTTCTGACATTGAATTGTAATCCAAATTTTGTAACTCTGGGAGAGAAGACTTTTTCTGATTCTTTCTTTTGAGATGAGGTTTTCCTTCTAGTCATCTTGCTATGTGCAGAGTGGCCAAAATCAAGTTGTATTAGGAAAAGGAGAAAAAAGGGGGAGAGAAAGAAGAAAAGAAAAAAAAAGAAAATAAGAAAATAGAAGAAAAGAAAAAAAAGAGAAGAAAAGAAAAAGAAAAAAAGGGGATGGGAAGGAAACAGAAATCAAAAAATAAAAAAACAAGTGGGAGCATCCTCTGATTCTGTATACTGTAAATCCCTTGACTTCCCCTGGAACTTTCCAGTGTGGCTTGGTCAATAATTTGTTTTCCCCCTCATGGTCTAACTGGTCTTCTGGGGGAGGGGCCTGCTGTGCTGATTTTCAGGTGTTAGCACTTGGGGGAGCTGCTCAGCCCTCTGCCTGGTGCAGGGCTCAGTGAAAGTTGTTTAACCTGTTTATCCTGTGAGGCCACTTTGAGGTTCACTGGGGGTTGTTTATCCTGTGAGGCCCCAGGAGGAACAACAACAGTGGCAGGCGGCCTGCTCTGGAGCCCTGCATTCAGCTCCTGCAGTAACTACAGAGCTCTCAGTTTGCAGGGGCCTCGATGCTCCGGGGGCGGGGCCGCTGATCTGCTCAGCTTGGGGCAGGAGTGTCCTTGCTGTTCTGTGCCCTCCTGGCTTCTGCCTGTCTCGGGGAGAGCGCCAGATCTTGGACTGTGTCCCCAGCGCCCTGTGCTCTCAGGCCTGTGCTGTTGGAGTCGTGCTCCCCGTGAAGCTCCTTCTGTGTGGAGCCTCTGCCGGAGCCCTGGCGGAGCTGCTCCCCGTCCGCGCAGCTCCCTCCGTGGGGAGCCTCCACCTGAGTCATCGCCGAGCTGCTCCTGGGTCCAGGAGCACTGCAGCCCTTTAGGAAGCTTGGCCCGGGGTGTGGCATTCTCTCCCCTGGGCACAGGTGCTCTGTTAGTGTCCCAGGGAGCCTGAGGGCATCCCCGCCCCTCCTGGAATCCTGCTCCAACTCCCTGTGAGTGCCTTTCTGTCTGGGAAGATTGGTTAAACTCCTGCTTCTCCAGGCGGGGCTTTCCTGTCCTGGGGACACTTGCCCCGGCCTTAGCCTGGCTCCTCACGGGGCTCCTCCCCCTTGGATGCCTTTTGTTTATTTCTTTTCCCCCCGTCTTCCTACCTTGATAGAAGCGTGAACTCTTCTCATTGTAGCATTCCAGCTGTTCTCTCTTTAAATCTCAGGCCGAATTCATAGATTTTCAGGATGATTTGAAGGTTATCTAGGTAATTTGGTGGGGACAGGTGACTTGGGGACCCTACTCTTCTGCCATCTTGCCCGGCCTCCCTTAAAATATTTTTTTCAACTTTTGTTATTTAATTACCTCAGACTGTGCTTTTTAATCTCAGGAACTCTCTTAGGGGGAGCTAAGAGGGCAGCATCGTAGGTGGACCATAGGCTTGCCTTGACACTGGAACATAGCTGGATAGCTATCAAATTATTCCGAATACTCAAGGAATCGACTTGATGACTGATAGAACAAATTGCCCAACTAGAAGAGAAAAGAGGTCACTTTGAGGAAGGTAGGAAGTGCAGAGACATGTTTTGGGAGAGAAATGGATGTCAGGTACTGCAGAGGAGAGGGAGCTCTGATCACAGAAAAGGATGAGGGAGAGTGGAGCACACAAGGATAGGCACAAGGAGAGAATATTTTCCCAAATCCATTGCTGGGAAGATGAGAGGGGCTGAATTTTGTGGTTTTGCAACCAGCAGAGCTCAAAGACTGGAGTTTTAGAGGTCCCAGGGCTTGGCTGTCCCTGAGGACATTGCCTTACTCCTAGAGCAGAGGCAGGCAATCAACCCCAGGACAGAGCACGTAATCTGAGGATCACCTAAGGTACATGGGGAGAGACTGTTCATAATTTTGGAGTCCATCCAGAGGTGGCATGCCTCTCTAGGGACAAAAGAACTGGTGGGCACTAACTCCCTCCCCATCCCCACAGCCTAGGCACAGAGACACCTGTTGAGGCTAACTGGGACAGTGGTTATTAAGCCTACTGGCTCCAAATCCCACACTCCTGCTCTCTGGAATGACTGCCCTTCTGGGCCAAATCTGTATCAGTCCCAGTGTAGTGAGATAATTTCCCAGAGGACTACTGCAGATCTCTGCCACACTAGGTTCCTGAAGATTGAAATTTTAAGTCAGCAGGCCTAGCTATGGTAGTGTCCAAACTGTGCTATTTCTC
Organism: Vulpes lagopus; assembly: GCF_018345385.1. Lineage (NCBI taxonomy): Eukaryota > Metazoa > Chordata > Mammalia > Carnivora > Canidae > Vulpes > Vulpes lagopus. Next base: position 68,903,110 of record NC_054848.1, on the reverse strand, counting down.
CCCAGGCAGGCAAACAACCCAGAAACAATGTGAAATCAGTAACCTGTAAAACACCTGTGACATGCAAGAGGAAAATGTCATTCTTATGTAAGTGCTTCCCTAAGAGCAGCAAGCACAGAATCCCCTCTCCAGGGACAAAAGAGCCCCGCCTCCCCGAATCCCTGAGGAGGATTCCCCACTCCTCAGCATAAGCCAACTTCTGTAAATAGCACACCACCAACACTGGCTGCTTAACCTGCTTACACCAAGTCCCAACCCTCTGTGCTCCTCTGGTACTGTTTTATTCCCACAAGTGTGACTTAGAGCTAGCAAAGTAGACTTGTCTTCCAGAAGACCAGCACAAATCCTGTACACACCACATATACTAGCCATAGAGTTCTGCAAAGTTTCAGCTATAGTGGAAATATCTTCAGGTTTTTTAACAAATAGGCCAAAGCACACCAAGTTAAAATTTACCACACTCTGTTCAAGGTCCAAACACTCCCCATAACAGACAAGGAGTAACTCTGAAAGGACAAGTACAACTGATCTGAGGGATAAAGCAGCCAAAACAGCAGCAGAGGGCACACAGCACACAACAGAGACCCTTCCTGAAGTGCCAGATATGGACATTCTATGACCTCTTCTTCATAATGCTGTTAATCCCAGGAGCAGGAAACAAAAGTCTTTCCTAACATACAAAAGAAGACAGAGACCTAGACAAAATGCCAATATGGAAAAATTCATCCCAAAAGAAAGCATAAGAAAAAGTTATGGCCACAGATCTGATTGGCAGAGTAATAATATGCTTCATCCAGAATTTAAAACAAGAATCATAAAGATACTAGCTGGGCTTGAGAAAGCACGGAAGACATCAGGGAGACCCTTATTGCAGAGATAAAAGAGCTAAAAACCAATCAGGCCAAAATGAAAAATATAATCACCAAGTTTCAAAATCAAGTGGATGTAATGACAATGAAAGAAGAAGCATAGGAACAAATAAGTGATATAGAAGACAGAATTACAGAAAATAATGAAGCTGAATGAAAGAGAGAAAGAAAAATATTGGATCACAAAGAATAGACTTAGGGAACTTAGTTACTCCGCCAAAGATAATAGCATTTGTAGCATAGGAGTCCCAAGAGAAGAAGAGAGGAGAAAAGGGTCAGAGGTTTATTTGAAGAAATTACAGCTGAAAACCTCCTTAATCTAGGAAAGAAACCAGACTTCCAAATCCAGGAGGCACAAAGAACTCCAATAAAAATCAACAAAATCAGATCAACACCAAGACATATTATACTTAAATTTGCAAAATATAGAGAAAAGAAAAAAATTCTAATGCCCAAAAGACAAAATAAGTCACTAAAATAAAAAAGATCAATAAGGTTAGCATCATATTTCTTCATAGAAAATTGGAAAGGCAGAAAGAGTGACATGATATACTTAACATGATGAATGTGAAAAATCTGCAGCCAAGAGTATTCAATTCATCAAGGCTATCATTTAGAATGGAAAGAAAGAATGTTTCCCCGAGAAACAAAAAATAAGAAGTTTGTGACCACTATACCAGCCCTGCAAGAAATACTAAAGGGGATTCTTTGAGTGGGAAAGACCAAAACCAACAAAAACTAGAAGGGAATAGAGAAAATCTGCAGAAACAACAAAACAAGCAATAAAATGGCAATAAACATATACATGTCAATCATTAGTCTGAATGTAGATGGACTAAATGCTTTAATCAAAGACATAGGATGTCAGAATGTACACACACACGCACACACACACAGACCTATCTATATGCTGCCTACAAGAGACTCATTTTAGATCTGAAGACGGGATCCCTGGGTGGCGCAGCGGTTTGGCGCCTGCCTTTGGCCCAGGGCGCGATCCTGGAGACCCGGGATCGAATCCCACGTCAGGCTCCCGGTGCATGGAGCCTGCTTCTCCCTCTGTCTGTGTCTCTGCCTCTCTCTCTCTCTCACTGTGTGCCTATCATAAATAAATAAAATAAAATAAAAAAAAATTAGATCTGAAGACATTTGCAGATGCTAATGGACATGAAAACAAAGCCAAAATCCCTGTATTTGTAGTAGACACACTGAAGATTGTTATAAGAGATGATGAAGGGAATCATATGATAATAAATGGATTATACAATATCTAATGATTGCAAATATTTATATCCCCAACTAGGAAACACCCAAATATATAATTCAATAATAACAAACATAAAGGAACTAATTGATAATACAATAATAGTAAGGGACATTTACAACCCATTTACATTGTTGGACAGATCATCTAAGCAGAAAATCAAGAAGGAAACAGTGGCTTTGAATGGCACACTGGTCCAGATGGCATAACAGATATGTTTAGAACATTTCATTCTGAGGCAGCCGAATAAACTTTCTTTTCATGTGTACATGGGACATTCTCCAGAACAGAACATATAGTAAGTCACAAACCAGGCCTCAACAAGAACAAAAAGATAGAGATCCTACCACGCATCATTTCTGACCACAAAACTATGAAATTTGAAGTCAACCACAAGAATAAGTTAGGAAAGACCACAAATACATGGAGGTTACCATACATTCTACTAAAGAATGAATGAGTAAACCAGGAAACGAAAGAAGAAATTCAAAAATGCATGGACAAATGAAAATTAAAACAAGAGGGTCTGAAACCTTTGAAATGTAGCAAAAGTACTCATAAGAGGGGCATTTCTGGCAATATAGGCCTATGTCAAGAAGCAAGAAAAATCTCAAATAACCTAACCTCAAGGCAATAGAAAAGTAACAACAAATGAAGCCTAAAGCTAGCAGTAAAACAAAATAATAAAAATTAGAAACAAAAAAAAAACAATAGAACAGATCAATGAAGGCAGGAGCTTACTTTTTGGAAAAAAATAAAATAAAATCAACAAGCCCTTGACAGACTTATCAAAAAGAAAAAGAGAAAGGAAAGAAATAAATAAAATCACAAATGAGAGAGAAGAAATAGCAACCAACAACCACAGAAATGCTATTAGAAGAACATATTATGAAAACCTATATACCAGCATATCAGACAATCTGGAAGAAATGGATAAATTGCTAGAAATATATTAATTACCATAAATGAATCAGGAAGAAATAGAAAACTTGAACAGACTAATAATGATCAAAGAAATTCAATCAGTAATAAAAAATTTCCCAACAAACAAAAGTCCAGGACCAGATGTCTTCCCAGGGGAATTATACCAAACATTTAAAAAAGAATTAATGTCTGCTCTTCTCAAAACACACACACACACACACACACAGAGAGAGAGAGAGAGAGAGAGAGAGAGAGAGAGAGAGAGAAATGGAAGAAACTTCCCAACTCATTCTAGGAGGGCAGCATTACATTGATACCAAAACCATATAAAGACTTCATTAAAAAGGACTACAAAAAAAGACTACAGGCCAAAATATCACTGATGAACATGGATGAGAATATTGGAAAATATTCTCAACAAAAACTAGCAAATCAAATCCAACAATATATTAAATGAATCATTCAACACGATCAAGTGGGATATATTTCTGGGCTGCAAGAGTGGTTCAATACTTGCAAATCAAACAATGTGATACAGCACATTAATAAAAGAAAGAATAAGAAATATATAATCCTCTCAATAGATGCAAAAGAAGCATTTGACAAGGTACAGCATCCATTCTGTATATAAACCCTCAACAAAGTAGGGATAGAGGGAACACACCTCAACATAGTAAAGGTCAAATATGAAAACCTGACAGCTAATACAATCTTCAATAGGGAAAATCTGAGATATTTTCCTCTAAGTTTAGGAAGAAGACAAGGATGTCCACCTTCACCACTTGCTTGACTAGTACTCCAAGTCCTAGCCTCAGCAATCAAACAACAAAAATAAATAAAAGACCTCCAAATCAGCAAGGAAGGAATCAAACTTTCACTATTTGCAGATGATATGATACTGTATGTAGAAAACCCAGAGGTCTGCACCAAAAATTGCTAGAACTGATACACAAATTCAGTAAAGTTGCAGGGTACTCAATCAACATACAGAAATCTCTTGCATTATTATAAACCAATAATAAAGCAGCAGAAAGAGAAATCAAAGAATCAATTCCATTTACAATTGAAGCAAAAACCATAAGATACCTAGAAATAAACCTAACCAAAAAGGTAAAATATCTGTACTCTGAAAACTGGAACACCTAAGAATGAAATTGAAGATTACACAAAGAAGTGGGAAAACATTCCATGCTCTTGGATTGGAACAACAAATATTGTTAAAATGTCTACACTACCCAAAGGAATCTACATATTTAATAATATCCCTATCAAAATACCACAAGCAGAGGCACCTGGGTGGCTCAGTCAGTTAAGGGTCGCCTTCCAGTCAGTCAGGTCATGGTTTCAGGGTCCTGAGCCTCACATCGGGCTCCCTGCTCAGCAGGAAGCATACTTTTCCCTCTGCTCCTCACCCAGCTTGTGCTCACTCTCTTAAATAAATAAATTAATGAAATCCTTTAAAAAAAAAAACAAAAGAATTTGTTACAGACCTAGAATAAATAATCCCAGAATTTGTATAGAATGACAAAGACCTGGAATAGCCAATGCAATCATTAAAATGAAAAGCCACACTGTAAGAATCACAATGCCAGTCTTCAAGCTATATTACAAAGCTGTAGTCATCAAGACAGTATGAGACTGGCATAAAAACAGGCACATAGATCAATGGAACAGACTAGAACCCTGAAATGGATCCACAACTATATGGTCAACTAATTTTTGACAAGGCAGGAAAGAATATCCAATGGAAAAAAACTTATTCAAAATTGGTGTTGGGAAAAATGGACAGCAACACACAGAAGAAGAAAGTGGTACCATTTTCTGACAGCATACACAAAAATTAATTCAATACAGATGAAAGACCTAAATTTGATATAGGAAACCACCAAAATCCTGGAGGAGGACACAGGCAGTAACTTCTTTGACATCAGCCATAGCAACTTCTTACTAGACATGTGGCCAGCGGCAAGGGAAACCAAAGAAAAACTATTCATCAAAATATAAAGCTTCTGCTCAGTGAAGGAGACAATGAATAAACCTAAAAGGCAACCTACAGAATGGGTCAAGATATTGGCAAATGACATATCTGATAAAGGGTTGCTATCCAAAATAAATAAGGAACTTATCAAATTCAACTCCCCAAAATAAATAATACAGTTAAAAACGAGCAGAAGAAATGAATAGACATTTTTCCAAATAACACATTCAGATGGCTAACAGACAAATTAAAATATGCTCAACATCACTAATTTTCCGTGAGATACAAATCAAGACTACAATGAGATATCACTTCACATCTGTCAGAATGGCTGACATTAACAACATAGCAAATGACACGTGTTTGGCAAGGATGTGGAAAAATGGGAACCATCTTACACTATTGATGAGAAAGTAAGCTGGTGCAGCCACTCTGGAAAACATTATAGAGGTTCCTCAAAAAGTTAAAAATAGAACTACCCTATGACTCAGCAATTGGCCTACTAGGTACTTATCCAAAGGATAAAAAAATACTCATTCAAATGGGCACATGTACCCCCTTGTGTATAATAGCACTATTAACAAAGCCAATTTATGGAGAAAGCCCAAATGTCCATTGACCAATGAATGGAAAAAGAAGAGGTGGTATATCTATATATCAATCTAGATATATAGATATAAAATGATATAGTACTCAGCCATAAAATAGGTCATCTGTGACCAAAAAGAATAACCATATCCCAAAGAATAAGTAAGCCATTAAAGATGTTATCACTAGTCCTTACTCAATAGTGATATCAATAGATATGTTGAAAGATTTAGGTTCCCTGGCTGGCTTTCAATAAAAGACCAACCCTACAAACCCTTGGTGGCAACCCAGTCGGGACCCCTCTCACTTCTGAGGGCTTTCTCCTTATCCTCACTTAATAAACTTCTATCCCCCCCTTTTTTAACCCTTTATTATTTTATTATTTTTTTAAATAATAAATTTATTTTTATTGGTGTTCAATTTACCAACATACAGAATAACACCCAGTGCTCATCCCGTCAAGTGCCCCCCTCAGTGCCCGTCACCCATTCACCCCCACCCCCGCCCTCCTCCCCTTCCACCACCCCTCGTTCGTTTCCCAGAGTTAGGAGTCTTTATGTTCTGTCTCCCTTTCTGATATTTCCCACACATTTCTTCTCCCTTCCCTTATATTCCCTTTCACTATTATTTATATTCCCCAAATGAATGAGAACATACAATGTTTGTCCTTCTCTGATTGACTTACTTCACTCAGCATAATACCCTCCAGTTCCATCCACGTTGAAGCAAATGGTGGGTATTTGTCGTTTCTAATGGCTGAGTAATATTCCATTGTATCCATAAACCACATCTTCTTTATCCATTCATCTTTTGATGGACACCGAGGCTCCTTCCACAGTTTGGCTATTGTGGACATGGCTGCTAGAAACATCGGGGTGCAGGTGTCCCGGCATTTCATTGCATCTGAATCTTTGGGGTAAATCCCCAACAGTGCAATTGCTGGGTCGTAGGGCAAGTCTATTTTTAACTCTTTGAGAAACATCCACATAGTTCTCCTTCGCTATTGTGGACAGTGCTACCATAAACATTGCTAATTCTCAAACTCTTCTAAACTAAGTTAATTCTTTATATATTCTTCCCTTTCTCCTAATGTAGAGTTGTTTTTGTGTGGCAGTTAGAGAATTATTAATGCTATTGCAGTTTTTTCCTTACCCTCTCCCATATCCACACCAACCCATACCTCCTCCAGGAAAATTTGTGTTTGCCTGTATTGCTAAGTTTTGGAACAGCTTGCCCAAACAAGACAATGAGTGAAGTAAACAGATGAGTAAAGCCCACCAAGTACCACAGGTGCCGATAAAATAATAGGCTGAGGTACAATTGAGCAAAAGAGGAGTAGACTGGAATTTAAAAGTCTACTGCAGTTCTTAGAAAAGTTGAGATGATAGTGATCATAGAGTTTGAGAAATAGCATTGTGCAGAGTAAGACTTTGAGATGAGAGGTGAGTAATTTTAGCACAATTAGATGTGTGATGCTCATGCACTCCTCTGATGATATATATGATGATTTAAATTGTTTCTCAGAACTTTGCAGTGGTTGACATTGGGTTTCTGTTAAATGTTACATTATAGGGCTGACCACAGTGACTTAGACATATTTTAATTATAAATATTTTAATTTATTATTATTTTAAAATCTTTTTTCTAAGAATTAAGTCACACCTGAACATTGCACTACACGAAAATAATACAGAATTTAGAAAGTCAAAGTTAAAGGAAGTATATTACATGCATATATATACATATGTATATACATACATATGTATATTATATACATACCATACAATTATGGTAGCAATATAAAATGTTAAAACTATATTAGTAAAACTTCCCAGAATGATGAAAATGGTTACATAAATTGTATTATACAATATTTGAAGTGATTAAATAATGTATTGACATTGATAAATCTATAAAACTTGATAACCAAAATATGTTGCAGAAAAATATGGCTTATAAGAACTATGGTGGCAGCAGCCATTGAGATTGCCTCTAATGATTCCCACCTCCTGGTATTTATATCCTTGTATAATCCTCTCCCTATGAGTGTGGAATATACCTCATAAATTCTTTATAATAAATAGAAAAATGGCAAAATTAATGAATTGTTACTTCTAGAGTAGATTACAAAAAGACCCTGGTTTTGGTCTTTCTTATCCTCTCTAGCTTTTTCACGTGGCATCTCTGATGTCAGCTTTTATGTTGTGAGCTGCCCTTTGGGAGGCCCATGTGGCTAGAAAACTAGGGAGGTGTGATGGTTAGTTTTATGAGTGGGCTAAAGGAGGCCCTGATAGCTGGTAAAATGTTATTTCCAGTTGTGTTTGTGAGGATGTTTTCAGAAGAGTTAAGCATTTGAATTAGTAGAATCAGTAAATTAGATTGCCCTCACCAATGTAGGTGGGCATTATCTAATTTGTTGAGGGCCTAAATAGAACAAAAAAAGAAGAGGAAAATCCAATTTTCTCTCTTTGCCTCAGCTAGAACATTTTTTTTTCTCTGGCCTTCAGACATCTGTATTTCTGAAAATCAGGCCTTTGGACATGGACTGAAAAACACCACTGGGTTTGCTTGTTCTCTACCTTGTGACAGCAAATCATAGACTTCATGATTCATGATCATGTGAGATATCTATCTATCTATCTATCTATCTATCTATCTATCTATCTATCTATATCTATCTATCTATCTATCTATCTATATATATATATCACATGTGATATATCTTTGTTTTTCTGTTTTTCTAGATAACCTTAAAATAGTAGGCTTCTGGGCAACCAGCAATAAGGAACTGAAGCCCTTAGTTCAACAACTCACAAGGAATAAGATCCTACTAACAACTATGTGAATGAGCTTAGAAGCGTCTTTTCCCTCTGTTGAGCCTTCAGATGACACTGCAACCATGACCAATATCTTGATTACAGCCATATAAGAAGGCAGAAGCACTGGTCCATCCATGCCCAGATTCATGACCCACAGAAACCATGAAATGACAAATATTTGTTCTTTTAAGTAACTAGGTTTTGAGGTAACCTGATATACAACAGAAAACTAACATAGCATTTATGTAAAATTTTAAAGCACATTAAATTACATTAGAGAAGCATATACTTATGTGTGATATGTAAAAACACATGAATAGGAAAAATAACACCAACTTATAAATAATGCATATTTCTTGGAATAGAGGAAGGGAAAGTGATGAGGGAGTTGTTAATGACAATGTATAGTGAGTTTCAAATCTACCTGTAACATTTCTTTCTTTTTTTGAAACATTTTATTTTTTTAAGATTTTATCTATTTATTCATGGAGATACAGAGAGAGAGAGACAGAGACAGAGACAGAGGGAGAAGTAGGCTCCGTGCAAGGAGCCCTATGTGGGACTCAATCCCAGATCCTGGGATCACGCCCTGAGCCAAAGGCAGATGCTCAACCACTGAGCCACTCAGGTGTCCCATAAACATTCTATTTCTTAGAAAGTGTTTCAGAAGGGAACATATTAAATCTACATTGCAACTAACTGGAGTGTTGTCTTTTTATTTAAAAAATCATTTTATTTTTATCTGCATTTTGAAAATATTTCATAGGTTAAATAACATAAATAAAAATAATGCAAATATTATAGATATGTTTAGAAGGACATACAGTTATTTTTTGTTATTTGATTTTATACTTACAAATATAAACTGGACTAATTATAATGACATTCTGACTTAAAGTTGTAGAGTGGCCCAATATGTGGATATTGCATAATTTAGGAATGGAAATTGATAGGCATTTTAAGTGCTTGTAATATTTGATTAAGGTGTTGTTTCTGAATATTTTTCACATTTGTACAAATGCTTTTCCATAAAAATGTTGAGAAATAAAATTAATCATTTAATGGTTTTTCAGAATTTATATTTTAATAATTCCATTGGTCTTCTGAATATTCACCACAAATTTATGCTTGTAACAACATTATATGAATATGTTCTTGCTAGCACTAGAGTTTTTAATTTTTTATTTAAATTCAATTTGCCAGCATATAGTATAACACCTAATGTTCATCTCATCATATGCCCTGCTTAATGCCTGACACCCAGTTACCCTATCCTCCCAAACACCTCCCCTTTTACAATGATTGTTTATTTCTCAGAGTTAGGACTCTCTCATGGTTTGTCTTCCTCTCTAATTTTTTTGTCACTAAGTTTCCCTGCTTCCCTTATGATCCTTTTCATTATTTCTTATATTCCACATATGCATGACTGCTTTCACTTAGCATAATACCCTCCAGTTCAATTCATGTCAATGTAAATGGTACATATTGATCCTTTCTGATGGCTGAGTAATATTCATATATACCTAATATATATATTTTTATATATTTTATATATATAAAGAAGATTATATATATGATACATATATCATATATATTTTATATAAAGAAGATATATATATGATACATATATATAAGATATATATATCTTCTTTATCCATGCATCTGTTGAAGGACACTATGGCTCCTTCCACAATTTGGACATTGCTGCTATGAACACTGGAGTGCAAGTGTCCCAGCATTTCACTACATCTGTATCTTTGGGGTAAATACCCAGTGTGCAGTTGCTGGGTCAAAAGGTAGCTCTATTTTTCACTTCTTGAGGAATGTCTACACTGTTATCATGAGTGGCTGAAAAAGCATGCATTCCCATCATATTGGAAGAGGGTTCCCCCTTTTCCATATCCTCACCAACATTTGTTGTTTCCTGTCTTGTTAAGTTTAGGTATTCTTATGGGTGTAAAGTGGTATCTCGTTGTGGTTTGATTTTCCCTGATGGCAAGTGATGTGGAGCATTTTTTCATGTGCTTGTTGGCCATATATAGGTCTTCTTTGGGAAAAAAAAATGTCTATTCATGTCTTCTACCCATTTTTTGCCTGGGTTGTTTGTTTCTTGGGTGTTGAGATTGATAAGTTCTTTATAGATCTTGGATACTAACCCTTTCTCTGATGTGTCATTTACAAATAACTTCTCCCATTCTGCAGGTTGTCTTTTAGTTTTATTGGCTGTTTTATTTACTGTGTAGAAGATTTTTATCTTGATGAAGTCCCAATAGTTCATTTTTGCTTTTGTTTCCCTTGCCTTTAGAGATGTGTCTTGCAAGAAGTTGCCATGGCAGAGGTCAAATAACTGTTGCCTGTGTCTTCCTCTAGAATTTTGATGGATTCCTGTCTCACATGTAGGTCTTTCATCCATTTTGCATTTACTTTTTGTATGGCATAAGGAAATGGTCTAATTTCATTAATCTAAATGTGACTATCCAATTTTCCCAATACCAGTTATTGATGAGATTGTTTTTATTCCAGTGGATATCCTCTCCTGCTTTGTCAAAGAGAAAGTGTCCAGAGTTGAGGGTCCATTTCTGGGTTCTCTATTCTGCTCCATTGATCTATGTATCTGTTTTTGTGCCAGTACCATGCTCTCTTGATTATCCCAACTTTGTATTATAGTTTGAAGTCAGGCATTGTGATGCTCCCAGTTTTGTTTATATTTTACTTTTTTTTCAATGTTCTTCTCGCAATTTGGGGCCTTTTCTGGTTCCACAAAAATCTTAGGATTATTTATTCCAAGTCTGTGAAAAATATCCATGTTATTTTGTTAGAGATTGCATTGTATGTGGAGCTTGGTGTGGGCAGCATAGACACTTTAACAATACCTTGATAACAGTTCATCTGAAATTATGGCTCTGACCCTTTGAGATACATCCTAGTAGTATAACTTTTAAAATATAAAGATAGCTACCATTTTAGTATTAATTAGATGCAAACTTTCCAATTTTTATGGCATTGTTTTCATTTTAATTTATAAAGAAGGTATTTTAAATGTTTCATGTAAGACCCTGACTAGTACTTAGTAAAACTATAGGTTAATATAAAGAATGATCTATTTTTTTAAATTCTGGAAAAAATATCCAAAATATTTGAGTAAAATTTGTATATTTTCAGATTCTCTGAATAATTCAGATGCATTAATTTACTCTTGATTATTGTGAATCAAGATCTGAAAAAGAGTATATTTTACGTTATGATATGTGCCATGAATAATTCATTACTTCACTCACCAGTTTTTCTTTTGGGAAAGCAATAGGAAACATTCAGAGAAAGTAATTCTCAAAATTATAGATGAACAAATTCCAGGCAGACTCAACATGGTATGAAAATCAATCTGTATGTATTTAATAAGAGAATTTAATGTTCTGACAATCACTTTTCCTATGAATTTATATTTTTTTCCGCTGGGGTTATCTAGGTAACTGTATTTGGGTATAATTATTTTCTAGATTATGCTTTACCCTTATAGTACTCTCAGATTCAATTCAATGTTACTATGCTTCTCTAATAATTTAACACAGTTTTCATTTTATGACTCACCAGGTGTACTAAATTAAAAATAAACAGTCAATTTTGTATTGTTAGGCACCTTAGTAAACAACCACAGGACATCTACAATAAACAAATTATGTTGAATTCCACCATGAGGATATGACTCTCAACCAGTCATTTGTAACATAAACCCTTCCTAATGTGTTGCTAAATATTAATCAATGAGGAGCTTTCATTTTTGTTATAATTAACAATATATTCTTCATGGTAAACTCTGTCACAAGATATACCGAGCTGACAGTTGTGAGATGTAACATGAAAGGAAAGTGCTATAGCAGAACATCAAATAAATTTGGTGAAGTAATTTTTTTAATAATAAATTTATTTTTTATTGGTGTTCAATTTGCCAACATACAGAATAACACCCAGTGCTCATCCCGTTAAGTGCCCCCCTCAGTGCCCGTCACCCATTCACCCCCACCCCCACCCTCCTCCCCTTCCACCACCCCTAGCTCCTTTCCCAGTTAGGAGTCTTTATGTTCTGTCTCCCTTTCTGATATTTCCTACCCATTTCTTCTCCCTTCCCTTCTATTCCCTTTCACTATTATTTATATTCCCCAAATGAATGAGACCATAGAATATTTGTCCTTCTCCTACTGAGTTATTTCTCTCAGCGTAATACCCTCCAGCTCCATCCACGTTGAAGCAAATGGTGGGTATTTGTCATTTCTAATGGCTGAGTAATATTCCATTGTATAATAAACCACATATTTTTTTAAATAATAAATTTTTTTTATTGGTGTTCAATTTGCCAACATACAGAATAACACCCAGTGCTCATGCCGTTAAGTGCCCCCCTCAGTGCCCGTCGTCCATTCACCCCCGCCCCCCGCCCTCCTCCCCTTTCACCACCCCTAGTTCATTTCCCAGAGTTAGGAGTCTATGTTATGTCTCCCTTTCTGATATTTCCCACACATTTCTTCTCCCTTCCCTTATATTCCCTTTCTTTATCCATTCATCTTTCGATGGACACCGAGGTGAAATAATTTTTTATTCAATGAAACACTAGTGAAATTTGCCTCGTGAGTATATAAGAAAGAAATGTCAAGTAAGTAAGAACTTTAATGATTGAAATGAAGCATACAGAAAAGTAAATAGAGCAATAAATGATACTGTAGACCTAATGAGGTAATATTATACTCTAGTAATCATTGCCTTAAAACTACTATTAATCTATTTAGTGTTTATTTTGACACTTTAGATTTTTGTAAACATGTCACCCATTTTTAAATGTTTAAATGTATTCTGTAAAATTTCTTAATCAAAATTGAGCACATAAGTTTGAATACTTCTACTCAGCAATTTACAATTGAAGGAAACATAGTTTCCCAAACAAAAGTTAAAGGATTTCATCACTATTAAACCAGCCTAATAAGACATGTAAAAGGGACTTTCTTAACTGTAAAATAAAAGGCTATAAATAGAGGTAAGAAAATTAAAAAAGGAAAAAATATGCATGCGTAAAGGCTAGTATAATGGTTAAAGATAAAAGTAGTAAAATCAATTACATCTAAAAAAATTATGTGAAAATGTCCATGTTACCCAGGGCAATTTACAGGTTTAATGCAATCCCTATCAAAATACCATGGACTTTCTTCAGAGAGTTAGAACAAATTATTTTAAGATTTGTGTGGAATCAGAAAAGACCCCGAATAGCCAGGGGAATTTTAAAAAAGAAAACCATATCTGGGGGCATCACAATGCCAGATTTCAGGTTGTACTACAAAGCTGTGGTCATCAAGACAGTGTGGTACTGGCACAAAAACAGACACAAAGATCAATGGAACAGAATAGAGAACCCAGAAGTGGACCCTGAAATGTATGGTCAACTAATATTTGATAAAGGAGGAAAGACTATCCATTGGAAGAAAGACAGTCTCTTCAATAAATGGTGCTGGGAAAATTGGACATCCACATGCAGAAGAATGAAACTGGACCACTCTTTTTCACCATACACAAAGATAAACTCAAAATGGATGAGAGATCTAAATGTGAGACAAGAGTCCATCAAAATCATAGAAGAGAACACAGGCAACACCCTTTTTGAACTCGGCCACAGTAACTTCTTGCAAGATACATCCACAAAGGCAAAAGAAACAAAAGCAAAAATGAACTATTGGGACTTCATCGAGATAAGAAGCTTTTGCACAGCAAAGGATACAGTCAACAAAACTAAAAGACAACCTACAGAATGGGAGAAGATATTTGCAAATGACATATCAGATAAAGGGCTAGTTTCCAAGATCTATAAAGAACTTATTAAACTCAACACCAAAGAAGCAAACAATCCAATCATGAAATGGGCAAAAGACATGAAGAGAAATCTCACAGAGGAAGACATGGACATGGCCAACATGCACATGAGAAAATGCTCTGCATCACTTGCCATCAGGGAAATACAAATCAAAACCACAATGAGATACCACCTTACACCAGTGAGAATGGGGAAAATTAACAAGGCAGGAAACAACAAATGTTGGAGAGGATGCGGAGAAAAGGGAACCCTCTTACACTGTTGGTGGGAATGTGAACTGGTGCAGCCACTCTGGAAAACTGTGTGGAGGTTCCTCAAAGAGTTAAAAATAGACCTGCCCTACGACCCAGCAATTGCACTGTTGGGGATTTACCCCAAAGATTCAGATGCAATGAAACGTCGGGACACCTGCACCCCGATGTTTCTATCAGCAATGGCCGCAATAGCCAAACTGTGGAAGGAGCTTCGGTGTCCATTGAAAGATGAATGGATAAAGAAGATGTGGTTTATGTATACAATGGAATATTACTCAGCAATTAGAAACGACAAATACCCACCATTTGCTTCAACGTGGATGGAACTGGAGGGTATTATGCTGAGTGAAATAAGTCAATCGGAGAAGGACAAACAGTGTATGTTCTCATTCATTTGGGGAATATGAATAATAGTGAAAGGGAATATAAAGGAAGGGAAAAGAAATGTTGGGAAATATCAGGAAGGGAGACAGAACATAAAGACTCCTAACTCCGGGAAACGAACTAAGGGTGGTGGAAGGGGAGGAGGGCGGGTGTTGGAGGGGAATGGGTGACGGGCACTGAGGTGGACACTTGACGGGATGAGCACTGGGTGTTTTTCTGTATGTTGGTAAATTGAACACCAATAAAAATTAATTAAAATATAAAAATAAAAAAAATAAAAAAAGAAAAGATAATGTCCTTAAAAAAAATTATGTGATTCTCAAAACAAAATAATATAAATTATCACAACATATACATGAAATATGGAGGGGAGCAAGTAAAAATATAGAGCTTTGAGAATATATCTCAACTTAAGTCACCATCAATTAAATAAAGACTTCTGTATACTTAGTATGTTATATATGGACTACATGCTAAATGCAAACAAAACACTTATAATAAATACACAAAGAAAAAACACAAAGAAAACAAAACAGAAACTAGAAGAAAGCCATCAATCACAACAGAGAATAAGACAGAAAGTAACAGAGTAGAAATAAAAAAGAACAAGAAAATAATGAACAAAATTACAATAAGTATATACCTATTGATATTCCCTTTAAATGTAAATGGTCTAAGTGCTCCGATTAAAAGATATAGAGTGACAGAATGGATGAAAAACAAGACCCATCTATATGTTGCCTACAAGAGAGTCACTTCAGACCTAAAGACATATATACACTGAAAGTGAAGAAATGGGAAAAAACATTCCATGAAAATGAAAGTTAAAAAAAAAGGCTAGGGTTATAATACTTATATCAGACACAATAGACTTTGTAACAGGAGACAAACTCACATGTATGTGACCAAGTAACCTATATTAAAGGAGGCAAAATTGCACAATGGGAAAGACTGTGCAGTAAACAGTGCTGGGAAATCTGGATAGCTACATGCAAAGGCTGAAACTGGACTTTTTTTCTTACACAAAATGCAATAATAGATTTACAGAGAACAAACTTATGAAGAGGAGTGGAGGTTGGGCAAAGAGTAAAGGTAACAGAGCTCCTGTGTGGCTCAGTTGGTTAAGCACCTGACTCTTCGTTTCAGCTCAGGTCATGATCTCAGCATCATGGGATCAAGCCTGATGTTGGGTTCCACACTCATTGGGGAGTCTGCTCCTCTGCTTCTCCCTCTCTCTCCATTCCTCCCCCAACTTGCACTCTCTCCCTCTCTCTCTCTCTCATATAAAAGGTAAAGAAAAAAGGTAAAAAGGAGTGGAAAGTGCAGGCTTCCATTTATAGAATAAGTCATGAGAACAAAAGACACAGCATTGGAAATTAGTCACTTTTATTGCAATAGCCTTGTATGCTGAGAGATGTTAGCTACACTGGTGGTGAGCATAGAATAATGTATAAAGATGTTGAATCATTCTTGCACATCTAAAACCAATGTAACATTGCTTATCAACTATACTCAAAGAAAATTTTTTTTTAAATTTTAAGGTGAAATTTTAAATTAGTGTATATATCATTTTATTTAATTCTATTTCTTTTTAAAATTATTATATTCTGGCTATAGCTACTTATAAATAAAAACAAAGATTATAAATTACAGACTAACTTCATTTTACTAGAAGTAGAAAGAAAATTTCAGATATCTGTGCAATGAAGTAAAAATTTTAAAAAGGCAAAAAGTAAATTCAAATTGGATTAAAGCCTCCAAAGTAAAAACAACCAAAAATATATGTAGAAAAAATATAGGCATTATCCTGTAGGATATTATCTTGAGGAATACTTTTCTTTTTTTTTTTTTTTGCTTTTCTTTTTATTTAAATTCAATTAGCCAACATATAATAACTCATTAGTTTATGATATAGAGTTTAATAATTATTCAGTTGGGTGTAAACCCCAGTGCTTATCACATCACATGCCCTCATTAATGCCCATCATTCAAGTATTCAATCCCTTCACCTATCTCCTTCCAAGAACCCTCAGTTTATGACCTATAGTTAAGAGTCTCTTGTGGTAGGGACGCTTGGGTGAATCAGTGGTTGGACATCTGCCTTTGGCTCAGGTCAGGATCGAGTCCCACATCAGGCTCCCCACAGGGATCCTGCTTCTCCCTCTGCCTATGTCTCTGCCTCTCTCTGTGTGTGTCTCTCATGAAAAATAAACAAAATCTTAAAAAAAAGAACCTCTCGGGGATCCCTGGGTGGCGCAGTGGTTTGGCGCTTGCCTTTGGCCCAGGGCGCGATCCTGGAGACCCAGGATCGAATCCCACATCAGGCTCCCAGTGCATGGAGCCTGCTTCTCCCTCTGCCTATGTCTCTGCCTCTCTCTCTCTCTCTGTGACTACCATAAATAAATAAAAAAAAAAAAAAAAAAAGAACCTCTCATGATTGTTCTCCCTCTCTGGTTAATTCAAATTCAGTTTTCCCTCCCTTCCCCTATGATACTCTGTGGTGATTCTTATATTTTATATTCCATATTTTAGTGAAATCATATGATAATTATCTTCCTCTGATTGACTTATTTCCCTTATTCATCTTATTCCCTTATTCATCTAATATTCCATGGTGTGTGTGTGTGTGTGTGTGTGTGTGATATATATATATATTATATATATATATATTGCATGTTCTTTATTCATTCATCTGTCATTGGGTCTCTCAGGTCTTTCCACATTTTGGCTCTTGTGGACATTGCTGCTACAAATATTGGGGTGTAGGAATCCCTTCACCCTTCAGTTTACAACATTTGTATCTTTGTGGTAAATGCCTAGTAGTGCAATTTCTAGGTCTACTGGGTTATAAGGTAGCTGTATTTTTATCTTCTTGAGAAACCTCCATACTGTTTTCCAGAGTATTTGTACCAGTTTGCATTCCCACCAACAGTGTAAGAGTTCCCCTTTCTCTGCATTGTTGCCAACATTTTTACCTGACCTGTTAATTTTTTATTTTTTTATTTTTATATTATATTTATTTATTCATGAGAGACAGAGAGAAACAGGCGGAGACAGAGGCAGAGGGAGAAGCAGGCTCCATACAGGGAGCCTGATGTGGGATTTGATCCTGGGCCACAGGACCATGACCAAAGCCGAAAGCAGATGCTCAACTGCTGAGCCACATAGGCATTCCTGACCTGTTAATTTTAGTCATTCTGACTGGTGTGATATCCTATATCACTGTGGTTTTGATTTCTATTTTCCTGATGCCAAGGGATGTGGGACATTTTTTCATGTTTCTGTGGCACATTTTTTCAGGCTTTTAATGTTCAAACATTTAATTTCATATGTTCAAATCAATGAATCATTTTTAGATTATGTTTTATTTACTTATTTTATTTTTTTGTATATTTTTATTGGAGTTCGATTGGCCAACATATAGTATAACATACAGTTTAATTGGGGTTCCTGAGGGCGCCAAAAGGGACAGAGTTCCAGAATATGTATTTGAAAAATTCATAGCTGAAAACTTTCCTAATGTGGGAAGGGAAACAGGCATTCAGATCCAGATCCCACGCTAAAATCAATAAAAAAGGCTCAACACATCGACATTTAATAGTGAAGCTTGCAAATTCCAAAGATAAAGAGAAGATCCTTAAACAAGCAAGAGACAAGAGATCCCTAACTTATATGGGGAGAAAGATCAGATTGACAGCAGACCTCTCCACAGAGACCTGGCAGGCCAGAAAGGGCTGGCAGGATATATTCAGGGTCCTAAATGAGAAGAACAAGGAGCCAAGAATACTTTATCCAGCAAGGCTTTCTTTCAGAATGGAAGGAGAGATAAAGAGCTTCCAAGACAGGCAGGAACTGAAAGAATATCTGACCTCCAAACCAGTTCTGCAAGAAATTTTAAGGAGGACTCTTAAAATTCCCCTTTAAGAAGAAGTTCAGTCGAACAATCCACAAAAACAAGGACTGAATAGATATCATGATGACACTAAACTCATATCTGTCAATAGTAACTCTGAACGTGAATGGGCTTGATGACCCCATAAAGACACAGGGTTTCAGACTGGATAAAAAAGCAGGACCCATCTATTTTCTGTCTACAAGAGACTCATTTTAGACAGAAGGACACCTACAATCTTAAAATAAAAGGTTGGAGAACCATTTACCATTCAAATGGTCCTCAAAAGAAAGCAGGGGTAGCCATCCTCATATCAGATAAACTAAAATTTACCCCAAAGACTGTAGTGAGAGATGAAGAGGGACACTCTATCATACTTAAAGGATCTACCCAACAAGAGGACTTAACAATCCTCAATATATAGGCCCGAAAGCGGGAGATGCCAAATATTTAAACCAATTAATAACCAAAGTGAAGAAATACTTAGATAATAATACACTTACACTTGGTTACTTCAATCTAGCTCTTGCTACCCTCGATAGATCTTCTGACCACAACATCACCAAAGAAATGAGAGCTTTAAATGATACACTGGACCAGATGCATTTCACAGATATCTACAGAACTTTACATCCAAACTCAACTGAATACACATTCTTCTCAAGTGAACATGGAACTTTCTCCAGAATAGACCACATACTGGGTCACAAATCGGGTGTGAACCAATACCAAAAGATTGGGATTGTCCCCTGCATATTCTCAGACCATAATGCCTTGAAATTAGAACTAAATCACAACAAGAATTTTGGAAGGAACACAAACACGTGGAGGTTAAGGACCATCCTGCTAAAAGATGAAAGGGTCAACCAGGAAATTAAGGAAGAATTAAAAAGATTCATGGAAACTAATGAGAATGAAGATACAACTGTTCAAAGTCTTTGGGATGCAGCAAACGCAGTCCTATGGGGGAAATACATCACAATACATGCATCCAATCAAAAACTGGAAAGAACTCAAATACAAAAGCTAACCTTACACATAAAGGAGCTAGAGAAAAAACAGCAGATAGATCCTACACCCAGGAGAAGAAGAGAGTTAATTAAAATTCGAGCAGAACTCAACGAAATCGAGACCAGAAGAACTGTGGAACAGATCAACAGAACCAGGAGTTGGTTCTTTGAAAGAATTAATAAGATAGATAAACCATTATCCAACCTCATTAAAAAGAATAGAGAAGACTCAAATTACTAAAATCATGAATGAGAAAGGAGAGATCACTACCAACACCAAGGAAATACAAACGATTTAAAAAACATATTATGAACAGCTATATGCCAATAAATTAGGCAATCTAGAAGAAATGGATGTACTTCTGGAAAGCCACAAACTACCAAAACTGGCACAGGAAGAAATAGAAAACCTGAACAGGCCAGCAACCAGGGAGGAAATTGAAGCAGTCATGAAAAACCTCCCAAGACACAAAAGTCCAGGGCCAGATGGCTTCCCAGGGGAATTCTATCAAACGTTTAAAGAAGAAATCATACCTATTCTACTAAAGCTGTTTGGAAGGATAGAAAGAGATGGAGTACTTCCAAATTCATTCTATGAAGCCAGCATTACCCTAATTCCAAACCAGACAAAGATCCCACCAAAAAGGAGAATTACAGACCAATATCCCTAATGAACATGGTTGCAAAAATTCTCAACAAGATACTAGCCAATAGGATCCAAGAGTACATTAAGAAAATTATTCACCATGACCAAGTAGGATTTATCCCCGGGACACAAAGCTGGTTCAACACTTGTAAAACAATCAATGTTATTCATCCTTTCAGCAAGAGAAAAGCCAAGAACCATATGATCCTCTCATTAGATGCAGAGAAAGCATTTGACAAAATACAGCATCCATTCCTGATCAAAACTCTTCAGAGTGTAGGGATAGAAGGAACATTCCTCGACATCTTAAAAGCCATCTACGAAAAGCCCACAGCAAATATCATTCTCAATGGGGAAGCACTGGGAGCCTTTTCCCTAAGATCAGGAACAAGACAGGGATGTCCACTCTCACCACTGCTATTCAACATAGTTCTGGAAGTCCTAGCCTCAGAAGTCAGACAACAAAAAGACATTAAAGGCATTCAAATTGGCAAAGAAGAAGTCAAACTCTCCCTCTTCGCCAATGACATAATACTCTACTTAGAAAACCCAAAAGCCTCCACCCCAAGATTGCTAGAACTCATACAACATTTTGCAGCGTGGCACGATACAAAATCAATGCCCAGAAATCCGTGGCATTTCTATACACTAACAATGAGACTGAAGAAAGAGAAATGAAGGAGTCAAACCCATTTCCAATTGCCCCCAAAAGCATTAGATACCTAGGAATAAACCTAACCAAAGAGGTAAAAGATCTATACCCTAAAAACTATAGAACACTTCTGAAAGAAATTGAGGAAGGCACAAAGAGATGGAAAAATATTCCATGCTCATGGATTGGCAGAATTAATATTGTGAAAATGTCAATGTTACCCAGGGCAATTTACACGTTTAATGCAATCCCTATCATAAATAAATAAAAATTAAAAAAAAAAGAAATAAGGCTGTGTATTTTTATTGATATTGTTGCTATTGATGATGGCAATTTTAAACTTGAGGAAGATAAAGAAATCCAGAATTAATTCTGCCAATCCATGAGCATGGAATATTTTTCATCTCTTTGTGTCTTCCTCAATTTCTTTCAGAAGTTTTCTACACTTTTTAGGGTATAGATCCTTTATCTCTTTGGTTAGGTTTATTCCTAGGTATCTTATGCTTTTGGGTGCAATAATAAATGGGATTGACTCCTTAATTTCTCTTTCTTCAGTCTCATTGTTAGTGTATAGAAATGCCACGGATTTCTGGGCATTGGTTTTGTATCCTGCCACACTACCAAATTGCTGTATGAGTTCTAGCAATCTTGGGGTGGAGGCTTTTGGGTTTTCTATGTAGAGTATCATGTCATTGGCGAAGAGGGAGAGTTTGACTTCTTCTTTGCTAATTTGAAGGCCTTTAAGCCTTTTTGTTGTCTGATTGCTGAGGCTAGGACTTCCAGTACTATGTTGAATAGCAGTGGTGATAGTGGACATCTCTGTCTTGTTCCTGATCCTAGGGGAAAGGCTCCCAGTACTTCCCCATTGAGAATGATATTTGCTGTGGGCTTTTCGTAGATGGCTTTTAAGATGTCGAGGAATGTTCCCTCTATCTCTATGCTCTGAAGAGTTTTGATCATGAATGGATGCTATATTTTGTCAAATGCTTTCTCTGCATCTTATGAGAGGATCATACGGTTCTTGGTTTTTCTCTTGCTGATATGATGAGTCACATTGATTGTTTTACGAGTGTTGAACCAGCCTTGTGTCCCGGGGATAATTCCTACTTGCTCATGGTGAATAATTTTCTTAATGTACTCTTGAATCCTATTGGCTAGAATCTTGCTGAGAATTTTTGCATCCATGTTCATCAGGGATATTGGTCTGTAATTCTCCTTTTTGGTGGGGTCTTTGTCTGGTTTTGGAATTAAGGTGATGCTGACCTCATAGAACAAATTTGGAAGTACTCCATCTCTTTCCAAACAGCTGTAGTAGAATAGGTATGATTTCTTCTTTAAACATTTGATAGAATTCCCCTGGGAAGCCATCTGGCCCTGGACATTTGTGTCTTGGGAGGTTTTTGATGACTGCTTCAATTTCCTCCCTGGTTACTGGGCTGTTCAGGTTTTCTATTTCTTCCTGTTCCAGTTTTGGTAGTCTGTGGCTTTCCAGGAATGCGTCCATTTCCTCTAGATTGCCTAATTTATTGGCATAAAGCTTTTCATAATATGTTTTTAAAATCGTTTGTATTTCCTTGGTGTTGGTAGTGATCTCTCCTTTCTCATTCATGATTTTATTAATTTGAGTCTTCTCTCACTTCTTTTTAATAAGGCCGGATAATGGTTTATCTAGCTTATTAATTCTTTCAAAGAACCAACTCCTGGTTTTGTTGATCTGTTCCACAGTTCTTCTGGTCTCGATTTCATTGAGTTCTGCTCAAATTTTAATTAACTATTTTCTTCTGCCGGGTGTAGAATCTATCTGTTGTTTTTCTCTAGCTCCTTTATGTGTAACGTTAGATTTTGTATTTGAGTTCTTTCCAGTTTTTGAATGGATGCTTGTATTCGATGTATTTCCCCCTCAGGACTGCTTTTGATATGTCCCAAAGATTTTGAACGGTTGTATCTTCATTCTCATTAGTTTCTACGAATCTTTTTAATTCTTCCTTAATTTCCTGGTTGACCCTTTCATCTTTTAGCAGGATGGTCCTTAACCTCCTCGTGTTTGAGGTCCTTCCAAACATCTTGTTGTCATTTAGTTCTAATTTCAAGGCATTATGGTCTGAGAATATGCAGGGGATGGTCCCATCCTTTTGGTATCAGTTCAGACCCGATTTGTGACCCAGTATGTGGTCTATTCTGGAGAAAGTTCCATGTGCACTTGAGAAGAATGTGTATTCAGTTGAGTTTGGATGTAAAGTTCTGTAGATATCTGTGAAATGCATCTGGTCCAGTGTATCATTTAAAGCTCTCGTTTCTTTGGAGATGTTGTGCTTAGAAGACCTATCGAGTGTAGAAAGTGCTAGATTGAAGTGACCAAGTATAAGTGTATTATTATCTAAGTATTTCTTCACTTTGGTTATTAATTGGTTTAAATATTTGGCAGCTCCCACATTCAGATAACTATATTGAAGATTGTTAAGTCCTCTTGTTGGATAGATCCTTTAAGTATGAGATAGTGTCCCTCTTCTTCGCTCACTACAGTCTTCGGTGTAAATTTTACTTTATCTGATATAAGGATGGCTACCCCTGCTTTCTTCTGAGGGCCATTTGAATGGTAAATGGTTCTCCAACCTTTTATTTTCAGGCTGTATGTATCCTTCTGTCTAAAATGAGTCTTTTGTGGACAGCAAATAGATGGGTCCTGTTTTTTTATCCAGTCTGAAACCCTGCGCCTTTTGATGGGCTCATTAAGCTCGTTCACGTTCAGAGTTACTATTGACAGATATGAGTTTAGTGTCATCATGATATCTATTCAGTCCTTGTTTTTGTGGATTGTCCATTGGACTTCTTCTTAAAGGGGAATTTTAAGAGTCCCCCTTAAAATTTCTTGCAGAGCTGGTTTGGAGGTCCCATATTCTTTCAGTTCCTGCCTGTCTCAGAAGCTCTTTATCTCTCTTTCCATTTTGAATAAGAGCCTTGCTGTATAAAGTATTCTTGGTTGCATGTTCTTCTCATTCAGGACCCTGAATATATCCTGCCAGCCTTTTCTGGCCTGCCAGTCTCTGTGGAGAGGTCTGCTGTTACCCTAATATTCCTCCCCATAAAAGTCAGGGATTTCTTGTCTCTTGCTGCTTTAAGGATCTTCTCCTTATCTTTGGAATTTGCAAGCTTCAATATTAAATGTCGAGGTGTTGAACAATTTTTATTGATTTTAGGGGGGGGATCTCTCTATTTCCTGGATCTGAATTCCTGTTTCCCTTCCCAGATTAGGAAAGTTTTCAGCTAGTTTTTGTTCAAATAAATATTCTGGCCCTCTGTCCCTTTCGGCGCCCTCGGGAACCCCAATTAAACGTAGGTTTTTCTTCCTCAGGCTCTCGTTTATTTCCTTTAATCTGTCTTCATGGTCTTTTAATTGTCTCTTTTTTCCTCAGTTTCCCTCTTTGCCATAAACTTGTCTTCTATGTCACTCACTCGTTCTTCCACCTTGTTAACCCTCGTCGTTAGGACTTCTAGTTTGGATTGCATCTCATTCAATTGATTTTTAATTTCTGCCTGATTGGATCTAAATTAATGAAGTCATGAAGTCTCTTGAGTCCTTTATGCTTTTTTCTAGAGCCACCAGTAGCCTTATAATAGTGCTTCTGAATTGGCTTTCTGACATTGAATTGTAATCCAGATTTTGTAGCTCTGTGGGAGAGAGGACTGTTTCTGATTCTTTCTTTTGAGGTGAGGTTTTCCTTCTAGTCATTTTGCTTAGTGCAGAGTGGCCAAAAACACTTTGTATTGGGAAAAGGAGCAAAAGAGAGGAGAGAAGGAAGGAAAGAAAAGAGAAAAAGAAAAAAGAAAAAGGGAAGAATAAAAAAGGAAAAAAAAAGAAGAGAAAGAGAAAGAAATAGAAAGAAACGGGAAAAAAGGGGTGGGGGAAGCAATCAGAAATCAAGAACAAAAACAAAAAAGCAAAAAAAAAAAAAAACAAAAACAAAAACAAAAACCACGGGGAGTATCTTCTGATTCTGTATACTTTAAGTCCCTTGACTTCCCCTGGAACTTGTCCGTCTAATGGTCTTCTGGGGGAGGGGCCTGTTGTGCTGATTTTCAGGTGTTAGCACTTGGTGGAGCTGCTCTGCCCCCTGCCTGGTGCAGGGTTCAGTGGGGGTTGTTTACCCTGTTAGTCCCCAGGAGGTACAACCCCAGTGGCTGCTGCAGCTCTGGAAACCTGGATTCAGCTCCCACAGTAGCTCTGGAGCTCTTGTTCTGCAGGGTCTGGATGCTCTGGGGGTGGTGCCGCTGATCTGCTCAGCTTGGGGCAGGAGCGTCCTTGCAGTCCCGGGCCCTCCTGGCCTCTGGTTGTCTCGCAGGGGAGGCCGGATCCTGGGCTGTTCCCCGGCGCCCTGTGCTCCGGAGCCTGTGCTGTTGGATTTGCGCACCCGGTGGCGCAGCCCCCTCCACGAAGCAGCCGTCCAAGCCCCTCCGAGCTGCTCCCACAGCCGCGCAGCCCCCTCCGCACGGAGCCTCTTCCTCTGCTGGGACCGCCGCTGCCGCTGAGCTGCCCCCGGTGCCGTGCAGCCCCCTCTGTGCAGAGCCGCCAGCCGAGCCCCTCTGAGCTGCTCTCAGGTCAATGTGTGCACGCTGCAGCCCTTTAGGGAGCTTGGCGCACTCTCCTGGGCGCGCAGGTGTCTGTTAGTGTCCCAGGGAGCCTGAGGGCATCCCCGCCCTCCTGGGGTCCTGCTCCAACTCCCTGCGAGTGCCTTTCCGCCCGGGAAGATTGGTGCAGCACGGAGCTCTCCTGTCCTGGTGGCACTCGCCCTGGCCTTATCCCGGCTCCTCGCGGGGCCCCTCTCCCTTGGATGCCTTTTGTTTCTTTATTTCTTTTTCCCCGTCTTCGTACCTTGATAGAAGCACGAACTCTTCTCACTGTAGCGTTTCAGCTGGTCTCTCTTTAAATCTCAGGCCGAATTCGTAGACGTTCAGGATGATTTGAAGGTTATCTAGGTAATTTGGTGGGGACAGGTGATTTGGGGACCCTACTCTTCCGTCATCTTGCCCCTTCTCCTCAGCATGTGTTTTGCAGAAACCAAACTCATAGACTAATGTTTCTGCCTGACTTCAGTCAGTGCCCCTTCAGTGGGCACACAAGTCATCAATTACCACAGAAATATTCCATCCAAAATGGAGGCTGGATCCCTGCTGTTTTTAGAAAGTTGTTAAGCTGGATCTTACGGATGATTCCACGGTAAAGGTGACCTAAGCCATACCTGAGGCGCAGGCCTCGGGTCTGAGCAGAGTCTTCACTGAAGCCGGTTGAAGTTCACACACACGCTCCCTCTCGCGCTTTCCCTCCACAGCCTAATCAGCCCAAAGTTAAAAACACTTTAACTGAGACGCAGTCTAAACTGGATGCTCTAACTGCTGGAGTTAATGAGGTCAAAGAGAGAATGACATAGAAGACAAGTTGATGGAAAGGAACGAAGGTGTGGCAAAAAGAGAACACAATTAAGAACCCAAAAGGAGAGGCTCCAGGGAATAAGTGATAGATTGAGAGTGAATAATATTCATCTTATTGGGATTCCAGAAGATGTGTGTGTGTGGAGAGAGAGAGAGAGAGAGAGAGAGAGAGAGAGAGAGAGAACACCACAAAGTATATTTGAACAAATCCTAGCTGAGAACTTCCCTAATCTGGGGAAGGAAACAGGCATTAATATCCTGGAGATATAGAGGACCCCCACTAAAAAGAACAAAAAGTCGATGAAGACCTTGACATAATAGTGAAAATTTCAAATTTCAGAAATAAAGAGAATATCCTAAACGCAGCTCAAGACAAGAGATTCCTAATTCTTTTTTTTTTTAATTTTTTTTATTTATTTATTTATGATAGTCACAGAGAGATAGAGAGAGAGGCAGAGACACAGGCAGAGGGAGAAGCAGGCTCCATGCACCGGGAGCCCGATGTGGGATTCGATCCCGGGTCTCCAGGATCGCGCCCTGGGCCAAAGGCAGGCGCCAAACCGCTGCGCCACCCAGGGATCCCCGAGATTCCTAATTCATATGGGGAGATATCAGATTAACAGGAGACCTATTCTCAGAGACCAGGCAGGACAGATGGGCTAGCATGGTATATTCAGGGTACTAAATGAGAAAAACATGCAGCCAAGAATACTTTAACTAGCAAGGCTGTCATTCAGAATATAAGGGGAGATTCAGAGCTTTCAGGATAGACATAAACTGAAAGAATATGTGACCACCAAACCAACTCTGCAAGAAATATTAATGGGGACCCTATAAGTGAAGGAGGGAGCCCAACGAAACAATTCACAGAAACAGGGAATGTATAGATAATACTATGCCACTAAATTCATATCTTTCAACAGTTACTCTGAGCCTGAATGGGCTAAATGATCCAATCAAAAGACACAGGGTAGGGGATCCCTGGGTGGCTCAGCGGTTTAGTGCCTGTCTTTGGCCCAGGGCATGATCCTGGAGTCCATGTCAGGCTCCCTGCATGGAGCCTGCTTCTCCCTCTGCCTATGTCTCTGCCTCTCTCTCTCTCTCTCTCTCTCTCTCTCTCTCTCTCTCTGTGTGTATCTCATGAATAAATAATTAAAATATTTTTTTAAAAAGACACAGGGTATCAGATTGAATAAAAAAGCAAGACCCATCTATATACTGTCTGCAAGAGACTCATTTTAGACCTAGGGACACCATCCAACTGAAAATGGGAGGATGGAGAAACATTTACCATTCAAATGATCCTCAAAAGAAATCTGGGTTTGTAGTCCTCATATCAGATCAAAATCTGTACAAGAGATCAAGAGGGACACTATATCATACTTAAAGGGTCTATCCAACAAGAAGACCTAATAATTATGAATATTTATCCCCTAATGTGGGAGCAGCCAAATATATTAATCAATTAATAACCAAACTAAGAGATAGATATGTAATAATACATTCATAGAAGGAGACTTCAAGATGGGACTCTCAGCAAAGGAAATATATTCTAAACAGAACATCACCAAAGAAACAAGGGCCTTGAATGACACACTGGACAAAATGAATTTCACAGATATATACAGAACATGCCATCCTAATGCAATTGAATCCAAATTGCTCTCAAATCCACATGGAAAATTCCCCAGAACAGACCACATATCAGGTCTCAATGGATACCAAAAGATTAGGATTATCCCCTATTTTCAGACCACAATACTTTGAAACCACAAGTCAATCACAAGAAGAAATTTTGAAGGAACTCAAACCCTTGGAGGGTAAAATGCATCCTACTGAAAGATGAATTTGCCAACCAGGGAATGAGAGAAGAATTAAAAATTCACAGAAACTAATGAAAATGGAAATTCAAGTGTTCAAAATCTTTTCTACCTCATTAACCCTCATTGTTAGGGCCTCCAGTTTGGATTGCATCTCATTTAATTGATTTTCAAATTTGGCCTATTAGACCTAAATTCTGCAGTCATGAAGCCTCTTGAATAATTTATGCTTTTTTCCAGAACCACCAGTAGCTTTATAATTGTGCTTCTGAATTGGCTTTCTGACATAAAATTGTAATCCAAACTCTGTAACTCCGTGGCAGAGAGTACTGTTTCTGATTCTTTCTTTTGTGGTGAGCTCTTCTTTCTAGTCAGTTTGCTCAGTGCAGCGTGGCTATATGAGTGGGCTGAGTCAAGAATATCAATCACAACCCAAATAAATTTCACCCTAGATGATTCTGCCAAGGTCAGTGACCAGAAATTGAAAACAAAGATTAGAACAATATAAACAAGGGGATCCCTGGGTGGCGCAGCGGTTTGGCGCCTGCCTTTGGCCCAGGGCGCGATCCTGGAGACCCGGGATCAAATCCCACGTCAGGCTCCCGGTGCATGGCGCCTGCTTCTCCCTCTGCCTATGTCTCTGCCTCTCTCTCTCTCTCTCTCTCTTTCTCTCTCTGTGTGTGGCTATCATAAATAAATAAAAATTAAAAAAAAACATTTAAAAAAAAGAACGATATAAACAAAAGGACCAATAAAGTGAAAAACAAATTTTAGAACAAAGTAGTAAAAAATAAAAGGCCAGGAATCCAAAGAAGAGAAAGAAAATAAAGAGAAAAGAAAAAAAAAAGGAGAAGAAAAAAATGGGGGTAACTGGGAGATGGTAGTGGTGATGAAGTTGTAGTGGAGGGAGAATGTAATCTCCCCGAGGGGTTCTAGAGGGTGATCCTTTCAGTTCTGAATATATTAAGTTCTGCAGATTAGATGTTCAGTCCCAAATTTATATAAACCGGAAATACTTGTAGAAGGCCCCAATATTGACCACGAAAACATAAATGAGATAAAAGAGGGGGGCATAATGGGATTGAGGAATCTCACAGAATGAACCAGCACAGTGTAACACTTGGTTCTGGTCATGTTTTAGAAGGTATTAACTTCCACCATTGCAGAATAAAATGAGGCAGAGAAAACAAAAAGCACAAAATAAAAAAATATATATATCTTGTATATCTCGCAAAATTAAGTTGAGTATGTTGAAGGGAATCTAGAAGTGGAAAGTATATCTAGTGCCTGTAATTGTAAAAATATGAATGTCAACAAGGAGGAACCTTAAAAATGAACAGGTGGTAAAATATTGTAATAAAGGTGGGAAAATAAAAAAAATGGAAATTTACAGTCTGATGTTAAAACGAGTTTTACTGGAAAAAGGAAAAGAGGAGGTGTGTCCTCTGGTTCTATATACTGTAAATCCCTTGACTTCCCCTGGAGCTTTCCAGTGCTGCTTGATCAAGAACTTGCTCTTCTCCTGTCCTTCTAGCTGGTCTTCTGGGGGAGGGGCCTTCTGTGCTGATTCTTAGGTGTGTGCACCTGGGGGAGCTGTCCCGCCCCCTGCCAGGTGCTAGGCTCAGTGGGAGCTGTTTATCCCATCAGGCCCTCTCGTTCCCTGGCGGCCCACCTCTTCCAGGTACAAGGTGAAACAAGGATGAACAACATCAATGGTGGTGGCCAGGTCTCCAGCCCTGGAGTCAGCTTCCCGCAGTTACTACTGCGGTCTCCCAGACTGCACTGGCCTAGATGCTCCCAAGTTGTGTGTGGGGGTGGGGGGGTGGCTGCTGATCTGCACAGCTTGGGGACGCCCAGCAACAGGGGAGTCCTCGCTGTCCTGTGCCCTCCCGGCCTCTGCCTATCCCAGGGGTAGTGCAGGATTGTGGGCTGTGTCCACTCAGCACCCTGGTATCTGGGGCCTGTGCTTCTGGAATCATGCTCCTCTGGCACGGCTCCTGAAGGCAACAAGGCGCAGACCCCTCCCTCCGGAGCCCCCACCTAACCGACTGGTTCCTCCCCGATCCCCCGGGAGGTGCGCACTTGAGCCCCGTTACCGAGTTCTGCCAACAGTCTGTGGCATGCTCTCCCTGAGGTGCATTTCCTCTATTAGTGACTCCGGGAAACGGGAGGCTCCACTGCCCCTCCTGAGATTCTGCTTGATTTCCCTGCTAAGCGCCTTTCCATTGGAGAAGAATCTGGTGCAGATTTTTAAAAGCTCCTGCTTCTCTGGGGCTAGGCTTTCCTGTCTCTGAGGCTTTTGCCACCAGCCTTAGCCTGGCTCCTCGCAGGGCCCTGCCTCCACCACTTGATTCTTTTTTATTTTTTTCTGCCTTCCTACCTTGTTCGAAGCGAAAACCCTTATTCTGTAGCATTCCGGCATTTCTCTCTTCAAATCTCAGGTCAAATTCGTAGGTTTTCAGGATGATTTGAAGGTAATCTAGGTAAGTTGGTGGGGACAGGTGAGTTGAGGACCCTACTCCTCTGCCATCTTCTCCAGGTTCTCAAAATCTTTTGGATAAAAAATACTACATTCTACTTTCCTAATTGACCTGTCACTCTGATAAGAGATTATCTAATAAGGTACAAATAAAATAGTAACAATATTTAAGCTGCTGAATAAAAGCATTCCTATATTTCAGACATAAATTCATAAAATTCAAGTAGTCTTGAAGTTGGTAATCAGCATTCAAGTAGAGAAGTAGTTTATCACTTCACTTTCTTCTCTTTATAAAATGCAGTGAATTTTCAGTTGACCTTGATAGTTCTCTGCTGATCCAATTTACGATATAATAAGTGCCTAGTGAGAACTGCTCTTCTTTTTGATAATAAATTTATTTTTTATTGGTGTTCAATTTGCCAACATACAGAATAACACCCAGGGCTCATCCCGTCAAGTGCCCCCCTCAGTACCCATCACACATTCACCCCCACCCCCTGCCCTCCTCCCCTTCCACCACCCCTAGTTCGTTTCCCAGAGTTAGGAGCCTTTATGTTCTGTCTCCCTTTCTGATATTTCCTACCCATTTTTTCTCCCTTCCCTTCTATTCCCTTTCATTATTATTTATATTCCCCAAATGAATGGGAACATATAATGTTTGTCCTTCTCCGATTGACTCATTTCACTCAGCATAATACCCTCCAGTTCCATCCACGTTGAAGCAAATGGTGGGCATTTGCCGTTTCTAATGGCTGAGTAATATTCCGTTGTATACATAAACCACATCTTCTTTATGCATTCATCTTTCGATGGACACCGAGGCTCCTTCCACAGTTTGTCTATTGTGGACATTGCTGCTAGAAACATCGGGGTGCAGGTGTCCCTGCATTTCATTGCATCTGTATCTTTGGGGTAAATCCCCAACAGTGCAATTGCTGGGTCTAGGGCAGTTCTATTTTTAACTCTTTGAGGAACCTACACACAGTTTTCCAGAGTGGCAGCACCATTTCACATTCCCACCAACATGAGAACTGCTCTTGACCAAAAAAATCAAACAAAATCTAACTATACTTCTGATTTATAATTTGTAATAGGGCATTTAATCATGAGTAGAATTCATTTTCATGTTTTATCTCTACTACCAATACTCAGTGAATATAATCTACTTATTTCCAAGAGAATGTTGAAGATGACTTTTATATCAAATTTCAAAGATATATTTATATATCAATTCTAAAATTTATCTACAATTGCATAGTTTTATTTATTTATTTTCATAAAGATTTTATTGATTTATTCATAGAGACACACACAGAGAGAGAGAGAGAGACAGAGACAGAGACACAGGCAGAGGGAGAAGCAGTCTCCATGCAGGGAGCCCGACTGGGACCCAATCCCCTGTCCCCGAGATCACACCCTGGACTGAAGGTGGCGCTAAACCACTGAGCCACCTGGGGGGGGGCAAAAATTGCATAGTTTTAATTTGAAGTTGTAATTTAGTTTATCTTATACAAGATATCAAATTCCATTTAACTGAGGATTTTATTATTTCAGATATTCATTTGATTGATATCGTAGTTGTTAAATATTCTTAACTCAATCAATTAACCTTGATCCCATCCCATATTTTCTCCTTTCTTTCTGCTGAGCCTAGTGATAAAGATTTAAAACATAAAGTAGGTGGTGGTGAATGAGAATTTAAGCCTGCAGTGAATACAGATAATCTCTCGGTAGGAATTGGTCATGGTGAATAATTTTCTTAATGTGTTGTTGGATCCTATTGGCTAGTATCTTGTTGAGAATTTTTGCATCCATGTTCATCAGGGATATTGGTCTGTAATTCTCCTTTTTGGTGGGGTCTTTGTCTGGTTTTGGAATTAAGGTGATGCTGGCCTCATAGAACGAATTTGGAAGTACTCCATCTCTTTCTATCTTTTCAAACAGCTTTAGTAGAATAGGTATGATTTCTTCTTTAAACATTTGATAGAATTACCCTGGGAAGCCATCTGGCCCTGGACTCTGGTGTCTTGGGAGGTTTTTGATGACTTCTTCAAATTCCTCCCTGGTTATCAGCCTGTTCAGGTTTTCTATTTCTTCCTATTCCAGTTTTGGTAGTTTGTGATTTTCCAGAAATGCATTCATTTCTTCTAGATTGTCTAATTTATTGCTGTATAGCTGCTCATAGTATGTTTTTAAAATCATTTGTATTTTCCTGATGTTGGTTGTGATCTCTCCTTTTTCATTCATGATTTTATATATTGGCGCCTTTTCTCTCTTGTTTTTAATAAGGCTGGATAATATTTTATCTATCTTATTAATTTTTTTGAAAGAACCAACTCCTGGTTTTCTTAATCTGTTCCACAGTTCTTCTCGTCTGTATTTCATTGAGTTCTGCTCAATTCTTTATTAACTCTCTTCTTCTGCTGTGTGTAGGATCTATTTGCTGTTTTTTCTCCAGCTCCCTTAGGTGCAAGGTTAGCTTTTGAATTTGAGTTCTTTCCAGTTTTTGGATGCATGCTTGAATTGTCATGTATTTCCCTCTCAGGACTGCTTTTGCTGTATTGCACAGATTTTGAATGGTTGTATCTTCATTCCTTTACTGTCCATGAATCTTTTTAATTCTTCCTTAATTTCCTGGTTGACCCTTTCATCTTTTAGCAGGATGGTCCTTAACCTCCACGTGTTTGAAATCCTTTCAAACTTCTTCTTCTGTTCTAGTTTCAAAGCATTATGGTCTTAAAATATGCAGGTGAGGATCCCAATCTTTTGCTATCGGTTAAGACCTGATTTGTGACCCAGGATGTGGTCTATTCTGGAGAAAGTTCCATGTGCACTTGTTAAGAATGTGTATTCAGTTGCATTTGGATGTAAAGTTCTGTAAATATCTGTGAAATCCATCTGGTCCAGTGTATCATTTAAAGCTCTTTTTTTTTTTTTTTTGGAGATGTGGATTATAGAAAGTGCTATGTTCATGTCGCCAAGTATAAGTGTATTATTGTCTAAGTATGTCTTAACTTTGGTTCTTAATTAATTGATATACTTGGCAGCTCCCACATTAGGGGCATAAATATTCATGACTGATATGTCCTCTTGTTGGATAGATTCTTTAAGTATGATATAGTTTCCCTCTTCATCTCTAACTACAATGTTTGTGATAAACTTTAATTTATCTGATATAAGGATGGCTACCCCTGCTTTCTTTGGAGGACCATTTGAATGGTAAATGGTTCTCCATCTTCTTATTTTCAGGCTGGAGGTGTCCTTAGGTCTAAAATGAGTCTCTTGTAGACAGCAAATAGGTGGGTCTTGCTTTTTTATCCAGTCTGAAACTCTGAGTCTTTTGATGGGGTCATTAAGCCCATTCACGTTCTGAAGTACTATTGAAAGATATGATTTTAGTGTTATCATGATACCTATTCAGTCCCTGATTTTGTGGATTGTTTCCTTGGACTCCCTCTTTCTTTTATAGAGTCCCCCTTAATATTTCTTGCAGATCCGATTTGGTGATCACATATTCTCTCAGTTTCTGCCTGTCTTGGAAGCTCTTTATCTGTCCTTCCATTTTGAATGAGAGCCTTGCTGGATAAAGTATTCTTGGCTGCATGTTCTTCTCATTTAGGACCCTGAATATATCCTGCCAACCCTTTCTGGCCTGTCAGGTCTGCTGTTATGTTAATACTTCTCCCCATAAAGTTTAGGGATTTCTTGCCTCTTGCTTCTTTAACGATCTTTTCTTTATCTTTGGAATTTGCAAGTTTCACTATTAAATGTCGAGGTGTTGAGCATTTTTTTTTTAGGGGGATCTCTCTATCTCTTCTATCTGAGTGCCTATTTCCCTCCCCCAAGTTAGGGAAGTTCTCAGCTATGATTTGTTCAAATACATTTTCTGGACCTCCGTCCCTTTCGGCGCCCTTGGGAACCCCAGTTAAATGTAGATCTTTCCTTTTGAGGCTGTCATTTGTTTCCTTTAACCTTTCCTCAGGATTTTTTAATTGTTTTTCCCTTTTTTCCTCTATTTCCTCCCTTGCCATCAACTTGTGTTCTATGTCCCTCACTCCTTCTTCTATCTCATTAACCCTCGTCGTTAGGACCTCCATTTTAGATTGCATCCCATTTAATTGATTTTTAATTTCGGCCTGATTAAACTTAAATTCTACAGTCATGAAGTCTCTTGAATCCTTTATGCTTTTTTCTAGAGCCTTCAGTAGCTTTATACTTTTGCTTCTGGATTAGTTTTCTGACATTGAATTTTAATCTAAATTTTGTAACTCTGTGGGAGAGAGGACTGTTTCTGATTCTTTCTTTTGTGGTGAGTTTTTCCTTCTAGTCATTTTGCTCAGTGCAGAGTGGCCAAAAACAAGTTGTACTGGAAAAAGGAGAAAGAGAGAGAAAAAAATGGGGCCGGGGGGACAAACAGAAAGCCAAAAACAAGGGGGAGTATCCTCTGATTCTATATACTATAAATCCCTTGATTTCCCCCTGGAACTTTACGGCACTGCTTGGTCAATAAATTGCTTTTCCCCTGTCCTTCTAGCTGGTCTTCTGGGGGAGGGGCCTTCTGTGCTGATTCTCAGGTGTGTGCACCTGGGGGAGCTGCCCAGCCCCCTGCCAGGTGCAGGGCTTAGTGGGAGCTGTTTATCCTGTGAGGCCCCTGCTCGGTCCCAAGTACAATGTGACACCAGGAGGAACAACAGTGGCGGTGGCCAGCTCTCCATCTCTGGAGTCAGCTCCCGCAGTAACTACCACAGCTCCTAGTCTGCAGGGGCCTGATTGTGCCAGGGGCGGCGGCGCTGATCTGCACAGCTCGGGGCCGCCTGTCCGCACTAGCGTCCCTGCTGTTCTATGTCCTCCCGGCCTCTGCCTGTCCCAGGGGAGTGCCAGATCTTGAGCTGTGTCCCCCTGTGCCCTTGACTCCAGGGCCTGAGCCACTGGAATCGCTCTCCCGGGCCCCGCAGCCCTCTCTGCACGGAACTGCCGCCTGAGCCTCTGCCAGAGCTGCTCCCGGGGCCCGCTGGGTCTGGGCTGAAGCCCTTTAGGGAGTTCGGCCAGCAGTGTGTGGTGCGCTTTCCTAAGGGGCGCAGTTCCTCTCTTAGTGCCTCTGGGAGCCTGAGGGCATCCCCGCCCCTCCTGGGATCCTGCTCCAACCCCCTGCCAGAGTCTTTCCATCAGGGAACTTTGGTAAACCTCCTGCTTCTCGAGTTCAGGGCTTTCCTGTCCTGGGGGCGCTCGCCAAGCAGCCTTAACCCGGCTCCTCGTATAGCCCCTCTGTCCTGAATGCCTTTTTAATTATTTATTTATTTTTCTGTCTTCCTACCTTGAAAGTGCAAACACTTCTCATTGTAGCATTCCAGCTGTCCTCTCTTTAAATCTCAGATCGAATTCTTATGTTTTCAGGATGATTTGAAAGTTATCTACGTAAGTTGGTTGGGACAGGTGACTTGGGGACACTACTCTTCCACCATGTTGCCGGTTTTCCCCTTTTTCCCCTTTTTAAATTTAAATTCAATTAGCCAACATTTATTACATCATTAGTTTCAGATGTAAATTTCAATAATTTACCAGTTGCTCATGCACTTATTCTGTGTGCCACTCACTATATGTACCTGTGAATAAAGATTAAAGATGAGTTCTGGTTTTACAGAACCTGTGTATTAATTCTGATATTAATTTGAAAAATAAACATATAAAGTCATCTATTTACTTTATGCAAATTTGCCGAAAATATTATTTACTCTCGTAACTATTCAGTTGATATATGCAAATTAAGAGGCCTTATACAGAGTGTTAAATATCTACTTGTTTATTATTTGTTCTGTACTCTTATTTATTTTCTAATCTGCCATCCCAAGAAAATGCCATTTATATTTCTATAGTTAATTTATTATAGCTCATTTCTTTTATTGAAGCTCATGTTAACAGAATATATTCATAAAAAATTATCAGACTCGAAAACAATCTAAATGTAGATTCTGAAAGAAAACCATGTATTATGGCTATGAATAAGCATCTTACCAACTGAGATGTTTGAGAGTTGGGAAAAAGGAATGTAATGTTGGAGGACTCTGTGGTAGGGGTGATTAGAAAATGGGGGGAAAGGAAGTTAAATTATGCAGGTTTCCTAATATTGAATTTGATTACATTTTTAAAATCTCCCCCTTTTCCCTGCTATCACAAGGCTAAAATGATCAGTAAGGCCACTGAATTATTTTCACACACAGGGAAGAATTGTAGTTCTTTTTTTCTAAAAATTTTATTTATTTATCCATGAGAGACACAGAGAGAGAGAGAGAGAGAGAGAGAGAGAGAGAGAGAGAGAGAGGCAGAGACACTGGCAGAGGGAGAAGCAGGCTCCATGCAGGGAGCCTGATGTGGAACTCGATCCCTGGTCTCCAGGATCAGGCCCTGGCCTGAAGGCGGTGCTAAACCACTGAGCTACCTGGGCTGCCCGAGAATTGTAGTTTTGTAGTAACATCTCAAAAGATTAGCTTGATTGACAATGAGTCATTTAGGTTTTCAGAAATACATTGATTCACAGATAATTACAAGCCACTAATCCATAGACTGATGCAGTCAAGTGATTCAAGTTAGACAATACATTTTTACTTTTGATATACTATCTATAATTGCATTTCATAAAATATGAATTAATACAGTTCTAAAATATGACAATAATAACTATTACCTAAGATGTTTTAGCAAGGTATGCAGATAAGAATGAACCTGTGCACCTCAATAGAGAAATCATTTTTATTGAATATGGTAAAACTTAAACTGCATTTTTTTTTTATTTTTTTAAACTGCATTATTTAAGAATAGCAGGTATGTAATATGATTTCACTGTTATACTATAGTTCTTTCAAAACTTAAATGATTACTACTAGGGTTAAATTGATGTTGAACATGTAAAAATAGCATAATATATTGTGATATACTTCAATGAATATATAATTTTAAATGTTAATTAACTCAAAAGGAATAAAATAAAATGCACCATTAAAAATGAAATTTTACACCATAATTAATGACATTGGAAAAGCTACTGGAATAATGCTGTTTAAAAAATGGAAAAAAAGGTTTATGATCACAATGTTGTAAAACCAAACCATGAAAGCATATATTCATTTTTTCTGTTAAAAAAAGATAATTTATTTCCATTTTGTTTGGTCTCCAAAAATAAAAGATTCAAGAGTCTTACACCAATTATCTCATATGACACCACGCAAAGCAATTTATAATGTACACAACAATCATTCCCCCTTCAGTTTTGCTGCTTTATACAACTGTTATTGAGAGAAAATTCAATGGCATATGTCTGGTTGGTAAATTTCACCTGTTTATAAAGACATACATACACACACACACACACACAACTTCCTAAAAATAAATATGGAGGATAATTCCTTCTTTATGGTCGTAAGTCAATTTATAACATAATTGTTTCTTTTATTTAGGAAGCACATGGGATTGAAAAATTTAGCTGCCTAGTTTTATCCAAATGCCTCACAGAAAACACAAGTAAGTCCCAACAAAGAAATATTTGAAATAAATCATAGTATTATACCAATATTTTAACAGTAGTTAAGCCTAAGATTTTTCTCTTAATGTTTTAATGTTTTCTACATTTTTAATATTCCTTACAAATTTAAAGTATACACTAATGCATGGACAAAATAAATATAATTTAAATATACACATATACTTTGTGTGTTTGAGTGTGTGTGCTTTGAGACATGCTACTCAAAATACAGTCTTATCTTTCAGTAAAAGATTAATAATATTTATTGAGAATTTACTACATACCAAACCTCAGTATCTGGTATATTTTATGTGATATTTTATTTAATTATTACAGAAATCCTGGAAAGTATGTATTTTTTTCTAATGTAATGGATGAGGAAACAAAGTGAAGAGGTTAAATAAATAAATTCTGGGAGAAGCATAACATCTGAAGCATTATAACTATACAAAATATTTTATAATAAATGTGAGGAAGGGTAAAAAAAATATTCAAAGAAAACTGGCCAGTTTTCTGAATTGGTGAATTAAACAGGATTTAAAACACATTGCTCTTGACTTAAAGTCTTGTACTATTTCTGTTTCAGTACAATGGCTCCCCAATAACTACTGAATAAATTGTTTTAGCACTATGTAATATTTCATCACTTCTTTCCTTTAAACTAAAGATCAATAATAAGCCAGGAAGATAACTTTAACTAGTGAATAATCCATAAACAAAAAGTTGAAGAAAGGCTTACACTCTCTATCTTCATTATCTTCTAATATGAGAAAAAGCGTAAGCAAATCACTGAAAATTGAATGAAATTTTAAAACTTTTCAATAATCTTATGTAGTCATTTAAATCGATAAAATGTTTTATAAATTTTACTTAGCTTCATATTGGGAATGTAGAAATTGGCAATCAGCCAGCAATATATTTAAAAGACAAGTAAATAACCAATCTTATAACACTCTAGGCTTCTTTGAATGAATCATTTTTATCCTTTCTCACTTTCATTATAAAGTATTTTGTACTGTTATAATGCTTTAGGTTGTATCTCTCTTCCAGAATTCATAATAAAATGGTGCTATCCATGATGAAATTTCATTTTAAGATTCTGACAACAGGTCCTTAAACTACAGGGGTAGACACATAAGACTGGCAGCAGATGTGTCCACAGAAACATGGCAGGGCAGAAAGGAGATGCATGATATATTCAACGTGATAAATGGGAAAAAATATGCAGTCAAGCATATTTTATTCAGCAAGGCTATCATTCAGAATAGAAGGAGCCATAAAGAGTTTCCAAGGCAAACAAAAACTAAAGGAATTTGTTAACACTAAACAAGCCCTGCAAGAAATATTAAAGGGGACCCTGTGTTTTTTGTTGTTGTTGTTTTGTTTTGTTTTAAAGAGGACCCTTTGAGTGGAGAGAGAGAGACCAAAAGAAACAAAGATCAGAAAGAAATAGAGACAATCCACAGGAAGAGTGACTTGACAGGTAATACAATGGCACTAAATTCATATCATTCAATAATTACTCTGAATGTAAATGATGTAAATGTTCTAATAAAAAGACATAAGGTGGGGATCCCTGGGTGGCTCAGTGGTTTAGCCCCTGCCTTCAGTCCAGGGCCTGACCCTGGAGACCCGGGATCAAGTCCCACATTGGGCTCCCTGTATGGAGCCTGCTTCTCCCTCTGCCTGTGTCTCTGCCTCTTTCTGTGTGTGTCTCTCATAAATAAATAAATAAAATATTTTTTAAAAAGACATAAGGTATCAGAATGGATAAAAAGCAAAACCCATCAATATGCTGCTTACAAGAGATCCATTTTATTTTATTTTTTTAGAGAGTTTTTTTTCCATTTTTTTATTTTTTTAATTTTTATTTATTTATGATAGTCACACACACACAGAGAAAGAGAGAGAGGCAGAGACACAGGCAGAGGGAGAAGCAGGCTCCATGCACCGGGAGCCTGACGTGGGATTCGATCCCGAGTCTCCAGGATCGCGCCCTGGGCCAAAGGCAGGCGCCAAACCGCTGCGCCACCCAGGGATCCCAAGAGATACATTTTAGACACAAAGTGACCTCCAGATTAAAAGTGATGTAGTAGAGAACCATTTTTCATGTTAATGGACATCAAAAAGAAGCTGGAGTAGCCATTCTTATACCATAAAAACAAGATTTGAAAACAGAAATTATGGTAGAAGGTTAAGAAAGAAACTGTATCATATTAAAGGGGTCTATCCAAAAAGAAGATCTAAAAATTGTAAGTATTTATGCCCCTAACTTGGGAGATGCCAAATATATAAATCAATTAATACAAACTTAAAGAAAGTCTTTGGTAATAATAAAATAATAGTAGGGGATATTAGCACCCCACTCACAACAATGCACAGATCATAAAGGCAGATCAACCAAGAAACAAAGACTTTTCATGACCCATGAATCAGATGAATTTCACAGATATATCCAAAGCATTTCATCTTAAAGCAGCAGAATATATATTCTTCTTGAGTTCACATGAAATATTCTCCAAAATAGACCACATACTAGGTCAAAAATTAAGTCTTACCTAAGTACAAAAAGATTGAGATCACACCATATGTATTTTCAAAACACAATGCTATGAAACTTGAAGTCAATCACAAGAAGAAATTTGGAAGGACAGCAAATGCTTGGAGGTTAAAGACCATCCTACTAAATAATGAATGGGTCAAAGAGGAAATTACAAAAGGATTTTAAAGAGTACATGGAAGGAAATGAAAATAAAAATACAATGCAAAACCTTTGTGATACAGCAAAGGCAGTCCTAAGAGGGAAGTATAAAGCCATATAGACCTTCTTCAAGAAGCAAGAAAAGTCTCAAATACACAACCTAACCTTACATCTAAAGTAGTTGGAAAAAGAATAGTAAATAAAGCCTAAATACAGCAAAAGAAGAGAAATAATAATGATTACAGCATAAATAAATGATGTAAAAATTAAAAAAACAATAGAACAGATCGACAAAAGTAGGAGCTGTTTCCCTGAAAGAATTAATAACATTAATAAGTTCTTAGAATTATCAAAAAGAAAAGAGAGAGAACTCAAATTAGTGAAATCATGAATGAAAGTGGACAGATCATGACCAAAACAAAAGAAATACAAACAAATATAAGAGAATATTATAAGCAACCATGAGCCCAAAAATTGAGCAATCTAGAAAGAAAGAAAGAAATGGATAAATTTCTAGAAATATGTAACCTATGACGACCGAAACAGAAAGAAATGTAAAACCTAAACAGACCTATAACTAGCAAAGAAATTGAATCAGTAATACAAAATTTCCAGCAAACAAGAGTCCAGGGCCAGATGGCTTTCCAGGGGTATTCTACCAAACATTTAAAGAAGAATTAATACCTATTCTTCTGAAGCTATTGCAAAAAGCAGAAATAGAAGCAGAGCTTCCAAACTCATACTATGAGGCCAGCATTACCTTTATTCCAAAAGCAGACAAATACCTCTCTAAAAGGAAAATTACAGACCAATATCCCTGATGAGCATGGATGCAAAAATTCTCAACAAGATACTAGCTAATTGACTCCAAAAGTGCATAAAAACAAAGTGCAATTTTTTTCCTGGGTTTCAGAGGTGGTACAATATCTACAAAACTATTCATGTGATACATCACATTAGTAAAATAATGTATAAGAACCAAATCATCCTCTCAATAGATGCAGAAAAAAAACATTTGAAAAATACATGTTTCCTTGATAAAAAAATGCTCCACCATGTAGGGATAGATAGAACATAACTTAACATCATAAAGGCAGTATATTAAAGACACACAGCTAATATCCTCAATGGGTAAAAAAATGAGAGATTTCCCTGGGTCAGGAAAATGATAAGGATGTCCATTCTCATCACTGTTGTTTGATAAACTAGAAGTTCTGGCCTCATCAATTAGACACAAAAAGAAATAGATGACATTCAAATCCTTAAGCAAGAAGACAAACCTTCACTCTTCACAGATGACATGAAAACTCAAAGGGATACACAAAAAATTTGCCAGAACTGTTTCATGAATTCAGCAAAGTTACAGTTTATAAAATCAGGGTACAAAAATATTTTGCATTTCTCTACATAAATAATGAAGCAGCAGAGAGAAAAATCAAGGAATTGATCCTAAAACCATTTACATTTGTACCTAAAACCATTACATACCTAGGATTAAACCTAAGCAATGAGATAAAAGATCTGTATGCTAAAAACTACAGAAAACTATAAAATAAATTGAAGAATACACAAAGAAATGGAAAAATATCCCATGGTCATGGATTGGAACAACAAATATCGTTATAATGTCCATACTACCCAAAACAATCTACACATTCAATGCCATCTCAATCAAAATAACAGCATTTTTCACAGCAGATGAACAATTTTAAAATTAGTGTGGAACCAGAAGAGACCCAGAATAGCCGAAGGACTGTTGAAAAAGAAGAGGAAAGTTGAATGCATCACAATCCCAAATTTAAAGCTGTATTATTACAAAGCTGTAATCACAAGACAGTATAGTACTGGTACAAAAACAGATACATATATCAGTGTAACAGAATAGAGAACCCAGAAATTGACCCTCAACTCTATGGTCAAC
Source organism: Vulpes lagopus (assembly GCF_018345385.1). Lineage (NCBI taxonomy): Eukaryota > Metazoa > Chordata > Mammalia > Carnivora > Canidae > Vulpes > Vulpes lagopus. The sequence continues at coordinate 68,860,112 of NC_054848.1, read as the reverse complement.
TAATATTTGACAGAGCAGGAAAGAATATCCAATGAAAAAAAGACAGTTTATTCAACAAATGTATTGGGACTATTGGACAGTCACTTGTAGAAGAATGAAACTGGACCATTTTCTTACACCATACACAAAAATAAACTAAAAAATGGATGACAGACCTAAATGTGAGATAGGAATCCATCAAAATACTAGAGAAGAAATCCAGCAGCAATCTCTTTGACGTCAGCCACAGCTACTTTTTGTAGACACATCTCCAGAGACAGGTGAAACAACAGCAAAAATGAACTATTGGAGCTTCATCAGGATAAAATAATTTTGCACAGCAATGGAAACAATCAACAAAACTAAAAGGCAACCCTATGCATGAGAGGGTTCAAATAACTATTTTTGACATTAAGTATTCATGAAGGTATTCATAAATGACGTACCACATAAAGGGTTAGTATCCGAAATATATAAAAAACTTATCAGACTGAACACCCCCAAAAAAAGACCCCAAATAATCCAGTCAATAAATGGGCAGAAGACTTGGAACAGACATTCCTCCAAAGAAGACATACATATAGCCAACAGATACATGAAAAAGTGCTCAATATCACTTGGCATCAGGGAAATACAAATCAAAACCACCTCACACCAGTCAGAATGGCTAAAATTAACAACTCAGGAAACAAAAGTTGTTGGTGAAAATGCAGAGAAAGGGGAACCCTATTACACTGCTGTTGGGAATGCAAACTGGTTCAGCCACTGTGGAAAATAATATGGAGGATCCACAAAAAGGTAAAAATACCTTAAGCCAGCAATTGCACTGCTAGGTATTTCTCCAAAGGATACAAAAATAGTGATTTGCAGCATCTCATGAACTCCAATGTTTATAGCAACAGTATCCACAATAGCTCAAATATGAGAATAACTCAGATATACATCAATGGATGAATTGATAAGAAGATGTGATATATATTTATATTGGACTATTACTCAACCAACAAAAGAATGAAATCTTGTCATTTGCAATGAAGTGGTTGGAAGTAGTAGGTATCATGCTAAGCAAAATTAGAGAAAAACAAATACCATATGATTTCACTCATATATAGAATATAGGAAACAAAACAGATGAACATAGAGGAACAGAGCATAGCACCTGGCCAAAATGTGTTAGCCATTATAATGATGATGATGATGATGATGATGATGATGATGATAATGATGTTAAAGGGAAAATGGGTATAATATGTTTCAAAATATATATACTGTGATTAGATCAGGAATATAAATGGTTAGCAGGAAACAACTTTACTTTGAAATAAAGACATTAAAAAAAAAATCCCAGATGTCCATCGACAGATACATGGGTAAAGAGGATGTGGTATTTATGCAATGGAATATTAATCAACCATCAAAAAGTGTGAAATCTTGCCATTTGCAAATATGTGGATAGAACTAGAGGGTATTATGCTAAGTGAAATAAGTCAGAGAAAAACAAATACCATGATTTCACACATATATGAAATTTAAGAAACAAAACTGATACATAGGGGTAGGGAAGGAAAATTAAAATAAGATAAAAACAGAGAGGGAGGTAAATCATAAGAGACTCTTAACTATAGAGAACAAATTGAGGATTGCTGGAAACGAGGTGGGAGGCTGGGTGGGGTATTTAGTTGAGGAGTATTAAGGACGGCACTTGATGTAATGAGTACTGGATATTATATGCAACTTATGAAACACTAAATTCTACCTCCAATACTAATAATACAGTGTATGTTATCTAAATTAAATTTATTTTATTTATTTAATTTTTAAAGATTTTATTTATTTCTTCATGGAAGACACAGAGAGAGAGAGAGAGGAAGATACATAAGCAGAAAGAGAAGCAGGCTCCATCCAGAGAGCACGATGTGGGACTCAATCCCAGGACTTGAGGTTCATGCCCTGAGCTGAAGGCAGGCGCTCAACTGCTGAGCCACCCAGGCATCCCCCTAAATTGAATTTAAATGGAAAATAAATAAATGAAAGTGAATTCAAGGAAAAGAAACAGAGTTTCAGACATTTAAAAGCATTAATATATCATTGAAGAAAGACACAGTTCTTGGATCTGACCTATGTTTTATTAATACTTGTGGCTATTTCTTAGTTCTGGTTAAGATTGATTTCTAAGTCTAGCTTAAATATAGAATAATTCCAATAATTTTTGAAACATCATTTAAATATACAAAATACATGCTATTTTGAGAAACACCATGAAACCCAGTATCAATGAAGTATAGCAACTCAACAAAAAGTTGAACTCATTTTTAAAATGGTAAAATAAAATAAATGTTTAAAGTAAAATGGAAATAATGCTCAGTTACCTAAAAATATGTAACAATAAAGTGAATTTCATTGTTTTAAATTTTTATACAGTTGAAATATAGGGACAGTTTGAAAGAAGTAAATAGGTATCATCAAGGATTAGTGTTACCCCATTCCTCTCAGTAAGAATGTATATTTTAAAGTGTAGGGAAGGGATCCCTGGGTGGCACAGCGGTTTAGCGCCTGCCTTTGGCCCAGGGCGCGATCCTGGAGACCCGGGATCGAATCCCACGTCGGGCTCCCGGTGCATGGAGCCTGCTTCTCCCTCTGCCTGTGTCTCTGCCTCTCTCGCTCTCTCTGTGTGACTATCATAAATAAATTTAAAAAATTAAAAAAAATAAAGTGTAGGGGAATATTCAATCAGATTGCTATTCAGAGAGATGCCTGGGTGGCTCAGTGGTTAAGAGTCTGCCTTCAGCTCAGGTCATGAAAATGGAGTCCTGGAATCGAATCCCACATTGGGCTCCCTGCACGGAGTCTGCTTCTCCCTCTGCCTATGTCTCTGTCTCTAGGTTTCTGTGTCTCTCATGAATAAATAAATAAAATCATTGAAAAAAAAACACAACACATTGTTGCTTAAAGTCTGTGTTTCCAAATTTGGTATTCATTATTCTAAATATGATTAAACAGATGCATATGTATATGTTTGCTTAATAACAACACTTATTTGTAACTGTATTTTATATTTATTTTTTATTGGTGTTCAATTTGCCAACATATAGCATAACACCCAGTGCTCATCCCATCAAGTGTCCCCCTCAGTGCCCATCACCCAGTCACCACCAACCCCCGCCCACCTCCCTGTCTACCACCTCTTGTTCGTTTCCCATAGTTAGGAGTCTAGCATGTTCTGTCTCCCTCTCTGATATTTCCCACTCATTTTCTCTCCTTTCCCCTTTATTCCTTTTCACTATTTGTTATATTCCCCAAAACAATGAGATGATATAATGTTTGTCCTTCTCCAATTGACTTATTTCACTCAGCATAATACCCTCCAGGTCCATCCATGTCAAAGCAAAGAGTGGGTATTTGTCGTTTCTAATGGTTGAGTAATGTTCCATTGTACACATAAACCACATCTTATTCCATTCATCTTTTGATGGACACCGAGGCTCCTTCGACAATTTAGCTATTGTGGACATTGCTGCTATAAACATCGGGGTGCAGGTGTCCCAGCTTTTCACTGCATCTGTATCTTTGGGGTAAATCCCCAGCAGTGAAATTGATGGGTCGTAAGGCAGGTCTATCTTTAACTCTTTGAGGAACCTCCAGAGAGTTTTCCAGAGTGGCTGCACCACTTCACATTCCCACCAACAGTGCAAGAGGGTTCCCCTTTCTCCACATCCCCTCCAACATTTGTTGTTTCCTGCCTTGTTAATTTTCCCCATTCTCACTGGTGTGAGGTGGTATCTCATTGTGGTTTCGATTTGTATTTTCCTGATGGCAAGGGATGTGGAGCATTTTCTCATGTGCTTGTTGGCCATGTCTCTATCTTCCTCTGTGAGATTTCTGTTCATGTCATTTGCCCATTTCAGGATTGGATTGTTTGTTTCTTTGGTGTTGAGTTTATTTTTATTTTTATTATTTTTTTAAATGTTCTTTTTTTTTAATTTTTAAATATTTATGATAGTCACAGAGAGAGAGAGAGAGAGAGGCAGAGACACAGGCAGAGGGAGAAGCAGGCTCCATGAACCGGGAGCCTGACGTGGGATTCGATCCCGGGTCTCCAGGATCGCGCCCTGGGCCAAAGGCAGGCGCCAAACCACTGCGCCACCCAGGGATCCCCGGTGTTGAGTTTAATAAGTTCTTTATAGATCTTGGAAACTAGCCCTTTATCTGATACGTCATTCAGAAATATCTTCTCCGATTCTGTAGGTTGTCTTTCAGTTTTGTTGACTGTTTCTTTTTCTTTGCAAAATCTTCTTATCTTGAAGAAGTCCCAATAGTTCATTTTTTCTTTTGTTTCTCTTGCCTTCATAGATGTATCTTGCAAGAAGTTACTGTGGCCCAGTTCAAAAAGGGTGTTGCCTGTGTTCTTCTCTGGGATTTTGATGGAATCTTGTCTCACATTTAGATCTTTCATACATTTTGAGTTTACCTTTGTGTATGGTGTAGGAGAATGGTCTAGTTATATTGTACTACACGTGGATGTCCAGTTATCCTTTTTTTAACAATAAATTTATTTTTATTGGTGTTCAATGTGCCAACATACAGAATAACAACCAATTCTTTTTTTTTTATTTTTTTAAATTTTTTATTTATTTATGATAGTCACAGAGAGAGAGAGAGAGGCAGAGACAGAGGCGTAGGGAGAAGCAGGCTCCATGCACCGGGAGCCCGATGTGGGATTCGATCCTGGGTCTCCAGGATCGCGCCCTGGGCCAAAGGCAGGCGCCAAACCGCTGCGCCACCCAGGGATCCCAACAACCAATTCTCATCCCATCAAGTGCCCCCCTCAGAGCCCGTCATCCATTCACACACCCCCGCCCTCCTCCCCTTCTACCACCCCTAGTTCGTTTCCCAGAGTTCGAAGTCTTTATGTTCTGTCTCCGTTTCTGATATTCCCTACTCATTTCTTCTCCCTTCCCTTCCATTCAATTTCACTATTATTGATATTCCCCAAATGAACGAGAACATATAATGTTTGTCCTTCTCAGATTGACTTACTTCATTCCGCATAATACCCTCCAGTTCCATCCACTTGAAGCAAATGGTGAGTATTTGTCGTTTTAATGGCTGAGTAATATTCCATTGTATACATAAACCACATCGTCTTTATCCATTCATCTTTTGATGGACACCGAGGCTTCTTCCACAGTTTGGCTATTGTGGACATTGCTGCTAGAAACATCAGGGTGCAGGTGTCCTGGAATTTCATTGCATCTGTATCTTTGGGATAAATCACCAACAGTGCAATACCTGGGTCGTAGGGCAGGTCTATTTTTAACTCTTTGAGGAACCTCCACACAGTTCTCCAGAGTGGCTGCACCAGTTCACATTCCCACCAACAGTGTAAGAGGGTTCGCTTTTCTCCACATCCTCTCCAACATTTGTGGTTTTCTGCCTTGTTAATTTTCTCCATTCTCACTAGTGTGAGGTGGTATCTCATTGTGGTTTCAATTTGTATTTCCCTGATGGCAAGTGATGCAGAGCATTTTCTCATGTGCATGTTCGCCATGTCTATGTCTTCCTCTTTGAGATTTCTGTTCATGTCTTTTGCCCATTTCAGGATTGGATTGTTTGTTTCTTTGGTGTTGAGTTTATTTTTTTTTTTTTTTTTTTTTTATTTTTTTTTTTTTTTAATTAACTTTTATTGGTGTTTAATTTACCAACATACAGAAAAACACCCAGTGCTCATCCCGTCAAGTGTCCACCTCAGTGCCCGTCACCCATTCCCCTCCAACACCCGCCCTCCTCCCCTTCCACCACCCCTAGTTCGTTTCCCCGAGTTAGGAGTCTTTATGTTCTGTCTCCCTTCCTGATATTTCCCAACATTTCTTTTCCCTTCCTTTATATTCCCTTTCACTATTATTCATATTCCCCAAATGAATGAGAACATACACTGTTTGTCCTTCTCCAATTGACTTATTTCACTCAGCATAATACCCTCCAGTTCCATCCACGTTGAAGCAAATGGTGGGTATTTGTCGTTTCTAATTGCTGAGTAATATTCCATTGTATACATAAACCACATCTTCTTTATCCATTCATCTTTCGATGGACACCGAGGCTCCTTCCACAGTTTGGCTATTGTGGCCATTGCTGATAGAAACATCGGGGTGCAGGTGTCCCGACGTTTCATTGCATCTGAATCTTTGGGGTAAATCCCCAACAGTGCAATTGCTGGGTCGTAGGGCAGGTCTATTTTTAACTCTTTGAGGAACCTCCACACAGTTTTCCAGAGTGGCTGCACCAGTTCACATTCCCACCAACAGTGTAAGAGGGTTCCCTTTTCTCCGCATCCTCTCCAACATTTGTTGTTTCCTGCCTTGTTAATTTTCCCCATTCTCACTGGTGTGAGGTGGTATCTCATTGTGGTTTTGATTTGTATTTCCCTGATGGCAAGTGATGCAGAGCATTTTCTCATGTGCATGTTGGCCATGTCCATGTCTTCCTCTGTGAGATTTCTCTTCATGTCTTTTGCCCATTTCATGATTGGATTGTTTGTTTCTTTGGTGTTGAGTTTAATAAGTTCTTTATAGATTTTGGAAACTAGCCCTTTATCTGATATGTCATTTGCAAATATCTTCTCCCATTCTGTAGGTTGTCTTTTAGTTTTGTTGACTGTATCCTTTGCTGTGCAAAAGCTTCTTATCTTGATGAAGTCCCAATAGTTCATTTTTGCTTTTGTTTCTTTTGCCTTCGTGGATGTATCTTGCAAGAAGTTACTGTGGCCAAGTTCAAAAAGGGTGTTGCCTGTGTTCTCCTCTAGGATTTTGATGGAATCTTGTCTCACATTTAGATCTCTCATCCATTTTGAGTTTATCTTTGTGTATGGTGAAAGAGAGTGGTCCAGTTTCATTCTTCTGCATGTGGATGTCCAATTTTCCCAGCACCATTTATTGAAGAGACTGTCTTTCTTCCAATGGATAGTCTTTCCTCCTTTATCGAATATTAGATGGCCGTACATTTCAGGGTCCACTTCTGGGTTCTCTATTCTGTTCCATTGATCTATGTGTCTGTTTTTGTGCCAGTACCACACTGTCTTGATGACCACAGCTTTGTAATACAACCTGAAATCTGGCATTGTGATGCCCCCAGCTAAGGTTTTCTTTTTTAATATTCCCCTGGCTATTCGGGGTCTTTTCTGATTCCACACAAATCTTAAAATAATTTGTTCTAACTCTCTGAAGAAAGTCCATGGTATTTTGATAGGGATTGCATTAAACGTATAAATTGCCCTGGGTAACATTGACATTTTTACAATATTAATTCTGCCAATCCATGAGCATGGAATATTTTTCCATCTCTTTGTGTCTTCCTCAATTTCTTTCAGAAGTGTTCTATAGTTTTTAGGGTATAGATCTTTTACCTCTTTGGTTAGGTTTATTCCTAGGTATCTTATGCTTTTGGGTGCAATTGTAAATGGGATTGACTCCTTAATTTCTCTTTCTTCAGTCTCATTGTTAGTGTATAGAAATGCCATTGATTTCTGGGCATTGATTTTGTATCCTGCCACGCTACCAAATTGCTGTATGAGTTCTAGCAATCTGGGGGTGGAGGCTTTTGGGTTTTCTATGTAGAGTATCATGTCATCGGCGAAGAGGGAGAGTTTGACTTCTTCTTTGCCAATTTGAATGCCTTTAATGTCTTTTTGTTGTCTGATTGCTGAGGCGAGGACTTCCAGAACTATGTTGAACAGCAGTGGTGAGAGTGGACATCCCTGTCTTGTTCCTGATCTTAGGGGAAAGGCTCCCAGTGCTTCCCCATTGAGAATGATATTTGCTGTGGGCTTTTCGTAGATGGCTTTTAAGATGTCGAGGAAAGTTCCCTCTATCCCAACACTCTGAAGGGTTTTGATCAGGAATGGATGCTGTATTTTGTCAAATGCTTTCTCTGCATCTAATGAGAGTATCATATGGTTCTTGGTTTTTCTCTTGCTGATATGATGAATCACATTGATGGTTTTACGAGTGTTGAACCAGCCTTGTGTCCCAGGGATAAATCCTACTTGGTCATGGTGAATAATTTTCTTAATGTGTTGTTGGATCCTATTGGCTAGTATCTTGTTGAGAATTTTTGCATCCATGTTCATCAGGGATATTGGTCTGTAATTCTCCTTTTTGGTGGGGTCTTTGTCTGGTTTCGGAATTAAGGTGATGCTGGCCTCATAGAACGAATTTGGAAGTACTCCATCTCTTTCTATCTTTCCAAACAGCTTTAGTAGAATAGGTATGATTTCTTCTTTAAACGTTTGATAGAATTCCCCTGGGAAGCCATCTGGCCCTGGACTCTTGTGTCTTGGGAGGTTTTTGATGACTGCTTCGATTTCCTCCCTGGTTATTGGCCTGTTCAGGTTTTCTATTTCTTCCTGCTCCAGTTTTGGTAGTTTGTGGCTTTCCAGGAATGCGTCCATTTCTTCTAGATTTCCTAATTTATTGGCGTACAGCTGTTCATAATATGTTTTTAAAATCGTTTGTATTTCCTTGGTGTTGGTAGTGATGTCCCCTTTCTCATTCATGATTTTATTAATTTGAGTCTTCTCTCTCTTCTTTTTAATAAGGTTGGCTAATGGTTTATCTATCTTATTAATTCTTTCAAAGAACCAACTCCTGGTTCTGTTGATCTGTTCCACAGTTCTTTTGGTCTCGATATCATTGAGTTCTGCTCGAATTTTAATTAACTCTCTTCTTCTGCTGGGGGTGGGGTCTATTTGTTGCTTTTTCTCTAGTTCCTTTATGTGTAAGGTGAGCTTTTGAATTTGAGATCTTTCCAGTTTTTGAATGTATGCTTGTATTGCGATGTATTTCCCCCTCAGGACTGCTTTTGCTGCATCCCAAAGATTTTGAACGGTTGTATCTTCATTTTCATTAGTTTCCATGAATCTTTTTAATTCTTCCTTAATTTCCTGGTTGACCTTTTCATCTTTTAGCAGGATGGTCCTTAACCTCCACGTGTTTGTGGTCCTTCCATATTTCTTGTTGTGATTAAGTTCTAATTTCAAGGCATTATGGTCTGAGAATATACAGGGGACTATCCCGATCTTTTGGTATCGGTTCAGACCCGATTTGTGACCCAGTATGTGGTCTATTCTGGAGAAAGTTCCATGTGCACTTGAGAAGAATGTGTATTCAGTTGAGTTTGGATGTAAAGTTCTGTAGATATCTGTGAAATCCATCTGGTCCAGTGTATCATTTAAAGCTCTCGTTTCTTTGGAGATGTTGTGCTTAGAAGACCTATCCAGGGTAGAAAGAGCTAGATTGAAGTCACCAAGTATAAGTGTATTATTATCAAGATATTTCTTGAGTTTGGTTATTAATTGGTTTAAATATTTGGCAGCTCCCACATTCGGGGCATATATATTGAGGATTGTTAAGTCCTCTTGTTGGATAGATCCTTTGAGTATGAGATAGTGTCCCTCTTCATCTCTCACTATAGTCTTCGGGGTAAATTTTAATTTATCTGATATAAGGATGGCAACCCCTGCTTTCTTTTGAGGACCATTTGAATGGTAAATGGTTCTCCAACCTTTTATTTTCAGGTTGTAGGTGTCCTTCTGTCTAAAATGAGTCTCTTGTAGACAGCAAATAGATGGGTCCTGCTTTTTTATCCAGTCTGAAACCCTGCGCCTTTTGATGGGGTCATTAAGCCCGTTCACATTCAGAGTTACTATTGATAGATATGAGTTTAGTGTCATCATATCTATTCAGTCCTTGTTTTTGTGAATTGTTCCACTGAACTTCTTCTTAAAGGGGAATTTTAAGAGTCCCCCTTAAAATTTCTTGCAGAGCTGGTTTGGAGGTTACATATTCTTTCAGTTCCTGCCTGTCTTGGAAGCTCTTTATCTCTCCTTCCATTTTGAATGAAAGCCTTGCGGGGTAAAGTATTCTTGGTTGCATGTTCTTTTCATTTAGGACCCTGAATATATCCTGCCAGCCCTTTCTGGCCTGCCAGGTCTCTGTGGAGAGGTCTGCTGTTACCCTAATATTCCTCCCCATAAAAGTCAGGGACTTTTTTTCTCTTGCTGCTTTAAGGATCTTCTCCTTATCTTTGGAATTTGCAAGCTTCACTATTAAATGTCGAGGTGTTGAACGGTTTTTGTTGATTTTAGGGGGGGATCTCTCTATTTCCTGGATCTGAATGCCTGTTTCCCTTCCCAGATTCGGAAAGTTTTCAGCTAGGATTTGTTCAAATACATATTCTGGCCCTCTGTCCCTTTCCACGCCCTCAGGAACCCCAATTAAACGTAGGTTTTTCTTCCTCAGGCTATCATTTATTTCCCTTAATCTATCCTCATGGTCTTTTAATTGCCTGTCTCTTTTTTCCTCAGTTTCCCTCTTTGCCATCAACTTGTCTTCTATGTCACTCACTCGTTCTTCCACCTCGTCAAGCCTCGTCGTTAGGACTTCTAGCTTGGATTGCATCTCATTTAATTGATTTTTAATTTCTGCCTGATTAGATCTAAATTCTGCAGTCATGAAGTCTCTTGAGTCCTTTATGGTTTTTTCTAGAGCCACCAGTAGCTGTAAAATAGTGCTTCTGAATTGGCTTTCTGACATTGAATTGTAATCCATATTTTGTAACTCTGTGGGAGAGTGGGCTGTTTCTGATTCTTTTTTTTGAGGGGTTTTCCTTCTAGTCATTTTGCTTAGTGCAGAGTGGCCAAAAACAAGTTGTATTGGGAAAAGGAGAAAAAGAGAGAGAAGGAAAGAAAAGAGAAAAAGAAAAAAGAGAAAGAAGAAAAAAATAGGGGAAAAAGAGAAGAAAAAGAATGAAAAAGAAAGAAAGGAGAAAAAAGAAAAAAGGGGGGGTGGGGGAAGCAATCAGAAATCAAGAAGAAAGAGAGAAAAAAAAAAGCACAAAACAAAACAAAACAAAACAAAACAAAACAAAAACAAAAACAAAAAAACAAAAAACAAAAAAAACCACGGGGGAGTATCTTCCGATTCTGTGTAGTTTAAGTCCCTTGATTTCCCTTGGAACTGGTCCGTCTCGCTGGTCTTCTGGGGGAGGGGCCTGCTGTGCTGATTCTCAGGTGTTAGCACTTGGGGGAGCTGCTCTGCCCCTGCCTGGTGCAGGGCTCGGTGGGGGTTGTTCACCCCGTGAGGCCCCGGGAGGAAGCCACAGTGGCGGGGGCAGCTCTGGGACCCTCGAGTCAGCTCCCGCAGTAGCTCCGGGGCTCTCCGTCTGCAGGGCCTGGGGGCTCCGGGGCGGGGCCGCTGATCTGCTCAGTTCCAGGCAGGAGCGTCCTTGCTGTCCTGGGCCCTCCCGGCCTCTGCCTGTCCCGGGGGAGGCCGGATCCTGGGCTGTGTCCCGGCGCCCTGTGCTCCGGGGCCTGCGCTGTTGGATTCGCGCTCCCGGCGGTGCAGCCCCCTCCGCGGAGCCGCCGCCCGAGCCTCTCCGAGCTGTTCCCGGAGCCGCGCAGCCCCCTCCGCGCGGAGCTTCTTCCTCTGCGCGAGCCGCCGCCGCCGAGCTGTTCCCGGAGCCGCGCAGCCCCCTCCGCGGAGCCGCCGCCCGAGCCTCTCCGAGCTGTTCCCGGAGCCGCGCCGCCCCCTCCGCGGAGCTTCTTCCTCCGCCCGAGCCGCCGCCGCCGAGCTGTTCCCGGAGCCCCGCAGCCCCCTCCGCGGAGCCGCCGCCCGAGCCCCTCCGAGCTGCTCCGGGTCCCGCCGAGCGCTGCAGCCCTTAGGGAGCTCGGCGCACTCTCCGGGGCGCAGTTCCTCTGTTACTGTCCCAGGGAGCCCGAGGGCGTCCCCGCCTTTCTGGGGATCCTGCTCCAATTCCCGGGGAGCCCCTTTCCGCGGGGAAGGTCGGTGCAGCTCCTGCTCCTCCGGGACGGGGCTCTCCTGTCCTGGGGACACTCGCCCCGGCCTCAGCCCGGCTCCTCGCGGGGCCCCTCCCCCTTGGAGGCCTTTTGTGTCTTTATTTCTTTTTCCCCGTCTTCCTACCTTGATAGAAGCGCGAACTCTTCTCACTGTAGCGTTCCAGCTGGTCTCTCTTTAAATCTCAGGCCGAATTCGTAGGTTTTCAGGATGATTGGATGGTTTTCTAGGTAATTTGCTGAGGACAGGTGACCTGGAGACCCTACTCCTCCGCCATCTTGCCCCTCCCCTGGTGTTGAGTTTAATAAGTTCTTTATAGATCTTGGAAACTAGCCCTTTCTCTGATACATCATTTGCAAATATCTTCTCCCATTCTGTAGGTAGTCTTTTAGTTTTGTTGACTGTATTCTTTGCTGTGCAAAAGCTTCGCAAGAGCGAAACCCTCTTGCACTGTTGGTGAAAATGCAAACTGGTGCTGCCACTGTGGAAAACAGTATGGAATTTCCTCAAAAAGTTAAAAATAGACCTACCCTACAACCCAATGATTGCCCTATTGTACTTACCCAAAGAATACAAAAACACCAATTCAAAGTCATATATACATTCTGACGTTTTAGCAGCATAATCAACAATAGCCAAATTATGGAAACAATCCAAGTGGTCATCAACTGATGAATGGATAAGGAGGATATATATATATATATATATATATATATATATATATATATATATATATATATAATGGAAGAATTTAACTCTTAATGTCAATGAAAGAAATGAAGAAATTCAGTTTTACAAATATCCTTATCTGTTAGAGTAAATATATCTTCTGTGGTAAGATATTAGTTATCTTTGTAACCAATAATTGGTTCTGATAAAAGTGGAACAATGTACATATCAATACTCATATCATTATGACTTTTCTTTCCACTCTCACCCTTGGAGCATATCAAAAGGTTAATGGCCTTTTTATTCTAGGCTACCACAACAAAGCATGCTTTTAGATAACAGAATGGCAAATTATGCTGATACACACTTTATAGTATGCACTAAACTTTCTGTCCACTTCTAGGAGTCATGAAATATGAGTACAGTTAGTAGAAAGAGGTGACAGTATACTCTGTCTGGGCTTTGAGGAGTATGAGTCTGGATATGGACATTATAGTAGTCTGGGCTATCAGTAAAGACACATCATTTAAATTGATTCTAAAAATGTCTTTAATACACATTTTCCTTACTTTTAAAAATTGTTAGCATTATTAATTCACACCAACAAATTTTCCTCATTAAAGGTATTTGTGGAACATGATATTCAGGAAAGATTTGACTAAGGCCTTTAAAATGAGTTTCTGAAAATCTATTCTTTTTAACTGAATGTACCCAACCCTTTGAAATAAAATAAAATCATATGACTGGGTTAAACGTTAAGATTTCTCCAATGGTAACTGTTCACATAAGACAATTGCAAAATGGGGAAGAAAACATAAAACAAAGGAAAAAAATCAAAGCAAAATCTACATAGTGCTGAAATTTCAGTGTACTTTTTAACTAACTAAATACAACATAGCTTAAACAGTTTTTCTAGACCACTATTTAGAGAAAATAAATCAAAGGCAAAGTATTTTTCCGTACTTTTTGTTAAACATAGCCAATCATTTTTCTTCTGTTCTCCAAGACCTGTGTTCTTCATAGAACTCATTTGGAGGAAATATAGTTTTATTTTCTCCAAGAGTAAATTATGAACCTACAAAAAGCTAATATCTTAAATTAATACACTCCTTTAAGACATTTTGCTATCTTAACTAACCAGTTTATAGGAAAAAATGAAATTTATGGAATCATGCCAAAAAAGGAATTTATACCTGCTTGAAAATTAAGGTTTTATTCCAATTACTTATGGAGGCCATAGTGAAGAAGGTGGTCCTCCAAACCTACTAGCTTTATACAAGAAATAAATAAAATTATTAGAAGACTGTTTCTTTTTAATTTTCCTTATTTATTTTCTTCTTTTATTCAATTTTCTGTTAACATGAAGACAGTGGGAGTTCTTGGAGGAATGACATACTCTGTCTCAGTATTTGTTATTGGGCTGCAAGTTGTAAGGAAATTTAATTTTATATACATTTGTTTTTGCCTTTATTCTGCAGGTCATTCCCTCCTGAACAATTTTGACCCTTAAATCTTTAAGGTTGTTGAGGGTGGAAGTTCTTATCTTGTAACTTCTTCCTGCTGAATAGGGTCACAAAGATATCTCTCCTTTAGAGGGTCAACATTGGTCAGTTTGGGAATTTATATAGAGGAATTAACAAAGGCAGAGGCAGCTGAATCCAAGATAGGCAATATAAATTAACATATTTGAGGAGAAAAGATCATCCATCAGTTTGAAGTTATGGCAGGAAAGGAGTCTTGGCACCAGGCAGGGAGATACAAAAAAAAATCTAAAAGTTACTATTATGAGAAAAATAAGCCCAATAAAAAAGGCCTTTGATGACTAAAATTTTCTTCCAGACTCTTTTTGTCGTTTGAAGATAAGTTTGAGGTCTTCCACAGGTTCACAGAAATAGGAAGTCACATTAGCTTCTATAATAGATTCTTGTGGGAAAAGTACAGGTTTAATTCTTGATATATGAATGATGTGCAATGTCCTAATTTTATGGCAGTGGAAGTACATAATAGAACATGGTACTGGTCCTTCCATTTTGGAGTTGAATCCCCTGCTGTGTTAGACTTCCAATCCTTTAAATAAACCATATCTATATGTAATATGGGTTTATGTAAGTTCAGCAAGAATAGTGGTTGATCATATAGATCTTTCAAAATCTGCTTTGCTGGAACTTTTTATAAGAAATATCTAGATTGAACTTTTAGTAGCTTCTCTAGGCCAGAAGCTAAGCCAAATACTTTCCATCAGACATTCCTGCAATACCTGTAGATTTTGGTGAATTCCTATTCTTGAGGTCCCTAAAATATTTTGAGGTTCTTTCACCTTCCAGGAAGTGAAATTCTTCATTCATCTGGTAAGACTGCTGGGAACTCTGTAAGCAAGGCATCAGGCAAATATTTCCAAGGGACTCTATTGGCTTCATGCTTCATAAAGTCAACCTTAGTTCCTTAAAGCTGTCTGGTAATATCAGAGTCTATGCATGTCTGTCAAATATGACAAGTCAAAAGCCTTGGTAAAATAACCAATGTTTTCAATGGTGTCCTGCTACAAGAAAAACAGATTATTACTAAACTCAAGCAAACAATTGTAATTGACATGGAAGAAATAACACTGAGTTTTTGAATTTCAGAGGATTCAGGTAGAAAGAAAAATTAAATGCTTCCATTTGTTCACAAAGGAATATTTTATCATATTTTTGTAAATCATGGATATTTAAGGGAAAATTTCCTTAATCTAGAAGAGCAAATATTAGAGAAACAGCAATGTTTCAAACATGACTCCCCAAAACTATAATCATCTTCCTTAGTTCACTTAGTTTTATATTACTAATTCTTGTTTAGTTTAAATGTAGATGTTTTTAGTTATTTCTGGAAATTCTTACCAGTTTAGTTTTTATATTTTAGAGATATCAAAAACCTGTATTTTTCAAAAGCCCTTTTTTATAAATCTCCTTGAAGATGAAATATGTTTTATAAGACAATAAGAACAATAACTATAAAGGACAAAACACTCAAAAATGGGCATGATTAAAGATTTGATATGAGAGTTCATTATAATATACCTAGCAAGGAAATCTGGTTATTTCTG
Organism: Vulpes lagopus; assembly: GCF_018345385.1. Classification (NCBI taxonomy): domain Eukaryota; kingdom Metazoa; phylum Chordata; class Mammalia; order Carnivora; family Canidae; genus Vulpes; species Vulpes lagopus. The sequence continues at coordinate 68,844,533 of NC_054848.1, read as the reverse complement.
TGACATGTAATACTTCAATAATCAGAATATCAAGTGATGGCCTTATAACAAAACATAGCATACCAAGTAAACAGGCCTAATAAGTCAAAGAGACTTCATTTATAATTAAAATCTCAGAGAGGCTTGTTAAAAACCTCAAAACACCTTAGAAAGCACATGTCTAAATAGTATTACAGATCATTACAAAACTTAAAAATTAATAATTTATTTAACCAAGGTGGCAGTAAGAGTTTCCAAAGGTAAACAGGTAGGGTTATACAGTTGTTAGCAAAATTTAGTTCCTTTAAAATTGAGTTTTACCTACCTTAAGTAATCAAAAACCCAATGAAGACAAAACATAAGTTTTGGTTTCCAGGAAGACAAAAGAGAGAAAAAAGATAACTTTGTTTACATTATATTAACAAGAGCAGACGAACAATCCAAGAAAATTTTGTCTTTTTTTTTAACAGAGAGAAAAAGCAGAATTAGCATCTTATACCAGTGTACTTCCAGAATCCATTCATTTCAATATTAGTCCTGACCACATAGAAAATTCTGTTCCAAAGATCTCCATTTATAAACCTTCTGCAACTTTTTCATTTCAGTTATTTCCATCAGTCTTAATTACATCTAACAGATGAATTTTAACTCTTAGAAACCTTAGTCTCCAGTGAAAACTAAGTATTAACCAATTGTGAACTGTTATACCAGAATTCTTTAGATTTGAAATTTATAAATGCATTTCATAATTTAAGGAAAAATGTTTTCCTGTAGCACAATCTTGCAATAAAGCACAGAGCATGTTTACCAACAGAGCCAAGTATCCTCAGCTTCTCTGAAATATGAAGCCCAAAGCACAAACCTACATTCAGAAACCAATGTTCCAGTATCTCACCTAATTTAGAAAAGACTTAGATATCCAATCAATTAAACTCAATTTATTATCCAAGCAAAAATTTAAAGTTTCAGGTTACCAAAGTCTTTGAAAGCTATCTTAAAAAGTACCCATGATAACTTTGAGACATTTTTTTTTGTTTTGGGGTTTTTTAAATATTTTTATTATTTTTTATTATTTTTTTTATTGGAGTACAATTTGCCAACATATAGCGTAACACCCAGTGCTCATCCCATGAAGTGCTCCCCTCGGTGCCCGTCACCCAGTCACCCCCATCCCCCGCCCACCTCCCTTTCCACCAACCCTTGTTCGTTTCCCAGAGTTAGGAGTCTCTCATGTTCTGTCTCCCTCTCTGATATTTTCCACTCATTTTCTCTCCTTTATTCCCTTCACTATTTTTTTATATTCTCCAAATGAATGAGACCATATAATGTTTGTCCTTCTCCAATTGACTTATTTCACTCAGCATAATGCCCTCCAGTTTTATATTTTTTTATTGGAGTTCAATGAGACAGACAAAATTAACCATCATTTTAAGTCATTTTGCTATCATATCGTAATAGAGATAACAGGAGCTTATTTGACCATTTAGTAAACCTTGGTAGAATAAAGTTTCATATTTAATGCTGATAACTCTAAAGACATGCGTATCTTAAAGAAGCCAAAGAACTTATATCAATTTAAATATAGAATATGTTTCACCTGGGTCCACTTAAAAGTCAATCAATTTGTTCCCCATTGTTAATTTTTACCTGGAGAACTGATGGGGAAATCTGAAGTGAGTAGTATAAGTCCAGGGGAGTGCTCGTCACTTCGTGACAGCAAGGGTAGGAGGAGCCAATGGAGGAGCACCCAGGATGGTACAGGAGCCAGTTATGCAGGCCACACCTAAGGTTGTGCAGAAACAAGAGGAGGGGGAGGCAGAAGAGGTGAGGTGCTGCCAGCAAGGCTGGAAGTAGACAAAAGCCTAGAGGGCAGAGAAAGAGGATTCCCAGTCCTAAAGGTTGTCATCTCAGATGAGCAGACACACGTTTGTTTGTTTGTTTCCCACCAACAAATGAAAATAGGCAGTCCATGTTGAGACAGTGAATACAGGGAACTTTCTCAAAACAAAAGGAATTTTGACAGCTGCTTGGAAATATTCCCCTAAGTCCCTGCCCCAAGGGAGACTAACCAGAGACAGTTAACTTCAATTATCACAGCTATTAAACATGAGGAATTATAGCTATGAGGGAGAAGTCCTCACATACAACAAAAATAACCTGGGTTTATTAGGAGGAGGAGCAGTGAAAGTCAGCATCTCCTTTGTTAGGGATAGTCTGTGTTTCCTCTGGCAACCTAGGTTTATTAGAAGGAGGGCTATTTAGGCAGTTATCATCCAGTATACCAGGAGGGGGTTTACTAGCCTGGTTAGCAGGCAAACACATTCTGCAACAAGCACTTAGGTTGGGGCCCTGATTTAGGGCCATGCAGAGCTGGACATGGGATACTTTTGTCCATTTGTCAAGTTTACTGCAGAAGTGATCTGATATATCATATTGCAATTTAATGTTGCGTTAATGAGACATTTCCCCCATCTTATAAGGATTACTGAGGCCATGCAGTGTTATAGAAGATCAGTTGTCTTTTTAAATCTTGCAATCTGAATTGTTTCCAGTGGGTTAAATGTCATCTCAAGGGAGAGTCATTAGGAACCAAAGAATAAGCCTTAGAGAAACTCCATTTCCAAGAAAATCTACCCTCGACCCCACCCAAGCTGTGAAGTGGTATCCCACACAGGATATGCCAGAGGTATGCCAGAGGTTCCCAGTGTCAAAGCAACAGGAGGTGTCCCTCAAACAAAATCTCTATGATCATCACCCTTCCCTGTAGGAGGGATTCCAGTCTCCCCCAGCTTCCCCTTTGCATTCTAGACTATGAATGGGTGCCAGTGAATGGAACAAAGTACCATGTTGTGCTGTGCTGTGCCATGAAGAACCACTGTTTTAACCCATGGATAACACTAGTAAAGTGTATATGTATAGGTTGTCTTCAAATCATTTCTTTTTTTTTTCTTTTTAAAAAAAATATTTTATTAATTTATTCATGAGAGACACAGAGAGAGAGAGGCAGAGACACAGGCAGAGGTAGAAGCAGGCTCCATGAAGGAGCCTGATGTGGGACTTGATCCCGGGACTCCAAGATCATGCCCTGGGCCAAAGGTAGGCGCTAAACCACTGAGCCACCCAGGGATCCCCCCAAATCATTTCTTATAGATAATTTTTTTATAAAACATATGTGGAGACACAATTTTGGCTCTGATGAGTTCTTAAAATATATAACAACAATGTCTTTACTGTAATTTTATAATTCATTGGATACTTTCAAACATGCTTAAAATTTCTTTTTATCAAACAATGAAATATAGACTATGGTAATACAGAATATTTTTAAAGACAAGTACCTTGGGAGTCATTTGAATTAAGACTTATTTATAGCAAAATCACAAGCACCACAAAGAGCTTACATATCTCCTCATTAATCATTACTTATCAGGGTTGCCTAATATTAGTGTAAAAATATTTAATGAGTTCATTTCCTTTTGAAGTTTTTATTTAAACTCCAGTTAGTTAATATTCAAAGTAATATTACTTTCAGGTGTACAACATAGTAATTCAACAATTATATACAACACCTAATGTTCACCATAAGTGAAATCCTTCATCCTTATTACCTATTTCACCCATCCACTCACCAACCTCTCCTCTGGTAGCCATTAGTTTGTTCTCTATAGTTAAGTGTCTGTTTCTTATTTTTTTTTTTTTAAGTGTCTGTTTCTTAGACTGCCTCTCTCTTTTTTATTCAGTTTGATCATTTGTTTTCTTTATTAAATTCTACATACTGGTGAAAATATATGGTTTTTGACTTTTCTCAAGCTAACTTATTTCACTTAGCATAACACTTTAGCTCCATCCATATACTTTCAAAAAGCATGATTTATTTTTTATGACTGAGTACTATTCAATTGTATATATACACCACTGTTTCTTATTCATTCATTAGTTGATGCACATTTGGGCTGTTTTGATCATTTGGCTATTTTAGATAATGCTGCCATAAACATGAGGATGTATGTATCACTTTGAATTAGTGTTTTTGTATTCTTTGGGTAAATACGTAATTGTGAAATTGCTAGATCATAGGGTACTTCTGTACTTACTTTTTAAAGAAACTTCCAAACTGTTTTCCACAATGGATGCACCAGTTTGCAATTTCACCAATAGTGAAAAAGTGTTCCCTTTACTCCACATCCTTGTCAACACCTGTTGTTTCCTGTGTTGTTGATTTTCACCATTCTGACAGGTGTGATGTCATATCTAATTGTAGTTTTGATTTGTATTTATTTGATGATGAATGATGTTGAGCATATTGGCATGTGTCTGTTGGTCATTGGGATGTCTTCTTTGGAAAAATATCTACTTATATCTTCTACTGATTTTGTTTTCTTATTCCATAGATTGCCTTTTAGTTTTGTTGATTTTTTTCCTTTGTTATGCAGAAGTTTTTTATTTATATTTTATTGTATTTTTTTAAAGATTTATTTATTTATTTTAGGGAGTGAGAGTATGGGGGAGGGTAGAGGTAAAGAATCTCAAGCAGACTCCCCATGATTGTGGAGCCTGATTCAGGACTCTATCTCACAACACTGAAATCATGACCTGAGTCAAAATCAAGAGTCAGGCACTTAACCCAATGAGCCACCCAGGCATTCCAGACATTTTTGTTTTGATGAAGTCCTAATAGTTTATTTTTGTTTTCATTTCCCTTGCTCCTGAAGACATACCTAAAAGGAGTTGTTATGGCCAATGTCAAAGAGGTTACTTCCTGTGTTCTCCTTTAGGATTTTGATGGTTTCTTGTCTCATTTCCTTTAACCCATTGTGAATTTATTTTTGCATATGGTATAAGAAAGTGGTCCAGTTTTATTTTTTGCATGTTGCTGTTCAGTTTGCTTAACACCATTTGTTGAAAAGACTGTCTTTTTTCCCCATCGTATATTATTTCCTGCATGGTTGAAGATGAATTGATCATGTAATTGTGGGTTCCTTTCAAGGTTTTCTATTCTGTTCCATGGATCTCTGTGTCTATATTTGGGGCAGTACCATAGTCTCTTGATCACTACAGCTTTGTGCTATAACTTGAAGTCTGGAATTGTGATGGCTCCAACTATGCTTTTCTTTTTCAAGATGGTTTGGCTAAATGAGGACTTTTGTGGTTCCATACAAATCTTAGGATTTTTTTTTATAGCTCCATGAAAAAAGCTGTTGGCATTTTCATAGAGATTGAATTAAATATATAGATTGTGTTGGGTAGCATAGACTTTTAAATTTTGGGTAGTATAGACATTTTAATAATATCTATTCTTCCAATCCATAAGCATTGGGGGAGGGGCAAGATGTCCCCAAATCACCTGTCCCCACCAAATTACCTAGATAACCTTCAAATCATCCTGAAAATCTACGAATTCGGCCTGAGATTTAAAGAGAGAACAGCTGGAATGCTACAGTGAGAAGAGTTCATGCTTCTATCAAGGTAGGAAGATGGGGAAAAAAGAAATAAAGAAACAAAAGGCATCCAAGGGGGAGGGGCCCCGCAAGGAGCCGGGCTAAGGCCGAGGCGAGTGCCCCCAGGACAGGAGAGCTCCATCCCGGAGAAGCAGGAGCTGCACCAATCTTCCTGGGCGGAAAGGCGGATGCCCTCGGGCTCCCTGGGACACTAACAGACACCTGCACCTCCAGGAGAGTGCGTCGAGCTCCCTAAAGGGCTGCAGCACGCACACATTGACCCGGGAGCAGATCGGAGGGGCTCGGGTGGCGGCTCTGCGGAGGGGGCTGCGCGGCCGGGAGCGCAAATCCAACAGCGCAGGCCCAGGAGCACAGGACGCCAGGACACAGCCCAGGATCCGGCCTCCCCGGGACAGGCAGACACCGGGAGGGCCCAGGAGAGCAAGGACGTTCCTGCCCCGAGCTGAGCAGAGCAGCGGCCCCGCCCCCAGAGCATCCAGGCCTCTGCAGACCAAGAGCTCCGGAGTTACTGCAGGGGCTGAATCCAGGGCTCCAGAGCTGGCCCCGCCACTGTGGTTGTTCCTCCTGGGGCCTCACGGGGTAAACAACCACCACTGAGCCCTGCACCAGGCAGGGGGCAGAGCAGCTCCCCCAAGGGCTAACACCTGAAAATCAGCACAGCAGGCCCCTCCCTCAGAAGACCAGCTAGATGGACCAGTTCGAGGGGAAGTCAAGGGACTTAAAGTATACAGAAACAGAAGATACTCCCCCGTGGTCTTTTTTTTTTTTTTTTTTTTGATTTCTGATTGCTTCCCCCACCCTTTTTCCACCTTTCTTTCTTTTTCTTTCTATTTTTCTTCTCTTTTTTCCTTTTTTTCCTTTTTCCTTTTTTCTTTTCCTCTTTTCTTTCCTTCTTTCTTTCTCTTTTTCTCCTTTTGCCAATACAACTTGTTTTTGGCCACTCTGCACTGAGCAAAATGACTAGAAGGAAAACCTCACCTCAAAAGAAAGAATCAGAAACAGTCCTCTCGCCCACAGAGTTACAAAATCTGGATTACAATTCAATGTCAAAAAGCCAATTCAGAAGCACTATTATACAGCTACTGGTGGCTCTAGAAAAAAGCATAAAGGACACAAGAGACTTCATGACTGCAGAATTTAGATATAATCAGGCAGAGATTAAAAATCAATTAAATGAGATGAAATCCAAACTAGAAGTCCTAACGACGAGGGTTAACGAGGCGGAAGAATGAGTGAGTGACATAGAAGACAAGTTGATGGCAAAGAGGGAAACTGAGGAAAAAAGAGACAAACAATTAAAAGACCATGAGGATAGATTAAGGGAAATAAACAACAGCCTGAGGAAGAAAAACCTACATTAAATTGGGGTTCCCGAGGGCGCCGAAAGGGCCAGAGGGCCAGAATATGTATTTGAACAAATCCTAGCTGAAAACGTTCCTAATCTGGGAAGGGAAACAGGAATTCAGATCCAGGAAATAGAGAGATCCCCCACTAAAATCAATAAAAACCATTCAACACCTCGACATTTAATAGTGAAGCTTGCAAATTCCAAAGATAAGGAGAAGATCCTTAAAGCAGCAAGAGACAAGAAATCCCTGACTTTTATGGGGAGGAATATTAGGGTAACAGCAGAATTCTTCACAGAGACCTGGCAGGCCAGAAAGGGCTGGCAGGATATATTCAGGGTCCTAAATGAGAAGAACATGCAACCAAGAATACTTTATCCAGCAAGGCTCTCATTCAAAATGGAAGGAGAGATAAAGAGCTTCTGAGACAGGCAGGAACTGAAAGAATATGGGACCTCCAAACCAGCTCTGCAAGAAATTTTAAGGGGGACTCTCAAAATTCCCCTTTAAGAAGAAGTTCAGTGGAACAATCCACAAAAACAAGGACTGAATAGATATCATGATGACACTAAACTCATATCTGTCAATAGTAACTCTGAACGCAAACGGGCTTAATGACCCCATCAAAAGGGGCAGGGTTTCAGACTGGATAAAAAAGCAGGACCCGGGATCCCTGGGTGGCGCAGCGGTTTGGCGCCTGCCTTTGGCCCAGGGCGCGATCCTGGAGACCCGGGATCGAATCCCACATCAGGCTCCCGGTGCATAGAGCCTGCTTCTCCCTCTGCCTGTGTCTCTGCCTCTCTCTCTCTCTCTGTGACTATCATAAATATTTAAAAATTAAAAAAAAGCAGGACCCATCTATTTGCTGTCTACAAGAGACTCATTTTAGACAAGACACCTACAATCTGAAAATAAAAGGTTGGAGAACCATTTACCATTCAAATGGTCCTCAAAAGATAGCAGGGGTAGCCATCCTTATATCAGATAAACCAATCCATAAGCATGGAATTTTTTTCCATTTCTTTGTATAATTTTCAAATTCCTTCATCTGAGTTTTATAGTTTTCAGAGTATAGGTCTTTCACCTCTTTGTTAGGTTTATTCTTAGGATATTATTTTTTTGATATAATTGTAATTGGGATTGATACCTTAATTTGCATTCCTCTTTCTCAATTATTGCTGTATAGTAATGCAATGGATTTCTGTACATTGATTTTGTATCCTGCAACATTACTGAAATCGTATATCACTTCTAGCAGTTTTTGGTGCAATCTTTCAGGTTTTCCTCTTCTTTAAAGATTTTATTTATTTGAGAGAGACAGATATAACAACAGAGATAGCAAGAGAATGTGAACAGGGAGGAGAAGGAGAATCAGGCTCCCCGTTGAGCAGGGGGCCCAATGTGGGGCTTGATCTCAGGACACCAGGATCATGACCTGAGCTAAAGCCAGATGCTTAATTGACTGAGACATCCAGGTACTTCAGGTTATTCATATAGAGTAACATGTAATCTGCAAATGGTAAAAATTTGACCTCTTCTTTGCTGATTTGGATGCCTTTTATTTCTTTTTGTTGTCTGATTGCTGAGTTTAGGACTAATAGTACTATGTTCAAATAACTGTGGTGAGAGCATACTTCCCTGTCTTGTCCTTACTGAGGAAAAAATGTCATAGTTTTTCCCGATGGTGGATAAATAATATTAGTTCTGAGTTGTTCATATATGGACTTTATTGAGACATGCATGTTCCTTCTAAAACTACTTGTTGAGTACTTTTATAATGAATGGATGCTATACTTTTTCCATTGCTTTTCTGCATCTTTCGAAATGATTACATGGTTCTTATTTATTAATGTGTTGTATCACATTGATTGATTTGCAAATACTGAACCACACTTGCAGCCCAGAAATAAATACCACTTGATGTGGTGAATGGAATTTTTAATGCATTTTTTGAATTCATTTGCTAGTGTTTTTTTTTTTTGAGAATTTTTCATCCATGCTTATCAGAGATATTGGCCTGTAGTTCACTTTTTTAGTGGAGTCATTATCTGTTTTTTGTGTCAGGGTAATGCTTGTCTCATAGAATGAATTTGGTAGATTTACAACCTCTTCTATGTTTTTGGAATGCCTACTTCCACAGGTAGAATTCACCTGTGAAGCCATATGGCCCCACACTTGTGTTTGTTGTGATTGTTTTGATTACTGATTCCATTTGTTTGCTGGTTATTAGTCTGTTCAAATTTCTATTTCTTTCTGCTTCAATTTTGGTAGTTTATATGTTTCTAGAAATCTATGCACCTCTACGTTGTCCAAGTTGTTGGCATATAGTTTTTCATAATTAGTGAATGTATTTCTTTTTTTTAAAAAAAAAAATTTATTTATTTATTCAGGAGAAACACAAAGAGATAGGCAGAGGGAGAATCAGGCTCCATGCAGGGAGCCCGATGTGGGACTCCATCCCAGGACCCCGGGATCATGCCCTGAGCCAAAGGCAGATGCTTTAACTGCTGAGCCACTCAGGCATCCCTGAATGTATTTCTTGATTGTTATTTATTTTCTCTCATTTTAAAATTTTATTTACTTGAGTCCTTCCCATTTTTTTATAGGTCTGGCTAGAGTTATGTTTTCATATTTCAATGCTATCAAATTTATTAGTTTTAGAAAAATCAACTCCTGGTTTCATTTATCTTTTCTAGTGTATTTTGTTTTGTTTCTATATCATTTATTTCTGCTGTACTTTTTATTATTTCCTTCATTCTGCATTTTTGGTTTAGTCTGTTCTTTTTTAAGGCTCTTTTAAGTGTAAGGATAGGATGTTTATTTGAAATCTTTCTTGCTTCTTGAGGACGGCCTATATTGTTATATACTTCCATCTTTGGACTGATTTTGCTACATCCCAAAGGTTTTGCACTGTCATTTGTCCATTTTCATTTAAAAATATTTATTTATTTATTTATTTATTTATTTATTTATTTATTTATTTATGGAAATGCCTGGTGGCTCAGTGGTTGAGCACCTGCCTTCAGCTTGGGGCATGATCCCAGGGTCCAGGATGGAGTCCCACATCGGGCTCCACGGGAAGCCTGCTTCTCCCTCTGCCTGTGTCTCTGTCTCTCTCTCTTTGTGTCTCTCATGAATAAATAAATAAAATCTTTTTAAAAATTATTTATTTATTTGACAGAGAGAGTGAGGAAAGAACATAAGTGGCTGGGAGGGGCAGAGGGAGAAGGAACAGGGAGCCTGATGTGGGGCTCGCTCCCAGAACCCTGAGAAGGTGTATGATACATTTCAATCTTTTTGTATTTGTTGAAGCTTGTTTTGTGACCTTATGTGTGACCCCTTCTGGGGATGTCCCATTTTCAATTGAAAAGAATATGTATTCTTCTGTGTTAGAATTGAATGTTCTGAATATATCTGTTAAGTCCATCTGGTCCAATATGTCATTGAAAGCCATTGTTTCCTTGTTGATTTTATGTTTAGCTGATCTGTCCCTTGACGTACATAGGTTGTTAAAGCCCACTACTATTACTGTTTTATTATCAATTAATTCCTTTATGTTTGTTATTGTTCCATATATTTAGGTTGTCCAGCATGAGTTCATCACATTTACAATTGTTGTATCTTTTTCTTGAGTTGTCCCCTTCATGTTTATATAATACCCTTCTTTGTCGCTTTTTAAAGTGTTTGTTTTAAAGTCTGGATTTTCTAATATGCAGGATAAAGCAGTGACAGAAAAAAAATGCCAAGACAGAGTTATGTATCCTAAATGAAAGAACAGGATAAGGACACAGCCAGTGATGTACAAGAAACAGATATAACTAACATGCCTGGAGAATTCATTTTTAAGTTTTTATTTAAATTCTAGTTAGGTAACATATATTGCAGCATTGGCTTCAGGAATAGGTTTTAGTAATTCAACACTTACATATAATACCCAGTGCTCAGCAAAACAAGTCCCCTCCTTAAAACCCATCACCCATTTAGCTCCACACTTGCCCACCTCCCCTCCAGCAACTCTCAGTTTGTTCTCTATAGTTAAGAGTCTTTTATGGTGTTTCTCTATTTTTTCTCCCTTCCACTATGTTTATTTGTTTTCTTTCTAAATTTCACACATGAGTGAAATCATATGGTATTTGTCTCTCTCTGACTTACTTATTTCACTTAGCATAATACACTCTTCCTTCCACTATGTTCATCTGTTTTCTTTCTAAATTTCACATACGAGTGAAATCATATGGTATTTGTCTCTCTCTTACTTACTTATTTCACTTAGCATAATACACTCTAGCTCCATCCAGGTCATTGCAAATCACAAGATTTCACTTTGTGATGGCTGAGTAATATACTCCATTATACATAATGGAGTGATATGAATATATCACTTCTTTATCCATTCATCTGTCCATGGACATCTCAGCTCTTGTCATAATATTTCCATAATTTGTCAATTGTAGACAATGCTGTTTAAACATCAGGGTGCACATGTCCCCTCAAATCACTATTTTTGTATCCTTTGGGTAAATACCTGGTAGTGCAATTGCTCGGTCATAGGGTATTTCTATTTTTAAATTCTTGAGGAAACTTCATACTATTTTACAAAGGGACTGCACCAGTTTGCATTCCCACCAAAGTATAAGAGGGTTCCCCTTTCTCCACATCCTCACCTATACCTGTTGTTTCCTGTGTTGTTAATTTTAGCCATTCTGACAGATGTGAAGTGATATCACATTGTAATTTTGATTTGCATTTCCCTGATGATAAGTAATATTGAGCATCTTTTCATATGTTGGTGAGACATCTGTAGGTCTTTGGGAAAATGTCTTTTCATATCTTCTGCTCATATCTTAACTGGATTATAGGTTTTTAGGTGTTGAGTTTGATGAGTTCTTTTTTTTTTTTTTATTTTTTTTTTATTTTTTTTTTTTGATGAGTTCTTTATAGATCTTGGATACTAACCCTTTATCAGATATTCCATTTGAAAATATCTTTTACCATTCCATAGGTTATCTTTTTGTTTTGTTGATTGTTTCCTTCACTGTGTAGAAAGTTTTATCTTGATGAAGTCCCAATAGTGTGTTTCTGCTTTTGTTTCTCTTGCCTTAGATGTGTCTAGTAAGAACTTGCATTGGCTGATGTCAGAGAGGTTGCCTGTGTTTTCCTTTAGGATTTTGATAGCTTTGTGTCTTACTTTTCATTCATTTTTAGTTTATTTTGGTGTATAGTGTAAGAAAATGTTCCACTTTAGTTCTTTTTCATCTAGCTGTACAGATTTCCCAACACCATTTGTTAAAGAGACTATTTTCCATTGGATATTCTTTCCTGCTTTTTTGGAGATAATTGACCATAGTTGTGGGTTCATTTCTGGATTTTTCCTTCTATTCCATTGATCTATGTGTCTGTTTTGTGCCAGTACCATCCTATCTTGATTAATAAAGCTTGGTAATATAGCTTGAAGTCCAGAATTGTGATATCTCCAGCTTTGCTTTTCCTTTTCAAGATTGCTTTTGCTATTCAGGGTCTTTTCTGGTTCCATAAAAATTTCAAGATTGTTTCTTCTAACTATGTGAAACATCCTGTTGGTGTTTTGATATTTAATTGCATTATATGTGTCAATTGCTTTGGGTAGGATACACATTTTAACAATATTTGTTCATCCAATCAATGGCCATGGAATATTTTTCCAATTTTTTTTCATCTTGAATTTCTTTCAAAGTTCTTCAATATATTTCAAAGTACAGATCTTTTATCTCTTTGGTTAGGTTTATTCCTAGATATCTTATGATAATTTTTAGTGCAATTGTAAATGGGATCAATTCCTTGATTTCTTTTTCTGGTGTTTCATTATTGGTGTATAGAAATGCCACAGAATTTACTGAATTCATATATTAGTTATAGCATTTTTTGTGGTAGTCTTTTGAGTTTTCAGCATGCAACATCACATTTCTGAGAATAGAGAAATTTGACTTTTTCCATGCCAATTTCTACGCATTTTATTTCTATTTGTTGTCTGATTGCTGAGGCTAAGACTTCCAGTGCATTGTTAAATGACAGTGGTGTGAGTGGACAACCCTGTCTTGTTTCTGATCTTAGAGGAAAATCTCTCAGTTTTTCCCCACTGAAGATGATATTCCCTGTGGGTCTTTCATCCATGGACTTTTTGATGTTGAGTTATGTTCCCTCTATCCCTACTTTGTTTAGGAAATTTATCAAGAATGGATGTTATACTTTGTGAAAAGATTTTTTCTGCATCTATTGACAGGGCCATATAGTTCTTTTCTTTTATTATTGTGGTGTATCACAATGATTGATTTGTGAATACTGCACCAAAATTGCAGCCCATAAATAAGTCTCAATTGATCATGTTGAATAATTCATTTAATGTACTCTTGGATTCAATTGGCTAGTATCTTGAAATTTTTTTGTATCCATGTTAACAAGGGATTTTGGCCTGTAATTCTTCTCTTTAGTGGGATTTTTGTAAGGTTTTGGAATCAAGGTAATTCTGACCTCAGATAATAAGTTTGGGAGTTTTCCTTCCATTTCTACTTTTTGGAACAGTTTGAGAATAATAGGCATTAATTTTTCTTTAAATATTTTATAGAATTCCACTGGGAAGCTTACTAGCCCTAGACTTTTTATGTTGTTGGGAGATGAGATTTCTGATTACTGATTCGATTTCTTTGCTGGCTATCAGTCTGTTCAATTTTTCTAATTCTTTCTGTTCTAGTTTTGGTAGATTGTATGTTTCTAGGAATGCATCAATTGCTTCCAGATTGCCCAATTTCTTTGCATATAATTTTTCATAATATTCTCTTATAATTTTTTGTATATCTGTAATATTGATTGTGATTTCTTTCTCTCTCATTTTCTCTCTTATTTCATTTATTTGGGTCCTTTCTGTTTTCCTTTTGATAAGTGTGGGTAAGGGTTCTTCAGTTTTATTAAATCTTTCAAAGAACCAACCCCTAGTTTGTTTTTAATCCATCCTACTGTTTGTTGTTGTTTCTATATAATTTATTTTTGCTCTAATATTTATTATTTCTCTTCTTCTGGCTTTACATTTAACTTGCTATTCTTTTTTTTAGCTCCTTTAGGTGTATGGTTAGGGTCTGTATTTGAGACTGCTCTTGGTTCATGCAGCAGTCCTGTATTGCTATATACTTCCTATTTGATCTTTTTGCTGCATCCCAAAAGTTTTTGTTTTGTTTTGGTTTGGTTTGGTTTATTTGTTGTTTTTTACTACTGTGTGATCGTTTTCATTGGCTTACATGCATGTTTTTATTTCTTCTTTAATTTCCTGTTTAACCAATTCGTTCTTTAGAAGGATGTACTTTAACCCCCATGTATTTGTGATCTTTCCAAATTTTTGCTTATGGTTGAACTCAATTTTCATGGCATTTTGGTCAGAAAATATGCATAGTTTGATCTCAAACTTTTTGTGTTTGTTGAGGCTTGACTTGTGATGCAGTATGTGATCTATTCTAGAGAATGTTCCATATGCATTCAAAAAGAATGTTGTTGATTTTTCTGATTTAGGATGAAATGCTCTGAATATGTATGTTAAGTCTATCTGGTCCACTGTCTCATTCAAAGCCTTTTTTTTTAAAAAAAAAAAAAGCCTTTGTTTCCTTGTTCATATTCTGTTTAGATTATTTGTCCCATTGATGTAAGTGGGTGTTAAAGGCACTACTATTATTATATTATTATCAATGAGTTTCATTGTGTTTGTTATTAATTGATTTATGTATCTTGGTGCTCCCAAGTTGGCAGCATAAATATATAAAATATTTAAATCTTCTTGATGGATAGATCACTTTATTATGATATAGTACCCTTCTTCATCTCTCTTTAAAGTCTTTGGTTTAAAATCTACTAACCAATAAGATCCAACAATACATTAAGAAGATTATTCACCATGACCAAGTAGGATTTATCCCCCGGACACAAGACTGGTTCAACACTCATAAAACCATCAAAGTGATTCATCATATCAGCAAAAGAAAAACCAAGAACCGTATGATCCTCTCATTAGATGCAGAGAAAACATTTGACAAAATACAGCATCCATTCCTGATCAAAACTCTTCAGAGTGTAGGGATAGAGGGAACATTCCTCAACATCTTAAAAGCCATCTACGAAAAGCCCACAGCAAATATCATTCTCAATGGGGAAGCACTGGGAGCCTTTGCCCGAAGATCAGGAACAAGATAGTGATGTCCACTCACACCACTGCTATTCACCATAGTTCTGGAAGTCCTAGCCTCAGCTAGACAACAAAAGAGATTAAAGGCATTCAAATTGGCAAAGAAGAAGTCAAACTCTCCCTCTTCGTCAATGACATGATACTCTACATAGAAAACCCAAAATCATCCAACCCAAGATTGCTAGAACTCATACAGCAATTTGGTAGTGTGGCAAGATACAAAATCAAGGCCCAGAAATCAGTAGCATTTTTATACACTAAGAATGAGACTGAAGAAAGAGAAATTAAGGAGTCCATCCTATTTACAATTACACCCAAAAGCATAAGATACCTAGGAATAAACCTAACCAAACAGGTAAAGGATATATACCCTAAAAACTATAGAACACTTCTGAAAGAAATTGAGGAAGACACAAAGAGATGGAAAAATATTCCATGCTCATGGATTGGCAGAATTAAAATTGTGAAAATGTCAATGTTACCCAGAGCAATTTACACGTTTCATGCAATCCCTATCAAAATACCATGGACTTTCTTCAGAGTGTTAGAACAAATTATTTTAAGATTTGTGGGAAACCAGAAAAGACCCCAAATAGCCAGGGGAATTTTAAAAAAGAAAACCATAGTCAGGGGCATCACAATGCCAGATTTCAGGTTGTACTACAAAGCTGTGGTCATCAAGACTGTGTGGTACTGGCACAAAAACAGACACATAGATCAATGGAATAGAATAGAGAATCCATAAGTGGACCCTGAACTTTATGGTCAACTTATATTTGATAAAGGAGGAAAGACTATCCATTGGAAGAAAGAGAGTCTCTTCAATAAATGGTGCTGGGAAAATTGGACATCCACATGCAGAAGAATGAAACTGGACCACTCTCTTGCATCATACACAAAGATAAACTCAGAATGGATGAAAGATCTAAATGTGAGACAAGATTCCATCAAAATCCTAGAGGAGAACACAGGCAACACCCTTTTTGAACTCAGACAAAGTAACTTCTTGCAAGATACATCCCCAAGGCAAAAGAAACAAAAGCAAAAATGAACTATTGGGACTTCATCCAGATAAGAAGCTTTTGCACAGCAAAGGATACAGTCAACAAAACTAAAAGACAACTTACAGAATGGGAGAAGATATTTGCAAATGACATATCAGATAAAGGGCTAGTTTCCAAGATCTATAAAGAACTTATTCAACTCAGCACCAAAGAAACAAACAATCCCATCCTGAAATGGGCAAAAGACATGAGTATAAATCTCACAGAGGAAGACATGGACATGGCCAACATGCACATGAGAAAATGCTCTGCATCACTTGCCATCAGGGAAATACAAAGTGAAACCACAATGAGATACCACCTCACACCAGTGAGAATGGGGAAAATTAACAAGGCAGGAAACCACAAATGTTGGAGAGGATGTGGAGAAAAGGGAACCCTCATACACTGTTGGTAGGAATGTGATCTGGTGCAGCCACTCTGAAAACTGTGTGGAGGTTCCTCAAAGAGTTTAAAATAGACCTGCCCTACGACCCAGCAATTGCACTGTTGGGGATTTACCCCAAAGACTCAGATGCAATGAAATGCCGGGACACCTGCACCCCGATGTTTCTAGCAGCAATATCCACAATAGCCAAACTGTGGAAGGAGCCTCGGTGTCCATCGAAAGATGAATGCATAAAGATGTGGTCTATGTATACAATGGAATATTACTCAGCCATTAGAAATGACAAATACCCACCATTTGTTTCAATGTGGATGGAACTGGAGGGTATTATGCTGAGTGAAATAAGTCAGTCGGAGAACGACAAACATTATATGTTCTCATTCAGTTGGGGAATACAAATAATAGTGAAAGGGAATAGAAGGGAAGGGAGAAGAAATGTGTGGGAAATATCAGAAAGGGAGACTGAACATAAAGACTCCTAACTATTGGAAACGAACTAGGGGTGGTGGTAGGGGAGGAGGGCGGGGTGTGGGGGTGAATGGGTGATGGGCACTGAGGGGCCACTTGACGGGATGAGCAGTGGGTGTTGTTCTGTATATTGTCAAATTGAACAGCAATAAAAAGTAAATTTATTAGATAAAAAAAGAGAGAACAGCTGGAACGCTACAGAGAGAAGGGTTTTCACTTCCAGCACGGTGGAAAGGTGGGGAAAAAAATGAAAAAAACAAGTAGGGGAGCTGCCCCTGTGAGGAGCCAGGCTAAGACCTGGCGGTGAAAGCCTCCCAGGACAGGAAAGCCCAGCCCCAGAGAAGCAGGAGCTTTAAAAATCCGCACTGGATTCTTCCCAGACAGAGACATTAAGGCACTTAGCAGAGAACTTGGGCAGAATCGCAGGAGGGGCATTGGAGCCTCCAGTTTTCTGGAGTCACTAATAAACAAAGTGCACCCCAGGGGAGAGTGCACCACAGACTTTGGGCCAAGGGTGGTAAAGGGATCAAGCGCACGCCTGGCAGGACCTCCGAGGAAGCTCAGGGGTGGCTCCAGGAAGAGGGGGCTGCGTCCTGCTGCCTTCCGGAGCCACCACCTTGGGAGCTTGATTCCAGCAGTACAGGCCCTAGATCCCAGAGTGCTGAGTGCACACAGCCCAGAATCCTGTGTTCCCCAAACCACCCCCACCCCGGGACAGGCAGAGGCAGGGAGGGCACAGGACAGCGAGGACTCTCCTGCTGCCAGGTGCCCCAAGCTGTGCAGATAAGCACTCCCTGCCCCGGAGCATCTAGGCCAGTGAGGACTGGGAGCTGCAGTAGTTACAGTGGTTGCTGACTCCAGAGCTGGGGACATGGCCACCGCCAGTGTTACTCCTCCTTGTGTCACCATGTGCCTGGGATGAGCAGGGTCGCCAGGGAACAGGAGCCTCACAAGATAATCAGCTCCCACTGAGCCCAGCACCTGGCAGGGGGAGGGGCAACTCCCACAGTTGCTCACACCTGAGAATCAGCACAACAGGCCCCTCCTCCAGAAGACCAGCTGGAAGGACAGGGGAAGAGCAAGTTCTTGACCAAGCACTGGTAGAAAGTTCCAGGGGAAGTGGAGGGATTTACACTATATAGAACAAGAGGATATCCCTCCTTTTTCCCCCCTTTTTCCCCCCTTTTTCCAGTACAACTCGTTTTAATATCAGACTGTAAATTTCCATTTTTCTCTTTTCCCTCCTTAATTACAATATTTTGCCACCTCTTCATTTTTAAGATTCTTCCTTTTTTACTTTCATATTTCTACAATTAGAGGTCCTAGATATATTTTCCACTTCTAGATTCCCTTCAACATACTCAACTTAATTGGGGGAAATATACAAGATATGTTTTTGTTTGTTTGTTTGTTTTGTGCTTTTTGTTTTCTTTGCTTCGTTTTGTTCTACAATGGCAGAAGTTAATACCTTCTAAAACATAACCAGCATGCATCCAGAACCAAGTGGTATACTGTGCTGGTTCATTTTGTGAGATTCCTCATTCCCATTCTACCCCACTCTTTTATCTCATTTATATTTTGGTGGTCAATGTTGGGGGATCTCTACTAGTATTTCTGGTTTATATAAATTTGGGACTGAGCATCTTCTAACATACAAAACTTAACATCCTCAGAAACAAGAGTTTCACCCTCTAGAACCCCTCAGGTAGACTACATTCTCCCTCCACTACAACGTCTTTCCACAACCATCTCCCAGCACCCCCTTTTTTTCTTCTCCTTTCTTTTCTTTTTTCTTCCATTTTTAAATTCTCTCTTCCTCTTTAGGATTACTCCACTTTAATTTTTTACTACTTTGTTTTAATTTTTTTTCACTTTAGTGGTACTTTTGTTTTATTTTGTTCTGATTTTGTTTTCGATTTCTGGTCCGTGAATTCGGCAGAATCATCTAAGGTGAAATTCACTTAAGTCCGTGTTGGGATCCCTGGGTGGCGCAGCGGTTTGGCGCTTGCCTTGGGCCCAGGGCAGCATCCTGGAGACCCGGGATCGAATCCCACGTCGGGCTCCCGGTGCATGGACCCTGCTTCTCCCTCTACCTATGTCTCTGCCTCTGTGTGTGTGTGTGTGTGTGACTATCATAAATAAAAATTTAAAAAAAAAGTTCGTGTTTATATTTTTGATGCAGCCTGCTAATACAGACACTCTACACTGAGCAAAATGACTAGAAAGAAGTCTCCACAAAAGAATGAATCAGAAACAGTACTCTCTACATAGAGTTACAGAATTTGGATTAAATTTGATGTCAGAAATCCAATTCAGAAGCACAATTATAAAGCTACTGGTAGCTCTGGAAAAAAGCATAAAGGATTCAAGAGACTTCATGACTGCAGAATTGAAATCTAATCCAGCTGAAATTAAAAATCAATTAAATGAGATTGAATCCAACTTGCAGGTTCTAATGATGTACATTAATGACATAGAAGAAAGAGTGAGTGATATAGAACACCAGTTGATGGTAAAGAAGGAAGCTGAGGGAGAAAAGAGAAAAAACGATTAAAAGACCACGAGGAAAGTTTAAGGGAAATAAATGACAGGCTCAGAAGGAAAAATCTATGTTTAATTGGGGATCCAGAGGGCACGAAGAGTAACAGAGGGCCAGAAAGCATATTTGAACAAATCATAGCTAAGAAATTTCCTAATTTGCAGAGAGAAACAGGCATTCAGATCCAGAAGATAGACAGATCCCCCCCTAAAATCAATAAAAACTGTTGAACACCTCGACATTTAATAGTGAAACTTTCAAATTCTAAGATGAAGAGAAAATCCTTAAAGCAGCAAGAGACAAGAGATCCCTATCTTATATGGGGAGAAATATTAGATTAACAGCAGACTTCTCCACAGACACCTGGCAGGCCAAAAAAGGCTGGCAGGACATATTCAGGGTCCAAAATGAGAAGATCATGCAGCTAAGAATTCTTTATTCAGCAAGGCTCTCATTCAGAATAGGAGAGGTAAAGAGCTGCCAAGATAGGCAGAAACTGAAAGAATATGTGACCACCAAACCAGATCTCCAAGAAATATTAAGGGGGGCCTTGTAAAAGAAAGAGGAAGCCCAAAGAAATAATCCACAAAAACAGAGGCTGAGTAGGTATTATGATGACATTAAATTCATATCTTTCAATAATAAATAACTCTGAACGTGAATGGGCTTAATGATCCCATCAAAAAGCGCATGGTTTAGACTGGATAAAAGAGCAAGACCCATCTATTTTCTGTCTACAAGAGACTCATTTGAGACCTAAGAATACCTCCAGCCTGGAACCATTTACCATTCAAAGGGTCCTCCAAAGAGAGCAGGGGTAGCAATCCTCATATCAGATAAATTAAAGTTTATCCCAAAGACTTTTGTAAGAGAAGAAGAGGGACACTATAACATACTTCAATGATATATCCAACAAGAGGACCTAACAATCATGAATATTTACGCCCCTAATGTGGGAGCTGCCATGTATATCAATCAATTAAAAAACAAAATAAAGAAATACTTAGATAATAATACACAAATACCCAGAGACTTCAACACAGCACTTTCTGCAAATGACAGGTATCTTAAGCACAACATCTCCAAAGATAAAGAGCTTTAAATGATACACTGGACCAGATGGATTTCACAGATATTTACAGAACTTTACATCCAAATGCAACTGAATACACATTCTTCTCAAGTGTACATGGAACTTTTCCAGAAGAGACAACATACTGGGTCACAAATCAGGTCTTAACCGATACCAAAAGATTGGGATTGTCCCCTGCATATTTTCAGACCATAATGCTTTGAAATTAGAACTAATTCACAAGAAGAAGATTGGAAGGATTTCAAACACGTGGAGGTTAAGGACCATCCTGCTAAAATATGAAAGGGTCAACCAGGAAATTAGAGAAAAATAAAAAAGATTCATGGAAACTAATAAGAATGAAGATACAACTGTTCAAAATCCTTGGGATACATCAAAAGCAGTCCTGAGGAGGAAATACATCACAATACAAGCATCCATCCAAAAACTGGAAAGAACTCAAATGCAAAAGGTCACCTTGCACCTAAAAGAGCTGGAGAAAGAAAAACAGCAAATAGATCCTATACCTAGTAGAAGAAGAGAGTTAATAAAGATTCGAGCAGAACTCAATGAAATAGAGACCAGAGGAACTGTGGAACAGATTAACAAAACCAGGATTTGATTCTTTGAAAGAATTAATAAGATAGATAAACCATTAGCCAGGCTTATTAAAGAGAAGAGAGAAAAGACTCAAATTAATAAAATCCTGACTGAGAAAGGAGAGATCACCACCAATACCAAGGAAATACAAATGATCTTAAAAACTTATTATGAGCATCTTTACGCCAAAAAAAATAGGCATTCTAGAAGAAAAGGACGAATTTCTGGAAGACCACAAACAACCAAAACTGGAATAGGAAGAAATAGAAAACCTGAACAGGCCAATAACCAGGGAGGAAATTGAAGCAGTCATCAAAAACCTCCCAAGACACAAAAATCCAGGGCCAGTTGGCCTCACAGGGGAATTCTATCAAACGTTTAAAGAAGCAATACCTATTCTACTAAAGCTGTTCTGACGGATATAAAAAGGGACAGAATACTTCCAAACTCATTCAATGAAGCCAGCATCACCTTAATTCCTAAAACAGACAAAGACCCCACCAAAAAGGAGAATTATAGACCAATATCCCTGATGAAAACAGATGCAAAAACCCTCAAAAGATACTAGCCAATAGGATCCAACAATACATTAAGATGATTATTCACCATGACCAAGTGGGACTTATCCCTGGGATACAAGGCTGCTTCAACACTCATAAAGCAATGAATGTGATTGATCATATCAGCAAGAGAAAAAATAAGAACCATATGATCCTCTCAAAAGATGCAGAGCAAGTATCTGACAAAATACAGCATCCATTCCTGATCAAAACTCTTCAAAGTGTAGGGGTTGAGGGACCATTCCTCAGCATCTTAGAGGCCATATACAAAAAGCCTGCTGCAAATATCATTCTCAATGGGGAAACACTGGGAGCCTTTCCCCTAAGATCATGAATGAGACAGGGATGTCCACTCTCACTGCTGCTATTCAACATAGTACTGGAAGTCCTAACCTCAGCAATCCGACAACAAAAAGACATTAAAGGCATTCAAATTGGCAAAGAAGCAAACTCTCCCTCTTCACAGATGACATGATACTGTACATAGAAAGCCTAAGAGTCCACCCCATGATTGCTAGAACTCATACAGAAATTTGGCAGTGTGGCAGGATACAAAATCAATGCCCAGAAGTCAGTGGCATTTCTATACACTAAGAATGAGACTGAAGAAAGAGAAATTAAGGAGTCAATCCGATTTACAATTGCGCCCAAAAGCATAAATACCTAGGAATAAACCTAACCAAACAGGTAAAGGATCTATACCCTAAAAACTACAGAACACTTTTGAAAGAAATTGAGGAAGACACACAGAGATGGAAAAATATTCCTTGATCATGGATGGGAAGAATTAATTTTGTTAAAATGTCAATGCTACCCAGGACAATTTACACATTTAAGGCAACCCCTATCAAAATACCATGGACTTTCTTCAGAGAGCTGGAACAAATCATTTTAAGATTTGTGTGGATTCAGAAAAGACCCTGAATACCCAGGAGGATAGTGAAAAAGAAAACCAGCGATGGAGTATCTATCACAAGGCCAGATTTCAAGTTGTACTACAAAGCTGTGATCATCCCAACGGTGTGGTACTGGCACAAACATACACACTTAGATCAATGGAACAGAAAGAGAACCCAGAAATGGGCCTTCAACTCTATGCTCATCTAATCTTCGACAAAGCAGGAAAGACTAGCCACTGGAAAAAGGACAGTCTCTTCAATAAATGGTGCTGGGAAAATTGGACATCCACATGCAGAAGAAGGATACTGGACCATTACGTTACTCCATACACAAAGATAAACTCAAAATGGATGAAAGATCTAAATGTGAGGCAAGAATCCATCAAAGTCCTAGAGGAGAACCTAGGCAACACCATTTTTGATCGTGGCCACAGCAACTTCTTGCAAGATACATCCACGAAGGCAAAAGAAACAAAAGCAAAAATGAACTATTGGGACTTCATCAAGATAAGAAGCTTTTGCACAGCAAAGGATACAGTCAACAAAACTAAAAGACAACCTACAGAATGAAAGAAGGTATTTGAAAATGACGTATCAGATAAAGGGCTAGTATCCAAGATCTATAAAGAATTTATTCAACCCAACATCAAAGAAACAAACAATCCAATCCTGAAATGGGCAAAAGACACGAACAGAAATTTCACCAAAGAAGACATAGACATGGACCACAAGCACATGTGAAAATGTTCCGCATCACTGGCCATCAGGGAAATACAAATCAAAACCACAATGAGATACCACCTCACACGAGTGAGAATGGTGAAAACTAACAAGGCAGGAAACAACAAATGTTGGAGAAGATGTGGAGAAAGGGGAACCCTCTTGCACTGTTGGTGGGCATGTGAACTGGTACAGCTACTGTGGTAAACTATATGGAGGTTCCTCCAAGAGTTAAATATAGAGCTACCCTATGACCCAGCAATTGCAGTGCTGGGGATTTACCCCAAAGATACAGATGTAGTGAAAAACCAAGACACCTCTACCCCCAATGTTTATAGCAGCAATGTCCAGAATATCCAAACTGTGGAAGGAGGCACGGTGTCCATAGAAAGTTGAATGGACAATGAAGATGTGGTCTACATATACAAAGGAATATTACTCAGCTATCAGAAGAGACGAATATCCACCATTTGCGTCAACGTAGACAGAACTGGAGGGTATTATGCTGAGTGAAATAAGTCAATTGGAGAAGGACATACAGTATATGGTTTCATTCATTCAGGGAATATAAAAAATAGTGAAAGGGATTATAGGGGAAAGGAGAGAAAATGAGTGGGAAATATCAGAATGGGTGACAGAACATGAGAGACTCCGAATTCTGGGATACAAACAAGGGGTAGTGGATGGGGGAGGTGGGCGGCGGATGGGGTTACTGGGTGATGGGCACTGAGGGGGGCACTCGACGGGATGAGCACTGGGTGTTATAGTTTATGTTGGCAAATCCAACTCCATTAAAAAATATACAAAAAATATGATATGATATGCCAGATAGGATGATTTAATTTTCATATTTCTGCATATTTTAAAATATAAACAATATCTTGATGGACATTAATAGATATATGCATATAAATCTATGTTTATAGTTTATCTCACTCGCACATATGCTTCATTAAAATTATAGGGGCATTCTTTTACTCTTTTGTTTTATTGTTAATCTTCAAGTTTTTATGTGTTGGCTACTTATAAATAATATCAACCTACAGTTAGTTATAAGAAGTGATATCATTTTAAAAGTCAGGCAGCAACTTTGCATTTTAAAATCCATGAGTGTGTTTTATTGTCTGAAGTAAGTATCTGCTACTAAGTATTAAATATAGCATTTCCTTTCTTATCTCATCCTTTGATAATTTTTGGTGTATGAGGTATTTCAAAGAAAGATGTGAAACACTTAAATTTATTATTTTGCCCTAACAATTAGAGTATTTACTAAATATCCAAATTAAGGCATTTATTAAATTCCTTGAAGTCATACACATGAAGCTAATTTCAAACTAAATTCTCTGAGTCTTGTAGGCTTTAAATATGACATTATGATAATCCATCTTCTATTCCTTAAAAAGGACAAGGTGAACTCATAAATTAATACAGATGCATGATTATCATAATTTCATAAGGACAAAGAGAATACAATTTTGGCACATGGCTTGTTTGATATTTCTTGAAGCTGAACAATTTATTATCTTTTACACAGACAAGTCAGAAGTAATGAATGTTAATGAAAAAATGACATTTCCTCAAAGTTTTGTAGTTTATTCCTCAAAGACACAGTTCCTACAGTGGAGAATGTGACTGTGTTGTCACTTTACCAACAGATTACACATTGGCATAAAAAAATGTCTCAGCCCTTTCATAATGTGATACAGGTATTGCTTTTTAGTGATCAGAATACATATGAACAATTTTGCATTGAGGGCAGAACGAGAGTACCTAAATAGAATAGTAAAATCATAATAACTTGGATCTACAGTAAGATTATGAAGGCTTAAAACACTGAGGCGCCAATAATGCACTCTGAATAAGCCCTATATTTTTTCAGTTTCATAAATTTCCCATTTAATTTATGTAAAATATATTTTAATCTTGTACATTATACAGTTTATTTTATTCATAAGTATATATCCACCATAAAACGATAAAATTTATCATCCCCAATTATAACATACAGTGATATTGTTTCCTTTAGATTCTGTACCTTGATAGTGCTACTCATTTAACATGATTATGTTTCATCATGGAAGGGGGAGAAATACAAGAAGAAAGCATTTATGTCATATATAATTTTATTTTAATATCAAGTGTTACATTTTACTATCCATAATTTTGCCACTGAAATAATCATTTTGTATTTGTTTTTGTTTAATTAAATGATTTTTAAATTGGAAGTGCAATAGTTACACATAATACATATCTAATACTATGCTCTTGTGAATTTTTATTATTTTGAATTTTTTTATTTAAAGAAAATCTGTGAAGTGAAAACAGAGAATTCCTGTGTCAGTGTCACCAAAGTTACCCTAATGTTAACACTTTACATAACTGGTACATTTATGAAAACTGAGACATCAACACTACTAAAACACAACTATAGATGCTATTCAAATTAAACCAGCTTTTCCAATAATTTTCTTTCTCAAAACCAGAACCCAATTAAGGATACTGCATTGTATTTAGTTGTCATATCTTCTTTGTGTTTTTTAATCTGTGGCAATGTCTCACGAATTTGACACTTTTGAAGAGTACTAGTCAGAGGTATTTTCTAGAATGTCCTTTAATTTGTGTTTGTCTGGGTTTGTCTAGTGAATAGACTGTGGTTATCATTTTTGTGAAAGAGTAATGGAAGGGTGAAGTGCTTTTCTTGTTACATTATATCAGAGGGTACATAATATCCATATGACATCACCAGGGATATTATCCTTGAACACTTCCTTAAGGTAATTTATACCAGGTTTCTCCACTGTAAAATTACTCTTTTTCTCTTTTCATATTCTATCTTTTAGAGTCTAGTCTCCAAGTCTGATTTATAGATAGATGATAGAGATGATAGATAGATAGATGATAGATAGATAGATAGATAGATAGATAGATAGATAGATAATAGACAGATAATAGATTTTATCCGCTTTATTGGGACATAATTTACATACCATAAAAAATAGCAATTTAAATTACAATTTGGTAGGTTTCAGTGTATTCATAGAGTTGATGCAACCATCACCACAATACAACTTTGGAATATTTTTCTCACCCCAGAAACCTTATATCCATTAGCAGTCACCTCTGATTACTCCACCTCCCCTTGCTATAGGCAACCATCAATTGAATATCTGTCCCTACTGGTTTGCCTATTCTGGACAGTTATTATAAATGGAATGATTTATTTAGAGTCTTCTGCAATTGTCACTTTTCACGTAGCATACTTTCAAGGTTTATTCCTATTATAGCATGTGTATCTGTACTTCAGTCTCTGTTTTTTTTCCAGTTGTGATTTTAAAAATGACATAAAATGACATCTTAACCGTGTTTAAAGTTACAGTTCAGTTTAGTAGTGTTTTGTAGATCATTGTATGGGCAAACCACATACTGTTTAGCCATTCATTGCTCAATGGCTATTTTTTATATTCCCAACTTTTGGCTATTATGAATAATGCTGTTACACACATTGTTGGAAAACATTTTCAATTCTCTTTGGTGTATACCTAGAATTACAATTGCTAGATTATGTGTTTGACTTCTGAGGAATGGCCAAACTGTTTTCCAAAGTAGCTGCATTATTTTACACTCCCATCAAACAGTATGAAGTTTCCAGCTGCTCCACATCTGCCCAATACTTGTTATTATCTGTCTGTTTTGTATAGCAGTCAAGCAGGTGTGAGGTGATATTCTGTGTTTTTAACTTGCAGTTTTTAATGACTGATAATGTTGAGAATCTTTTTTTAAAGATTTCATTTATTTGAGGGAGAGAGAGAATGAGCAGGGGGAAGAGCAGAGGGAGAGGGATAAGCAGATTCTGCTGAGCGCAGAGCCTGGCATGGGGCTAAATCTCACAACACCAAGGTAATGACCTGTGCTGAAATCAAAAGTCAGATGCTCAACTGGCTGAGCCATTCTGCTGCCTCTGCTGAGCATCCTTTTATCTTTCTATTGGTCATTTGTATATTTTTTTCACTTTATAAATGTCTAATGAAATTCTTTACCCATATTTGTGGGTTGCTTTCTTTATTGTTGAGTTGTAGGAGTTTTCTATACCTTATGGGTACATTGCCTTATCATATTTATGATTTGAAAATATTTTTACCTAGTATTTTACTTATTTTTGTCATTCTTTGAATAGAGCTTTACTCAAAGCAAAAAAAATTTAAATTTGATAAAACCTAAATTTGTTGTTTGTACTTTTGTTAGCATTTCTATGAAAACATTGCCAAACACCAGATTACAATTTGTTCATTGTTTTAGATTTTGTGGTTTGGTCCCAACTGCAATAAAGTGAATATTACAGCTATAGACACTATTTGAATTTATTTGCTTTCCTACTACCTATAAATGTAGTGTTTATACTATATTGTAGTTTATTAACTATTCAATAACATTATGTCTAAAAACAATGTACATACCTGAATTTAAAAATACTTTATTTCTAAATAAATGTTAAACATTATCTCAGCATTCAGTGAGCTATATAATCTTCTCTGCTGGGTGCTTTTCCTCAATGTTGATGGCTGCTAACTGGTCAGGATAGTAGTTGCTGAAGATTAGGGTGGCTGTGGCAATTTCTTAAAAGCAGACAACAGTGAACTTTGCCACATTGATGGATTTTTTCCCTTTCATAAACCATTTATCTGTAACATGCAGTGCTTTTTGATAGCATTTTACCCAAAGTAAAACTTCTTTCAAAATGGAAGTCAATCATCTAAAACTCTGCTTTTGCTTTATCAACTTTATTAATATTAATGTAATATTCTAAATGGTTTGATACCATTTCAACAATCTTCACAGCATTTTCACCAGGAGTAAGCTCCAACCCAAGAAGCCATTTGCTTTTCTAATCCATAAAAAGCAAATCCTCATCAATTAAAGTTTCTTTTTGTTGGAGTTCAATTTGTCAACATATATCATAACACCCAGTGCTCATCCTGACAAGGGCCCCCCTCAGTGCCCATCACCCAGTCACCCCAAACCCCCACCCACCTCCCCTTCCACTACCCCTTGTTCATTTCCCAGAGTTAGGTGTCTCTCATGTTTTGTCACCCTCACTGATATTTTCACTCATTTTCTCTCCTTTCCTTTTATTCCCTTTCAGGAATTTTTATATTCCCCAAATGAATGAGACCATATAATGTTTGTCCTTCTCTGATTGACTTATTTCACTCAGCAAAATACCCTCCAGGTCCATCCATGTCGAAGCAAATGGTGGGTATTTGTCATTTCTAATAGCTGCGTAATATTTCATTGTATATATACCACAGCTTCTTTATCCATTCATCTTTCGATGGGCACCGAGGCTCCTTCCACAATTTGGCTATTGTGGACATTGCTGTTGTAAACATCGGGGTGCAGGTGTTCCGGTGTTTCACTGCATCTGTTTCTTTGGGATAAATCCCCAGCAGTGCAATTGCTGGGTCATAGGGCAGGTCTATTTTTAACTCTGAGGAACCTCCACACAGTTTTCCAGAGTGGCTGCACCAGTTCACATTCCCACCAACAGTGCTATTGAAACATATTAATTTAGTGTCATCATTATACCTATTCAGTCCCTGTTTTTGCAGATTGTTCCCTTGAACTTCCACTTTCTATTACAGAATCCCCCTTAGTATTTCTTGCAGAGCTGGCTTGGTGGTCACATATTATTTCAGTTTCTGCCTATCTTGGAAGCTCTTTATCTCTCCTTCGATTCTATTCTGAATGAGAGCCTTGCTGGATAAAGTATTCTTGGCTGCATGTCCTTCTCTTTTTTCTTTTTTTTAATAAATAAATAAATTAATTAATTAATTTTTATTGGTGTTCAATTTACCAACATACAGAAAAACACCCAGTGCTCATCCCGTCAAGTGTCCCCCTCAGTGCCCGCCACCCACTCCCCCCCACCCCCCGCCCTCCTCCCCTCCCACCACCCCCAGTCCGTTTCCCAGAGTTAGGAGTCTCCATGTTCTGTCTCCCTTTCTGATATTTCCTACCCATTTCTTCTCCCTTCCCTTATATTCCCTTTCACCATTATTATTTATATTCCCCAAATGAATGAGAACATATAATATTTGTCTCTTCAATAAATGGTGCTGGGAAAATTGGACATCCACATGCAGAAGAATGAAACTGGACCACTCTCTTGCATCATACACAAAGATAAACTCAAAATGGATGAAAGATCTAAATGTGAGAGAAGATTCCATCAAAATCCTAGAGGAGAACACAGGCAACACCCTTTTTGAACTCAGACAAAGTAACTTCTTGCAAGATACATCCACAAAGGCAAAAGAAACAAAAGCAAAAATGAACTATTGGGACTTCATCAAGACAAGAAACTTTTGCACAGCAAAGGATACAGTCAACAAAACTAAAAGACAACCTACAGAATGGGAGAAGATATTTGCAAATGACGTATCAGATAACGGGCTAGTTTCCAAGATCTTAAAGAACTTCTTATACTCAACACCAAAGAAACAAACAATCCAAACATGAAATGGGCAAAAGACATGAACAGAAATCTCACAGAGGAAGACATAGACATGGCCAAAATGCACATGAGAAAATGCTCTGCATCACTTGCCATCAGGGAAATACAAATCAAAACCACAGTGAGATACCACCTCACACCAGTGAGAATGGGGAAAATTAACAAGGCAGGAAACCACCAGTGTTGGAGAGGATGCGGAGAAAAGGGAACCCTCTCACACTGTTGGTGGGAATGTGAACTGGTGCAGCCACTCTGGAAAACTGTGTGGAGGTTCCTCAAAGAGTTAAAAAATAGATGTGCCCTAGACCCAGCAATTGCGCTGTTGGGGATTTACCCCAAAGACTCAGAGGCAATGAAACGCCGGGACACCTGCACCCTGATGTTTCTAGTAGCAATGTTCTCAATAACCAAACTGTGGAAGGAGCCTCGGTGTCCATCGAAAGATGAATGGATAAAGAAGATGTGGTTTATGTCTACAATGGAATATTACTCAGCCACTAGAAACAACAAATACCCACCATTTGCTTCAACGTGGATGGAACTGGAGGGTATTATGCTGAGTGAAGTAAGTCAATCGGAGAAGGACAAACAGTGTATGTTCTCATTCATTTGGGGAATATAAATAACAGTGAAAGGGAATATAAGGGAAGGGAGAAGAAAAAGACTCCTAACCGAGGAAACGAACTAGGGGTGGTGGAATGGAGGGGGGCGGGGGGTGGGGGTGAATGGGTGATGGGCACTGAGGGGGGCACTTGACGGGATGAGCACTGGGTGTTATTCTGTATGTTGGTAAATTGAACACCAATAAAAAATTTATTTAAAAGATAATAATAACTGAAAACCTCTTTTCTATGATAGTCACACAGAGAGAGAGAGAGAGAGAGAGAGAGAGAGCGCAGCAGAGACACAGGCAGAGGGAGAAGCAGGCTCCATGCACCAGGAGCCTGACGTGGGACTCGATCCCGGATCTCCAGGATCGTGCCCTGGGCCATAGGCAGGCGCTAAACCACTGTGCCACCCAGGGATCCCTGAAAACCTCTTTAAATTGAGTAAGAAAACAGACATCCAAGTCTAGGAAGCAAAGATATACCCTAGCAATATGAACTGAAAGAAGACCACACCAAAACATATAGTAATTCAAATAGCAAAAAGTAAAGACAACGAGAATTTTAAAAGCAGCAAAAGAAAAAAAAATACTTAAAAGAAAAACCCCATGAGGCTATCAGCTAATTTTTCAGAAGAAACTGCAGGCCAGAAGATAGTGGCATGTTAAAAAAAAAAATGCAACCAAGAATGCTCCACCCTGCAAAGTTAACATTTAGAATAGAAGAAAAAAAAAAGTTTCCTGAGCAAAAGTTACTTTTCACCTCAGAAGAAATTTTAAAGTGGATTCTTTAAGTGTAAAGAAAAGGCCATAACTAGAAATAGGTTATAAAAGGGAAAAAATCAGAGGTTATATAGAAAAATATATAGAAAATATAGTAGGTTAATCACTTGTAAAACCAGTATAGAGGTTAACACCAAAAAGTAGTTAAAATAAACTACATCTACCAAAATTAGGCAAGGGATACATAAACTTTTTTTTAAAAAATGTAAAATAAGATATCACATACATAAAATATAGAGGGAATAAAAGTTGAATGCTTTTAGAATGGGTTTGAACTTAAGTGAACATACTTAATATGGACTTCTATATGCTTAACATATTATATATGAACATGATGATGACCACAAATCAAAAACTTTTAATAGAACCAGAATCAATAAAGAAAAAGGAAACCAAGCATAACACTAAAGAAAATCATCAAACCACATCAAAGACAGCAAGAGAAGAAACAACAGAACTATGAAAAACAAATTAAAAACAACAAAATGGCAATGAGAACATACCTATCAATAATTAATTTAAATGTAAACGGACTAAAATCTCTAATCAAGAGACATAAGGTGACCGAATGGATAAAATATTAATTAATGAATTTTTATTAAAAAAAAGACTTATATAAATGTTGCCTACAAAAGACTAACTTCAGCCCTAATCCATATATACTGAAAGTGAAGGGATAGAAAAATATGTACCATGCAAATGGAAGCAAAACAAACAAATAAAAACAAGAACAAAGCTGTGATAGCAATACTTATATTAAACAAAATAGATGTTAAAACCAAGACTATAGCAAGAGATAAAGAAAAGTAGTACATAATGGTAAAAAAAAATCAATCTAGCAAAAGAATACAATTATAAATATCTATACAACCAAAATTGGAGCACCTGAACACATAAAGTAAATATTAGTAGACATAAAGAAGGAAATTGACAGTAATACAATAATAGTAGGAAACTTTAACACCCTACTTACATCAATGGATAGATTATCCAGATACAAAGTCAACAAGTAAATTAGCTTTGAATGACACATTAGACCAGATCAGCCTAATAGAGATATATACAGAACATTCTGTGCAAAACCAGCAGACATTCTATTCAAGTTCTTATGGAACATTCTTCAGGATAGGTTACATGTTAGGTCACAAAACAAGTCTTCACATTTAAGATTTTTTTAAAGATTTCATTTATTTATTAATGAGAGACACACACACAGAGAGAGAGAGAGAGATGTAGAGACACAGGCAGAGGGAGAAGCGGGCTCCATGCAGGGAGCCCGACGCAGAACTCGATCCTGGGACTCCAGGATCATGCCCTGGGCTGAAGGTGTGCTAAACTGCTGAGCCACCAGGGCTGCCCCACATTTAAGATTAAAATTATATCAAGCATTTTTTCTGACCACAACAGTATGAAACTAGAAATGAATTACCAAAAAAAAAAAAAAAAACAAGAAAAAAGTATACACATGAAGGCTAAACCAACAATGTGCTAATAAACAATGGGTCAACGAAAAAATCAGAGGAAATAAAAAAATACATGGACAAGTGAAAAGGGAAGCACAACAGTTCAAGATCTTTGGAATGCAGCAAATACAGTTCTAGGAAGGAAGTTTATAGCAATACATACCTAACTCAAGAAACAGGAAAAAATATCAAATAAACAACTTTACACCTAAAAGTGCTAGAAAAAGAACAAATCCCAAAGCTACTAGAAGTGAGAAAATAATAAAAATCATAGTGAAAATAAATGAAATAAAGACTAAAAAACAATAGAAAAGATCAATGAAACCAAGAGCTGGCTCTTTGAAAAGATAAATGAACTGATAAATCTTTAGTCAGACTCATCAGAAAAAGGAGAGAAGGCTCAAATAAATCAATCAGAAATCAAGGAGGATAAATAACAAGTGAGATCACACAAATATGAAGGATATAAGAGAATAAACTGGGCAACCTAGAAGCCATGGATAAATTCCTAGAAACATAAAATCTTCCAAAACTGAATCAGGAAGAAATTGAAAATTTGGACAGACTGATCATGAGTAATTAAATTGAATGATTAATCAAAAAAACTCCCAACAAATAAGAGTTCAGGATGAGATGGCCTCACAGATAAATTCTACCAAACATTTAAAGAAGAGTTAATATTTGTTTGTTCTCAAACTATTCCAGAAATTAGAAGAGGAAGGAAAACTTCCAAATTATTCTATGAGGCCGTTATCTGGATACCAAACGCAGATAAAGACACAATAGAAAAAGAGAACTATGGGCCAATATCTCTGATGAACATAGATGCAAAAAACCCTTACCAAATATTAGGAAATCACATTTAACATGCATGAAAAGGCCCTTTTACCATAATCAAGTGGAATTTATTCCAGAGATGAAAAGTAATTCAATGTTGACACATCAGTTAATAGGATATATCACATTAAAAGGGGAAAGATAAAAACCATATAATCATCTCAATAGTTGTGGAAAACACACATAACATAATACATTTGTTCAACAAAGTAGATTCAGAGGGAGTACATATGAATATTAAAAAGGTCATATTTTAAAAAACCCACAGGTAACATCATGCTCAATGGTGAAATACTGAAAACTTTTATTCTAAGATCTGGAACAAGACAAAGATGCCACTCTCAGC
Organism: Vulpes lagopus; assembly: GCF_018345385.1. Taxonomy (NCBI): domain Eukaryota; kingdom Metazoa; phylum Chordata; class Mammalia; order Carnivora; family Canidae; genus Vulpes; species Vulpes lagopus. The sequence continues at coordinate 68,810,692 of NC_054848.1, read as the reverse complement.
ACTCTATTCAATATAGTACTGGAAGTCATAGCTACAGTGATCAAACAAGAACAAGAAATTAAAAAGCATCCAAATTGGCAAGGAAAAAAAAAAAAGAAAGAAAAAAAAAGAAAAAAAAATTGGCAAGGAAAAAGTAAAACCACTGCTATTTGCAGATGACATGATACATGATATAGGATTTTATATATATAAGCCCAGATTCCACCAAAAAAAAAAAAAACTATTCGAACTGATAAATGAATTCAGTAAAGTTATAGGATATAAAATTTACATGCAGAAATATTTTGCATTTCCATACACTAATAATGAAGTAGCACAATGAGAAATTAAGAATATAATCACATTTGAAATTGCACCAAAAAAATAGCTAGGAACAAATTTAACCAAGGAAGTTAAAGACTTATGCTCTGAAAACTGTTAAGATATTGATGAAAGTAATTGAAGACAACACAAAGAAATGAAAATTCACACCATACTCATGGGTTAGAAAAATCAGTATTGTCAAAATGGCCATACTACCCAGAGCAATCTACAGATTCATTGTAATCTTTATCATATTACCGATAACATTTTTCACAAAACTAGTACAAATAATCCTAAAATTTGGGCAGCCCGAGTGGCTCAGCCGTTTAGCACCACCTTCAGCCCAGGGTGTGGTCCTGGAAACCCAGGATCGAGTCCCACGTTGGGCTCCCTGCATGGAGCCTGCTTCTCCCTCTGCCTGTGTCTCTGCCTCTCTCTCTTCTGTGTCTCTCATGAATAAATAAATAAAATATTTTAAAAAAAGACCCCCAACTTACTTTTTAAAAAATCCTAAAATTTGTATAAAACACCAAAAATAATCTTGACAAAGAACAAGGCTGGAGTTATCACAATCCCATATTTCAAGACAAACTTCAAAGCTACAGTAATCAAAACACTAGTACAAAAATAGGCACACAGATCAATAAAGTAGGATAGAAATCCCAGAAATAAACCCACATATATATGACCATTCAATCTATGACAAAACAGGGAAGAAGATTCAATGGGGGTAAAGACAGTCTTGTCAATAAATTGCTCTGGGAAAATGAGACAACTACATGCAAAAGAATGAAACTGGAGCACTTATTACACCATATACAAAAAAAATGCAAACTAGATTAAAAACCTAAATATGAGACTTGATACCATGAAAGTCCTAAAAGAAAATGTAGGCAACAATCTCTCAGAAATAGACCCCAGCAACATTTATGTGGATGTATCTCCTCAGGTTAAGAAAACAAAAGCAAATTAAAGTATTAGCACAACACCAAAACAAAAAGGTCTTGCAGAGTGAAGGAAACTGTCAACCAAATGAAAAGGCAATCCACTGAATGGGAGAAGATATTTGTAAATGATGTATCTAATAAAGGGTTAGCATCCAAAATATATAAAGAATCTATACAATTCAACACCAAAAAAAAAACAGATTAAAAAATGAGCAGAGGACCTGAATAGATATATTTTCAAAGAAGACATACAGTTTACCAACACACATGAAAAGATGCTCCACATTGCTAATGATCAGGAAAATCCCAATCAAAATCACAATGAGATATTACCTCATGCCAGTCAGAATGACTAGTATGAAAAAGACCAAAAAAAATGATAAATGTTGATGAGGATGCAGAGAAAAGTGAACCCTTGTGCACTGTTGGTGGGAATGAAAATTGGTACACAGTAAGATACCGCTTTGCACCTTGTCACAGTGGATAAAATAAGAAAACACAAGAAACAACTAGTGCAGGTGAGGATGTAGATAAAAAGAAACACTTGTGCACTGTTGGTGAAAATGCAAACTGGTGCAGCCACTGTGGAAAACACTATGTATGTTCTTCAAAAAATTAAATGTAGAAATGCCATATGATCCAGTCATCCCACTACCAGGTATTTAACCAAAGAAAACAAAAAAACTAATTTGAAAAGATATATGCACCCCTCTTTATTTTAGCATTATTTATAATAGGCATATGTTATCAACCTAAGTGTCTCTCAATAAATAAAGAGATAAGGAAGATGTGGTATATGTATACAACCAAATATTACTTAGCCAAAAAAAGAATGAGATGTTGCAATCTGCAACAACATGGATGGACCTAGAAAGTATTATGCCAAGGGAACTAAGTCAGAGAATGAGAAATACTATATGATTTCACTTATATGTTAAATCTAAAAACAAAACAAACAAAAAAATCACAAAAACATACTCTTAAATACAGAAGACAAACTGGTAGTTGCCAGAGGGAAGGTGAATGGGGGGATGGGAATAGTAGATAAATGAGATTAAGATATACAAACTTCCATTTGTAAAATTAATATGTCACAGAGATGAAAAGTACAACATAGAGAATATAGTCAATAATATTGTAATGCCATTGTATAGGAAAAGGTAGTGACTATACTTACCATGGTAAGCACTGAGTATTATATATAATTATTGAATCACTCTCTTATATGCCTCAAAATAATATAGCATTGTATCCTAATTATACTTTCATACTAATAATAACACCTTCACTTTTTTCACAACCACAAACAAGTTCCCACAACTATTAGATACTTACTATTCCTAAATAGCATTTATCAGAGGATTCCTAAAAACTAATGGGAAGGAAAGATACAAAATGAAAACACATGCAATTCATGCACTTTCACCTGAATGACCCTATAAACATTACGTACTCAAACTCACACAAGAAATGTTGACCACAATATAAAAAGGCTAAAGCATTAATAACATTTAAAACACACACACACACAAAGAGCATACTGCTAGTATAGATGGTGTGTCAAAATTAAAGATCAGTGGTGAGGTTCTTTACATAACAATTTAGATTTTTCTGACTGATTTAAGGAAAATTTATTTTTTGAATATAATTTCTACGTGGCCAAAATATCAAAGGACTGTAAATTACATTTTGAGATAAAAGCATATGAAGTGAAATAAATTATTGTTTTAAATAACAATGGGACAACATGTCAGGTCCATCCTCAAATATGTAGATAATAAAGGTATAGGTGTGTATACACAGAGTGCAAATAGTTTTGGAGCATTCAAAATATTCTGGGGCATTTGAAAACTTTGTTGGCACAATAAAACAATATGCATTTGAACTAATTGTATAAGCTCCATAATTAAAGAAATTTGTTTTCTGTTAAGCTTAACTTATACAGATTCACATGTAATCAGACATTATAATTTGGCAAAGAAAATGCATATTATTTACAAGTTCACAAAGCATGTAAATGGATTATTTTGTTAGGTATGTAAACAACATAGGCAACTTATAATCTAATTTGAATAAAAAATATAGAAAATTAGAATTGTATCTTGAATGCCTCCTCAGACAAAATATTGAATATGTTTAAACTGTAAAAGAATAAAAATGAATAATTAAATCTGGAGGTAATATAAAAGTAATTACATTAAGTCAAAAATGACTATAAGGTCATGTTAAATTTTCTATCTAAATATTAATTACAAAAAAAAAATAAATAAATATTAATTACATGTAACTTGGAAAAAACATCCAGTTTCAGTTATACAAGATACCAAACTGACTGAATACCTTTTAAAAATATCAGTTCATGTTAAACATACTAAAAATGTGTTTGAAACAGTTGAAATCGCAATGTTTATGAGAAATGAAAAGGCTAAGACTTCTTAAAACAAACACAAATCAGCAATTTGTTTTTAAAATGAAATATACATGATTATGGTTTATATTGTTTTATACTGTACCTTTCTTTAGTCCAGGAATGAAAGCTAGAAAAAGAGTTTAATAAAGTTAAAAACAATAAATATTTTGTCTTATTCACAACATGTTATATTAATTTAACTAAACAAATATAAATTGTAATGTATTGCAATGTACTTTCAACTTCACTTGGTAAAGAATGTGACAACTGAGATAGATAAGGTAGAAAATGGATAACTCATAAAATCTGTCGCTTATAATGATTTCTTTTCCTTAAAATCAGACCAAGCCTATGCTATTTGCTGGCCTCTTCAGTAGTGATTAGTCCATTCCCAAAAGGGAATATATTTTTGAACTCAAAATTTTGTAAGAACTCAGTGGATTTTCTAGTTTTATTGCCAGTGATAGCAAAGTAGAGTTCTCTATTGAAATTTTCTCATGGGGGATCCCTGGGTGGCGCAGCAGTTTGGCGCCTGCCTTTGGCCCAGGGCGCGATCCTGGAGACCCGGGATCGAATCCCACATCAGGCTCCCGGTGCATGGAGCCTGCTTCTCCCTCCGCCTGTGTCTCTGCCTCTCTCTCTCTCTGTGACTATCATAAATAAATAAAAATTAAAAATTTAAAAAAAAAAAGAAATTTTCTCATGGAACCTCCTACAGGAAATGGAATATAAAGAAGAACATTGTTTTTGACTTAACAGATTGCTCTGCCTCCAAATGTGCTCCAATGCAGAAAAAAAAGAGTAATAGGAAGAAACAAAAATCAACAGACACTAATATGAGGATGACCCAATAGATGTATTCTTAACTTGATTAAGACACTTTATCTATAATACAGCTATTTTCACAACTACAATTTATTTCTCACAATTAGAGTGCTAGGGATTAGAGATCATTATCATTATTTCCCAGGAAAATAAATTTAGGCTTTGCATTATGGACTTCCTCGAAAACGCTAAGATCATGCTTGATCTGGGGATAAAACTGGAGGGTATTATGCTGAGTGAAATAAGTCAATCGGAGAAGGACAAACAGTGTATGTTCTCATTCATTTGGGGAATATAAATAATAGTGAAAGGGAATATAAAGGAAGGGAAAAGAAATGTTGGGAAATATCAGGAAGGGAGACAGAACATAAAGACTCCTAACTCTGGGAAATGAACTAGGGGTGGTGGAAGGGGAGGAGGGTGGGTGTTGGAGGGGAATGGGTGACGGACACTGAGGCGGACACTTGACGGGATGAGCACTGGGTGTTTTTCTGTATGTTGGTAAATTGAACACCAATAAAAATTAATTTAAAAAAAAGTCGATTTTTATTTTTTTTAATTTTTATCTATTTAATTTTTAAAAGACTTTATTTATTCATGAGACACACACACACACAAAGGCACAGGCAGAGGGAGAAGCAGGCTCCACACAGGGAGCCTGACGTGGGACTCTACCCTGGGTCTCCAGGATCACGCCCTCGGCCAAAGACGCCGCTAAACTGCTGAGCCACCAGAGGTGCCGAAAAGTCAATTTTTAAATAAAATAATTATATGTTTATAGACACTTGGATATATGCTGACCTGGACAATTATCAAAATTATTCTTTGTTAAAATTTTAAGATCAACAGTAAAAATGATTTTCTGATGTATTTAATAATATGTATATAAATATGAAAAACTTTTGGGCAGCCCGGGTGGCTCAGCGGTTTAGCGCTGCCTCCGGGTGATCCTGGAGACCCGGAATTGAGTCCCATGTCAGGCTCCCTGCATGGAGCCTGCTTCTCCCTCTGCCTGTGTCTGTGCCTATTTCTCTCTTTTTTCATGAATAAATAAATAAAATCTTTAAAATAAATAAATAAACATAAAAACTTTAAAGATCAATATTTTGAACCTCTTTAAAAATTGGTTTTGAATAAAATTAGAATATTATTGAGTAAGGAAAAGCTTAGGTTATAGGCAGGGAGAGATAGGAGGCCCCTGACTGTCCTGAATAAGCTCAGAGAAGGCTACATGACCAGGTTCACAGAACTCCCTATTGTAGGGAAATGCTGAGGTGTGCAAAACTAGAGTTAAGGGAACAAACCAGATCACCTGGCCCTGAACGTTAAGGAGTATTGTTTTTTTTTTTTTTTTTTTTTTTTTTTTTTGTCAGCTACATTGTAATCACAGAAAATGACCAGACCTCAAAGAAGAAGGCAATAAGGATATTATCAATAGTCCTATCCAAATCAAGATGGCACAAGAATCTCAAGGTCACAAGCTTCCTAGTCAGTTCTCAGTAAAAGACTGCCACTAAAAGCCTACAGTGGCAACCCATTTAGGATCCCTCACTCTAAAGAGCTCTTTTCTCTCCTTTCTGTTCTCACTTTTGCTTAATAAACTTTCATTTCACTTCACCCTTTGTTGTTCATGAAATTCGTTCTTTGACACCATGAGACAAGATCCCTGCAATTCTGTAATATTATGAAACCCAAGATATATGAAATGCTTAGAAGGAATAGGTCAGAGATAGAAAAAGTGAAGGTGAAAGCAATATCTTTATACAAAGATAATGATTAATGAAAGAGCGTTGCCTACTTTAAGTGCCATTGGCATATACACAGCACATCAATTTTTTTAATATAAAACATTTCATCCATAAGAAGTGCAACTGAATGATAACACTAGCTGAAGTATATGTATATTTAATAAAAACAGTGCTTTCACAAGACACTTTGGGTAGAATCAGTCTTTGAAATAAAATTCTACAACACTCAGCTCTTCAAAAAATGATTATACTTCAGTGATAATTATCACACAGACACAATATTCTAATTTATTGTTGGAATTAATAATCAACTCTGGTAATACATAAACATAGAATTTTCAAATAAAATAATGTGAAAAAGAAAGGCAGCTTTAGGCAAAGAGGTAATGTGCTTGCTTTCATTTTTAAGACTAATTTTAATGTGGTCTAAATATTAGTTCTCAAAATATTTTCTAATTTGGTAATTAAAAAATCAGAAAAAAATAAAATGGATCTTGACTTATTTCTAAGGGTCAAGAGGTATGAATGAAGGAAGCAAAACAGATGAGATGACAACAATGAAAAAGAAAACAAACACATTTTAAAAACATATCCTAGGAGTTGTTTAGCTCTTAAGCTGAAAAATAAAAATTGATTTACAAACCATTACAATCAAATATTGATAAAATTTTGTTTAACAGTGTATGTTCTCATTCATTTGGGGAATATGAATAATAGTGAAAGGGAATATAAAGGAAGGGAAAAGAAATGTTGGGAAATATCAGGAAGGGAGACAGAACATAAAGACTCCTAACTCGGGGAAACGAACTAGGGGTGGTGGAAGGGGAGGAGGGCGGGTGTTGGAGGGGAATGGGTGACGGGCACTGAGGTGGACACTTGACGGGATGAGCACTGGGTGTTTTTCTGTATGTTGGTAAATTAAACACCAATAAAAGTTAATAAAAAAAAATTTTTGTTTAAAATTCAGGGCCATAAGCAGACTCTGCATAAAATTTCCAATACTAATTCTGAAGAGGCACACACTCATGACATGAAATGATGAAAAACTGAAACCATTTCCCTCTCTAATATACAGAGGAAGAGTTAAGATGGCAGAGATCTAAGAGGACCTTATGCTTTTGTTTCTCTAGAACATAGCTAGATATCTACCAAATCATTCTAAACACCCATGAAATTGACCTGAAGACTGAGAGACCAAACTGCACAACTAAAGGGAGAAAAGAGGCAGCATCATGAAAGGTAGAAGGTGCAGTGATGTGATTTGGGGGAGAAAAGAATCCCACGTGCTGCAGAGGGGAGAGAGCCCTGATCAGGGAGAAATGAGAGATAGGTAGGGAGAAAGAGAGAGAGACAGAGAGACAGAGAGAGACAGAGAGAGATGGGGGAGATAACGCATCATACAAGGTATTGCACAAGAAAAATACTTCACCAAAACCACTGACTGGGAAAAGAAGAAAGGCTGATTATTGCAAAATTTTACAAACAGAGCTGAAAATCTGAAGCTTTAAAAGTCAGCACCATCACCAGTGTCAAGCCTGACAAGTATAGTATTGCTCCTGTGGAGAAGAAGGGAAGAGGCAGAGGAACATGCTGGGAGAGATACATTTCCCCTTCTTGAAGTGTATTTGGGAGAGGGAACACTGCCTTTCAGGGACAAAAGAGCCAGCAGGCACTATTAAGCTGCCCCATTCATTATCATACAAGCAGAGACACCTGCTGAGGACAGCTATCCTGGATAATGTTTTTTTCCTGTGCTTTGCCATAAACTCCAAACCCCTGTGCAGTCATGCAATTGCTTTTTTGGGACAAACCAGTATCAGCCACAGCCTGAGGAGGCCCTACCCCAGAGGATCAGTGTAGGTCCATGTCATGCTGGGTCCTTAAAATTTGGAGTTGTAAAACCCAGGCATGAGATACAACACAGGAGCATGGCACCACTGCCAGAAGGTGGATAGTGTTGACACAGAAAGGGTGAAGGCAGGGATCTGACAGAAGCCTGAGACATAAGAGAGGAGGGATTTTGCTCTTTTGTGAAGGCTTCTTGAATAGCAGTGGGTGAGGACTCCCATCTCCAGGGAAGAGAGGGGGCTGAAGCCATTTTCACCCCTCCTATCAGAATGAATGGGCTTTAGTGAGTAGCACAGAACACAGTGGAAGCTCTAGATGCTTGCATGCACTCTGCACGTGCCTTTTTTACTGAGGTAAGTATGACTGAGAGCCAGATCAGCTGCAGGCCCCTCCATCAGAGGACGAGCACAAACCTTGCACACACAGGTCTACTGATCATAGAGTGCTACAGAGCTTCAGCTTTAGTGCATATAGGACCAGGCACAGGCTTTCTTAACACACAAAAGACAGAAATCAAAATAAAATGACAAGATGGAGGCATTCATCCCAAAAGAGAGAATAAGAAGAGGTCATGGTCAGGGATCTAATCAAAATAGATATAATATGCTTGACTAGAACTTAAAACAAGAATTATAAGGATAATAGCTGGGTTTGAGAAAAGCATAGAAGAATCCAGAGATACTTTTTACTACAGAAATAAAAGACCTAAAACCTAGTAAGGTTGAAATAAAAATGCTATAAATCAAGATGCAAAACCAAATGGATATAATTTGTACAGTATGGAAGAAGCAGAGAATGAGTAAGTGGTGTAGAAGATAAAATTAGGGAACATAATGAAGCTGAAGAGGGAAAGAAAAATATTAGACCATGAATGTAAACATAGGGAACTCAGTGACTCCATAAAATATAATAATGTTAGTATCAAAGAAATCCAAGAAAAAGAAGACAGGGAAAAGCAGCAGATGGTTTATAGGATGAAATCATAGCTGAAAAATTCCCTAGTCTGCAGAAGGAAACAAACATCCAAATTCATAAGGCATGGAGTACTCCCATAAAAATTAACAAATGTCACCCAACACCAAGACATATCATAAATTTGCAAAATACAGAGTTAATCCTGAAATCAGTAAGGGAAAAAAATCATCAACCTACAAGGGAAAGCAAAGAAAGGTCATAGCAGTTGTCTCCACAGAAATCTGTAAGGGCAGAAGAGATTGGCAATGATATGTTCAACATATTGACTGGGAAATATATGCAAATAAGAACATTTTATCCATCAAGGCTGCCACTCAGAAAAAAAGGAGAGACAGTTTCCCAGAAAAGGAAAGATAAGGGAATTCATCACCACTAAACTACCTCTAAAAGAAATATTAAAGGGGACTCTTTCAGAGGGAAAAAAGGAGCAAAACAATGAAGACTAAAAAGGAAGAGAAAAATCTCCAGAAACAATTTTACAGGTAATACAATGCACTAAATTCATATCTATCAATAACCACTCTGTATGAAAATGGACTAAGTGCGCTAATCAAAAGACATAGGCTATCAGAATTGATAATAAAAAAGATCCAAAAAAAAAATAAAAAAATAAAAAAAAAATAAAAAAGATCCATCTACATGCTGTCCTCAAGAGACACATTTTAGACCTAAAGACACCTCCAGATTGAAAGTGAGTGGATGGAGAACCTTCTATCATATTAATGGACATGAAAAGAAAGCCAGAGAAGCCATACATATTTCAAACAAATTAGATTTTTAAACCAAAGACTGTAACAAGAGATGAAGAAGGGTACTATATCATAATTAAGGGGTCTATCCAACAATAACAACTAACAATTGTAAATCTTTGTACCCTCAATGTGGGAGCATGGGAAAATATGAATTAATTAATTACAAACAGAAACAAACTCATTGCTAATGATAAAATCATGATAGGGGACTTAACTCACAGCAATGGACAGATCATCTAAGTTGAAAATGAACAAGGAAACAATGGCTTTGAATAACACATTGGACCACATGGACTTAACAGGTATGTTCAGAATGTTTCATACTAAATCAGCAGAATACACAATATTCTGAATGCACATGGAATATTTCCAGAATAGATCACATGCTGGTTCACAAATCAGGCCTCAACAAGTACAAAAAGTTTGGGATCATACCACGCATACTTTCAGAGCACAATGCTATGATACTTGAATTCAACCACAAGAAAACATTTGGAAAGGCCACAAATACATGGAGGTTAAAGAATATCCTAGAGGCATCTGGGTGGCTCAGTGGTTGAGCATCTGCCTTTGGCTCAGGCCATGATCCCAGGGTCCTGGGATCAAATCCCACATCAGCCTCCCTACATGGAGTCTGCTTCTCCCTCTGCCTATGTCTCTGCTTCTCTCCGTGTTTCTCATGAATAAATAAATAAAATCTTTAAAAAGAATATCCTAATGACTACTGAATAGGTTAACCAGGAAACTAAAGAAGAGATTAAAAATATATGGAAGCAAATGAAAATGAAAACATGATAGTCCAGAATTTCTGGGATTTGTCAAAGGCAGTCATTAGAGGGAAATATATAGCTGTAGGACTACCTCAAGAAGCAAGAAAAGTCTCAAATGCACAACCTAAACATACTCCTAAATGACTTAGAAAAGGAACAGCAAATAAAGCCTAAAGCAAGCAGAAGAAAGAAAATGATAAAGATCAGAGCAGAAACAAATTGTATAGAAACAAACAAAAAACCCGGTAGAACAGATCAGGGAAACTAAGAGCTGATTCTTTGAAAGAATAAAATTTATAAATTTCTAGCCAGACATATCAAAATGAAAAGACAAAGACTCAAATAATTAAAATCAAGAATGAAAGGAGAGAGATTGCAACTCACAACAAAAATACAAATAATTGTAAGAAAATAGTATAAAAAATTATATGCCCAAAAATTGGGCTATCTGGAAGAAATGGATAAATTCCTAGAACATACAAACTACCAAAATTGAAACAGGAAAAAATAGAAAATTTGAACAGATTGAATAACCAGCAAAGAAATTGAATCAATAATCAAAAATGTCCCCCAAAAAACAAAAGTTCAAGGTCATATGGCCTCCCAGTAGAATTCTACCAGACATTTAAAGAAGAGGTAACGCTTATTCTTCTCAAACTGTTGCAAAAATTAGAAATTGAAGGAAAATTTCCAAACTCATCATATAAGGCCAGTATTGCCTTGATTCCAAACCCATACAAAGACCCCACTAAAAAGAAGAATTACTGGCCAACATCATGGATGAACATGGATGCAAAAATTATCAACAAGATACAAGGCAAATCAAATCCAGCAGTACATTAAACAAACCATTCAACATGATCAAGTGGGATTTATTCCTGGGCTGCGGGGGTGGTTATATATTTGCAAATCAATCAATATGATATACAACATTAATAAACAAAAGTGTAAGAATTGTGTGATCCCCTCAATTGAAGCAGAAAAAGCATTTGATGAAATACAGCAAGCATTCTTGATAAAAGCTTCCAACAAAGTAGGAAAGGGATAACATAACTCAACATTATACAGGTCATATATGAAAAACTCACTGCTAACGTTATCCCCAATGGGGGAAAAACTGAGATTTCTTCCTCTACATTCAGGAAAAGATAGGGATGTCCTCCCTCACGGTTATTATTTAACAGTACTGGAAGACTTAGTCACAGTAACAGAAAACAAATAGAAATAAAAGGCATCCAAATCAGTAAGTAAGAAGTCAAACTGTCAGTATTTACAGGCAACAAGATACTCTATAAAGAAAACTTGAAAGAGTCCACTAAAATATTGCTAAAATTTATAAATGAATTTAGCAGTCACAAGATACAAAATCAATGTACAAAAATCTGTTGCATTTCTATACACAAATAATGAAGAAGGAAAGAGAAAACAAGGAATTGATCCCATTTGCAATTGCACCAAAAACCATTAGATACTTAGAAATAAGCCAAACCAAAGAGGTAAAAGATCTATACTCTGAAGACGATGGAATTCTCATGAAATAAATTGAAGAGGACACGAAGAAATGGAAAAACATTACATAATCATGGATTGGAAGAACAAATAATGTTAAAATGTGTATACTACCCAAGCAATCTACATGTTTAATGTAATCCCTAAGAAAACACCATGAAAATTTTTCACAGAGTTAGAACAAACCACCCTAAAATTTGTGTAGCACCACTAGAGACCCCAGATAGCCAAAGCAAACTTGAAACACAAATATGAATCATCACTCTGGATTTGAACCTAAAATACAAAGCTGTAGTCTTGAAGATACTATGGTACTGGCACAAAAATAGACACATATATCAATGGGACTGAATAGAGAACCCAGAAATGGACCCACAACTATATGATCAACTAATCTTTGACAAAGCATGAAAGAATACCCAATGGAGAAAAGACAGCTTCTTCAATAAATTTTGTTGGGAAAACTGAAGAATGAAGCAGCCACAAGCAGAAGAATGAAACGACCAGATTCCTACACTATACACAAAAATAAATTCAAAATGGATGAAAGACCTAAATGTCAAACAGAAAACCTCAAAATTGGGGTGCCTGGGTCTCAGTCAGTTAAGCATCTGACTTTGGTTTGGGTCATGATCCCAGGGTCCTGGGATTGAACCTTATGTCAGGCAACCTGCTCAACAGGGGAATCTGCTTCTCCGTTTCCCTCTGCCCCTGCTCGTGTTTTCTCTCTTGCTCACTGTCTCTCTTTCAAATAAATAAATGAAATCATTTAAAAAAGAAAACTACCAAAATCCTAGAGGAGAACTCAGGCAGCAACCTCTTCATCCTCAGCTATAGCAACTTCTTACTAGAAATGTCTCTGTAGGCAATGGAAACAAAAACAAAAATGAACTATTGTGACTTTTTCAAGACAAAAACCTTCTGCACAGGAAACAACAAAACTAAAAGTCAGCCTATGAAGTGGGAGATGATATTTGCAAATGACATATCTGATAAAGTGTTAGTATCCAAATTAATAAAGAAATTATTAGGGATACCTCGGTGGCTCAGGGCTTGAGCATCTGCCTTTGGCTCAGGGCGTGATCCCAGGATCCTGGGATCAAGTCCTGTATGGGGCTCCCCATCAGGAGCCTGCTGCTCCCTCTGCCTGTGTTTCTGCTTCTGTCTCTGTGTCTCTATGAGTAAATAAATAAAATCCTTTCTTAAAAAGAAATTATCAAACTCAACACTCAAAAACCAAATAATCTGGTCAATAAATTGGCAGAGTGCATAAGTAGGCATTTTTCCTAAGAAGATATCCAGATGGCCACCAGGCACATGACAAGATACTCAAAAGCACTCATCATCAGGGAAATATAAATCCAAAGCACAATAAGATACCACCTCACACTGGTCAGAATGGTTAAAATTAACAACACAGGAAGCAACAAATATTAGTGACGATGTGGAGAAAGGGGAGCCCTCCTACGCTGTGTTTGGGAATACAAACTGGTGCAGCCACTCTGGAAAAGAGTGTGGAATTTCCTCAAAAAGTTAAAAATAGAAATACCCTATGACCTATCGATTGCACTACAAGGTATTTACCTAAAGAATACAAAAATATTGACTCAAAGCAATTGCACTACTAGGTATTTACCCAAAGGTTACAAACATACTGATTTGAAGGGGCACATGCACCCCAATGTTTATAGCAGCATTATTAATAAACAAATTGTGAATAGAGCCCAAACACCCACATACTGATGAATGGATAAAGACGTTGAGATATATATACAATGGATTATTACTCAGCTATCAAAAAGAATGAAATCTTGCCATTTGCAAGGACATGGACAGAGCTAGTGTATTATACTAAGTGAAATAAGTCAGTCAGTAAAAGATGCCATATGATTTCACTCATATGTGGAATTTAGAAACAATACAGATGAACATAGAGGAAGGGAAAAAAAGAGGGAAGCAAGTCATAAGAGGATTTTAACCATAGAGAACAAACTGAGGGTTAGTGGAGGGGAGGTGGGTGGGAGGATGGGGATGGGCTAAATGGGTGATGGATATTAAGGATAGCACTTGTTTTGTTGAGCACTGGATAATATATGTAAGTGATGAATCACTATATTCTCTCCTGAAATCAATATTATATGTTAACTAACTAGAATTTAAATAAATGTTTGAAAAATATAAAGTATTATATGTACTATTATATACTAACTCTGAATTTAATAGATACATTCATTATAATTACAAAGGTTTTGAGGGGGGGCACAAAATAAGGTCCATCTCCAAATATGTCCCTAAATTTCAATTGCTTCTTAAAATTTAAAGGTTTTTATCATTTATATATTTTAAGCATGCACAATGCTTTAGATTTTTGCAATAAGGAGATAAGCCCATTACTTTTCCCTTGAGATCCTATAGTGGATGTTAATCAGTATAAGGAAAATGGATTTCTTTTACTAATACAATCAAATATTGTTTTATAGATGACTACATATATCATTTTTATGTAACATAATGTATTTTACTAATATATAAAGTGAGTATATAATTAAAATTTGCTTTTACCAAGAAAATTGGCTTCACATTAAATATTCTGACATTAAATGTATTAGTTAATATATTTAAATACAATGATTTAAATGTCATTTGTATTTACACAAATTCAATAATGATATAAAAATCTAAATTTACATAAGTGCTTAATTTGAACTATAATTGAGTATTTAAATATTTTTTATGTTTATGACCCAAACAAATCTTAATTAGTAATTTAGAACAATAGAAATTACAGGGATTCTTGAGGCACTTGCGTGGCTCAGTCAGTTAATCATCTGACTATTGATTTCAGCTCAGGTCATGATCTTAGAGTCATGAGATTGGGCCCACATTGGGCTCTGTGCTGGGTGTAGAGCCTGCTTGGGATTCTCTCCCTCTGTCTATGCCCTTACCCCCTGCTTCACCTGCTGATGCATGCATGCTCTTTCTCTCTCTAAAAATATAGATAAATAAATAAGAAATTACTGTGATTCATATACTATAAAGTTTAAATTAAGGACATGTATCTTATAGTAAAAAAAGGAACTTCTATTTAAATCACATAAAAATTACTAAAGTTTTCCATAAAAACAATATCAAAATACACCATATTATTTTATACAGCCGCATTTTAATATTTCCTTTGTAATCATCAACAAATATTCAAGAACTCAACATTCTCTAGAAACATTGGCTACATGTGAAAGAATAAATAGATAGTGTTCAAATAACTTAAATGCCAACAGAGCTTACTACAAAATTGATGGTGTTGGGGTAATGTTTGTTTATCAAGTATCATGCATAGACCTAGAATTGCCATTTACTTCTATAAAGTAGTAAAAATTGCAGTAGTTTTCTCACATAATTTTTATTAAAATTTTTGAAGATTTGATTTATTTGTCAGAGAGAGAGCATAAGCAGGGGGAGCTGTAGAGGGAGAGGGAAAAGCAGGCTCCGTACTGAGCAGGGAGCTCGTGGTGGAGCTAGATTCCAGGACCCTGGGATCATGACCCGAGCCAAAAGCAGATGCTTAACCAACTGAGCCACCCAGGCTCCCCTCATGTATAATTTTTAAATTCACATTAGTTTCTTTAATAAAATTATAAAAGGTCATTATTTGGGGGATAAATAAGATTTGAAAACAGTTTTAAAGATATTACATTGAAAATAAACATCTTTGCCACTAGAGTCAATTGAAGTATAACTCTTTGTATAACATTCATCTATGTCTCCTTCTTAACCCAGTGCATTATAATGTTTATTATGCTTTATTTTTTAAAAGATTTTATTTATTTATTCATGAGAGACACAGAGAGAGAGGCAGAGACATTGGCAGAGAAGCAGGTTCCCTGGTGTATATAGCACAGTGATTTGACAGTTCTATATATTATACTATGCTCATCACAAATGAAGCTACCATCTGTCACCATGCATGATTATGATGTCACTGACCATATTTCCTATGTTCTGTCCTTTAATCCTGTGACTTATTCATCCCATAGCTGAAAGCCTTTATGTATGTCTTTTTAAATTTCTGAACTCATTTTTCTTATTCATCACAAAATCTTTCTAATCCATAAGCTATTGGCTATATTCTTTGCTCTTTTATTTGGGTGATATCTTTGGGGCCACTATAACACATAGTACTATGGCACTTCAAATTCACTTTTCAAAAAAAATGTTGACAGTATCTAAGCACTTTAAAGGGCACAAATATACAACTTCTTTACCTAGAACAAAATAAATTCACAGGCTAAAAAACAGAGCCCTTAAAAAGTCAGCTGATTCAACATATTCCATATACATATGAGGAAATGAGGTCAAGAGAGATAAAATGACTCAAAAGGTATAGGAATTTGCAACTAGAAGATGGAGATCTGAGGCACAGCATGTGATTAGAGTCAACAATATTGCATTTTGTACTTTAAAACTGCTATGAGGCTAGATCTTATTGTTCTTACCTCAAGAAAGAAATAATTATGTGAGATGATACAGATATTAACTAAAGCTATGGTAGTAATCATATTGCAATATATAAATGTATCAAATCAACACATTGTACACAATAAACTTACATAGTGTTCTATTGTATCTCAGTAATAAATAAAATAAATTTTAAAAAATAAAAGGAAATGAAATTACTTCTCTAATAACCACACAACTAATTAGAAAAACAAGTAGTATCAAAGCTCATGTTTTTTCTCTACCAAAGAACTCACACTATCAAATACTACTGTTTATGGGTCATTTCCAATAGATGGAAACTATGTGTATCCAGAATTATTTGCCCAAAGCAAACATTTATTGTAGGGAGTATCAAAACATCAGTGCTTTTAGAATATATATTTTTGGGGGAAATTCCAATTTAGATAAACATAAATTGTAGTTTACATGTATATACCAGTCCACAAAGGCAGAACAAGAGAAAAGTATATCTTAAGAATGAAATGTTTACTTGGAAAATAAAAAAATAATGTGTATTAAAACAGTAATTTATAATTTAGCTTGTGCCTGAAAAGAAATTAAATGTGATTCCTCCCTTTCCCTAAAGATTTAAGGCAGAAAGTTTTACCTCAAAATCTGATCTTAACGTTTCAAATCCTTCAAAAAAATATGGAGTGAATCAAGTATATCATAAAAACTCATAACTCAGAAGAAACATTCTGTATAGGACTGGATACCCTAAAGAAAAAGATCCGATATGAACACATTATTTTTTCACCTATTTTCTCCCAGATTATTTGGCTTCACTAGTCACATTGTAAAAATGTCCTAAACAGCACAAATGTTAATTTTGAATCCTCCCAGTTTCTTTAGTTATTCAAGGTAAAAGAGCCTTCTTTTATTTTTATTTTTTTCTGTTTTATTTTTTCAGTATATATACATCTTCTTTATCCATTCATGCATGTAAGGATATCTGCTCTCTATCCATACTTTGCCTATTGTGGACTTTGCTTCTATAAATACTGGGGTATATGAGCCCCCTTGAATCAGTATATTTGTATCATTTGGATAAATACCTAGTAGGACAATTTTTGGGTTGTAAGGTAGTTCTATTTTTAGCTTTTTGAGGAAACTCTATACTGTTTTCCAGAATGGCTGCACCAGTTTGCATTCCCCTCAACAGTGGAAGAGAAATGTTCTTTCTCCACATCCTTGCCAACATCTATTGATTCCTGAGTTATTAATTTTAGCCATTCTGACCAGTGTGAGGTGATATCTCACTCTGGTTTTTATTTGTATTTCCCTGATGATGAGTGGTTTTGAGCATTTTTTCATGTGTCTACTAGCCATTTCTATGTCTTCTTGGAAAAATGTCTGATAATGTCTTTAGCTCATTTCTTGACTGTATTTTTTGGGCTTTAGGGGTGTTGATTTTTTGTAAGTTCTTTTTTAAACATCATTTATTTATTTATTCATGAGAGACACAGAGAGTGTGTGTGTGAGAGAGAGAGAGAGAGAGAGAGAGAGAGAGATTGAGAGAGAGAGGTAGAGACATAGGCAGGGGGAGAAGCAGGCTCCATGCAGGGAGCCTGATGTGGGACTTGATCCCAGGTCTCCAGGATCAAGCCCTGGGCTGAAGGTGGCGCTAAACCACTGAGCCACGCGGATTGCCCAATTTTTGTAAGTTCTTTATATATTTTAGATACCAGCAGTTTATCTGGTAAGTCATTTGCTAATACATTCTCCTATTCTGTAGGCTGACTTTTAGATTTGTTGACTATTTCCTTACCTGTTCAAAAGCTTTATAATTTGATGAAGTCCCAAAAGTCCATTTTTGCCTTTCCCTTGCTTCTGGAAAAATGTCTAGTTAAGGAGTTGCTACAGTTGACATCAAAGAGGTTGTGAGTGTTCTCCTCTAGCATTTTGATTAATTCCTACCTCACATTTAGGACTTCCTCCATTTTGAATTTACTTTTGTATATGGTATAAGAGAGTGGCCCAGTTTCATTCTTCTGTATGTTGCTGTCCAGTTTTCCCAACACTATTTGTTGAAGAGACTGTCTTTTTACATTGGATATTCTTTCCCGCTTTGTTGAAGATTAGTTGACTGTAGATTTAGGGGTCCATTTCTGGGTTCTCTTATATGTTCCATTGATCTATGTGTCTGTTTTTATACCAGTACTATACTGCCTTGATGATTACAGCTTTGTAATACAGCTAGAAAATCTGAATTGTGATGACTCCAGCTTTTGTATTCATTTTCAACATTACTTTGGCCATTTGAGGTCTTTTCTGGTTCCATACAAATTTTAAAATTGTTTATTCCAGCTCTGTAAAAATGCTGGTGCTATTTTGATAGGGATTGCATTGAGTGTGTAGCATAGATATTTTCATAAAGTTTATTTTTACAATCTATAAGCATGGAATATTTTTCCATCTCTTTTTATCTGCCTCAATTTCTTTCATAAGTGTTCCTTGGTTTTTAGAGTACAAATCATTTACTTCTTTCATTAGCTAATTCCTAGCTAATTGTAATGTGCAATTGTAATTGATTAATTCCTTTATTTCTCCTTCTGCTGCTTCGTTTTTGGTGTATATAAGTGCAACAGACACTTGTGTGCTTTGCTGAATTCCTGTATCAGTTCTAGTAATATTTTGGAGGGGTCTTTTGGGTTTTCCACATATAGTATCACATCATCTGTGAAGAGTGAGAGTTTGACTTCTTCTTTGCCAATGTAAATGCCTTTTATTTCTTTTTGTTGTCTGATTGCTGAGGCTAGGATTTTCAGTACTACATTGAACAACAGTGGTGAAAGTCTATATTCCTATCATGTTCCTGATCTTAGCAGGAAAGCTCTGTTTTTCTGGATAATATTAGTTGCGTGCCTTTCATAATTGGCCTTATGATGTTGAGATATGCTTCTTCTATCCCTACATTTTTTAGTGTTTTAACAAGAAAGGATGCTGTATCTTGTTAAATTGTTTTTGCATCTATTTACAGGATCACATGGTTATTATCCTCTTTTATTAATGCTCTGTATGACATTGATTTATTTGTGGACTTTGAACCATGCTTACTGCCCGGAAATAATTCCCACTTGGTCATGGTGAATAATCTATTTCATGCACTATTGGATTGCATTAGTTAGTATTTGTTGAGAATTTTTACATCCATGTTCATCAGAGATATTGATCTGTAATTCTCCTTCTTAGTGGACCTTTGTCTGGTTTTGGGATCAAAGTAATGTTGGCTTCAGAGAATGAGTTTGGAAGTTTTTCTAAAATTTCTAGTTTTTGGAACAGTTCAGAATAGGTATTCTTCTTTAAATGATTGGTAGAATTCTCCCTGGGAAGCCATATGACCCTGGACTCTTGTTTATTGGGAGATTTTGGATTGTGGATTCTGTTTTATTGTTGGTTGTGAGTCTGTCCAGATTTTCTAATTCTCCTGATTCAGTTTTGATAGTTTGCACGTTTCTAGGAACTTTTCCATTTCTTCCAGATTGCCTAATTTGTTTACATATAATTGCTCATACTATTCTCTTATAATTGTATTTCTGCAGTGTAATTGTGATCTATATATAAATTTTATATGTATACTTACATAAATATAAATATATATATATATATATATATATATATATTTCTTCTTTGATTTCCTGATTGACCTATTCATTCTTTAGTAGTGTAATCTTCAAACTCCACGTATTTGTGGTCCTTCCAATATTTTCTTGTAGTTGGCTTCAGGCTTCCTAGCATTATAATCTGAAAATATGCATGATTTGATCTTAATCTTTTTTGTACTTCTTGAGTCTTGATTTGTGACCCGGTATATGATTAATTCTGAAGAATTTTGCATGTGAACTAAAAAATAATTCATATTCTGCTGTTTTAGAATGAAATGCTCTGACTATATGTTAAGTCCATCTGTTCCAGTGTGTCTTTCAAAGCCCTTGTTTCTTTTTATCTTCTATTTAGATGATATGTTCATTGCTGTAAGTGGGGTGTTAAAGTCCCCTATTATTATATTATTATTACAAATGAGTTTAATTTTTTAATAATTGATTTATATATATGGCTGTTCCCAAGTTAGGGACATAAATATTTACAATTGTTAGATTGTCTTGTTGGATAGACCCCTCTATTATGATAAAGTGTCCTTCTTCATCTCTTATTCTAGTCTTTGGTTTAAAATCTAATTTGTCTGCTATAAGTATGTCTATCCCAGCTTTCTTTTATGTTCATTAGCATGATAAATGGTTCTTTACCCCCTCACTTTCAGTCTGGAGGTGTTTTTAGGTCTAGCATGGCTTTGTGTCTAAAATGAGTCTCTTGTAGGGAACATATCTATGGACCTTGTTTTTATGCATTCAGATGCCTTATGTCTTTTGATTGGATCTTTTAGTCTATTTACATTCAGAGTAATTATTGAACGATATTATTTAGTGCCATTGTATTACCTATAAACTCACTGTTCCTGGAGATGGCCTGTTCTTTTTCTAGTCTTTGTTACTTTTAGTCTCTCCCTCTCAAAAGGTACCCTTCAATATTTTTGTAAGGCTGGTTTAGTGTTCACAAACTCCTTCAGTTTTTGTTAGTCTAGGAAATTCTTTATCTGTCCTTATTATCTGAATGATAGCCTTGCTGGGATAGTATTCCTGGATGCATATTATTCCCATTTAGCACATTGAATATATCATGCCACTCCTTTCTGGCCTGCCAGGTCTCTGTGGACAGGTCTGCTACTAGCCTTATGTATCTACTCTTGTAGATTTAGGACCTTTTTTTCCTTTTGTGCCTTCAGAATTCTCTCCTTGTCTTTGTATTTTGTAAGATTCACTATGAAATATTGTGGCACTTTCATTGATTATGAAGGGATCTCTTCATGCCTCTTGTACTGGAATATCTGTTTCCTTCCTCTGATCAGGGAAATTCTCAGCTATAGTTTATTCAAAAATCCTCTGCCCCCTTATCCTGGTCTTTATTTTTTTCTGGGACTCCTATGATATAAATATTACTTCAATTTTTGGAATCACCGAGTTCCCTATGTCTATTTTTATTATCTAATAGTTTTATTTCCTTCTTTTCAGGTTCACCATTTTCCATAATTTTATCTTCTATATCACTCCTGATTCATCCCTCTGTTTTGTCCATCCTCATTTTTATGGCTTCCACTTGGAACTGCATGTCAGTTATAACATTTTTAATTTCAGCCTGACAACATTTTAGTTCTTTTATCTCTGCAGCAAGGCATTCTTTAGTCACTTCTATGCTTTTTTCAAGCCCAGTTAGTATCCTTATAATTGTTGTTTTGAACTCTAGTTCAGACATTTTACTTAAATTTGTATTGATTAAAATCTCTGGCTATGAGTAATACCTCCTGTTCTATTTTAGGGGTGAATTTCCTTGTCTCATCATTTTGTTCAGAAAAGAAAATAAGAAAGGAAAAGAAAAAAAAGTGCAAAATGAAAAACCACAATAACAACAACAAAACAGGAGTAGATCCTGGTTATGCTTTGGTTTGCTTGTTAATAGAAACTAGATCCCAGAATAAGAAAGAATTCCTGTTGTGCTGATTATCATGTGGACTTCTTTAGTGGAAATGTTCCTCCAGGATGTGGAGCTGCAGGGCTCAGTGTAAGTAGCTCTAGCCTCCACGAGGTGGCACTGTTTTACTCCCCGAAGTCTTTCTGAGCTGATAGGTGTGATGAATATGATGGCCCCCAGCAATGTAGTCCCAGAGCTCAAAATTCACAACCCTCCACTCCCCTACCACCCACCAAGCTCTTCAGTGAGCCCTCACAGAAGAGAAATTAAACTCTTGTGGCCCTGATTTCTATCAGAACCCTGTGTTCACCCTGTGTCCAAGCTTTGTATCTCAGATGTGTGACTAGGTTTCAAAATTCCAAATTTTGGGGTGCCATTGTGCCAAGTCATGCTGTTCCTCCAAAAGAAGTTTTTTTTTTTTTAAGATTTTCTTTATTTATTCATGAGAGACACACAGACAGAGGCAGAGACAAGCAAAGGGAGAAGCTGGTTCCCTGCGGGGAGCCTGACACCTGATTCAATCCCAGGACTGTGGAATCATGACCTGAGTCAGACACTCAACCACTGAGCCACCCAGGTGCCCTACTCCCTGGGAGGGTTTCACCACACTTCTGCCAGTTGCTGAATCGGTCCCAGGGAAGCAGTTTCACGACCATACAACAAATTAGTGGTTTATGGCAATACAGAGTAGAAAAGCCACACCTAGATTCACTACTCTCAGCTGGTCTCCACACTCCTATGCTTGGGTACACTGTAGCACTTAGATGCCACCTATTCTTTGAACCCAGGGGATCTTCAGACCACAGTGTCACACCTGGGATTCTGGCCCACTTCTCCACCTGAAGCACCTGTAAGCCAGGTATATCCCTCATTGTAGCAGACTTCTAAAAGTTCTAATTTTGTGCTCAGCTGCTTATAATACTTGGCAGTAACCCCCATAAGCAGTCCTTCCCCCCACCGTATCCACAGTTATATCACCTAGATTCATGACTCCTTACTTCCTACCTTCCAAAAGGTGGTTGCTTTTCTACTTGTAGACTTGAAGTTTCTGTTCTCTCAGCCCCTGAATTGATTTCTCAGATGTTCAGAATGGTTTGGTAACTATCTAGCTACTTTTGAAGTATGAGACAAATTTAGGTTCCCCCTATTCCTCCAGTATCTTAACTCTTTCTCTAGCATGCAACTTACTTTGTAGAAATTTCCATGTATAGTTGAGAATGTGCATGCAGCTCTTTTAGGATGGAATGTTCTGAATGTATTTGTTAGAACCATCCAATCCAATGTGTTATTAAAAACCATTGTTCCTTTGTTGATTTTCTGTCTGAATGACCTATCCATTGATATAAGTATGGTGATAAACTCCCTTACCATTATCGTATTACTATCAATTAGAGCTCCTTTCTGTTTGTTATTATAGCTTTATGTATCAGGGTGCTCTCTTATTTGGTACATAAATAATTGCAGTTTTTATATCTTGTTGAATTGCTCTCTTATGATTATATAGTGTCCTGCATTCTTATTACACTATTTCTTATAGTTTTTTGTCTGATACTTCCTTTTCACTTCTATTTGCATAAAAATGCTTTTTAATCCCTTCACTTTCAATATGCATGTGTCTTTAAGTCTGATATGAGTCACTTATGGGACCTGAGTGGCTCAGCCTTTGAGCACCTGTGTTTGGCTCAGGGCGTGATCATAGAGTTCCAAAATCGAGTTCCACATTGGGATCATTGCATGGAGGGAGCTGCTCCCTCTGCCTATGTCTCTGCCTCTGTCTTTCTGTGTCTCTCATGAATGAATAAATAAATTTTTAAAAAATAATATTAGTCACTTATAGGTGGTATATAGAAGAGTCATTTTTTTTTACACATTCTGTCACCTAATGTCTTTTGATTGAGGTTTTCAGTTCATTTACATTTAATATAATTTTGATAGGTATGTACTTACTGCTACTTTGTTATTTGTTTTATGTTTCTTTTTATTGGAGTTCAATGTGCCAACATACAACATAACACCCAGTGCTCATCCAGCCAAGTGCCCTCCTCAGCGTCCATCACCAAGTCACCCCAACTCCCCGTCCAACTCCCTTTCCACTACCTCTTGTTCGTTTCCCAGAGTTAGGTGTCTCACATGTTTTGTAACCCTCACTGATATTTTCACTCATGTTATCTCCTTTTACCCTTTATTCCCTTTCACTAATTTTTATATTCCCCAAATGAATGAGATGACATAATGTTTGTCCTTCTCTGACTAACTTATTTCACTTAGCATAATACCCCCCCCCCGTTCCCTCCACGTCAAAGCAAAAGATGGGGATTTGTCATTTCTAATGACTGAGTAAAATTCCTTTCTATACATATTCCATATATTCCTTATCCATTCATCTTTCGATGGACACTGAGGCTCCTTCAACAGTTTGCCTATTGTAGACATTGCAGCTATAAAAATTGGGGTGCAGGTGTTCCGGCGTTTCACTGCATCTGTATATTTGAGGTAAATCCCCAGCAGTGCAATTGCTGGGTCATAGACCAGATCTATTTTTAACTCTTTGAGGAACCTCCACACAGTTTTCCAGAGTGGCTGTACCAATTCACATTCCCACCAGCAGTGCAAGAGGGTTCCCCTTTCTCCACATCCTCTCCAACATTTGTTGTTTACTGCCTTGATAATTTTCTCCATTCTCACTGGTGTGAGCTGGTATCTCATTGTGGTTTTCATTTGTATTTCCCTGATAGCCAGTGATGTGGACCATTTTCTCATGTGCTTGTTGGCCATGTGTTTGTCTTTATCAGTGAAATTTCTATTCATGTATTTTGCCTGTTGAATGATTGGATTTCCTTTCTGTTGAGTTTAACAACTTCTTTATAGATCTTGGATACTAGTCCTTTATCTGATAGGTCATTTGCAAATATCCTCTGCCATTCTGTAGGTTGTCTTTGAGTTTCCTTGACTGTTTCTTTTGCTGTGCAGAACGTTCTTATCTGGATGAAGTCCCAATAATTCATTTTTGCTTTTGTTTCCCTTGCCTTCATAGATGTATCTTGCATGAAGTTGCTGTGGGCAAGTTCCAAAAGAGTGTTGCCTGTGTTCTCCTCTATGATTCTGAGGGACTTTTGTCTCACCTTTTGAACTTTCATCCATTTTGAGTTTATCTTTGTGTATGGTGTAAGAGAATGGTCTAGTTTCATTCTTCTGCACATGGCTGCCCAATTTTCCCACCACCATTTATTGAACAGACTCCTTTTTCCAGTGGATAGTCTTTCCTCTTTTCCAAATATTATTAGTTGACCATAGAGCTGAGAGCCCATTTCTGGATTCTCTATTCTGTTCCATTGATCTAGGTGTTGGTTTTTGTGCCAGTACCACACTGTCTTGATGATCACAGCTTTCTAGTACAACCTGAAAACCGGCATTGTGATGCCCCCCAGCTCTGGTTTTCTTTTTCACTATCTCCCTGGCTATTCGGGGTCTTTTATGTGTACACACAAATCTTAAGATGATTTGTTCCAACTCTCTAAAGAATGTCCATGGTATTTTGATAGGGATTGCATTGAACGTGTAACTTGCCCTGGGTAGCATTGACATTTACACAATATTAATTCTTCCAATCCATGAGCATGGAATATTTTTCCATCTCTTTGTGTCTTCCTCCATTTCTTTCAGAAGTGTTCTCTAGTTTTTAGGATATAGATCCTTTACCTCTTTGGTTAGGTTTATTCCTAGGTATCTTATGCTTTTGGGTGCAATTGGAAATGGGATTGACTCCTTCATTTCTCTTTCTCCAGTCTCCTTGTTTGTCTACAGAAATGCCACTGATTTCTGAGCATTGATTTTGTACCCTGGCACACTACCGAATTGCTGTATGAGTTCTAGCAATCTTGGGAAGGAGTCTCCTGAGTTTTCTATGTACAGTATCATATCATCTGCAAAGAGGGAGAGTTTGACTTCTTTGCCAATTTGAATGCCATTAATTTCTTTTTTGTTGTGTGATTGCTGAGGCTAGGCCTCCTAGTACTTTGCAGAATATCAGTGGTGAGAGTGGACATCCTGTTGTGTTCCTAATCTTAGGGGAAAGACTCCCAGTACTTCCCCATTGAGAATGATATTTGCTGTGGGCTTTTCTTAGATGGCTTTTAAGATGCTGAGGAATGTTCCTTCTATCCCTACACTCTGAAGAGTTTTGATCAGGAATGGGTGCTGTATTTTGTCAAATGCTTTCTCTGCATCTATTTAGAGGATTATATGGTTCTTGTTTTTTCTCTTGTTGATATGATTTATCACATTGATTGCTTTATGAGTGTTGAACCAGCCTTGTATCCCAGGGATAAATCCCACTTGGTCATGGTGAATAATCTTCTTAATGTATTATTGGATCCCATTGGCTAGTATCTTGTTTAGAATTTTTGCATCCATGTTCATCAGGGATATTGGTCTATAATTCTCCTTTTTGGTGAGATATGTTTGTCTGATTCTGGAATTAAGGTGATGCTGGCCTCATAGAATGAGTTTGGAAGTGTTCCATCTCTTCTATCTTCCGGAACACCTTTGTAGAATAGGTATTGTTTCTTCCTTAAAAGTTTGATAGATTCCCCTGGGAAGCCATCAGGCCCTGGACTTTTGTGTCTTGGGAGGTTTCTGATGACTGCTTCAATTTCCTCCCTGGTTATTGGCCAGTTCAGGTTTTCCATTTCTTCCTGTTCCAGTTTTGGTAGTTTGTGGTTTTCCAGAAATGCGTCCATTTGTTCTAGATTGCCTAATTTATTGTCCTATAGCTGCTCATAATAAGTTTTAAAATCGTTTGTATTTCTTTGGTATTAGTGGTGATCTCTCCTTTTTTCATTCATGATTTTATTAATTTGAGTCTTTTATCTCATCTTTTTAATAAGGCTGGCTAATGGTTTATCTATCTTATTAATTCTTTCAAAGAACTAACTCCTGGTTTTGTTGATCTGTTCCACAGTTTTTCTGGTCTCTATTTCATTGAGTTCTGCTCAAATATTTATTAACTCTCTTCCTCTGCTGGGTGTAGGAGCTATTTACTGTTCTTTCTCCAGCTCCTTTAGATGCAATGTTAGCTTTTGTACTTGAGTTCTTTCCAGTGTTTGGATGTCTGCTTTTATTGCAATGTATTTCCCCCTCAGGACTGCTTTTGCTGTATCGCAAAGATTTTGAATGGTTGTATCTTCATTCTCTTTAGTTTCCATGAATCTTTTAATTGTTCCTTAATTTCCTGGTTGACCCTTTCATCTTTTAACAGGATGGTCATTAACTTCCACGTGTTTGAAAACCTTCCAAATTTCTTCTTGTGATTTAGTTCAAATTTCAAAGCATTATGGTCTGAAAATATGCAGGGGAAAATTCCAATCTTGTGGTATCGGTTGAGACCTGATATGTGACCCAGTATGTGGTCTATTCTGGAGAAAGTTCCATGTGCACTTGAGAAGTACGTGTATTCAGTTGTGTTTGGATGTAAAGTTCTGTAAATATCTTTGAAATCCTTCTGGTCCAGTGTATCATTTAAAGCTCTGGTTTCTTTGGAGATGTTGTGCTTAAAAGATCAGTCAATTACAAAAAGTGCCGTGTTCAAGTCTCCCAGCATAAGCATGTTATTATCTAAGGATGTCTTTACTTTCGTTATAAATTGATTGATATACTTGGCAGCTCCCACATTTGGGGCAAAAGTATTCATGATTGTAAGGTCCTCTTGTTGGATAGATCCTTGAAGCATGATTCAGTGTCCCTCTTCATCTCTAACTACAGTCTTTGGGATAAACTTTAATTTATCTCATATGAGAATTCCTACCCCTGCTTCCTTCTGAGGACTATTTGAATGGTAAATGGTTCTCCAACCTTTTATTTTCAGGATGGAAGTCCATGGGTCTAAAATGAGTCTCTTGTAGACAGCAGATACATGGGTCCTGCTTTTTCATCCAGTCTGAAACCCTGTGCCTTTTGTTGGGATCATCAAGCCCATTCACCTTCAGAGTTACTATTGAAAGTTATGAATTTAGTGTCATCATAATACCTATTCAGTCCCTGCTTTTGTGGATTGTTTCCTTGGACTTCTTCTTTCTTTTACAGAGTCCCCCTTGATATTTCTTGCAGAGCTGGTTTGGTGGTCACATATTCTTTCAGTTTTTATCTTGGAAGCTCTTTATCTCTCCTTCTATTCTGAAGGAGAGCCCTGCTGGATAGAGTATTCTTGGCTGCATGTTCTTCTCATTTAGGACCCTGAATATATCCTGCCAGCCCTTTTTGGCCTGCCAGGTCTCTGTGGAGAGGTCTGCTGTTAACCTAATACTTCTCCCCATAATGATTAGGGATTTCTTGTCTCTTGCTGCTTTAAGGATCTTCTCTTTATCTTTGGAATTTGCAAGTTTCACTATTAAATGTCAAAGTGTTGAGTGGTTTTTCTTGATTTATTTTTTTGGTGTGTGTGGGGGAATCTATCTCCTGGATCTGAATGCTTGTTTCCCTTCCCAGGTTAGGGAAGTTCTTTTTTTTTTTTTTTTTTGGTTAGGGAAGTTTTTAGCTATGATTTGTTCAACTACACTTTCTGGTCCTCTGTCCCTTTCAGCGCCCTCTGGAACCCCAATTAAACGTAGATTTTTCCTTCTGAGGCTGTCATTTATTTCCCTTAACCTTTCCTCATGGTCTTTTAAATTTTTTTCTCTTTTTTCCTCAGTTTCCTTCCTTGCCATCAACTTGTCTTCTATGCCATTCACTCGTTCTGCTACCACATTAACCCTCGTCATTAGGACCTCCAGTTTGGATTGCAATCCATTTAATTCATTTTTAATTTTTGCCTGATTAGATCTAAATTCTTCATTCATGAAGTCTTTTGATTCCTTTTATGCTTTTTTGTAGAGCCACCAGTAGCTTTATAATTGTGCTTCTGAATTGGCTTTCTGACATTGAATTGCAATCGAAATTCTGTAATTCTGTGGGAGGGAGTACTGTTTCTGATTCTTTCTTTTGTGGTGAGTTCTTTCTTCAAGTCATTTTGCTCAGTGCAGAGTGGTAAAAGCAAGTTGTACCATAAAAAGGAAGTAATAGCAGAAAAAAGGGGGGACAAATAAACAAAAAACAAAAAAAAAACAGGGAGAGGTATCCTCTGATTCTATATACTGTAATTCCCCCGACTTCCCCTGGAGCTATCCAGTGCTGCTTGGTTAAGAACTTGCTATTTCCTGTCCTTCCAGCTGGTCTGGGGGAGGGGCCTGCTGTGCTGATTTTCAGGTGTGTGCACCTGGTGGCGCAGCCCTGACCCCTGTCTGGTGCATGGTTCAGTGGGAGGTGTTTTTCCTGTGAGGCCCCTGCTCCCAGGTGGCCCCGCTCTGTCCCAGGCACAGGGTGACACAAGGAAGGACAACACTGGTGGCAGCCAGCTCTCCAGCCCTGGAGTCAGCTCCAGCAGTAACTACCACTGTCTGCCAGTCTGCAGGGGCCTGGATCTTCTGGAGGCGGAGGTGCTGATCTACACAGCTCGGGCAGCTCAGTGGCAGGAGAGTCCTCGCTGTCTTGTGTCCTCCCAGCCCCTGCTTGTCCTGGGGGCAGCACCAGATTCTGGGCTGTGTCCCCCATCGCCCTGGGCTCTGGGGACTGCGCTGCTGGAATGGAGTTCCTGGAGACGAGCAGTCCCATCCAAAGGGAGCCGATGCTGCCTAATCCACTGCCTGAGCTGCTCCAGGGGCCCTGTGGGGAGTGCGCTGTAGCCCTTTAGGGAGTTCAGCCTGCAGTGTGTGGAGCGCTCTCCCTCGGGGCGCTGTTCCTCTGTTAGTGCCCCAGGGAGCCTGAGGGCATCCCTGTGGCTCGTGGGATCCTGCCCGAGCTCCCTGCAAGCACCTTTCTATTTGGATGATTGGTAAAGTTACTGCTTCTCCAGGACGGGGCTTTCCTGTCCTGAGGGCACTCGCCCCGAGGCCTTAGCCTGGCTCCTCACAGGGGCCCCTCCCTCTTGGTTGCTTTTTTATTGATTTATTTTTTTCCTTCTTCCTACCTTTATAGAAGCGTGAACTCTTCTCACTGTAGCATTCCAGCTGTTCTCTCTTTAAATCTCAGGCCAAATTCATAGATTTTCAGGATGATTTGAAAGCTATCTAGATAAGTTGGTGGGGACAGGTGACTTGGGGATCCTAGTTTTCTGCCATCTTGCCCTGCCCACCTTTATTTTCTTTTAATTTTTCCTGTTCCTGTCTTCTCTCACTCTCTTCTCTAGTTATTGTCTCTTTTAATGATATACTTGAATTTCTTTTTCTTTGATTTTTCATATTTATTATTATTCATATATATTACTGGTTTTTGATTTGTGGCTAACATTAGGTTTATATATGACATCTTATGCATATTGCAGTCTATTTTAAGTTGATGGTTGCTTTAGTTTGAAACCATTCTAAAAGCATGAAGTTTTACTCCCCCTAGTTTTAGGTATATCGTGTCATACTTTATGTCCTTTTTTTTGTGTGCGTGAATCCCTTGATTGATTTTTATAGATATACTTAATTTTGCTGCTTTCTTTGTTTCTTATTTTTGTTACTCCTGCTTATGGTCTTTCTTTTCTTTTTTTTTATGGTCTTTCCTTTCCAGTTACAGAGTCTCCTTTAATATATACAGAATGGTTTAGTGATCATGAATTCCTTTAACTTTTGTTTGTCTGGGAAACTATCTCATCTTCTATTCTGACTTAAAGCATTGCTGTGTAGAGTATATTTGACTACATGCTTCCCCCTTGCCTTACTGCTCTTTGAATATATCATGCCACTCTTTTCTGGCCTGCAAATTTGTGCTGAACAATTAGCTGATAGCCTTATGGGATTTCCTTTGTATTTGTTTTTATTTTGCTGTATTTAAAATTCTCTCTTCATTACTATTTTTGTCATTTTATTATTATGTGCCCTGGTGTGGAGATCCTTGGATTTATTTTTTGGAAATCAATTGTGCTGCCTGGATCTGAATTTCTGTTTTGTTTTCTTTTTTCACCAGATTTAGGAAGTTTTCAGATGTTATGTCTTCAAATACATTTTATCTTCCCTTTCTCTCTCTTCTCCTCCTGAGACCCCTATATTGCAAATGTTACTGTTTGTTAGTATCATTGAGTTCTATTAATAATTTTTCCCTTTTTTAAAATTTGTTTTTCTCTATCTTAGTGAGTTTAATTGCTTTCTATTACTCTGTCCTCCGCGTCTCTGATTCTCCTCCTTCTTCTAGTCTGTTATTTATTTCATCTAGTGTACTTTTAATTTCAGTTATTGAATTCTTCATCTCTGATTGTTTTTTTTTTCATGTGCTTTATCTCTTTGTTGAGGGTCTCACTGAAGTTCTCCACTCTTTTCTCAAGTCCAGTGACTATCATTGTGGCCATTACATTAACTTTATATCAGGTATATTGCTTATCTCCTTTTCATTTATCTGTCTTGCAGTGATTTTGTCCTGTTCTTTAGTTTGAGATGTATCCCTCTGTCTTTTCATTTTGATGCAATCTCTGTGTCTATTTTTTGTGTTAGGAAAGTCAGCTACATCTTCTGTTCTTGAATGTAGTGGCCTTATGAAGAAGATGTTCTATAGTGTCTTGCACTGCCTATGCCCTCTGTTAATCAGAATCTTGTGATTCAGGGATATCTTATTGGTGTGTTCCATGTCCCCTACTGTTATTGTTGAGCCACAATTGCCTTCAGTCCAGTCATCTTCAGTGACTTCAGTGTCTTTGCCTGTTGTGGGCAGGTTTTGTTCTTTGTGTTGTTAGTGAGACACTCTGGAGCCACCTTGGGCTTAAATCAAGTAATATCAGACATTTACCATAGCTGCAGTAGCACTAAACTTCAGAGTGCTCCTCCTGTGTTTTTCCCTGAAAAGTTTTTGTTGGTGGGTGAGGCCTGTAGTAAAACCAGATGTTTACCTCCAATCCACTGTTGGGGCCACAGTTGGACTGGTATGTATGATTCTTTTACATTCTTCCCAGGGCAGAAGTCACTTTGAAGTAGTGTTGTTACCTGTGGAGGCTTCTTGCACACTGCTATGCTTGTGATTCAACTTTAGATACAATCCTGTCCTCCTGTCCCCAGGCATGTCAATAGGAGAACATGGTCGGGGGAGGGCTTGCAGTGTTAGCAATGTATTCCCTGATCTGCTATGGGAGGGGACATGTAGATGCCTTGAAAAATCCCTGCCCAGGCCAGTATGGAGGGAGCGAGTCCACAGAAGAGTGCAGGGGCAAGGCACACTATCAGCAAGCTAAGTAGAGAATGTTTTTGTTTTGCTGGTTCCTGAAGGTGTCTGTGCATCTAAGCAGGTAGGGAAATGGTACCCACAAGCAATTTCGTTGTTGGAGAAGTGTCCAAAGATCCCTGTTCTTCAGCACAAGCTATGAGATTACTAAGCACACTTTCCTCTTGTATACCCCAGGAATATCCCAAACGGCTGCTTCTTTGCTATATCTTAGTGGGGCTATTTTTGTGCTGTCTCATTAAGGATGGGAACTTAGTTTCCTCTCATCCTTCCAAAGCTAATCTGGAAGTGATTTTAAAGGTGCAGGTGTTAAGACTCACTAACTGCAAGAACTAGAGAAGTTTGGCCTCTTGGTTTTCAAAGTCAAATGTTATAGAGATTCACCCTCTCACTGTGGGCCCCTGGGGTGCCTAGTGTGGTAATTGCTCTTCTCCTTTCTCAATGCTCTTGGTGTCTTTCTGTAGATAATTCCATGGTTTAATTTTGGCTCCTGACCATGTCTCCACCCTCCTACCCACTTGGATGTGGAACCTTTACATTTAGCTATGGAGAGTCTTCTCTGCTAGTCTTAAGGTTACTCTCTAGTTTATTTAAACTGATGTAGGAGCTATCCAGCTGTATCTGCAGGACAAGGTAAGCTTAGGATACTCTCCTCCCCCATCTTCCCTGAAAGTCCCATACTCACATTTTAAATGGTGAATATTACTTGATTTAAATAAGATTTAAGGATAATGGGATTTTTCAAAGAATATAGATTATCCCATAAATCGACTAAGTTAAAAATAGAATTTTATATGTGGTTTTAAATTAAATATACATAAGTTTCTAAAATTTTTCTTTAAAACTTTAAAATTTCCTATAAATAGCTAATTTAATAACATCAAAAATAGCCAAAGTGAGAGCAGCACTGTATTTTTTTCAACATAAAGCCATATACAAGTATTAAGAAACTTTGAATATCTATCACAAAACCCACTCATTTTGAAAAATGGGCTCTTTCAGAAATGTACACACAACATTCTTTACCTATCACTTTGCTCTTTGTTTCAAATAATTTAAATGAACTACATTAGAAAGAACATATAATTCATAATTAATTATATAATCCTAATAATTTTGAGGTTATAAAAATATGTAGAATGTAGCACTGATACCAATAAATATTGCCACTAAAGATAATAATATTAATAAGTATGTGTGAGTTCTTGACAAAAATCTCTCTAGCAAATCTTTTACATACGTGAAACTATTATCAGCTCATATATAATAAAAATCCTCAGATCTGGGGAAGAAAATAAACACTACATGCAGGAGTATTTAATAATTTGCTAATATATTATCATAATACTTTTGGTCTAAAATTTTTTAAGGAGAATGTAGTGTGGTGTATTTAGGAAAAGATCACACAAAGAATAAACTGAAATAATCTGGCACTATTTAACATCTTGATGAATAATTATTAAATGAACAAAAGCATGTTGAATGCTTGTCATTATGCCACAATTACTTTGTGTCTAACATTCCAGCTTAGTAAAAAAGAACAGAACTAAGAATGAATGAAAAAAGTCTTCATTGCTTTTCCATACTTAACCCATTTATCAGTCTTTTTAGGCAAGTTTTCTAACCGGTCTTTTCCTTAGACTTTTGAATAACCAATTTCTGTTATAATGAATATCCTTCTGTATCAGTACCCTGGTTTCCCAAGTCATGAATTTCCACCAATAAGAGCTTCTGAAACCCTGCATTCTTTATGATCTTTAATCTTAAGAAAAAGCACTTTTTGACAACTCTACTTTGTTGGGACAGAATATCTAAATCTAAAATACCAAATAAAACATCTCTGACATTCATTGAACAGCAAAACAAAACAAAATAGAACAAAAAACACAAACATTTATTATGTATTGTATGACACTTTAGGCCTTGCTATGTATCCCGTATACTTTGGAAAATAAAAGAACATGGTCCAAGACGACATGACCAATATGTATGTGTATATATATTATATATATATATAATATTTATATAATATAGTGTGTGTGTGTGTGTGTGTGTGTGTGTGTGTGTATGGAAGACATGCTAATGTGCAGGCATCTGTTTAACATTTATTACCAGTTTTGTCATTTTGTAATTGCTATGCTAAATTATTTAACCTCAGTGAATCTCTTTAAAATGGGCAGATGAAGTGACATTTCCTACAGGTGATTAGTCTAGGTTAGCTTTATATAAATTTAGATACAGATCATAGAACATCAGTTCAGTGGAACTCCCAATGACACTTTAAATTTTAGAACATGATACAACAGCTAATAACTCTCTCTCTTATTCTTTCTCCATATATATGCTACAAGTGGTAAAATTATTATTAAAAAAGTAATTATTAAAGAGGTCAAAGACAATAGTCCGTACAAGTTTCATCTGATATTCAGCTACTTGGAGTCACTTTACAAGCTTTAACTTTAGATGTAAATATTTTAAACAGTATTTTAAATAAAAGCAATGTCTTTTTTTGGTTTTCAAGAAACATTTAAATCATAGATTCCTTCATTAGAAACAATTATTCAAAAATAAGTTACTTACACAACAGAGAAATGTCTAATGATGTTATATGTAATGCCACAAAAAAGAAAAATAAATGTATCCTGTGGACTAAATACATGGGGTCGATTCCATTTTATGACTTAAAATTGAGAGCATTTTTTAAAGACTTTTTTTGTAATTCATGAGAGACACAGAGAAAGCAGCAGAGACATAGGCAGAGGGAGAAGCAGGCTCCCCGTGAGGAGCCTGATGCAGGACTCAATCCCATGACTCTAGGATCACTACCTGAGCCAAAGGCAGATGCTCAACCACTTAGCCACCCAGGTGCCCCTGATAGCAGTTTTTAAGTGTCTAAATTTGACTAGTGAGCAGAAATAAAACACTTTTTTCAAATATCTACCATTATGTTGCTTACTTGGTATATAACTTCCATTAACTTAATGTACTTTACAAGGTCAATACATGTTTATACTTCAAACAATTAATTCTTAATTTCATAGGTATATTGATTAAGATCAAATTCAGAATAAGTATTCATGAGTGTAATTTTTATTATCATTTCTCCATACTCTAGCTCCGTGGGATGCAGGTACACAAATGAAATGCTTATCACACAGCAAGAAAACTAAGTCATTTTGCCAGTTTTCATTAAAATAGGAATCAAAGAAGTCAATTGGTCTGTATCATTAATGTATAATCCCTAATTAACATTTGATATTGCATAAGATGAATCATTACCAGTCACATTTATAAAATAGTTTTAGGAAAGTAACTTGTGGAGAGGCAGGGCAAGATTGCAGAAGTGTAGGTGTCATCAACTCACCTGGTCCCACCAACTTACCTAGATAAATTTCAAAACATCCTAAACACCTACGAATTTGACCTGAGATTTAAAGAGAGATTGGCCAGAACACTACAGAGAGAAAAGTTTTCGCTTCCAACAAGATAGGAAAGTGGGAAAAGAAAGAAAGAAAAAAGAAAGAAAGAGAAAGAAAGAAACAAGAAAGAAAGAAAGAAAGAAAGAAAGAAAGAAAGAAAAAAGAGAAGAAAGAGAAGAAAAAGAAAGAAGAAAGAAAAAAAGAAAGAAAGAAGAAAAGAAAGAAAGAAAGAAAGAAAGAAAGAAGAAAGAAAGAAAGAAAGAAAGAAAGAATAAAGGGGGGGAGGGGTACGACGAGTAGCCAGGCTAAAGCGAAGCAGCAAAAGCCTCTGGGACAGGAAAGTCCAGCCCTGGAGAAGTGGGAACTTTAAAAATTCGCTCTGGAGTTTTCCAAGATGGAAAAGTGCTTAGCAGGGAAATGGGGCAGAATTGCAGGAGGGGCAGTGAAGCTTCCAGATTCCTGGAGTCACTATAAGAGTCACTATAAGGTGAGCGCCTGGGGGAAAGCTCACCACAAACCTTGGTCCTCTATCGGTAAAGGCCTGGAGCGCCACAACCCTCGGAGCGTTTGGAAAAAGCCAGCCAGGGGGACTGGCTCCGGAAAGAGGTGTCTGTGCTCCATTCCCTTCAGGAGTCTCAGCTCTGGGCAGCACGATTCCAGCAACACAGAGCCCTGGATCCCAAGGCACCACAGCATACAAAGCTGGCAATCCTGTGTTCCTCCTGGGACAGGCAGAAGTGGGGAGGCACAGGGCAGCAAGAACTGTCCTGCTACTAGGTGCCCCTAAGCTGTGCAGATCAGCGCACCAGCCCCAGCCCCGGGGAGAATCTAGGCCAGTGTGGAATGGAGACTGCATTAGTTACTACAGGGAGCTGACTCCGGAGCTGGAAATCTGGCAGCTGCCAGTGTTGTTTTTCCTCCTTGTTTCACCTTGTGCCTAGGAGAGGCGAGGCCACCAGGGAACAAAGGCCTCATAGGATAAAGAGCTCACACTGAGCTGGGCACCTCGCAGGGGCAGGACATCACTGCCCAGGCACACACACCTGAGGATCAGAACCGCAGGCCCCACCCCCAGAAGACCAGCTGGAAGAACAGGGAAAGAGCAAGTTCTTGAAAAAGCAGCGCTGGAAAGCTCCATGACCAAGGGAAAATCAAATCACACAGAACTAAGGGTCACCCCCCCCCTTTTTAATTTTTTTTCCTTTTTGCATTACAACTCATTTTTATATCAGACTACAAATTTCTAATATTTTTTCTCTCTTCCCACCTTGAATATAATATTTTACCAGCTCATCATTTTTAAGTTTCTTCCTTTTTGACTTTCATATTTCTATAGTTACATGTCTTAGATATATTTTTCACTTCTGGATTCCCTTCAACATATGCAGTTTAATTTTGGGAGATAAATGATATATGGGTTTTTGTTCTGTTTTATGCTTTTTTATGTTTTGGTGGTCAGTGATGGGGCTTTCTACAACTATTGCAGGATTATATAAATTTTGGGTTGAATATCTTCTAACATACAGAACTTAGTACACTAAGAAACAATAGGATCACCCTCTAGGACCCCTCAAGTAGACTGCATTCTCTCTCCACTACCACTTCCTTTCCACCACTGTGCCCCAGCTGCCCCTTTTTTCTTTTTTCTCTTGTTCCACTTTACTTTTTTTTCTTCTTTTTTTCTTTTTCTTCTTTCCTCTTTTTGTTTTTTTTTTTTTATTGGAGTTGAATTTGCCAACATATAGCAAAACACCCAGTGCTCATCCCACCAAGTGCTCCCCTCAGTGCCCATCACCCAGTCACCCTAACCCCGTACCTACTTCCCCTTCCACTACCCCTCTTCATTTCCCAGAGTTACGTGTCTCTCATGTTTTGTCACCCTCACAGATATTTTCACTCATTTTCTCTCCTTTCCCTTTATTCCCTTTCACTAATTTTTATATTCCCTTCTTTGGGTTTTTTGGCCTTTTGTTTTTTTAATGCTTTTTTAAAAAAATTGTTTTCCACTTTAGTGGTTCTTTTGTCTTATTTTGTTCTAATTTTTTTTTTCATTTTTTGGTCTCTGACCTCATCAGAATCATATAGGGTGGAATTTACTTAGGTCATGGTTGATATTTTTGACTCAGCCCACTCATACAGCCACTCTGTACTGAACAAAATGACTAGAAGGAAGAACTCAACTCAAAAGAATGAATCAGAAACAGTACTCTCTGCAACAGAGTTAAAGAATATGGATTTCAATTGCATGTCAGAAAACCAATTCAAAAGCACAATTATAAAGCTATTGATGGCTCTGGGAAAAAAGTATAAAGGACTCTAGAGAATTCATTACTGGAGAATTTAGATCTAATCAGGATGAAATTTTAAAATGAATGAAATGGGATGTAATCCAAACTGGATGTCCTGACTGCTAGGGTTAATGAGGTGGAAAAAAAGAGTGAATGACATAGAAGACAAGTAAATAAGGAAGCTGAAGAAAAAGAGAAAAACGATTAAGAGACCATGAGGACAGTCTAAGTGAAACAAAAGATAACCTGAGAAGGACGAGTCTAGTTATAATTGGGGTTCCAGAAGACGCCAAGAGGAAGAGGGCCACAAAGACTATATGAACAAATTATAGCTGAGAACTTCCCTATTTTGAGGAGAGAAGCAGACATTCAGATTCAGGAGGTGGAGAGGTATCACCCAAAATCAATAAACACCATTCAACACCTCAACATTTAATAGTGAAACTTGCAAATTCCAAACATGACGAAAAAATCCTATTACAGTGAAAGACTAGAGACTCTAAGATTATAAGGGGAGAAATATGAGATTAACAGTAGACCTCTCCACAGAGACACAGCAGTCCAGAAAGGGCTGGCAGGATGTATTCAGGGTACTCAATGAGAAGAACATGCAGCCAAGAATACTTTATCCAGCAAGGCTCTCATTCAGAACAGAAGGGGAGATAAAGAGTTTCCAAGATAAGCAGAAACTGAAAGATTATGTGACCACCAAACCAGCTCTGCAAGATATTAAGGGGGACCCTGAGAAAGAAAGAGGGAGCCCAAAAAGTAATCCACAAAAAAGTGATGAAAAAAGGGGAGCTGAACATGTATTATGATGACACGAAATTCACACATTTCAGTAGTTACTCTGAACATGAATGGGCTAAAAGTTCCATCAAAAGACGCAGGGTTTTAGATTGGATAAAAAAAAAAAAGCAACCCCATTTATTTGCTCTCTACAAGAGACACATTTTAGACCTAAGGACACTTCTAGCCTGAGAATGAAAGGTTGGAGAACCATTTACCATATAAGTGGTCCTGCAAAGAAAGCTGGGGAAGCTATCCTCATATCATAAAATTATAAGTGATCCAGACACCTGCGCCCCGGGGAGAATGCGCCGAGCTCCCTAAAGCACTGCAGCGCACACATGGCTTGACCCGGGAGAAGTTCAGAGGGGCTCGGGTGGTGGCTCCAGGGAGAGGGGGCTGCCCGGCGGAATCGCGAATCCAATAGGGCAGGCCCCAGGGCACAGGGCGCTGGGGACACAGCCCAGGATCTGACAACCCCCCGGGACAGGCAGAGGTCAGGAGGGCCCAGGACAGCAAGGACGCTCCTGCCCCGAGATGAGCAGACTGGCGGCCCCGCCCCCGGAGCATCCAGGCCCTGCAGACAGAGAGCCCCGTAGTTACTGCGGGAGCTGACTCCAGGGCTCCAGAAATGGCCGCAGCCTCTGTGGCTGTTCCTCCTGGGGCCTCACGGGGTGAACAACCCCCACTAAGCCCTGCACCAGGCATGGGGCAGAGCAGCTCCCCCAAGTGCTAACACCTGAAAATCAGCAAAACAGGCCCCATCCCCAGAAGACCAGCGACACGGACCAGTTCCAAGGGAAGTCAAGGGACTTAAAGTATACAGAATCAGAAGATACTCCCCCGTGGTTTTTCTTTTCTTTTTTCTTTCTTTTCTTTTTTTTTTTTTTTTGCTTTTTGATTTCTGTTTGCTGCCCCCGCCCTTTTTTTCCGTCTCATTTTCATCTCTTTTTTTTTATATTTATCATCCTTTTTTCCTTTTTTCTTTTTCTCTTTTCTTTCATTTTTCTCTCCTCTCTTTTTCTCCTTTTCCCAATACAACTTGTTTTTGTCCACTCTGCACTGAGCAAAATGCTTAGAAGGAAAACCTCACCTCAAAAGAAAGAATCAGAAACAGTCCTCTCTCCAACAGAGTTACAAAATCTGGATTACAATTCAATGTCAGAAACCCAATTCAGAAGCACTATGATACAGCTACTGGTGGCTCTAGCAAAAAGCATAAAGGACTCAAGAGACTTCATGACTGCAGAATTTAGATCCAATCAGGCAGAAATTAAAAATCAATTGAATGAGACGCAGTCCAAACTAGGAGTCCTAACGACAAGGGTTAACGAGGTAGAAGAATGAGTGAGTGACATAGAAGACAAGTTGATGGCAAAGAGGGAAACTGAGGAAAAAAGAGAAAAACAATTAAAAGACCATGAGGATAGATTAAGGGAAATAAGTGACAGCCTGAGGAAGAAAAACCTACATTTAATTGGGGTTCCCGAGGGCGCCAAAGGGACAGAGGTCCAGAATTTGTATTTGAACAAATCCTAACTGAAAACGTTCCTAATCTGGGAAGGGAAACAAGCATTCAGATCCAGGAAATAGAGAGATCCCCCCTAAAATCAATAAAAACTGCTCAACACCTCAACATTTAATAGTGAAGCTTGCAAATTCCAAAGATAAGGAGAAGATCCTTAAAGCAGCAAGAGACAAAAAATCCCTGACTTTTATGGGGAGGAATATTAGGGAAACAGCAGACCTCTCCACAGAGACCTGGCAGGCCAGAAAGGGCTGGCAGGATATATTCAGGGTCCTAAATGAGAAGAACATGCAACCAAGAATACTTTATCCAGCAAGGCTCTCTTTCAAAATGGAAGGAGAGATAAAGAGCTTCCAAGACAGGCAGGAACTGAAAGAATATGTAACCTCCAAACCAGCTCTGCAAGAAATTTTAAGGGGGACTCTTAAAATTCCCCTTTAAGAAGAAGTCCAGTGGAACAATCCACAAAAACAAGGACTGAATAGATATCATGATGACACTAAACTCATATCTGTCAATAGTAACTCTGAAC
The DNA here is from genome assembly GCF_018345385.1 of Vulpes lagopus. Lineage (NCBI taxonomy): Eukaryota > Metazoa > Chordata > Mammalia > Carnivora > Canidae > Vulpes > Vulpes lagopus. The sequence continues at coordinate 68,769,802 of NC_054848.1, read as the reverse complement.
GTGAACGGGCTTAATGAACCCATCAAAAGGCGCAGGATGTCAGACTGGATAAAAAAGCAGGACCCAGCTATTTGTTGTCTACAAGAGACTCATTATACACAGAAGGACACCTACAGTCTGAAAATAAAAGGTTGGAGAACCATTTACCATTCAAATGGTCCTCAAAAGAAAGCAGGGGTAGCCATTCTTATATCAGATAAACTAAAATCTACACCGAAGACTAGTGAGAGATGAAGAGGGACACTATATCATACTTAAAGGATCTATCCAACAAGAGGACTTAACAATCCTCAATATATATGCCCCGAATGTGGCAGCTGCCAAATATTTAAACCAATTAATAACCAAACTGAAGAAATACTTTGATAATAATACACTTATACGAGGGGGAGGGGCAAGATGGCGGAGGAGTAGGGTCTCTAGGTCACCTGGTCCTCAGCAAATTACCTAGAAAACCATCCAATCATCCTGAAAACCTACGAATTCGGCCTGAGATTTAAAGAGAGAAGAGCTGGAACGCTACAGTGAGAAGAGTTCGCGCTTCTATCAAGGTAGGAAGACGGGAAAAAGAAATAAAGAAACAAAAGGCCTCCAAGGGGGAGGGGCCCCGCGAGGAGCCGGGCTGAGGCCAGGGCGAGTGTCCCCAGGACAGGAGAGCCCCGTCCCGGAGGAGCAGGAGCTGCACCGACCTTCCCCGCGGAAAGGGGCTCCCCGGGAATTGGAGCAGGATCCCCAGAAAGGCGGGGACGCCCTCGGGCTCCCGGGGACAGTAACAGAGGAACTGCGCCCCGGGAGATGCGCCGAGCTCCCTAAGGGCTGCAGCGCTCGGCGGGACCCGGAGCAGCTCGGAGGGGCTCGGGCGGCGGCTCCTCGGAGGGGGCTGCGGGGCTGCGGGAACAGCTCAGCGGCGGCGGCTCGGGCGGAGGAAGAAGCTCCGCGCGGAGGGGGCTGCGCGGCTCCGGGAACAGCTCGGAGGGGCTCGGGCGGCGGCTCCGCGGAGGGGGCTGCGCGGCTCCGGGAACAGCTCAGCGGCGGCGGCTCGCGCAGAGGAAGAAGCTCCGCGCGGAGGGGGCTGCGCGGCCCCGGGAACAGCTCGGAGAGGCTCGGGCGGCGGCTCCGCGGAGGGGGCTACACCGCCGGGAGCGCGAATCCAACAGCGCAGGCCCCGGAGCACAGGGCGCCGGGACACAGCCCAGGATCCGGCCTCCCCCGGGACAGGCAGAGGCCGGGAGGGCCCAGGACAGCAAGGACGCTCCTGCCTGGAACTGAGCAGATCAGCGGCCCCGCCCCGGAGCCCCCAGGCCCTGCAGAAGGAGAGCCCCGGAGCTACTGCGGGGGCTGGATCCAGGGTCCCAGAGCTGCCCCCGCCACTGTGGCTTCCTCCCGGGGCCTCACGGGGTGAACAACCCCCACCGAGCCCTGCACCAGGCAGGGGCAGAGCAGCTCCCCCAAGTGCCAACACCTGAGAATCAGCACAGCAGGCCCCTCCCCCAGAAGACCAGCGAGACGGACCAGGTCCAGGGGAAGTCAAGGGACTTAAACTACACAGAATCGGAAGATACTCCCCCGTGGTTTTTTTTTGTTTTTTGTTTTTTTGTTTTTGTTTTTGTTTGTTTTTTTTTTTTTTTGTTTTGCGCTTTTTTTTTCTCTTTCTTCTTGATTTCTGATTGCTTCCCCCACCCCCCCTTTTTTCTTTTTTCTCCTTTCTTTTTCTTTCTTTTTCTCTTTTTCCCCTATTTTTTTCTTCTTTCTCTTTTTTCTTTTTCTCTTTTCTTTCCTTCTCTCTCTTTTTCTCCTTTTCCCAATACAACTTGTTTTTGGCCTCTCTGCACTGAGCAAAATGACTAGAAGGAAAACCCCTCAAAAAAAAGAATCAGAAACAGCCCACTCTCCCACAGAGTTACAAAATATGGATTACAATTCAATGTCAGAAAGCCAATTCAGAAGCACTATTTTACAGCTACTGGTGGCTCTAGAAAAAACCATAAAGGACTCAAGAGACTTCATGACTGCAGAATTTAGATCTAATCAGGCAGAAATTAAAAATCAATTAAATGAGATGCAATCCAAGCTAGAAGTCCTAACGACGAGGCTTGACGAGGTGGAAGAACGAGTGAGTGACATAGAAGACAAGTTGATGGCAAAGAGGGAAACTGAGGAAAAAAGAGACAGGCAATTAAAAGACCATGAGGATAGATTAAGGGAAATAAATGATAGCCTGAGGAAGAAAAACCTACGTTTAATTGGGGTTCCCGAGGGCGCGGAAAGGGACAGAGGGCCAGAATATGTATTTGAACAAATCCTAGCTGAAAACTTTCCGAATCTGGGAAGGGAAACAGGCATTCAGATCCAGGAAATAGAGAGATCCCCCCCTAAAATCAACAAAAACCGTTCAACACCTCGACATTTAATAGTGAAGCTTGCAAATTCCAAAGATAAGGAGAAGATCCTTAAAGCAGCAAGAGAAAAAAAGTCCCTGACTTTTATGGGGAGGAATATTAGGGTAACAGCAGACCTCTCCACAGAGACCTGGCAGGCCAGAAAGGGCTGGCAGGATATATTCAGGGTCCTAAATGAAAAGAACATGCAACCAAGAATACTTTACCCCGCAAGGCTTTCATTCAAAATGGAAGGAGAGATAAAGAGCTTCCAAGACAGGCAGGAACTGAAAGAATATGTAACCTCCAAACCAGCTCTGCAAGAAATTTTAAGGGGGACTCTTAAAATTCCCCTTTAAGAAGAAGTTCAGTGGAACAATCCACAAAAACAAGGACTGAATAGATATGATGACACTAAACTCATATCTATCAATAGTAACTCTGAATGTGAACGGGCTTAATGACCCCATCAAAAGGCGCAGGGTTTCAGACTGGATAAAAAAGCAGGACCCATCTATTTGCTGTCTACAAGAGACTCATTTCAGACAGAAGGAAACCTACAACCTGAAAATAAAAGGTTGGAGAACCATTTACCATTCAAATGGTCCTCAAAAGAAAGCAGGGGTTGCCATCCTTATATCAGATAAATTAAAATTTACCCCGAAGACTATAGTGAGAGATGAAGAGGGACACTATCTCATACTCAAAGGATCTATCCAACAAGAGGACTTAACACTCCTCAATATATATGCCCCGAATGTGGGAGCTGCCAAATATTTAAACCAATTAATAACCAAACTCAAGAAATACCTTGATAATAATACACTTATACTTGGTGACTTCAATCTAGCTCTTTCTACCCTGGATAGGTCTTCTAAGCACAATATCTCCAAAGAAACGAGAGCTTTAAATGATACACTGGACCAGATGGATTTCACAGATATCTACAGAACTTTACATCCAAACTCAACTGAATACACATTCTTCTCAAGTGCACATGGAACTTTCTCCAGAATAGACCACATACTGGGTCACAAATCGGGTCTGAACCGATACCAAAAGATCGGGATAGTCCCCTATATATTCTCAGACCATAATGCCTTGAAATTAGAACTTAATCACAACAAGAAATATGGAAGGACCACAAACACGTGGAGGTTAAGGACCATCCTGCTAAAAGATGAAAAGGTCAACCAGGAAATTAAGGAAGAATTAAAAAGATTCATGGAAACTAATGAGAATGAAGATACAACCGTTCAAAATCTTTGGGATGCAGCAAAAGCAGTCCTGAGGGGGAAATACATCGCAATACAAGCATACATTCAAAAACTGGAAAGATCTCAAATTCAAAAGCTCACCTTACACATAAAGGAACTAGAGAAAAAGCAACAAATAGACCCCACCCCCAGCAGAAGAAGAGAGTTAATTAAAATTCGAGCAGAACTCAATGATATCGAGACCAAAAGAACTGTGGAACAGATCAACAGAACCAGGAGTTGGTTCTTTGAAAGAATTAATAAGATAGATAAACCATTAGCCAACCTTATTAAAAAGAAGAGAGAGAAGACTCAAATTAATAAAATCATGAATGAGAATGGGGACATCACTACCAACACCAAGGAAATACAAACGATTTTAAAAACATATTATGAACAGCTGTACGCCAATAAATTAGGAAATCTAGAAGAAATGGACGCATTCCTGGAAAGCCACAAACTACCAAAACTGGAGCAGGAAGAAATAGAAAACCTGAACAGGCCAATAACCAGGGAGGAAATTGAAGCAGTCATCAAAAACCTCCCAAGACACAAGAGTCCAGGGCCAGATGGCTTCCCAGGGGAATTCTATCAAACGTTTAAAGAAGAAATCATACCTATTCTACTAAAGCTGTTTGGAAAGATAGAAAGAGATGGAGTACTTCCAAATTCGTTCTATGAGGCCAGCATCACCTTAATTCCGAAACCAGACAAAGACCCCACCAAAAAGGAGAATTACAGACCAATATCCCTGATGAACATGGATGCAAAAATTCTCAACAAGATACTAGCCAATAGGATCCAACAACATATTAAGAAAATTATTCACCATGACCAAGTAGGATTTATCCCTGGGACACAAGGCTGGTTCAACACTCGTAAAACCATCAATGTGATTCATCATATCAGCAAGAGAAAAACCAAGAACCATATGATACTCTCATTAGATGCAGAGAAAGCATTTGACAAAATACAGCATCCATTCCTGATCAAAACCCTTCAGAGTGTTGGGATAGAGGGAACTTTCCTCGACATCTTAAAAGCCATCTACGAAAAGCCCACAGCAAATATCATTCTCAATGGGGAAGCACTGGGAGCCTTTCCCCTAAGATCAGGAACAAGACAGGGATGTCCACTCTCACCACTGCTGTTCAACATAGTTCTGGAAGTCCTCGCCTCAGCAATCAGACAACAAAAAGACATTAAAGGCATTCAAATTGGCAAAGAAGAAGTCAAACTCTCCCTCTTCGCCGATGACATGATACTCTACATAGAAAACCCAAAAGCCTCCACCCCCAGATTGCTAGAACTCATACAGCAATTTGGTAGCGTGGCAGGATACAAAATCAATGCCCAGAAATCAATGGCATTTCTATACACTAACAATGAGACTGAAGAAAGAGAAATTAAGGAGTCAATCCCATTTACAATTGCACCCAAAAGCATAAGATACCTAGGAATAAACCTAACCAAAGAGGTAAAAGATCTATACCCTAAAAACTATAGAACACTTCTGAAAGAAATTGAGGAAGACACAAAGAGATGGAAAAATATTCCATGCTCATGGATTGGCAGAATTAATATTGTAAAAATGTCAATGTTACCCAGGGCAATTTATACGTTTAATGCAATCCCTATCAAAATACCATGGACTTTCTTCAGAGAGTTAGAACAAATTATTTTAAGATTTGTGTGGAATCAGAAAAGACCCCGAATAGCCAGGGGAATTTTAAAAAAGAAAACCTTAGCTGGGGGCATCACAATGCCAGATTTCAGGTTGTATTACAAAGCTGTGGTCATCAAGACAGTGTGGTACTGGCACAAAAACAGACACATAGATCAATGGAACAGAATAGAGAACCCAGAAGTGGACCCTGAAATGTACGGCCATCTAATATTCGATAAAGGAGGAAAGACTATCCATTGGAAGAAAGACAGTCTCTTCAATAAATGGTGCTGGGAAAATTGGACATCCACATGCAGAAGAATGAAACTGGACCACTCTCTTTCACCATACACAAAGATAAACTCAAAATGGATGAGAGATCTAAATGTGAGACAAGATTCCATCAAAATCCTAGAGGAGAACACAGGCAACACCCTTTTTGAACTTGGCCACAGTAACTTCTTGCAAGATACATCCATGAAGGCAAAAGAAACAAAAGCAAAAATGAACTATTGGGACTTCATCAAGATAAGAAGCTTTTGCACAGCAAAGGATACAGTCAACAAAACTAAAAGACAACCTACAGAATGGGAGAAGATATTTGCAAATGACATATCAGATAAAGGGCTAGTTTCCAAAATCTATAAAGAACTTATTAAACTCAACACCAAAGAAACAAACAATCCAATCATGAAATGGGCAAAAGACATGAAGAGAAATCTCACAGAGGAAGACATGGACATGGCCAACATGCACATGAGAAAATGCTCTGCATCACTTGCCATCAGGGAAATACAAATCAAAACCACAATGAGATACCACCTCACACCAGTGAGAATGGGGAAAATTAACAAGGCAGGAAACAACAAATGTTGGAGAGGATGCGGAGAAAAGGGAACCCTCTTACACTGTTGGTGGGAATGTGAACTGGTGCAGCCACTCTGGAAAACTGTGTGGAGGTTCCTCAAAGAGTTAAAAATAGACCTGCCCTACGACCCAGCAATTGCACTGTTGGGGATTTACCCCAAAGATTCAGATGCAATGAAACGTCGGGACACCTGCACCCCGATGTTTCTATCAGCAATGGCCACAATAGCCAAACTGTGGAAGGAGCCTCGGTGTCCATCGAAAGATGAATGGATAAAGAAGATGTGGTTTATGTATACAATGGAATATTACTCAGCAATTAGAAACGACAAATACCCACCATTTGCTTCAACGTGGATGGAACTGGAGGGTATTATGCTGAGTGAAATAAGTCAATCGGAGAAGGACAAACAGTGTATGTTCTCATTCATTTGGGGAATATGAATAATAGTGAAAGGGAATATAAAGGAAGGGAAAAGAAATGTTGGGAAATATCATGAAGGGAGACAGAACATAAAGACTCCTAACTCGGGGAAACGAACTAGGGGTGGTGGAAGGGGAGGAGGGCGGGTGTTGGAGGGGAATGGGTGACGGGCACTGAGGTGGACACTTGACGGGATGAGCACTGGGTGTTTTTCTGTATGTTGGTAAATTAAACACCAATAAAAGTTAATTAAAAAAAATACACTTATACTTGGTGACTTCAATCTAGCTCTTTCTACCCTCGATAGGTCTTCTAAGCACAACATCCACAAAGAAACGAGAGCGTTAAATGATACACTGGCCCAGATGGATTTCACAAATATCTACAGAACTTTACATCCAAACTCAAATGAAAACACATTCTTCTGAAGTGCACATGGAACTTTCTCCAGAATAGACCACATACTGGGTCACAAATCGGGTCTGAACCGATACCAAAAGATCGGGATAGTCCCCTTGGTATTCTCAGACCATAATGCCTTGAAATTAGAACTTAATCACAACAAGAAGTTTGGAAGGACACAAACACATGGACGTTAAGGACAATCCTGCTAAAAGATGAAAAGGTCAACCAGGAAATTAAAGAAGAATTAAAAAGATTCATGGAAACTAATGAGAATGAAGATACAACAGTTCAAAATCTTTGGGATGCAGCAAAAGCAGTCCTGAGGGGGAAATACATCACAATACAAGCATCCATTCAAGGTCAACTAATATGCGATAAAGGAGGAAAGACTATCCATTGGAAGAAAGACAGTCTCTTCAATAACTGGTGTTGGGAAAATTGGACATCCACATGCAGAAGAATGAAACTGGACCACTCTCTTTCACCATACACAAAGATAAACTCAAAATGGATGAGAGATCTAAATGTGAGACAAGATTCCATCAAAATCCTAGAGGAGAACACAGGCAACACCCCTTTTGAACTTGGCTACAGTAAATTTTTGCAAGATACATCCACAAAGCCAAAAGAAACAAAAGCAAAAATGAACTATTGGGACTTTATCAAGATAAGAAGCTTTTGCACAGCAAAGGATACAGTCAACAAAACTAAAAGACAACCTACAGAATGGGAGAAGATATTTGCAAATGCCATATCAGATAAAGGGATAGTTTCCACGATCTATAAAGAACTTATTAAACTCAACACCAAAGAAACAATCCATACATGAAATGGGCAAAAGACATGAAGGAAATCTCACAGAGGAAGACATGGACATGGCCAACATGCACATGAGAAAATGCTCTGCATCACTGACCATCAGGGAAATACAAATCAAAACCACAATGAGATACCACCTCACAGCAGTGAGAATGGGGAAAATTAACAAGGCAGGAAACAACACATGTTGGAGAGGATGCGGAGAAAAGGGAACCCTCTTCCACTGTTGGTGGGAATGTGAACTGGTGCAGCCACTCTGGAAAACTGTGTGGAGGTTCCTCAAAGAGTTAAAAATAGACCTGCCCTACGACCCAGCAATTGCACTGTTGGGGATTTACCCCAAAGATTCAGATGCAAGGAAACGCCGGGAAACCGGCAGCCCGATGTTTCTAGCAGCAATGTCCACAATAGCCAAACTGTGGAAGGACCCTCGGTGTCCACTGAAAGATGAATGGATAAAGAAGATGTGGTTTATGTATACAATGGAATACTACTCAGCCACTAGAAATGACAAATACCCACCATTTGCTTCAACGTGGATGGAACTGGAGGGTATTATGCTGAGTGAAGTAAGTCAATCAGAGAAGGACAAACAGTGTATGTTCTCATTCATTTGGGGAATAGAAATAATAGTGAAAGCAAATATAAGGGAAGGGAGAAGAAATGTGTGGGAAATATCAGGAAGGGAGAAAGAACATAAAGACTCCTAACTCTGGGAAACGAACTAGGGGTGGTAGAAGGGGAGGAGGGCGGGGGGTGGGGAGAATGGTTGACGGGCACTGAGGGGGACTCTTGCAGGATGAGCACTGGGTATTTTCTGCATGTTGGTAAATTGAACACCAATAAAAATTAATTTATTAAAAAAAAACAAGCATCCATTCAAAAACTGGAAAGCACTCATATACAAAAGCACACCTTACACATAAAGGAGCTAGAAGAAAAGCAGCAAATAAACCCCACCCCCAGCAGAAGAAGAGACTTAATTAAAATTCGAGCAGAAGTAAATGAAATCGAGACCAAAAGAACTGTGGAAAAGATCAACAGAAGCAGGAGTTGGTTCCTTGAAAGAATTAATAAGATAGATAAACGATTAGCCAACATTATTAAAAAGAAGAGAGAGAAGACTCAAATTAATAAAATCATGAATGAGAAAGGAGAGATCACTACCAACACCAAGGAAATACAAACGATTTTCAAAACATATGATGAACAGCTATACGCCAACAAATTAGGCAATCTAGAAGAAATGGAGGTATTCCTGGAAAGCCACAAACTACCAAAATTGGAGCAGGAAGAAATAGAAAACCTGAACAGGCCAATAACCAGGGAGGAAATTGAAGCAGTCATCAAAAATCTCCAAAGACACAAGAGTCCAGGGCCAGATGGCTTCCCAGGGAAATTCTACCAAACATTTAAAGAAGAAATCATACCTATTCTACTAAAGCTGTTTGGATAGATAGAAAGAGATGGAGCACTTCCAAATTCATTCTATGAGGCCAGCATCACCTTAATTCCGAAAGCAGACAAAGACCCCACCAAAAAGGAGAATTACAGACCAATATCACTGATGAACATGGATGCAAAAGTTCTCAACAAGATACTAGCCAATAGGATCCAACAACACATTAAGAAAATTATTCACCATGACCAAGTAGGATTTATGCCCGGCACACAAGGCTGGTTCAACACTCGTAAAACAATCAATGTGATTCATCATATCAGCAAGAGAAAAACCAAGAACCGTATAATCCTCTCATTAGATGCAGAGAAAGCATTTGACAAAATACAGCATCCATTCCCGATCAAAACTCTTCAGAGTGTAGGGATAGAGGGAACATTCCTCGACATCTTAAAAGCCATCGACGAAAAGCCCACAGCAAATATCATTCTCAATGGGGAAGCACTGGGAGCCTTTCCCCTATGATCAGGAACAAGACAGGGATGTCCATTCTCACCACTGCTATTCAAAATAGTACCTGAAGTCCTCACCTCAGCAATCAGACAACAAAAGGACATTAAAGGCATTCAAATTGGCAAACAAGAAGTCAAACTCTCCCTCTTCGCCAATGACATGATACTCTACGTAGAAAACCCAAAAGCCTCCACCCGAAGATTGCTAGAACTCATACAGCAATTTGGTAGTGTGGCAGGATACAAAATCAATGCCCAGAAATCAATGGCATTTCTATACACTAACAATGAGACTGAAGAAAGAGAAATTAAGGAGTCAATCCCATTTACTATTGCACCCAAAAGCATAAGATACCTAGGAATAAACCTAACCAAAGAAGTAAAGGTTCTATACCCTAAAAACTATAGAACACTTCTGAAAGAAATTGAGGAAGACACAAAGAGATGGAAAAATATTCCATGCTCATGCACTGGCAGAATTAATATTGTAAAAATGTCAATGTTACCCAGGGCAATTTACACGTTTAATGCAAACCCTATCCAAATTCCATGGAGTTTCTTCAGAGAGTTGGACAAATTATTTTAAGATGTGTGTGGAATCAGAAAAGACTCTGAATAGCCAGGGAAATTTTAAAAAAGAAAACCATTTCTAGGTGTACACAATGCCAGTTTTCAGGTTGTACTACAAAGCTGTGGTCATCAAGAGAGTGTGGTACTGGCACAAAAACAGACACATAGATCAAAGGAATAGAATAGAGAACCCAGAAGTAGACACTGAACTTTATGGTCAACTAATATTCGATAAAGTAGGAAAGACTATCCAGTGGAAATAAGACAGTGTCTTCAAAAAATGGTGCTGGGAAAATTGGACAGCCACATGCAGAAGAATGAAACTAGACCACTGTCTTTCATCATACACAAAGATAAACTCAAAATGGATGAGAGATCTAAATGTGAGACAAGATTCCATCAAAATCCTAGAGGAGAACACATGCAACACCCTTTTTGAACTTGGCTACAGTAACTTCTTGCAAGATACATCCCCAAGACAAAAGAAACAAAAGCAAAAATGAACTATTGGGACTTCATCGAGATAAGAAGCTTTTGCACAGCAAAGGATACAGTCAACAAAACTGAAAGACAACCTACAGAATGGGAGAAGATATTTGCAAATGACATATCAGATAAAGGGCTAGTTTCCACGATCTATAAAGAACTTATTAAACTCAACACCAAAGAAACAACCAATCCAATCATGAAATGGGCAAAAGACATGAAGGAAATCTCACAGAGGAAGACATGGACATGGTCAACATGCACATTAGAAAATGCTCTGCATCACTGACCATCAGGGAAATACAAATCAAAACCACAATGAGATACCACCTCACAGCAGTGAGAATGGGGAAAATTAACAAGGCAGGAAACAACAAATGTTGGAGAGGATGCGGAGAAAAGGGAACCCTCTTCCACTGTTGGTGGGAATGTGAACTGGTGCAGCCACTCTGGAAAACTGTGTGGAGGTTCCTCAAAGAGTTAAAAATAGACCTGCCCTACGACCCAGCAATTGCACTGTTGGGGATTTACCCCAAAGATTCAGATGCAATGAAACGCCGGGACACCTGCCCCCCGATGTTTCTAGCAGCAATGTCCACAAGAGCCAAACTGTGGAAGGAGCCTCGGTGTCCATAGGAAGATGAATGGATAAATAAGATGTGGTTTATGTATACAATGGAATATTACTCAGCCATTAGAAATGACAAATACCCACCATTTGCTTCAATGTGGATTGAACTGGAGGGTATTATGCTGAGTGCAGTAAGTCAGAGAAGGAAAAACAGTGTATGTTCTCATTCATTTGGGAAATATAAATAATAGTGAAAGGGAATATAAAGGAAGGGAGAAGAAATGTGTGGGAAATATCAGGAAGGGAGACAGAACATAAAGACTCCTGACTCTGGGAAACGAACTAGGGGTGGTAGAAGGGGAGGAGGGCGGGAGGTGGGGGGGAATGGGTGCCGGGCACTGGGGGGCACACTTGACGGGATGAGCACTGGGTGTTTTTCTGTATGTTGGTAAATTGAACACCAATAAAAATTAATTTATTAAAAAAAAAGATTCATGGACACTAATGAGAATGAAGATACAACAATTCAAAATCTTTGGGATGCAGCAAAAGCAGTCCTGAGGGGGAAATCCATTGCAATACAAGCATCCATCCAAAAAAAAATGGAAAGAACTCAAATACAAAAGGTTACCTTACACCTAAAGGAGCTAAGGAAAAAACAGCAAATAGATCGTACAGCCAGGAGAAGAAGAGAGTTAATAGAGATTCGAGGAGAGCTCAACGAAATGGAGACCAGAAGAAGTGTGGAACAAATCAATAAAACCAGGAGTTGGTTCTTTGATAAAATTAATAAGATAGCCAGCTTTATTAAAAAGAAGAAAGAGAAGACGCAAATTAATAAAATCATGAATGAGAAAGTTGAGATCACTACCAACACCAAGGAAATAGAAACGATTTTATTTTTTTTAATACAAACGATTTTAAAAACATATTATGAACAGCTATACGCCAATAAATTAGGCAATCTAGAAGAAATGTACGCATTTCTGGAAAGCCACAAACTACCAAAATTGGAACAGGAAGAAATAGAAAACCTGAACAGGCCAATAATCTGGGCTGTTCAAGGAAATTGAAGCAGTCATCAAAAACCTACCAAGAGACAAAAGTCCAGGGCCAGATGGCTTCCCAGGGAAATTCTATCAAACGTATACAGAAGAAAGCATACCAATTCTACTAAAGCCGTTTGGAAAGATAAAAAGAGATGGAATGCTTCCAAACTCGGTCTATGAGGCCACCATCACCTTAATTCCAAAACCAGACAAAGACCCCACCAAAAAGGAGAATTATAGACCAATATCCCTGATGAACATGGATGCAAAAATTCTCAACAAGATACTAGCCAATAGGATACAACAAAACATTAAGAAAATTATTCACCATGACCAAGTAGGATTTATTCCCGGGACAGAAGGTGGTTCAACACTCGTAAACAATCTCTGTGATTTATAATATCAACAAGAGAAAAACCAAGAGCCATATGATCCTCTCAATAGATGCAGAGAAAGCATTTGACAAAATACAGCATCCATTCCTAATCAAAACTCTTCAGAGTGTAAGTATAGAGGGAACATTCCACAACATCTTAAAAGCCATCAACGAAAAGCCCACAGCAAATATAATTCTCAATGGGGAGGCACTGGGAGTCTTTCCCCTAAGATCAGGAACAAGACAGGGATGTCCATTCTCACCACTGCCAGTCAAAATAGTACTAGAAGTCCTAGCCTCAGCAACCAGACAACAAAAAGAAATAAAAGCCATTCAAGTTGGCAAAGAAGTCAAACTCTCCCTCTTCGCAGATGACATGATACTCTACATAGAAAACCCAAAAGCCTCCACCCCAATATTGCTAGAACTCATACAGCAATTTGGCAGTGTGGCAGTATACAAAATCAGTGCCCAGACATCAGTGTCATTTCTATACACTAACAATGAGACTGAATAAAGAGAAATTAAGGAGTCAATCCCATTTACAATTGCACCCAAACTCATTAGATACCTAGGAATAAAACTAACCAAAGAGGTAAAGGATCTACACCCTTAAAACTATAGAACACTTCTGAAAGAAATTGAGGAAGACACAAAGAGATGGAAAAATATTCCATGCTCATGGATTGGCAGAATTAATATTGTGAAAATGTCAATGTTACCCAGGGCAATTTACACGTTTAATGCAATCCCTATCCAAATACCATGGAGTTTCTTCAGAGAGTTGGAACAAATTATTTTAAGATGTGTGTGGAATCAGAAAAGACCCCGAATAGCCAGGGGAATATTGAAAAAGAAAACCATAGCTGGGGGCATCACAATGCCAGATTTCAGGTTGTACTACAAAGCTGTGGTCATCAAGACACTGTGGTCCTGGCACAAAAACAGACACATAGATCAATGGAACATAACAGAGAATCCAGAAGTGGACCCTCAACTTTATGGTCAACTAATATTCAACAACGGCGGAAAGACTATCCATTGGAAGAACGGCAGTCTCTTTAATAAATGGTGCTGGGAAAATTGGACATCCACATGCAGAAGAATGAAACTAGACCACTCTCTTGCACCATACACAAAGATAAACTCAAAATGGATGAAAGATCTAAATGTGAGACAGGATTCCGTCAAAATCCTAGAGGAGAACACAGGCAACACCCTTTTTGAACTTGACCACAGTAACTGCTTGCAAGATACATCTCTGAAGGCAAAAGAAACAAAATCAAAAATGAACTATTGGGACTTCATCAAGATAAGAAGCTTTTGCCCAGCAAGGGATACAGTCAACAAAACTAAAAGACATCCTACAGAATGGGAGAAGATATTTGCAAATGATGTATCAGATAAAGGGCTAGTATGCAAGATCTATATAGAACTTATAAAACTCAACAGCAAAGAAACAAACAATCCTATAATGAAATGGGCAAAAGATGAATAAAAATTTCACCAAAGAAGACAGACACATGGCCAGTAAGTACATGAGGAAATGCTCAGCATCCCTTGCCATCAGGGAAATACAAATCAAAACCACAATGAGATACCACCTCACACCAGTGAGAATAGGGAAAATTTACAAGGCAGGAAACCACAAATGTTGGAGACACTGCAGAGAAAAGGGAACCCTCTTGCAGTGTTGGTGGGAATGTGAACTGGTGCAGCCACTCTGGAAAACTGTGTGGAGGTTCCTCAAAGAGTTAAAAATAGAACTGTTCTACAGCCCAGCAATTTCACAATTCCACTCCTGGGGATTTACCCCAAAGATACAGTTGCAATGAAACGCCGGGACACCTGCCCCCCGATGTTTCTAGCAGCAATGTCCACAATAGCCAAACTGTGGAAGGAGCCTCGGTGTCCATAGGAAGATGAATGGATAAAGAAGATGTGGTTTATGTATACAATGGAATATTACTCAGCCATTAGAAATGACAAATTCCCACCATTTGCTTCAATGTGGATGGAACTGGTGGGTATTATGCTGAGTGAAATAAGTCAATCAGAGAAGGACAAACATTATTTGTTCTCATTCATTTGGGGAATATAAAAAATAGTGAAGGGGAATAAAGTGGAAAGAGAAAATATGAGTGGGAAATATCAGAACGGGAGACAAAGGATGAAATACTCCTACCTCTTGGAAATGAACTAGGGTGGTGTAAGAGGAGATGGGCGGGGGTGGGG
Source organism: Vulpes lagopus (assembly GCF_018345385.1). NCBI lineage: Eukaryota > Metazoa > Chordata > Mammalia > Carnivora > Canidae > Vulpes > Vulpes lagopus. The sequence continues at coordinate 68,754,789 of NC_054848.1, read as the reverse complement.
GTGACTGGGTGATGGGCACTGAGGGAGGCACTTGATGAGCACTGGGTATTATGCTATATGTTGGCAAATTGAAATTCAATAAAAAAAATTAAAGAAATAAACATCGGGTTCATGTACGTCCTTTAATCTGCAATTTTGAAATCTCTCAGTAAATACCTACTAGTGCAATTGCTGGATCATATAGTAGGTCTTTTTTTAACGTTTGGGGAACCCAGATACTGTTTTCCAGAGCTGATGCACCAGTTTGCAGTCCCACCAACAGTGCAAGAGGGTTCTGTTTCTCCACATCCTTGCCAACAACTGTTATTTCTTGTGTTGTTAATTTTAGCCATTCTCGTAGGTGTGAGGTGGTATCTCATTATGGTTTTGATTTGCACTTTTCTGATGTTAAGCATCTTTTCATGTGTCTGTTAACTATCTGCATGTGCTCCTTAGAGAAATTTTTATGGATTATTTGTTCCTTGGGTGTTTAGTTGGATAAGTTTTTTGTTGGTTTTGGACACAGCCCTTATCCGATATGTCATTTTCAAATATCTTCTCCCATCTGTAGGTTGCCTTTTAGTTTTGTTGATTGTTTCCTTTGCTGTACAGAAGCTTTTTATCTTGATGAAATCCCAGCAGATCCTTTTTGTTTTTGTTTCCTTCACCCCTGGTGATGTGTCTACTAAGAAGTATCTATGGCTGAGGTCAAAGTGGTTGCTGCCTGTGTACTCTAGGTTTTTGATGGTTTCCTGCATCCCTAAAGGAATCTTTAGGTTTTTCATACATTTTGAATTCATTTTTATGTATGTTGTAGGAAATTGGTCCAGTTTCATTCTTCTGCATGTTGTTGTCTAGTTTCCCAACACCATTTGTTGAAGAGACTTTTTTCCATTCAATGCTTTTTCTTGCTTTGTCAAAGATTAGTTGACTATAGAGTTGTCGGTCAATTTTTTTTATTGGTCCGGTGAAAGGAATCCAAAAATGAACAGTTTATCTAACATGTAATTGTAAAAATATGAACGTCAAAAAAAATAATACTTAAACATGAAGAGTTGATAAAATATTATTTTTAAGACAGGAATAAAGAAAGAGTATTGGAGATTTTTAACCTGAAAGATAAATTAATCATAAGGGAAAAACCTTGAGTTCTATAAACTATTTTCTCTCAGTCCTGTAGTTTTCCAGTACTGTTTGGTCAGTAAACCTACTGTTCCCATTTTCTTCCAGCTACTGTTCTGGGGGAGAGGACTGCTGCACTGATTCTCAGGTGTCTTTGGTTGGATGGAGATGTCCCACCCCTTGCCAGGTGGCCAGGCTCTGTGTAAGCTGTTTTCCTTGTAAGGTCTTTGTTTTAGACCTTTTGTTTATAGCTTTGTAAGCTATATCGAGCAATGCTGTCATTCATAATAGAAAGAGGAATAAAGAGCTTCCAGGATAGATAGAAACTGAAATAAAATGTGGCCACCAAACCAGCCCTTCAAGAAATATAAAGAGGGATCCTGTAAGTGAAGAGGGAGTCCAAAGTAACAATTCACAGAAACAGGGACTGTACAGGTAATACTATGACACTAAATTCATGTTTTCACTAGTTACTCTAAACATGAATCAGCTAAATGATCAAATGAAAAGACACAGACTGGATATAAAAGCAAGACCCATCTATATGCTGTCTATTAGAGTCTCATTTTGGACCAAAGGACACCTTCAGACTGAAAATGAGGGGGTGAGGAACTGTTTACCATGCAAATAGGCCTCAAAAGAAAGCTGAGGCAGCAATCTTCATGTTAGATAAATTTGATTTTACACTAAAGATGGTGGTAAGAGATGAAGTGGAACACTATCTCATATTTAAAGGTTCTATCCAACAAGATCAAACCATTATGAATATTTATGCCCCTAATATAAGAGCAGTCAATTATGTCAACCAATTAATAATCAAAGTAAAGAGACACATAGGTAATAATACAGTAATAGTAGAAGAATTCAACACTCCACTCTCAGTCAAGGACAGATCTAGTAAGAAGAAGATTAGCTAATAAATAAGGGCTTTGAAAGACAGAGTGAACCCTATGGATTTCACAGTTATACACAGAACATTCCATCCTAATGCAAGTTAATACACATTCTTCTCAAGTGCACGTGGAACTTTCTCCAGAGTAGACAATATAATGAGTCACAAATCAGGTCTCAACTGATACCAAAAGATTGGGATTACCCCCTGCATATTTTTATATCACAATGCTTTGAAACTTGAATTCAAACACAGAAGAAATTTGGAAGGAGCTCAAAAACTTGGAGGTTAAAACTATCCTATTAAATAATTAATGGATCAACCAGGTAATTAGAGAAGAACTAAAGAATCATGCAAACTAAAAAAAAAATGAACATACATCTGATCAAAATCTTTGAAATACACCAAAGACAGTCCTAAGAGGGATGTACATTTCAATATAAGCTCTCTCAAAAAATTGGAAAAAGCTCAAATACACAAGCTAACATTACACCTAAAGGACCTGGATAAAGAACAGCAAATAAAGCCTAACCCAAGCAAGAGAAGAGAAATAATAAAATTAGAGAATATTTTAATGAATTAGAGAGCTGAAGAACTGCAGAACAGATCAACAAAACCAGGAGCTGGTTCTCTGAAAGAATTAAAAAGATAGATAAACCATTAGCCAGCCTTATTAAAAAGAAAAGAGAGAAGATTTAAATTAATAAAATCATGAATGAAAGAGAAGAGATCACAACCAAAACCAAGGAAATACATTACTGGTGTAGAGAGATGCAGCAGATTTTTGTACATTTTTGTACATTTATATATATATATATATATATATATATATATATATATATATATATATATATAAAGTTGTAAGTTTATTGAATTCATGTATTAGCTCTAGAATTTTTTTTTGGTGGAGTTTGTTGGTTTTATACATTGAGTATCATATCTGCAAATAGTGAACGTTTGACTTATTCTTTGCAGATTTGAATACCTTTTGTGTCTTTTTTATTGTCTGATTGCTTAGGTTAAGACTTTCAATACTACGTTAAATAGTAATGGTGAGGGTAGACATCCCTGTTGTTCCTGGTTGTAGAGGAAAATCTAGTTTTTCCCATTGAAGATACTAGCTGTAGGTCTTTCATAAAAGACTTTTATGATTTTAAGGTATACTCCATCTATCTGTTCTTTGTTGAGATTTTTTTTTATCAATAATGGATGCTGTACTTGGTCAAATGTTTTTTTCTACATTTTTTGAGAGGATCTTGTATTTCTCATCCTTTCTTTAATGTGGTGTATCACATTGTTTGATTTGCAAATATTAACATCTGCAGTCCAGAAATAAATCTCACTTGTGATGAATAATTCTTTTAGTATACTCTTGGATTCAATTTTCCACTATCCCCTTGAGATTTTCTGCACTCGTGTTCAGAGTGGTTTTAGAATCAGGGTAATACTGGCCTTGTAGAATGAGTTGTAGAAGTTGTCCTTCCATTTTATTTTTTGGAACAGTTTGAGAAGAATAGGGGTACTAAATCTTCTTCGAATGTTTTGTAGAATTCCCCTGGGAAGCTATATGGCACTAGACTTTTGTTTGTTTGGAGATTTTTTATTACGAATCCTTTTCCTTGCTGGGTATTGTTTTGTTCAAATTATCTATTTTTTCCTGTTTTAGTTTGGATGGTTTGTAGGTTTCTAGGAATTTTTTTATTTCATCCAGATTGCCCAGTGTTTTGGTTTATAATTTTTCATAATATTCTCATATAATTGGTTGTATTTCTGTAATGTTGTTTGTGCTCTCTCCTCTTTCATTTCTGATTTTATTTATTTGAGTCCTTTCTCTTTTTTCTTCAATAAGTCTGGCTAGAAGATTATCAATTTTATAAATTCTTTCAAATAACCAGCTCTTTTGTTGACTTTTTTCCTACTGGGTTGTGTGTGTGTGTGTGTGTGTGTGTGTGTGTGTGAGTGTGTGTATCATTTATCTTCTCTAATCTTTATTATTTCCCTTCTGCTGAATTTAGGTTTTATTTGCTCTTCTTTTTCTACCTTCTTTAGCTATAATGTTAAGTTGTATATTTAAAATTTTTCCTGCTTCTTTAGGTAGCTCTGTATTGCAATATACTTCATTCGTAGAACTGCCTTTGCTGCATCCAAAAGGTTTTGAACTGTCATACTCTCATTTTCACTTGTTTCTGTGTACTTTTTAATTCCTTCTTTAATTAGTTAACCCAGTCATTATTTAGTAGAATGTTCCTTCTCCTCCATATGTTTGTGGTGTTTCCTATTTTTTTTTGTTGTGGTTGACTTCAAGTTTCATAGCATTGTGATCTGAACATATGCATGGTATGATCTCAATCTATTTACTTGTTGAGGGCTGACTTGTGACACAATATGTGATCTATTTTGAACGTTCAATATGTACTCAAGAAGATTGTGTATTCCATTGCTTTAGGATGAAATTTTCTGAATATGTCTATTATATCCATCTGCTTCGGTGTGTCATTCAGTCATTTCCTTGTTGATTTTCTGCTTATATTCCCTGTCTGTTGCTCCAATTGGGGTATTAAAGTCCACTACTATTATTGTATTGTTATCAATGAGTTTCTTATGTTTGTTATTAATTGATTTGTATATGTAGGCTCTCTCATGTTGGAAAAATAAATATTTACAGTTGTTAGATCTTCTTGATGATTAGACCTCTTAAGTATGAGTTAATGCCCTTCTTCATCTCTTCTTACAATCTTTGATATAAAATCTACCTTATCTGATATGAATATGGCTACTCTGGCTTTCTTTTGTTGTCCATTAACATAGTAAATTATTCTCCATCCCCTCACTTTCAATCTACAGGTGTCTTTATGTGTAAAATGAGTCTCCTGTAGGCAGTATATAGATGAGTCTTGTTTTTTCTTTATTATTATTATTTATTCTGATACCCTATGGCTTTAGATTGGAGCATTTAGTCCATTTACATTTAGAGTGATTATTGATAGATACAAATTTAGTGCCTTTGTGTTACCTTTAAATTTGGTTTTATATTTGGTGATGTTCTTTCTCTTTCTAATCTTTCTTGCTTGGTCCTTTTTTCCCCACTCAGAGTTCCCTTTAATAATTCTTGCAGGGCTGGTTTAGTGATCATGAACTCCTTTAGTTTTTGTTTCTGGGAAACTTTTTATCTCTCCTTCTGTGAAAGACAGTTTTGCTGAATAAATTATTCTTTACTGCATATTTTTTTCCCTATTCAGCACATGAATATATCATACCACACTCTCTGGCCTGTTGAGTTTCTATATACAGATCTACAAACCTTAACTGTCTTTATTGTAGGTTAAGGGTTTATTTGCTGCTTTCAGGATTCTTTCCTTGTCTGTGTATTTTTTTGTTTATTTTTTACTGGAGTTCCTTGTCTATGTATTTTGTGAATTTTACTATGATATATTTTGGTGATGGCTGCCTTTTGTTGAATTTAACGGGAGCTCTCTGTGCATCAAAACAAGACTCATTTTGATGTCTGTATCCTTCCGCCATTTAGGGAAGTTTGCATCTATAATTTGCTTAAATAAAACTTCTGCCACATTTTCTGTCTCTATATTCTGGGACTCCTATGCTACGAATGTTATTATGCTTAAAAAGTCATTGAGTTCCCTAAGTCTGCATTTGTGATCCAATAACTTTCTTTCTCTTCTCTGCTTCATTGTTATCCATAATTTTATCTTCTATATCACTGATTCCTTCCTCTGCATCTTCAATCCTCATTGTCATGAGGATCATATATATATATAAAAACATACACACACACACACACATAATTTTAAAGATTAAAAATTGTTTTTTCTGTGTTTCAAGGAAAAAATCTCAAAGGTAACCAGATGCTATTTCCTCTAAAGCTGAAGCTTTGTAGCACGCTATGATCAGTAGACTTGGTGCATGGAAGTGGTTTGTGTTGGTCTTCTGGGAGCGGGACCGGCTGAGCTGATTCTCAGACTGACATACCTTAGTGGAGATTCAACTGCAGGGCACAGGGGGGCACTACTTCGTGTAAGCAGCTCTGTTCCCCACTTGGTGGTGCTCTTTTGCTCATTGAAGTCTGTCAGTGCTAATGGGTGGTGTGGAAATGTTCTCACCCAGTTCTCTAGTCCCTGGAATAGAGAGTTCATACCTGTTCCTCTTCAGAAAGCCCTCACTGAATTACAGACTATCACTTCTCCTGTGTCACTGGCTTCTGTCACATCCCCACCTTCCTCCTGCCTGTGTCTCAACTATGCACCTGCCAGGCAGCACAGCATTCCTTTGTTTTTTCTCACGCACGTGGCTGAGTTTCATATCTTCAAATATTAGAAACCCCGAGTGGTGTGCACCCAAACTGATCCTCTGACAGAGGGTCTTACTGCCCTGTGGCCTGTCAGCTTGTCCCAGAAATTGGTTGCATGACTGCACAGTGATTCAGAATTTATGGTAAAACATAGCAGAAAGACAACACCAAGACTTGCTGCTTTCAGCCAGCATCCTTGTTCCTAAGTTAGCCAAACAGGCAGCTCAATGTACCCACCATGCATTCTGCCCCCAGAGAGGTCATGCTACCTGTCCCATATTCACTCCAAAAAGGGGAACTGCTTCTCCCTGTGCAACCCAGGGGATCCTCAGACCACACTGTTTGCTCCTGGGTCTCTTCCCTCCTTCCCCATTAGAACGCTGCTAAGTCCATCCACTACAACACTAGTGATGGCACAGATCTCTTAAATTTTAGACTCTGCTCTCCACTGTTTATAAAATTGCAGTATTCAGCCCCTCTCCTTTTTGAAGTCATTGGTTTTGGGGAAGAGTTTTCCTTTTGCAACTCCCTGCACTCATTTTCACTCCTTCTTTCTCTCTCACTACTCTCTCCAGTTAGGGCTCCCTTCCCATAAGAGCACCTGCAGTCCTTTTCTCCCTCAAATCAACTCTCCACAGCTTGTACCTTCCACAATGTGACAGTTTTTTTCAACTGTAGTTGTGAGTTTTTTGTTCTCTCAGTCCTCAGAACTTTATTGGGTGTTCAAAATGATTTGATTTTTATCTAGGTATATTCAAGGGATAAGGCAAGCCTAGAGTCTCCTTACTCTGCCACCTTAACTCCTCTCTTCTGTGACATCCTGTAGAAGAGTAATGGCCATTTTGTCTCCTTTATATTTTATATTTATTCTTAAGGTTCTTACTTTAACTTGTTAGTTAACATGCAGTGTTATATTAGTTTTAGGTGTCCAATATATTGATTCAACAATTGCATACATTACCCAGTGCTCATCATGACAAGTACACTCCTTAATTCCCATTATCTATTTAATCCATCCACCCACTCCCCTTTGATAGCCATCAGTTTTTTCTGATTATAAAGAGTCTCTTTCTTGATTTATTTCTCTTTTTAATCCTTTTGTTTATTTGCTTTGTTTCTTAAATTCCACATATAAGTGAAATCATATGGTATTTGTCTTTCTCCAAATGACTCCTTTACTTAGCAATATATTCACTAGCACCATCCATATTATTTCAAATGGTAAGGTTTCATTCTTTCTTATGGATGCCTAATATTCCATTATATATATATTTAAAATATAATATATTTCAAAGAATATACTGAATATATATATATATATATATATATATATATATATATATATATATACAAAGAATTGTGGGTTTTTTTCTAGGTTTTCTATTCTGTTCTATTAATCTATGTATCTTTTTTGTGCCAGTATCATATTATTTTGATTACTATACCTTTGCAATAAAACTTGAAATCCAGACTTGTGATGCCTCCAGCTTTGCTTTTTTTTGTTTTTGTTTTTGTTTTGTTTGTTTGTTTGTTTGTTTGTTTGTTTTTTCCAGAGATTGCTTTGGGTATTTCTGGGTCCATTGTGGTACAATACAAATTTAAGGATTTTTTGTTCTAATTCTGTGAAAAATGTTGTTGGTACTTTGATAGAGATTGCATAAAATGTGTATATTGCTTTGAATAGTATAGACATTTTAATAATAATTGTCCTTCCAATCCAAGGGCATGGAATATCTTTCCATTTCTTTGTGTCATCTTCAATTTCTTTCATCAATGTTTTATAGTTTTCAGAGGATAGTTCTTTCACATCTTCAGTTAGGTTTCCTCCTAGATATCTTACTATTTTTGGTGCAATTGGAAATGGGATTGTTTTCTTAATTTCTTTTCTACTGCTTCATTACTAGTATATAGAAATGCATCAACTTTCTGCATGTTGATTTTGTATCCTGCAACTTCACTGAATTTATGAGTTCTAGCAGTTTTTTAGTGGAATCTCTTGGGTTTTCTATGTGTAGTAATCTATCATCTGCAGTACTCTTTCCTTACCTTTGGATGCCTTTTATTTCTTTGTGTTATCTGATTGCTAAGTCTAGCCCTTCCACTACTATGATGAATAAAAGGTATGAGGGTGGTCATCCCTCTCTTGTCATAACCTTACAGGGAAAACTCTCAGTTTTCCCCATTAAGGATAATGTTAGTTGTGGATTTTTCATATATGACCTTTATTATGTTGAGGTATGTTCACTCTATCCCTAATCATGAATATATGTTGAAATTTATTACTTTTTTTGTATCTGTTGAAATAATGATATGATTCTCATCCTTTCTCTTATTTATGAGATGTATCATGTTGATTGATTTGTGAATATTGATCTACTCTTGAAAACCAGGAAAAATCCCCACTCATCATGGTGAATAATTTTTTAAATGTATTTTTGGATTCGGTTTGTTCATCAGAGATATCAGCCTGTAGTTCTCCTTTTAATAGTGTCTTTATTTGCTTTTGGTATCAGGGTAATCCTGGCCTCAAAGAAAGAATTTGATAGTTTTCATTCTTTTTCTATTTTTTGGAATAGTTTGAGAAGAATAGTCTTAACTTTTGTTTAAATGTTTGGTGGAATTTCCCTGTGAATCCATCTGGTCCTGTACTTTTGTTTGTTGGGAGTTTTAAAATTATGGATTCAATTTCTTTATGGTTATCAGTCTGTTCAAATTTTCTATTTCTTCCTGTTTCACTTGTGGTAGTTTATATGTTTCTAGAAATTTATCAGTTTCTTCTAAGTTGTCTAATTTATTGGCATATATTTTTATTAATATTATTTTGTAATTACATATCTGTGGTGTTGGTTGTTATTTATCCTAATTTGTTATTTGATTTATTTCCATCTTTTCTCTTTTTCTCTTGATAATTCTATCTAGAGGTTTATCAACTTTATTAATTTTTTCAAAGTACCAGCTCCTTGTTTGATTTTTCTGTTCTATTATTTTTTTAGATTCCATATTATTTATTTTTGCTCGAATCTTTATTATATCCTTCCATCTTCTGGGTTAGGTTTTCTCTGTGGATCTCATTCTAGCTGTTACTTGTAAGGTTAGGTTGTTGATTTGAAACTTTTCTTGCTTATTGATATGAGCCTCTATTGTAAAAAAAAAAAAAAAAACTTCCTCTTAGAATTGCTTTTACTGTATCCCAAAGTTTTCGACTATTGTGTTTTCATTTTTATTTGTTTTTATATACTTTTTAAATTTCCCTTTTATTTCCTGGTTGAATCAAATATTGTGTATTAGCGTGTTATTTAACTTTCATGTATCTGTGGTCTTTCCAGCTTTTTCTTGTGGTCAACTCCTAGTTCCATAATATTGTGGTCACAGAAGATGCATGGTTAACACTGATCTTCGTTAATTTGTTGAGGATAATTTTGTGGCCTAATATGTGATCCATTCTGGAGAATATTCCATGTACAGATGAAAAAGAATGTGTATTTTGCTGTTTTAGGATGGAATGTTCTGAATATATTGGTTAGATACATGTGGTCCAAAATGTCATTCAAAATCATTATTTTCTTTTTAAAGATTTTTTAATTTAAATTATAGTTAGTTAACATATACTGTAATGTTTTTTCCAGGAGAAAAATTTAGTGATTCATCACTTACATATAATACTCAGTGCTTAACACAAGTGCTCTCCTTAATACCCATCATACATTTAGTCCATCTCCAACCCACCTCTCCTCCATCAACTCTCAGTTTGTTCTCTGTATTTAAGTGTTTGTTATGGTTTGCTTCCCTCTCTTTTTTTTTCGTTTCCTCTGTGTTCATCTGTTTTGCTTCTTAAATTCCACATATGACTGAAGCATATGGTTGGTCTTTCTCTGACTTATTTCACTTAGCATAATACACTTTAATTCCATACACATCATTGCCAATGGCAAGATTTCATTCTTTTTGATGGCTGAGTAATATTCCAGTGTATACATATACCACATCTTCTGTATCCATTCATCAGTTGATGGACATTTGGGTTCTATCCATAATTTGACTATTGTTGATCATGCTGCTGTGAACATTGAGGTACACGTATAAATACCTGGGAGTACAATTGCTGGGTTATAAGGTAGTTCTATTTTTAACTTTTTGAGGTTTCTTCATACTGTTTTGCAGAATGGAAAGCCATTATTTTCTTATTAATTTTCTGTTTGGATGATTGGCCAGTTTAGTGGTATAAAGCTCTTTTAACTTTTGTTTATCTGAGAAACAATTAATCTCTCCTTCTATTCTGAATGATAGCCATTTTGAATAGAATATTCTTGGCTGGAGATTTTTCTCATTCAGTACTTCGACTATATCATGCCACTTTTCTCTGGCTTAGAAAATTTCTGCTGAAAAATCCTCTGCTAGCTATATGGATTTTCTCTTGTATGTTACCATGTTCTTTTGACAGCAGCTTTAAAGATTGTCTCTTTATCATTGTAGTTTGTTAATTTAATTGCAATATATTTTAGTGTGTGCCTGCTCTTATTGATTTTGTTGGAGGTTCTCTGTTCTTCCTGTGTATACACATTTCCTTCCTCACATTAGGGAAGTTTTCAGCTATTATCTCTTCAAATAAATTCTCTACCTTTTTCTGTCATTTCTTCTGGGACTCCTTTAATGCAATTGTTATTATGTTTGATGGAGTCACTGAGTTCCCTAAGTCTATTCTCTTTCTGTATAGTTCTCTTTTTTGTTCAACTTAGTCACTTTGCATTGCTTTGTCTTTTAGGTCACTAATTTGTTCCTCTACTTCTTTTAGCCTACTGTTCAGTCCATCAAACAGGTTTTTCATTTAGTTTATTGAGCCCTTTATCTCTGCTACTTTGTTCCTTATGTCTGTTAAAATTCTCACCCATGTCTTCCACTCTTTCCTCAAGTCCAGAAAGTATCCTCATGATTATTGCTTTAGATTCTCTATCAGGCATGTTACTAATATCCATTTCAGTTATATCTCTGTCAATGCCTTTGTCCTATTCTTTCATTTGGGATATATTTTTTGTATGTCCTCATTTTGTCTTCCTCTCTGTGTCTGTTCCTATATGTTAGGAAAGTCAGCTATGTCTTCTGCTCTTAAAAGCAAGGACATCATGAAGAAGAGATCCTGGACTTCCCTACAGTACAGTATCCCCTGTTCACCAGAATGGTCCTTTAGGAGAGTTTCCTAAACGTATTGCTTCTGCTCTACTGTTTTTTTTTTTTTTTTTATTAATTAACTTTTATTGGTGTTTAATTTACCAACATACAGAAAAACACCCAGTGCTCATCCCGTCAAGTGTCCACCTCAGTGCCCGTCACCCATTCCCCTCCAACACCCGCCCTCCTCCCCTTCCACCACCCCTAGTTCGTTTCCCCGAGTTAGGAGTCTTTATGTGCTCTACTGTTTTGCATGAGTCAGTTTTCCTTTCAGTGTATTCATCTGCACTCTCTATCTGCCTATTGTGGGATGTATTTGCTTTCTGTGCTGTTAGTAGGAATAAGTCAGGCTAGCTCTGAGGGGTTGTGTTCACTGAGGAATTTGGCAGCAGTGCAGCAGTATTAGCTAAATTTGTGCTAAGCCACCAGTCCTATGCTAGATCCCCTGACGCATTGAGGCAGCTGGGGGCTGTGTGCCAGGGAAGCCAGAGTCACAAGGCTGGATGCAGCAGTTGGCAATGGCTGGACAAGGACAGACACACAATAGTGGCTGTGAGCACATGGCTGGGCATAGTGCAGCAGATGGGTGCCTTACAATGGTTGGGTATAGTGCATGGCAGCAGAAGTACACCCGGTAGCTGGGTGTGGCATGTGGCAGCATATTTCTTTCTATTTTAAATGTTTAACTTTTTTAGCTCTAAATGCTCTTTGAACTCTATTTTTTCCTTTGTATAACAGAAATGAGTAAAGTAAAAGATAAATTTTAACACTTTAAAATTTGATGAAATTTTAGACAAATTTTGTTATTTTAAGCTCAAATTTTAGAAGTATTTATTTATCTTCTTAAATAATCTCTACATTTAATGTGGATCTTGAACTCACAACCTCAGTATCATGAGTTCCATGTTGTACAACTGACTAAGCCAGCCAGGCAACCCCTAAGCTCAAATTTTAGAACCTAAACCAGCTGTAACATTTTCAGATAGATTGACTACATACGTGAAGTGACTATATCCAATAAAGAGGTTTTAAAGAATGCAGAAGACATAACTATTTCAGTTGAATACAATTATAACACTGATTAAACTAAGTTCATTTCCCCCTTTGTTAGAGTTTTCTTTGAAAATGAATTGATTTATGGCAGTAAACTTAAGATTGATTTGAATCTCTTTAGAAATATTCTATTTCACCATTTCTATTATAAAGAAACATGGATGTTATCTATGATCTGTTGAATTATAATATGCCAGCAGATTGCTGGAGATTTCATAGTTACTCTTTTCTCTCCAGCTTATACATAGTGTAAAAATAGTGATGCTTTCTTCTCTTTAAGGGAAAAAAACACAGAGACTTTCTAACTTTATAAGTTTGAACTATTCATAAATCTCTGAAGTTTAATATGGTAAAACTTTGATAATATTTCCATGTGTTTCAGAACATTGTCTGAATTATAATATCAGAGCAACATTTTACAATCGGAAGTTGAAAATAATTTTAACTCTTCACAAGTTATGTTTTACCTGATGCTACTTGTAAATAAGTAGATATGAACATAGGGTCATATATAGTTTACTGTACTTAGAATAGTCCCAAGGGGATCACACACCATCTCCAGACATCTCAGTTAATATTGTATCTTGATATATAAAATCACAAGCAGTATGAAGTCACATTCTGTTCACTACTAGGTCTACACTCTTGTGCATCTCCACAAAATCCTTTGAGAAGTCAAAGATTTACCTGTACATTATCCACAGAAACTCAGCAGCAACAAATATTGCTGTTTATGATTCAGATTTCTGTTTATGCTTTTACTAAATTAGCTAGCTTCAAAGAACAGGGTCCATTGGAAATGGTACACATAATTTGTTGGGGTTATGATTAAGTAAAGCTCTGGGACATAGGCTTTGGCTCTCATACCAAAAGCTAAAGTCAGGAGATTGCAATTGTGAAATTTAAAAATTCAAAATGCTTTCAAATGGAATGAGACAAGATGTTTTATTAAACTTCTTTTCTGAGAGAGAAATAAATGGATTCAGTTTGCTTGCTTCTTCTTTAACTTAGAAAAGAAATTTAGTATTCTTGGCAAAATACTCAAGAGTATACATATCATAATTTTATTCTCCAATCAGCAAATTTTTATCAACCTACGAATTACATTTTAAAGGAGTATTAATAAATACCTCTAATGAATTTTGGGTAATCTTATACATAGATGTTGTATCTCTATCTTTTTTTGGTGAAATTACAAGGAATTTTCAGAACTATACTCTTTGGGGCAATTCATTAGCAGAAAAGAAAGCAGATTCAGGATGCAATGCATTTCAAAATATGAAATGGGAACTATGTAAAATAATTTGATTGCTTAAGGGCAGCAGTTATTTCCTCTAACTTCTTACATTCCTATTTGTGGTGTTATTGACTAAAACTGCATAGTTTATTGGCATCTACTCCATATCATCAAACCCTCTTCAGAGCTGTGAGTTTCTTCTTGAACAATCAATGTGCCTTACCATCTGTGTTAGTCAAAAGAGATTATTTATTTTGCTATAGCAAATTTATATCTACTATTTTTGTTTAGTGAAAGCACACACATGTGTTAGGTTAAAAATGCCATTAGTATGGCAATATTAAGGTAATAAAGATTCGTTTAAAATAAAAGAATGCAAAAAATGAAATAGTATGCTTCTTGCACTTTAATAAGTTTCTTTGCTATATAACATAATAAAGGCCATATATGAAAAACCCACAGATATTATCATCCTCAATGGTCAAAAAATTAGTGCAATTTTTTAAATGCCTATGGTTATTATCTCTGTTAAAAATGAAAAATAAAATCTAGAAAATAATTCATATGAATTACCAAAATAATTTACATGTACTCAAATAAATAAAATAATGTGGCTGGTTATATACACATATATATATATATATATAAGTATATAAAAATCATAAACCCTGTCTATGCCTAAAGAAAATGACTATTTTAAATTTCATAACTTTTAAAGTAGATATGTTACACATTTCATATTATAAACTGCTGCATATATGCCTTCCACCTAATTCTTTATTTTTACCTTTTAAAAATGTATTACTAGTAATATTAACATTAGATGTCCAGTGTTATTATAGCAAAAATTATTTTACTAACAAACACAATAAGCCCATTTATCCTGCTAGACTAGACAGGTATCACTTACAGGATTCAGGATCAGAGTTGCCATCCCCTTCAGTGCGGTTATTAGGTGCAATATGATCAAAGTCCTGATTGTGGAAATAGTCAAGGTGCTGGGCATAGGATGTGCTGGGTATCCCCACATCATGGCTTCCCAGTGCACCATCACTGCTACTTTCCTGAGAGCCTTCTGGTAAGTTAAATGTGACATGCCGCTGAGACTGAAATGAAGAAGAAAATTACAGGGTTTCAGTCATGATCTGAATAATTGTCTTATTCATCCAATTTAGAAAATGTATTACTTCTGCTATCTAGTGAAATCACATTAAATTTTTTTTTAATTTTTTATTTATTTATGACAGTCACAGAGAGAGAGAGAGAGGCAGAGACACAGGCGGAGGGAGAAGCAGGCCCCATGCACCGGGAGCCCGACGCGGGATTCGATCCCGGGTCTCCAGGACCGCGCCCCGGGCCAAAGGCAGGCGCCAAACCGCTGCGCCACCCAGGGATCCCTAGTGAAATCACATTAATATGATCCTGAGTTGTGAAATCTGTCAGGCTTTTATGAACAGTCATGTTTGTGTTCAAACCTGCTTCACTTGGCATTAGAGTTGCTTCTATTATTATTATTTTTAAAAAGAGTACAACCAGATGCAAAATAAAAGTTTACTTGTTATAAAGTAATAAGTTGTCAGGTTTTTTAGACATTTAAGCATATTGGAAATTCTGATCATCATTCAAATATGGACTTATTTAGCTATAATTTGATAGTAATTCATTTTTAAAAAAGAAGTATGGATAAATATAACAAAATTGTGTTGCTATATATTATATTGCTATAAGAATCTGGTGGTCTGAAACAGTAAATAATACCACAAATGTATTCAATCATGTAAGTTTAGATAACTAAAAATATAAATCATATTTTTCAAAAATTTTAAAGGAAAAATTCTGTATTGGGATAATTAATTTTGAATATTTATTTATTTTATTTCAGAGAGAGAATGAGCATGAACTAGAGGGTCAGAAGGAGAGAGAATCTCAAGCTGACTCAGTACTGAGCATGAAGCCCAACATGGGGTTCAAATACAGGACCCTGAGATCATTACCTGAGCCAAAACCAAGAGCAGAGGGATGCCTGGGTGGCTCAGTGGTTGAGTGTCTGCTTTCAGCTCAGGGCATGATCCTGAAGTTCCAGGATCGAGCCCCACATCAGGCTCCCTACAAGAAGCCTGCTTCTCCCTCTGTCTATGTCTCTGCCTCTCTCTCTCTCTCTCATGAATAAATAAATAAATAATCTTTTAAAAAATTACAAGAGTTGGATGCTTAACTGACTGTGCCACCCATGTACCCCTGTATTGGAATTAATTTAAATATATTCTACACTCTACAAAATAAAATTGTTGTATGGATAACAGTTGATGGAAATTATAAAAGCAAACTGTAAGTATTTTAAATAGTAATTATAGCAGAATACAAAAAAATATATACATGCCAAAATATGTAGATGAAGCATTTGTTTCTAAAACAAGAGATTCATGATATCCAGTGAGGGTGTTAAATCTACCCTACCAGATGTAGTATTATTTTTGTTTGCAACATTGCTATTCTCCAAAGATAGCCATCTTAATGGACCTCATCTCTTATGTATTTCTCTACTACACTATGAGTAGACCCTAGGTAACCAAATCTTGTAGCTTCTACCTTGTTCACTTGGAACACTCACTCTGGAGAAAATATAATGCATGTGAAAGACGTATGACTACTGGGAGACTCCCATGCTGTGAGGAAGCTCAAGCTGGCAATGTGGGAAGACTGTATAGAAAAAATACAACCCACGGAGGCCTAAGTGTTCCAACCACTCTAGTTCAGGTGCCAGATATGTATGTGAAGAATCCATTCCAGACACCACAGCTTATGGCCTTATTTGAACCATCTCAGCCATCTCCAGACATTGAGCCACCCCAGAGGCACCAGTCATTGTGGAGCAGAGATAATCACTGATGTGAACGATCCAAATTCCTGACCTAAAAAAATGTAAAACATAATTGTTTTATGCTCCAAAGATTAGGGATAGTTTGCTATATAAAAATAGATCAACCCAAATAACTACTACTAGCAGTGTGGAAGATACAATTTAGAGATAATTAGTTAAGAAATGTATACATACCAGGGCACCTGGGTGGCTCAGTCTGTTAATTATTTGCCTTTGGCTCAGGCCATGATCTCAGGGCCCTGGGATGAAGCCCCACATCAGGATCCCTGTTCAGTGGGGACCCCACTTCTCCCTCTCCTTATGCCCCTCCCCCTGCTTGTGCTCTCTGTCAAATAAATAAATTAAACATTTTAAAAAATAAATTTCTACATACCAAAAATCACATGTACTTAGATACTAAGAATTTCATTGTAGATGAGTTTACTTTCATAAATTTAGTATTGGCCATCAGTTACTTTTTTCAGATGGAGATATGGAAACATTTGAAAACCATTACTATAGAATGAATGTTTATGTACCCTCAATACTTGTATGTTGAAATCCAATACCCAACACGATGGTATTTGGAGGTTGGGCTTTTAGGAGATGATTAGAACATGAGAGTGGGGCCCTCATAAATGAGGTTAGTGCCCTTAAAAAAGCAGCCCCAGGGGAGTTCAGAGATGGTGGAGTGGTAGAGCAACCCTGAACTTGCCTCTTTCTTTAAATACAACTAGATCAACCTTCAACTCTTTTGAAAAACTAGGAAAAAGATTGGAGAACAGAAATAATCTGCACAGCTAGAATGAGAGAATTTTGCAGAGGTGAGGTTTGGAGCCCTGAACTGGGGGATTGGGAAGCTGCTCAGCAGGGAAGGGGAGGAACTCTGGTTACCAGAGCAAAGTCAGGAAGAGGGAGAATATTAGAAAGAGTACAGCGGGTTGTGACCACACAATAAGGCATGGTGAGGAGATCTGCTGAGTCACTCAGGGAGAGATTGATCCTCTCCCTAAAGGGCATTTGGAGAAACATATTCATCGTCCTCAAAGACAAAAGGACAGCTGGGGAACTCAGCAGCAGGATTAGAGAGGTCTGCAGAGGACATAAAACCTCTTAACTTTTCAGTGAGAGCCAGAATAAACTTAGACCTCTGTGTACTTGTTCATCAGCTGCTTTTCTGGAGTTAACTGAGCAGGGCACAGAGACTAGAGAAGAATGCAGATGATCTGTCCACTGCTTTTTGCTATCTGCCACAGTAGATTCAAGCCTCTGTGATGCTTTACTGGGACAAAGGGCAGTAGGGTACAGAGTTGAGTGCAGATGGCTAATAACCTAGCTCCAGTTTTTCACTGAGTGTTACAAAAAACTCTAGTCTCTCAGCTAGCAATGCACAATGGCTTTTTGGGATAGGATGGTGCTTGGCATGCCCCAAGCCTCTCTGCCAGGGGATGGGGTAGGTGCACACATTACCAGGTTCTTTAAAATTTTGGGTTTTGAATCCAAGCCACTGGCCAGAGATAAAATATGGGAGATCTGTGGCTCTTGGCATGTGAATGACCTGGGAACAGACAGGTTGGGGCAGGGAACTGATGAGGTTCTAATTGCTAGGATAAATGAGGCAGTAGAAAGATTCAGTGTTATAGAAGACAAAATGATGGAAAGTAAGGAAGCTGAGAATAAGAGAAAAACAACTGGCTCATGAAAGAAGCCATCAAGAAATCAGTGATACCATAAAGTGCCACAATGTTTGAATAATGAGTTTCAGAAGATGAAGAAAATAGAGAGGGGTAGCAGGTAGGTGTATTTGAACAAATTATAGCTGAGAATTTCCCTAGTTTGTCGAAGGAAACAAGGATTCAAATCCAGAAGGCACAAAGAAACCCACTAAAAACAATAAACATAGGTCAACAACAGGACATATAATAGTGAAGTTTGCAAACTTCAGAGACAAAGAGTAAATCATGAAAGTAACTCAGGACAAGACGTCATTAACTTACAAGTGTAGAAATAAAAGGCTGAAAGCCAACCTGTCCACAGAGACCTGGCAGCCCAGAGAAGAATGGAATGATATATTCAATGTGCTAAATGAGAAAAATATGCAGCCAAGAATACTATATCCAGCAAGACTGTCATTCAGGATACAAAGAGAGATAATGAGTTTTCAAGACAAACAAAAACTAAATTAATTTGTGAACACTAAACCAGCCCTGCAAAAAATATTAAAAGGAATCCTTTGAACAAAAAGAGAGCTGAAAAGTAACAAAGATCAGAAAGGAACAGAAACAATCTACAGAAACATGACTTTATAAGTAATACAAGGGCACTAAATTCATATCTTCAAATAATTACTGTGAATGTAAATGGACTAAATGTTCCAATAAGAGGAGATAGGGTATGAGAAGTTATAGGGAAAAAAGAACCCACCTAAATGCTGTTTACAAGAGGCTCATTTTAGATTCAAAGACATGTCAAGATTGAAGGTGAGGGGGTGGAGAACCATTTATCATGCCAATTAACATTAAAAAAAAGGCTGGAGTAGTCATCCTTATCTCAGGTGAATTAAGATTTAAACCAAATACTGTTGAAGGTGAGGGGGTGGAGAACCATTTATCATGCCAATTAACATCAAAAAAAAAAAAAAAGGCTGGAGTAGTCATCCTTATCTCAGGTGAATTAAGATTTAAACCAAATACTGTAATAAGAGATGAGGAAAGGCAGTATATCATAAGGGCCTATTCAACAAGAAGATATAACCATTGCAAATATTTATGCAACTAACTTAGGAGCAGCCAAATATATAAACCAATTCATTTCAAAGTTAAAGAAATTAATTGATAATAATAAAATAAGAGTAGGGAACTCTAATGCTCCACTCAAATCAATGGACAGATCATCTAAGCAGAAGATCAACAAGGATGCAAGGGCTTTAAAAGACATACTGGATCACATGGACTTCACAGATGTATTCAGAGCATTTCATCCAAAACAACAGAATACACATTCTTCTTGAGTGCACATTGAACATTCTCCAGAATAGATCATATACTGGGTCACTAACCAGGTCAAAACCGGTACAAAAAGATTGATATTATTTCATGAATATTTTCAGGCCACAATGTTTTTTTTTTTTTAGCATTTTATTTATTTGTCAGAGAGAGCACATGAGCACAAGCAGAGGGAGGGGCAGACAGAGGGAGAAGCAGACACCACGTTGATCAAGGAACCCAATGCAGGACTCAATCCCAAGACCCTCAAATCATGACCTGGACTGAAGGGAGACACTTATATGACTGAGCCACCCAGGCATTCCCAGACCACAATGCGTTAAAACTTTAACTATAGGGATCCCTGGGTGGCGCAGCGGTTTAGCGCCTACCTTTGGCCCAGGGCGCGATCCTGGAGACCCAGGATCGAATCCCACGTCAGGCTCCCAGTACATGGAGCCTGCTTCTCCCTCTGCCTAGTCTCTGCCTCTCTCTCTATCTGTGTGTGACTATCGTAAATAAATAAAAATTTAAAAAAAAAAAAAACTTTAACTATAAGAAAAAATTGGGAAGGATCACAAATACATGGTGGTTAAAGAACATTCTATTAACGAATGAATAGGTCAACCAGGAAATTAAAGAAGAATTAAAAAGTACATGGAAGTGAATAAAAATAAAAATGTGACAGCTCAGAACATTTGGGATGCAGCAAAGGTAGTCCTAAGAGGGAAGCATATATCAATACAGACCTTTCTCAAGAAACAAGAAATATCTCAAATACACAACCTAACCTAATACTTAAATAAGCTGGAGAAAGAACACCAAATAAAGCCTGAATCAAGTGAAAGACAAATAATAAAGATGAGAACAAAAATCATTGATATAGAGATTAAAAAAACAACAGTAGAGCAGATTGACAAAACTAGCAACTGGTTCTTTGAAAGAATTAATGAGATCTATAAGCCCCTAGCCAGTTATATAAAAAGAAAAAAGAAAGGAACTAGGTAAATAAAATCATTAAAAAATTGGAGAGATCATAAGGAACACCAAAGAAATACAATTATGAGAATATTATTAGCAATTACATACCAACAAATTCAGCAATCTAGAAGAAATAGATGCATCTCTAGAAACATGTAAAATACCAAAACTGAAACAAGAGGAAAGAGAAAATCTTAACAGGCACAGAAGCAGCAAAGAATTGAAGCAGTAATCAAAAATCTCCCAACAAACACAAATCCAGAGCTTGATGGCCTCCCAGTGGAATTCTACTAAACATTACAAGAAGAATTAACATCTGTATTTCTGGAAGTGTTTCAAAATTAGTAATGGAGGGAGAACTTCCCATCCCATTCTATCAGGCCAGCATTACCTTGATCACAGAACCAGATAAAGACCTCGCTGAAAAGGAAAATTATAGGAACACCTGGGTATCTCAGTGGCTTAGTGTCGGTTTTTAGCTCAGAGCATGATCCCAGGGTCCTAGGATCAAGTCCTGCATCAGGTTCCCTACAGGGAGCCTGCTTCTCCCTCTGCCTGTGTCTCTGCCTCTCTCTGTGTGTCTCTCCTGAATAAATAAATAAAATCTTTAAAAAGGGGAAAATTACAGACCAATATCCTTGACGGGTGTGAATGCCAAAGTTCTTACCAAGATACTAGCTAACAGTATCCAACAGGACATTGAATAGATTATTCACCATGAAGAAGTGGGATTTATTCCTGGGCTGCAAGTGGTTCAAACTCTGCAAATCAATCAATGTGATACACTACATTAATAAAAGAAAGGATGAGAACAATATGATCCTTAATTGATGCAGAAAAAAACATTTGACAAAATAAAGCATTCTTTTTTTATAAAACCTCTCTGTCATGTAGGGATAGAGGGAACATACCTCAAATTTATAAAAGGCATTAAAAAACCTACAGTGAATATCATCCTCAATATGCAAAAATAGCTATTCTCCTAAGATCAGGAACATGACATAGAGAATGTCCATTCTTACCACTGCTGTTCAACATATACCTGAAAGTCCTAGATGCAGTATTCAGACAATTTAAAAAAAGGCATTCGAATTAGCAAAGAATTCAAACTCTCACTCTTTGCAGAAGACATGATCCTCTATATAGAAAACCCAAAAGATTCCATCAAAATTTGCTAATATAGGAATTTAGTAAAGTGGAAGGATATAAAATCCGTGCACAGAAGTCAATTGCATTTCTAAACACCAACAGTGAGAAGGAAGAAAAGGACATTAAGGAATCAATCCTATTTACAATTACACACACACACACACAAAAAAAAAAAAACCATAAGATACCTAAAAATAAACCTAACCAAAGAGGCAAATAATCCCTACTGAGAAGACTATAGAAATAAAGAATTGTGGACAATTGGAACAGTAGGGGACCTAAACTCATCTGGTCCCACAAACTTACCTAGATAACTTTCAAAACATCCTGAACACCTACAAATTCGACCTGAGATTTAAAGAGAGAGCAGCTGGAATGCTACAGAGGGAGAAGTTTTCACTTCTAACAAGGTAAGTAGGCAAAAAAAAAAAAAGAAAGAAGAAAGAAAAAGAAAGAAAGAAAGAAAGAAAGAAAGAAAGAAAGAAAGAAAGAGAAAGAAAGAAAGAAAGAAAGAAAGAAAGAAAGAAAGAAAGAAAGAAAGAAAGAAAGAAAGAAAGAAAGAAAGAAAAAAGAAAGAAAGAGGAGAGGAGAACTATGACTAGCAGGGATAAAGAGGATCTGCAACAGCCTCCAGGACAGGAGAGCCCAGACCTGGAGAAGCTGGAACTTTAAAACTCTGCCTGAGGTTCCCCTGACAGAAAAATGCTTAGCAGGTATATTGGGGAGAATCACATGAGGAGCAGTGAATCTTCAATTCCTGGGGTCACAATAAGAGGAGAGGCACCCAGGGGAAAGCTCACTGAAAACTTTGGTAGGATCTCAGTAAAGGACTGGAGTGCCACAGCCCTTCAGGGCATTTGAGAGAAGCCCACTGGTTATGTGGGCTGGTTCCAGAGCTGCCTTTACCCTAGAGCCTGGCAGCAGATAGAGGTGGCTGTCATCAATTACCTTTGGGAGAGGCAGTTCCCAGGAGTGTGGGTACAGTTGTCCAGGGTCCTAGATCCAAGGGCACCAAAGCAGACAGAGTCAGCTATTCCCCCTTCCCCCTGGACAGGTGGAAGAAGGGAGGGCACAGGAAAGCAAGAACTCTCCTGCCACTGGGGGACCAGCAAGCTGTGAAGATCAGTGCACCCACACCTGTACCCAATACCATCTAGGCCAGGATGGACTGGGAGAATATGGTTAGTTATTGGCAGGGAGCTTGACTCCAGAGCTGGACATCTGGCTGGTGCCAATTTTTTTCCCCTTTGTTTCAACTTGTGCCTGGGAGAGGTGGGACCCCTAGGGAGCAAAGGTGTCACAGAATAAACATCTTATACTGAGCCCAGCACCTGGAAAGGGGCAGGGCATCTCCAAGAAAGCACAGACCCCTGAGAATCCGTACAGCAGATCACCCATCCTTGCCTTGGAAGAACAAGGCAAAAGTAAGTTTATAGAACAAGCAGCAGTGGAAAGCTCCAGGATTGAGGGAAAAAAGTATATAGAACTAGAGCGTCATTTTCTTTTTTCATTATGAATCATTTTTATATTTGACTAAAAATTTTTATCTTTTCCCACCTTAACTATAATATTTTAACAACTTCTCATTTTTATTTTTTTTCTTTTGACTTTCATGTTTCTAAAATTACATGTCTTAGATGTATTTTTCACTTCTGGATTCCCTTCAACATATTCAATTTAATTTTGGTAAATATACAAGATATGGGTTTTTGTATATGTTTTCTGTTTCTGTTTTTTTCTGTCTCATTTTGTTTTACAATGGTGAAAGTTAGTACCTTCTAACACATAACCAAAATACACAAGAACCAAGGGTAACACCAGGTTGCTTCATTCTGTGAGATTATATTCTGTCTTCCTTCCCATTCTGCCCCCCTCTTTTATCTTGTTTATGTTTTTGTGGTCCATGTAGGGGCTTTCTATAAGTATTGTTGGTTTATATAAATTTAGAATTGGGCATTTTCTAACATACAGAAAAAAAATAACTCAGAACCAACAGGATAACCCTCTAGGATCCCTCAAGGAGACTACATTCTCTCTCCACTACCACTTCCTCACCACCACCATACCCCTTCTTTTTCTTTTCTTTTCTTTTCTTTTCTTTTCTTTTCTTTTCTTTTCTTTTCTTTTCTTTTCTTTTCTTTTCTTTTCTTTTCTTTTCTTCTTTTCTTTTCTTTTCTTTCTTTCTTTCTTTCTTTCTTTCTTTCTTTTCTTTTCTTTCTTTTCTTTCTTTTCTTTTTTTCTTTTCTTTTTTTTCTTTCTTTTCTGTTCTTTTCTTTCATTCTTCTTTGTTTTTGTTACTAGTTTGTTATAAATTTGTTTTTCACTTCAGCGGTCTTTTTGTTTTCTTTTGTTCTGTTCTTTTTCTTTTATTTTCTGGTTTCTGACCTCTTCAGTATCATCTAGGGTATATTTTCCTTAGGTCGTGTTGATATTTTTGACTCAGCCCACTCATACAGCCACTTTGCACTGAACAAAATGACTAGAAGGAAGAATTCATCACAAAAGGAAGAACTAGAAGCAATATTCTCTGCCACAGAGTTACAGAATTTGGATTTCAATATGAGGTCAGAAATTCAATTCAGAAGGAGAATTATAAAGCTACTGGTGGCTCTGGAAAAAAAGTATAAATGACTCTAGAGACTTTGCTACTGCAGAATTGAGGTCTAATCAGGACAAAATTAAAAATAGATTAAATAATATGCAATCCAAACTGGATGCTCTAACTGCTAGGGTTAATGAGGTGAAAGAGAGAGTGAGTGAAATAGAAGACAACTTGATGGTATGGAAGGAAGCTGAGAAAAACAATTAAGAACCAATGAGGAAAGGCTTAGGGAAATAAATGATAGCTTGAGAAGGAAGAATATACAACTATTGGGATCCCAGAAGAGTCAGAGAGAGAGAGGAGAGAGGACCACAAAGTATATTTGAACAAAAAATAGCTGATAGCTTCCTTAACCTGGGGAAGGAAACAGACACTAAGATTCAAGAGATAGAGAGGACTTGCCCAAAAAATTAATAAAATCTATTCAACCCCTCAACATTTAATAGTAGAAATTGCAAATTTCAAAGATAAAGAGAAAATTTGTAAAGCAGTGTGACACAAGAGATTCTTAACTTATATGGGGAGAAATATCAGATTAACAGCAGACCCCTCCACAGAGACCTGGCAGGGCAGAAACGGCTGGCATGATATATTCAGTGTACTAAATGAGAACATGCAGCCAAGAATACTTGATCTAGCAAGACTGTCATTCACAATAGATGAAGACATAAAGAACATCCAGGATGGGCAGAAGTTCAAAGAATATGTGACTGCCAAACTGACTCTGCAAGAAATATTAAGAGGTACCATGTAAAAGAAAGAGGGAGCATAAATAAACAAGCTACAAATACAGGGGCTGAATAGAAAATATGATGACACTAAATTCATATCATTCAATACTTTGAACATGAATGGGCTAAATGATCCCATCAAAAGATACAGGGATCGGACTAGATAAAAAAAAAAAAAAGCAAGATCCGGGCAGCCTGGGTGGCTCAGTGGTTTAGTGCCACCTTTAGCTCAGGGTGCAATCCTGGAGACTCAGGATCAAGTCCCACATTAGGCTCCCTGCATGGAGCCTACTTCTCCCTCTGCCTGTGACTCTGCCTCTCTGTGTGTGTGTCTTTCATGAATAAATAAATAAAATCTTTAAAAAAATGCAAGACTGATATATATGCTGTCTACAAGAGACTCATTTAATATCTAAGGACACTTCCAGCCTGAAAATGAAGGGGCAGAGAACAATTTATTGTTCAAAAGGTCCTCAAAAGAAAGCTGGAGTAGCAATCCTCATATCAGATAAATTAAAGTTTTTTTTTTTTTTATTGAGGAAGTGTTAATTTATTTTAACTCCCAAGGGGAACTGGTAGTGGAAACATCTTGTAACAGAAATATTCTATGAGGTGCTTTGGTACCCAGCATGCCTTGAAAACAGAACCTCCTAATTCTTCAGGAGGTGCCTATGGGTGTGACACAGTAGGAAGAAGTGACAGTTTCAAGTTCTGTCCATTACAGGTTTTCCAAAGCAATATATCTCTGGTTATAAAATGTAAATCTATAAGGAAATAAGGATTCTATATACAAAATCTTAGCTTACATACGACTTTACTTTTCAGTTTTTTTGGCATGGAAAGCAATATCTCCAGAAGAAAGTGTTTCCTACCTTGAAAATTTGGATGAAACTATTGCTCTTCAGACTAAGAACAAGCTAGAAAAAAAACGTTACTGACAATAAAAGCAAACTTTTCCCAGGGAAACCAAAGCCTATTTGGAAGCCATCAGAAAAAATATTGAATGGTTGAAGAAACATAACAAAAAATGAAATAAAGAAGATTATGACCTCTCAAAGATGAGGGACTTCATCAACCAACAAGCTGATGCTTATGTGGAGAAAGGCATCCTTGATAAAGAAGAAGCCAATGCCATCAAGCGTATTTACAGCAGCCTGTAAAAATGGCAAAATATCCAGGAGTCTTTAGACTGTTTCAGAAAGCATAGCTTATAACACTTCTAATTCTGTGATTGAAGTTATTTTACCCAAGGATTATTACAAAGTGATGAAATTGCAGTAGTTAACCTTTTAGAAGTGGTTAAACATAGCTTTCATGCCATAAATTAAAGTTTATTGATTTGGATTTCCCTGATAATGAGTGATATTGAGCCCCTTTTCATGTGTCCATTAGTTGTCTGGATGTCTTCTTTGGAAAAATGTATATTCATGTCTTATCCCGTTTCTTAACTGGGTTGTTTTTTGGGTGTTGAATTGTGTAAGTTATTTATATATTTTGGATACTAACCCATTATCAGATGTTATTTGCAAATATCTTCTCCCTTTCATTAAGTGGACTTTTAGTTTTGTTGATTGTTTCCTTAACTGTGCAGGTTTCTATCTTGATGAAGTTCCAATAGTTCATTTTTGCTTTTGTTTCCCTTGTATCAGGAGACATATCTATTCAGAAGTTGCTATAGCCAATGTCAGAGAGGTCATTGCCTGTGTTATCCTCTAGGATTCTGATGACTCTTGTCTCACATTTAGGCCTTTTATCTATTTTGAATTTATTTTTATGTGTGGTATAAGAAAGTGGTCCAGTTTCATTGTTTTGCATGTTGCTGTCCAGTTTTCCCAACACCACTGTTGAAGAGACTTTTTCCATTGGATACTCTTCCTCTTTTGTCAAAGATTAAACATAAAATTGTGAGTCCATTTTGGGGTTTTGTATTCTTTTTTAAGGTTTATTTATTTATTCATGAGAGACACAGAGAGAGGCGGAGACAAAGGCAGAGGGAGAAGTAGACTCCCTGTGGGGACCCCAATATGGGACTCGGTCCCAGGACCCCAGGACCATGACCTAAGCCAATGGGAGATGCTCAACCACTGAGCCACCCAGCTATCTCTGGGTTTTCTATTCTATTCCATTGATCTGTGTATTTGTTTTTCTGCCAGTACCATACTGTCTTGATCACTACAGCTTTGTAAAATAACCTGAAACCCAGAATTGTGATGCCTCCAGCTTTCCTTTTCTTTTTCAAGGAAGCTTTGACTACTTGTGATCTTGTGTGGCTTCATACAAATATTAAGATTCTTTGTTCTAGTAAAATGCCTTTGGTATTTTGATATGGATTGCATTAAATGTGCATATTGCTTTGGCAAATATAGACATGTTAATAATATTTGATCTTATAATCCATAAGCATGGAATGTTTTTCCATTTTTTGGTCTCAACTTCAACATCTTCCATCAGTGTTTTACAGTTTTTAGAGTAGAGATCTTTTACCTCTTTGGTTAGGTTTATTTCTAAGTACCTCATTGTTTTGGTACATTTTTTTTAAACATTTTTTTAAATTTATTTATTTATGATAGTCACAGAGAGAGAGAGAGAGGCAGAGACACAGGCAGAGGGAGAAGCAGGCTCCATGCACCGGGAGCCCGATGTGGGATTCGATCCCAGGTCTCCAGGATCGCGCCCTGGGCCAAAGGCAGGCGCCAAACCGCTGCGCCACCCAGAGATCCCTGTTTTGGTACATTTTTAAATGGGGTTGATTTCTTGATTTATCTTTCTGGTGCTTCATTATTGGTATATAGAAATACAACAGATTACTGTATATTGATTTTGTATCCTGAAACTTCATTGAATTTGTCTATCAGTTTTAGTGATTTTTGGTGGACCATTTCAGGTTTGTACAGAGAGTATCATGTCATCTGCAAATAGTGAAAGTTTTATTACTTCCTTGCCAATTTGGGTGCCTTTTAGCTTTGTTGATGTTGTAGTCTGACTGCTGAATGTAGGACTTCTAATACTATGCTAAATAACAGTGGTGAGAATGGACATCCCTGTCTTGGTCCTGACCATAGAGCAAAAGCTCTCAGTTTTTCCCCAAATAGAATGATATTCACTCTGGGTCTTTTGTATATGACCTGTATGATGTTGAGGTTTATTCCTTCTATTTCTACTTTTGTTGAGGGTTTTAACAAGAATGAATGTTGTACACTGTCAAATACTTTTTCTGTATCTATTGAGAAGATCATGTGGTTCATATCATTCCTTTTATTAATGTGCTCTATCATGCTGCTTGATTTGTGAATATTGAACCACACTTGCAAAACCATGATTAAATATCACTTATCACTGTGAATGATTTTAATGTACCACTGAAGTCAACTTGCTAGAATTTTGTTGAGATTTTTTGTATCCATATTCCTCAGGGATATTGGCCTGTAGTTCTCTTTTTTAGTGGACTCCATATCTGGTTTCGAAATCAGGGCAATGCTGGCCTAGAAGAATGAATCTGGAAGTCTTTCTTCCATTTCTGTTTTTGGAATAGTTTGAGAAGAATAATTATTAACTCTTCTTTCAATGTTTGTAGAATTCCCCTCAGAAGCCATTTGGCCCTAAATGTTTTCTTGTTGGGAGATTTTGATGACTGTTTCACTTTCTTTGCTGGTTATTATCTGTTTGAGTTTTCTATTTTTTCCAGTTTCAGTTTTGGTGGTTTATATGTTTCTAGGAATTTATCCATTTCTTCCAGATTACTCAAATTCTGGCATATAATTTTAATAATATTCTCATAATTGTTTGTATTTCTGTGGCATTGGTTGTGATTTATCTTCTCTCATTTGTGATTTCATTTACTTGGGTCCTTTTTCTCTTCTTTTTGATACATCTGGTTAGGAGGTTATCAACTTTTTAAATTTTGTCAAAGAACCATCTCCTTGTTTCATTGATATTTTTGTTTCTGTTTCATTTACTTGTGCTCTGATCTTTACTATTTCCCTTCTCTGATGGCTATAGGCTTCATTTGATGTTCTTTTTCTAGCACTTTTAGTTGTAAGGTTAGGTTGCATATTTGAGATTTTTTTACGTCTTGAGGTTGGCCTGTATTGCTATATTCTCCCCTCTGGTAACCATCTTTCCTTCATCCCAATGGTTTTGAACTGTCATGTTATTTTCATTTATTTCCATGAATATTTTCACGTATTTTTAAAATTTCTTCTTTCATTTCCTAGCTGTCCCATTCATTCTTTATTAGAATGCTAAATAACCACCATGTATTTGTGATTTTTCCTAATTTTTTCTTGTGGTTGATTTCAAGTTTCATAATGTTGTAGTTAGAATATATGCATGGTGTGATCTAAGACTTTTTATACCTGTTGAGGCCTAATTTGTGACTTAATATGTGATCTGCACTGGAAGATGCCCCATGTGCACTTGAGAAGAATGTGTAGTCTGTTACTTTAGGATGAAACATTCTGAGTATCTTTTAAGTCCATGTGGCCCAGTATGTCATTCAATATCATTGTTTCCTTGTGGACTTTCTGCTTCAATGATCTGTCCATTGCTATAAATGTGGTATTAAAGTATACTACAGTTATTTTATTATTATCAACAAGTTGCTTCAAGCTTGTTATAAATTGTTCTATATATTTGGATGCTCCCAAGTTGGAGGTAATTGTTTGCAATTTAGATCTTCTTGTGGGATAGACCCCTTACTTATGTTATAGTGCCTTTTCTATGTCTTGTTACAGTCTTTGTTTTAAAAATCTAGTTTACTTGATATAATTATTGTTATTTTCTTTTGATGTCCATTTGCATGGTTGATTCTCTACCCCCTTACTCTCAATCTGCAAGTCTCAAGGTCTAAAATGATTCTCCTATAGGCAGCATGTAGAGAAATCTTATTTGTTTTTGTTTTTATCCCTTCTGAAATCCTATGGCTTTTGATTGGCTCATTTAGTTTATTTACATTCACTATAATAATTGATAGATATGGATTCAGTGCCATTATTATATGGCTGCTGCTTCTGGAGTTCTAGTCTTTGTCACTTTTGTTCTTTCTTTTCCAGTTGAAGAATTCCCTTCAATATTTCTTACAGAGTTGTTTAGTGGTCAGGAACTGCTTTAGTTTTTGTTTGTCTGGGAAACTCTTTATCTCTCCTCTTTTCTGAATTATACCTTGTTGGACAGAATATTCTTGGCTGCATATTTTTTCAGTTCAGTAAGTTGAATATATCATGCCACTTTCTCCTTGCCTGACAAGATTCTGTGAAGAGATCTGCTACTAACCTTATTTTCTTCCCTTGTAAGTTGGGGACTTCTTTTGTCTTGCTGATTTTAGGATTTTTCTTTATCTCTCTATATTTTTTAAATTTAACTATATGTTTTAGTGTTGGCTGAATTTTGTTGATTTTTATGAAGTTCTCTGTAACACTTAGATTTGGATACCTTTTTCCTTTCCAAAATTAGGGAATTTTTCAGCTTTCCCAAATTAGGAAAGTTTTCAGCTCAAATAAACTTTCTACCCCCTTTTCTCTTCTCTCTTATTCTGGGACTCCTAAGGTATGGATGTTATTACATTTTATGAATCTACTGGGTTCCGTAAGTTTACTTTAATGAGGAGAAATCTTTCTTCCCATCTTTTGATCAGCTTCATTATTTTCCATCATTCTATCTTCTATATCACTTATTCATTCTTCTGTTCCTTCCACCCTTATAGCCATTAAATCCAGCCAGTTTCAAATCTCAGTTATTGCATTTTATTTTTCATTTTAGCCTCACTAGTTTTTAGGTCTCCTATCTCTAAAGTAGTAAGGAACTCTCTAGTGTCTTCTATGCTTTTATGAAGCCCAGCTAGTATCCTTATGATTGTTGTTTTAAATTCTGGATCAGGCATATTATTTATGTCTGTTCTAAATTGTTCCCTGGCCATGACCCTTTCCTGTTCTTTCTTTTGGGATGAATCCCTCCATTTTGGCATTTTCCTCAGTCTCTGCCTGCTTTTGTGTACTAGGAAAGCCTATTATATTTCCTGCTCCTGAAATTAATGGCTTTCTGAAGAAGAAATAGTATAATGTCCAGACCCTGGTTTTTCAGGAAGCGTCTCTAATGTATGTTGTGTGCATTCTGATACTGTGTTATGGCTGCTCTATAGTCAGTCCTCTGCAGAATCTCTCCTTGACTGTTGTGAGGTGTGTTTTGACCTTGGCTAATGAGATGAATTTTAACTGGGTGTGCTATGGTCTGCTTGTTCAAAGACACCTGATAGTATTTCCACTAGTACTGAAGCTTTGCAGAACTCTGTGGTCAGTAGACTTGGTGCTTGTCAGGGAGGGGCCCTCTGCACTAGTTCTCATGTACATTTTCCCACAAAAAGCAGTAGCAGCAGAGCTCAGGGGGACAGGGCTTGGTGTAAGTGTTTAGGCAGCCAATGTTGGCACTGTGCTATTTACTGAATTTAGTTTATGCTGAGGGTTAGGGTAGGGAGATTACTCCAGTCAGCTCCTTCATCCCTGGGGAGGCAATGCCACCTCTCTCAGATGTGCTCCAAGAAGGGGGAACTATCTCTCCCATGAATCTCAGGCTATCCTCAATGGCACTCTCTACTCCAGGGTTACTTTCTCACCTTCTCTACAGGATCACTGCAGTGCCCTCATGGTTCTATACCAACCATTCCATGGAACTCTAAAACAGTCTTTGAGCCCTGCTGGCTGTAAAAACTCAGAAAATCAGCTCAGTCAGTGGCTTTAGGGAATTGTTTTCCTCATGTGATTTCTTGTTAAAAGGAAATCTTTCTCTCTTGCTTCCCTCAATTACCAGGGCTCTCGCTCTTCCATAGCACACAAGATCCATTTCTCTTCCAAATCATGTCTCTGTACATCTTATCTTCCACAATGTGGCCTTCTCTCTCCTTCTAGTTGAGCAGTTGTTTGTTTTTTTCTGTCAGTCCTCAGATCAATTTCTTTGGTATTCAGAATTATTTGGTATTTATTTAGCTGTGTTCAAGAGATGAGGCAAGCCAAGGATCCTCATACTACTTTGCCATCTTAGCTCCTCCCCCTCTAGAATTTTAATTATAATTTGTTCTCGCAGTATTATTTCTTTTTTGATGATCAACAAGCTTAAATAATGAAATACCAAATTTGACTTTATTTTTGTGATTACAAATACCCAATCCCTTCTGAACAACCCAAAAGGTCAGGATAATTTACACACACACACACACAATGTATGTTTATCATCCTTCATTCCCAAACTAATCAATTGAATATATTTTTTCTTTTTAAAAATATTGTATTTATATATTCATGAGAGATACAGAGAGAGAGAGAGCAGAAACAGGCAGAAGGAGAAGCAGGCTCCATGCAGGGAGCCCGATGTGGGACTTGATCCCGGGACTCCAGGATCATGCCCTGGGCTGAAGGCAGGTGCTAAATCACTGCACCACCCAAGCGTATATAGATAGATAGGTAGATAAATAGATAGATGATAGATAGATAGATAGATATCAATATATAGAAATATATATATATATTTCTTTTCTAACAAGGGCAGTTAGTATCAAATAATACAAATGAAATTAAATGAGAAAATAGCTATCCCTGCTCCAGGCATGAAACACCACTACTGAGCAATATGTGACAATTAACTTCCAGGGAAAGTGTATACTTTAGTTATTACCTTCTGATGGTAGCTTTTCATAGGAATCATACTATAAGGTTGAAAGATTGCAGGTTATTGAGAATTGATGAAACCATAAATGTTCTTGCTTTTTAAAAGACTCCTTTTAAAGACCATAGAGCATAAAGTAGCAGTGCCTGGGTGGCTTAGTCGATTAAGGGTCCAACTCTTGATTTTGGCTCAGGTCAGGATCTCAGGGTTGTGGATCAAACCCTGTGTCAGGTTCCATGCTGGGCTTGGAGCCTGCTTGGGATGCTCTCTCTGCACTCCCCCTCTCTAAAAAAACAACCAACCAACAATCAAACAAACAAAAACAACTCTACAGACTGAAATAAAAACTTCCTGTAAGAAGTTTTTTATGACTAGAATTTGAAATAAACAAATATAAGAACCTGTAGATCTCATATTCTAGATGCTAAAAGAAAAAAGGAAGAACTAGTGGAGGTGGGATAAAATGTTATTGTTTGCTCAAGATCACACTTTTATCTGTGAGTGTACTAGATAAAAGATTTTTTCATGTCTGTCAGTCCCTAGATTGTCATTGACAACTTTAGATCTAGGAAGAATACGGAGTTTCTTGAATTCATAATATAAATCATGAATTATTATGGAGAAATAAAGAAATATCCAAATAATTAAATTCTGGTGTTAGTGTTCAGCAAATATATATACATATTAAATTATATATATTATATATTATATATAATTTAACAGAAATATTTTTTTCATAAAAGCCTGAAAAGTATAAATCTAGGATCTAAAAGTATCTGGCAGGACAGCCCAGGTGGCTCAGCAGCTTAGCGCTGCCTTCAGCCCAGGGCCTGATCCTGGAGATCTGGAATTGAGTCTCATTTCAGGCTCCCTGCATGGAACCTGCTTATCCCCCTGCCTGTGTCTTTGCCTCTCTCTCTCTATCTCTCTGTGTCTCTCATGAGTAAATAAATAAACTGTTTTAAAAATAAAAATAAAATAAAAAATAAATAAAAGTATCTGGCAGTGACAAAAAAGATTCTACTTTAAATGAGTCCACAGGGGATCCCTGGGTGGTGCAGCGGTTTGGCGCCTGCCTTTGGCCCAGGGCGCGGTCCTGGAGACCCGGGATCGAATCCGCGTCGGGCTCCCGGTGCATGGAGCCTGCTTCTGCCTGTGTCTCTGCTTCTCTCCCTCTCTGTGACTATCGTAAATAAGAAATAAAAAAAAATCAAATGAGCCCACAGTTTCATTATTTTTTTGTTTTTAATAAAATGAATTATTTCCTTTCATCATTTTTTTGTGTGGCATATAATAGGCACTTAAACTTATTTGCTAAATAAATGAATGAATATGTATACTGAGGCTCTGGTATCCTTTTCCACTGCACAACTTCAGTTATCATCTCTATCCAATAATTTTCAAATATTTAGCCAAGTCAAATGTCTCATCTGAGATTTACAGCTATTTTTTTCAACTACATCCTAAAGATCTCCAACTGACTCTTCATAGACATTTCAAAATCAACATATTCAAAAAAAGAATTCATATTGCCCTTGCCTCAGTCCTCACCCTATATTACTTGTTTTATAGCCCTTATATATTCTTTTTCTTAGCCTCACATTACGTCACAAATTCTTGTCCATTCTATACTTTCTACATGCTCCCCCCAAATCTCCCCCTATCCTCCAGACCTTTCGATTTTTTAAAAAAAGATTTTATTTATTTATTCATAGAGACACCGGCAGAGGGAGAAGCAGGCTCTATGCAGAGCCCGACGTGGGACTCCATCCAGGGTCTCCAGGATCACGCCCTGGGCTGCAGGCGGCGCTAAACCCCTGCGCCACTGGGGCTGCCCACAGACCTTTTGATTTAATTTTAAAGTTAGCTGCCTGTGACCAAAACTCTTTACTCAGGTAAAAATAAATACAAAAAAAAAAAAAAGTAAAAAATTATAATACATTCCTGAAAATTAGCTTTCAAATCTTTAATTCTCTTAAGTACTAAAAAACAAGCAGAAGACTGAAAAGCTACAAAATAAAATGAAAAGATATCTATAGTTCATGAGATTAATACAGGTAACACCGGTAACAGAAACATGAGAAATATGAGATTTTTTTCCCCCCAAATTCGGTAGCTTAGATAAAGGATTACATCCTCAGTTGTAAGAGTTAATGACAAAGGAAAAGCTAAGACATCAATAAGCTTTTTTTCAGTTCTTCCTGATTTTCAATTTTGGTAATTAC
Source organism: Vulpes lagopus (assembly GCF_018345385.1). Taxonomy (NCBI): domain Eukaryota; kingdom Metazoa; phylum Chordata; class Mammalia; order Carnivora; family Canidae; genus Vulpes; species Vulpes lagopus. The sequence continues at coordinate 68,719,849 of NC_054848.1, read as the reverse complement.
ATTAGACTGCATTTTTAGAATGAAGGAAAAACTAGGAATTCTAATTAATGGCTTACATTTTCTGTTTTTAGAAAAATCTAACAAATGATGCTTTTGGTGATTAATTCAGTAAAAAAAAAATGAGTATTCTTCACTGAGAATCAAAATGAGTTTTTCAAACTCTGCTCCATCCTGAGTCACCTACTTTTGGCACTCAGTACTTACTGCATTTTCACTCTTTCATGCAAAGGGAAGCATTTTCTGTTGTCTCTCACAGTGGCAATCTCCATTATGGTCCCTAAATCATCTGGAGTGGGCATCTTTATGTAGACCATCTTTGAATAATAGCTATATCGATGAAATTCACTTTAAGTAGATAATTAGGGGAACTGGCAAGGGCGACTTCCCCACTCTAAAGATCACAGAAATTCCCTTTTAAGATACCCTTGGCCACATTCTTGAATAGTTTGGCTACGTTTATTCTCTTAGGGTTGAAAGATATATTGCTTAAGCTACTTTTTTTTTCTTCCTCAGTAATTATGAAAACATCACCAAAATGGCAATACAAAAAAACAAAACAAATGTAATTACCTAATTTATAAAAGGCAGCCCCCCAAAACAAGCTTGTTTTTTACTTTCACTATCCTATTATATTCTTGCCACATTTGCTGTTTACAATATCAAGAAGTGGGTACATTGATTTTTAATTTTATTATTACAAGGTGATTTGGGGCTAAATTATACTGTAGCTATAGGGGAAAATCTTTGAAGAATGAATCACTTAATAATTGCAAGCCTGGGATAGTTAACTTGGTGGAATACACATAACATAGAACCAGGCATATTAGAGCTAATTTTTAAAATTATTCATATTCTCTAAATAATTATTAGGTAATTACATATCATGTTTTTAGAGACATGAATATTTTAAAAATATTTTATCTATTATTTATTTTGAGAGAGAGTGTGCGTGTGCACAAGTAGGGGAGTGGAGGAGCAAAGGGAGAGGGAGAAGCAGACTCCTCATTGAGCAGGGAGTCCAATGTGGGGCTCAATTCCAGGACCCCAGGATCATGACCTGAGCTGAAGGCAGATGCTTAACCATTTGAGCCACTCAGGCACTCCTAAGACATGAACATTTTTAATGTTGCTAATGGATCTTTTTTTAATAAAGCAATATAAATTGTAGCTTCTTGGGATACGTGGGTGGCTCAGCAGTTGAGCACCTGCCTTCAGCCCAGCGTGTGATCCTGGAGTCCTGGGATTGAGTCCCACATCAGGCCCCTTGCATGTAGCCTGCTTTTCCTTCTGCATAAGTCTCTACCTCTCTCTCTCTCTCTGTCTCTCATGAATAAATAAATAAAATCTTTTTAAAAAATTGTAGCTTCTTTGCTGGCAAAGCAAGGCCAGTCTGTGAATAAAGTAAATAAATTCTTAGTCCATCAACAAAGCAGAAAAAAATGCTACAACTTTTGCTTTGCTTGCTAAGTTATCTCCTAGGGTTTCCTCTGGAGAATAAAAGTTGAATCATTTCTCAATGGAACAGAATAGGAAACCCAGGAATAAATGCACAATTATATGGCCAATTAATCTTTAACAAAGCAGGAAAGAATATTCAATGGGAAAAAGTTCCTTGAACAAATATTTTTGGGAAAACCAGACAGCTATATAAAAAAGAATGAAACTGGACAACTTTATTTCACCATATAAAAAAATTAAAATTGGATTAAAAACCTAAATGTGAGACCTGAAGCCATAAATATCCTAGAAGAGAGTACAGGAAGTAACTTCTCTGACATCAGTTGTAGCAACAATTTTCTAGATTAGTCTACTGAGGCAAGAGAAACAAAAGTAGAAATAAACTATCAGGACTATATCAGAATAAAAAGTTTCTGAACATCAAAAGAAATAACAAAACTAAAAGACAACCCACTGAATGGAGGGTGATACTTGCAAATGACACATTCAGTAAAGGGTTACTGTCCAAAGTATCCAAAAAAAATACAACTCAACACGCCCATAAAACAAATAATCCAATTAAAAACTGGACAGAAGACATGAATAGATATTTTATCAAAAAAGACATTTAGATGGCCAGAAGATACATGAAAAAATGGTCAACATCACTCCTCATCAGGTAAATGCAAATCAAACTACAGTGAGATATCACCTCACATTTGTCAGAATGGCTAAAATCAAAAACACAAGAAACAAGTGTTGGTGAGGATGTGTAGAAAAAGGAACCCTCTTGCACTGTTGGTGTAATACAAACTGGTGCAGCCACTCTATAAAACTATATGGAGGTTCCTCAGAAAGTTAAAAATAGAAGTACACTATGATCCAGTAATTGCACTACTGGGTATGTACACCAAATATACAAAAAGAAAAAAAAATTTAAAGGGATACATGCACCCTGATGTTTATTATCAGGGCATTATAATATATAATCTACAAGAGCCATATAATGGAAACAGCTCATGCATCCATCAACTGAAGAATTGATAAAGAAGATTTGGTATTTATACACAATGGAATATTATTCATCCATAAACAAGAATGAAATCTTGCCATTTGCAATGATGTAGGTGGAGCTAGATTGTATAATACTAAGCAAAATAAGTCAGTCAGAGAAAGAAAAATACCATGTGATCTCATTCATATACAGAATTTAACAAAACAAAACAAATGAGCAAAAGAAAGAGAGAGAAAGAGAGATCAAGAAATAGACTCTTAACTATAGAGAAAAATGTGATGGTTACCAGAGGGGAGGTGGGTAGGGGATGGGTGAGATAAGCAATGGGTATAAAGGAGGGTGCCCAGGTGGCGCAGTGGTTTAGCGCCTGCCTTTGGCCCAGGGCATGATCCTGGAGACCCGGGATTGAATCCCACGTCGGGGTCCCGGTGCATGGAGCCTGCTTCTCCCTCTGCCTGTGTCTCTGCCTCTCTCTCTCTCTGTGACTATCATAAATAAATAAAAAATAAAAATTTCAAAAAAAAAGGAGGGTGTTTGTCATGATGTGCAATGGGTGATGTATGGAATTGTTGGATCACTATATTGTACATTTGAAACTAATATTACGCTGTATGTTAAGTATATTGGAAAATTAAAATGAAAAAATTTTTAAAATGTGAATCATTTACCAAGAGCGCTGATATAGAAGGACTTCCTGATGGTCTAATCAAGAGACAACAGGAGCAAAAAAAAAAAAAAAAAAAGACAACAGGAGCTATTCTTTCCATGTAAAAAATATAGATGTATTACACTATAAATAACACTGGTAACACCTAAGATGAAATTGTGTATAGCAGTTATAGATCTTAGAAATTACTCAAGTAGAATTTTAAAGATAGCAAAAGAAATAGAAGTTACTATTAAATGTACATTTTAGATTAAAGTGAAAGAAATTGTTTTTAAAGAAATTGAATATCATTATTCACATTAAGTTAAATTAGGTCATCCTGGAGTTGAACGTAATCTGAATTTTATTCTTGGGCAACTTTTTCTGAAGACAAGGAAATTTGAAGTTATTTGTGAGCTAACATGAAAAACTTTTGCAGGAGTAAAATTCAGTTGAAAAGATGGTTGAAAGAAAGCGAGTCTTGTAAAATAGAGAAAATTTTCGTTCTTAAAACAGATGTACCTGACTAGGAATTATTGTCTCTTAGGACTGAAAAACAATGGGCCTGTGATTACAGTAACTTACCATCATACTGAACAGAGGCTATTCAGAAGTTTGAAATCTATTTGCAAATTCTTTTTCCCCTTTGAATTGCAAAGTAGTCTATATAAGTTTAAACATTACCAGCAGTGAAATATACCAATTTTTATTGTCTATCAGTACACAAACATTTCATGACAAAAGAGAATAATGAAAATATGAGTAGAATGTATATCTTTTGGAGTACAATAGCATAAAAATAACAACAAAATAAATGTTCACAGGTCTACAATTTTTATGCACATACTTATAAGCTATTCTGCTTCATTTGTATTTAGGTTATAAATGTAGATCTAAAGAAATGTATGAAGTACAATTTTTTATGAATTTAGGAAAAATTATCAAATGTTTTTAAACATTAATAAAATCATTATATAGACATAAATTATATTTGTCAAGCAAGATAGGTCATGATTCCAATTGCTATATAATCTATTTTTGAGTCAATTTTCAGATTTCTTTATACAATTAATCAACTAAAATTCTTTTAAAAATAATTCATATACATTCAATAAATATTTATTCAACATCTGTGTGTTAGAAACTTTTGTATATAGTGAGGAGACATCAGTTAAAAGCAAAACAAAACAGGAAATGCTGGGTGGCTCAGAGGTTTAGCGCCTGCCTTTGGCCCATGGAGTGATCCTGGAGTCCCAGGATCAAGTCCCGCCTCGGGCTCCCTGCGTGGAGCCTACTTCTCCCTCCTCCTGTGTCTCTGCCTCTCTCTATCTCTCTTTCTCTGTCTCTCATGAATAAATAAATAAAATCTTAAAAAAAATAGAGCAAGTATTCCTGATCTGATAGAAATAATATTCTGGTGGAGGAAGACAAATAATGAACATGGACATATAACTTCATATCAATATAAGTATCAAAATAGATGTAGATATACAATAGATAGTGGCATGTTCTATGGAAAAACTAGAGGATGTCTGGGTGGCTCAGTGGTTGAGTGTCTGCCTTTAGCTCAAGGTGTGATCCTGGTGTCCTGGGATACAGTCCTGAATTGGGCTCCCCACTGGGAGCCTGCTTCTCACTCTGCCTATGTCTTTGCCTATCTCTCTGTGTCTTTCATGAATAAATAAATAAAATCTTAAAAAAGAACAACTAGACAGGAGAATCATGTAAGGAATATCAGGAAATAAAAATTTAAAATAGGATCTATAGGATAGATCTTAGTGAAAATGTGTGATATTTTTGAATAAAGACTGGAAAGAGCTAAAGATAATATATCCATTTCCCATGGCTGCTGTAAAAAAATGACCACCAAAAAATGCCTTAAAACAACACAATGTATTACATTATAGTTCTATAGGTCATAATTTTAACAGGGTGATCAGTGGGCTAAAATCAAGGTATCAGCAGTAGGGCTGTGTTCCTTTTTGGAAGCTCTGTGGGAAAATCCTTTTCCATCTTTTACTTTTTATTTTTTATTTTTTTTAAACTTTTTTTTTATTTTTATTTTTATTTTTATTTTTATTTTTATTTATTTATGATAGGCACACAGTGAGAGAGAGAGAGAGGCAGAGACATAGGCAGAGGGAGAAACAGGCTCCATGCACCAGGAGCCCGATGTGGGATTCGATCCCGGGTCTCCAGGATCGCGCCCTGGGCCAAAGGCAGGCGCCAAACCGCTGTGCCACCCAGGGATCCCCCATCTTTTACTTTTTAAAAGTTTTTATTTTAATTCCAGTTTGTTAACATACAGTGTTATACTATTATTTTTTATTCAAAATTTCATCTTTTTAAATAAGTATGGATAAACTAAATGGGCTTTGTATTTTAATCTTTTCTTCTTTCCTTTTTTCCCCAAATTTTAATTTAAATTTAATTTACTTATAGTGTAATATTGGTTTCAGGAGTAGAATTTAGTGATTTATCACTTACATATAACACCCAGTGCTCATCATAACAAATGCATTCTTTAATCCCCATCACCTATTTATTTTTTTTTCAAGAGAATATTAAATCTTTTATTGATTACACATGATAATGGACAATACACAAGCTTTAATCCCATCTATAATTTTATCTGATACCATAATTCAATTTAGATATATTGCATAGGATGTGCCAACAATCATAATAACCAAATAAACTCCAGGACTTTGCTTGGGTGACCCTTTTAACGCTGAACTCCAGGTCACAACACATTAACTGTCAGTTCAACCACACCAAGGTTTGTTGAGACAATGGCTTCTGTGCCCAAACAGGTTGCAAATAAATTTCGAATGGAACCTGGCATCACCCTGAAGGAATTCTAACTTCACACTGTTGGGGTAGTTTACAAGATGGCTTCAGAGTAGACTAACTTTACACAGCACATTTTAAAAAAGACACATTTATTCAGCGTCATGATCAGACTATTACATTTAGCAATCAACAGCATGGGTGCAAAAAAAAAAATCTACTTTAAAACCCTTTGTTGGAATGCTTTACACTTTCCACGGAACAGAAACCAAAATAACCTGTTATACAATTAGTCACAAATACAGTCCTCGAGTTTTTTGCCCATACACATGAGTATTGTCTAAATCATGTCTTCTCTGTAGCAGCTAGGCTCTGCCACCACTGTGCTTGGCTGAGTTCACAAATCTGTTGTTACCTGGAACTTCCCTGTCACTTCTCTGGCTCTCCTCTCCTGCTAAGCTTTGTTTTCTGGCAGTAATTAAAACCTTCTGCCACTGCCATAGGTGCTGCTGCTGCTGGAACCGCCATAGCCACCTTGGTTTCATGGTTTGGCAAAGTATTGGCCTCCACCACCATAGGGGCCAGAGCTTCTGCCTCCAAAATTTCCTCCTTTCATGGATCCAAAATTTGAGGATTGATTGCTGTAATTGCCAAAATCGTTATAGCTTCCGCCACCTCCAAAGTTGCTTCCGTCATTACCAAATCCGTTATAGCCATCCCCACTGCCACCGTATCCACCACCACCTGGACTGCCACTGAAGCCACCTCGACCACTGAAGTTCCCTCACGGCCAAAGTTGTCATTCCCACCAAAACCACCTCCACGACCACCACCAAAGTTTCCAGAACCACTTCGGCCTCTTTGGCTGGACGAAGCACTAGCCTTCTCTTGCTTCGATAGGGCTTTCCTTACTTCACAGTTGTGGCCATTTACAGTATGGTATTTTTGAATGACAATCTTGTCTACAGAGTCGTGGTCATCAAAGGTCACAAAAGCAAAACCTCTCTTTTTGCCACTGCCTCGGTCAGTCATGATCTCAATCACTTCAATTTTCCCATACTGTTCAAAATAATCTCTTAGATGATGTTCTTCTGTGTCTTCTTTAATGCCACCAACAAAAATCTTTTTCACAGTTAAGTGGGCACCAGGTCTTTGAGAATCCTCTCGGGAGACAGCCCTCTTTGGTTCCACGACTCTTCCGTCCACCTTGGGCGGCCGAGCATTCATGGCCGGGTCCACCTCTTCCACGTGGCCTACGTGACCAACCCAAAGCCTCTGGAGTGCTTGGTGTTGGGGTCTCTCATTACCACACAGTCTGTAAGCGTCCCCCATTGCTCAAAATGGCTCCTCAGACTCTCATCGGTTGTTTCGAAGCTCAAACCTCCGACGAAGAGCTTCCGCAGCTGCTCGGGCTCTTTGGGAGACTCTGACTTAGACATTACAGCGGTGGGACGGGAGACTTTAACGATGCTTACTCGGCGGTGTCCAGGGGCAGAAAGGCCCCATCACCTATTTAACACATCCCCCCTACACACCATCTTCTGATAATCATCAGTTTGTTCTCTATAATTAAAAAAAAAAAAAAGAGTGTTTCTTGGTTTATCTTTCTCTCTCTCTCTCTCTCTCTCTCTCTCTCTCTCTCTCTCTGTTTTTCCTTTGCTTAGAGGCTTCCTGAATTCCTTCACTCATGGCTTCTTTTCCCATCTTCAAACCCAATAATATTTCTGAACTTTCACCTTTGCATCTCCTGAGGGCAGCAAGAAAAGGCTCTCTGCTTTTAAGAATTCCTGCAATGATATTGAGCTTGCCCAGTTAATCCAGGGTAATTTCCCATTTTAAGCTTCATTGCCTTATTCACATCTGCAAAGTTCATTTGGCCATGTACAATAATAACATATTTACAGGTTGCAGAGATTAGGACAAAGACATTTTTGGAGTTCTATTAATTTAACTACCACAGATATAGCTATGCATTTATCTGGTGCAAAACATTCTGGGGAGAGTGAATACAATGAAGAAAAACCCTGAAATTGTGGTGTGCTTATTTTTTTAAAGATTTTATTTATATATTCATGAGAGACACAGAAGGAGAGGCAAAGATATAGGCAGAGGGAGAAGCAGACTCTTTGCAGGGAGCCCAATGTGGTACTCAATCCCAGGACCCCAGGATCACTTCCTTAGCCAAAGGCAGGCACTCAACCACTGAGCCACCCAGGTGTCCTGTGGTGTGCTTATTTTAAGAATAGTAAGCGACTTAGTGTAGCTGGACCTGAAAGAGATCAGTAGAAAGTAGTAGAAAAGCAGGTAAAAAAAAAATGGAAAGAGAGAGGGGCAAATTGTAGAGGGCCTTGTAGGTCCTGATCAAATATTCTAACTTTCTTGGAGAAGAATGGGAAACAATTGGTGGTTTGTGAACAGAAGAGTCTTTATAAGATGGTTTTGGAGGGTTTCTTTTTTTTAATTTTTATTTATTTATGATAGTCACAGAGAGAGAGAGAGAGAGGCAGAGACACAGGCGGAGGAAGAAGCAGGCTCCATGCACCCGGAGCCCGACGTGGGATTCCATCCGGGGTCTCCAGGATCGCGCCCTGGGCCAAAGGCAGGCGCCAAACCACTGCGCCACCCAGGGATCCCGGTTTTGGAGGGTTTATTGAGAAATGACTAAAGAGGGCAAGACTAGAATCCCTGAGATCAGTATTATGTAAATATATTCCAAATTTTTTTACTTTTAGGTAAATAGATGAACTTCAAGCAGGAGGTACATTTTTTTAAATGACCGTTTGGAATTTTTTTTAAATTTGCCTTAGATTTCCTATTATATTCCCCAAAGTTAAGCATGATTTGTTAGATATATAGAACAACAACAAGAATTATATCTTTTTTCACAATTTAAAATTTTAAATATACAAACAAGAAACTGTCATTATTTAGGCTATATATTTTAGCTAAAGACTAATACATAAGTACACAATGGCTTTGATCATCTAAATGAATAAAATCATAAAAAAAGAAAAGAAAAGAAAAAAGGCAGCCCGAGTGGCTTAGCAGTTTAGCGCTGCCTTTGGCCCAGGATCAAGTCTCGCATTGGGTTCCCTGCATGGAGCCTGCTTCTCCCTCTGCCAGTGTCTCTGCCTCTCTCTCTCTCTCTCTCATGAATAAATAAATAAAATCTCAAAAAAATCTTCTAAATGTATATATTAATCTTCATTCCATAAAAGTCTAGGCAAAATGTTACCATATTTAAAATTCTATGAGTTATATTTGTGAAATTTTACCAGCTATACCCACATGCACTGACCTGCAATTATGCATTCATTAATTCCCATATGTCAGATGCTTAGAGATCTTTTCAGAATGAATGATTCACTTTAGGAGAGCAAGTCTACTGGAAATTTTGAGTATTGTCAAGAAGTCAATAATGCTGTCTATGATTAGTGTCTCATACTTTATTTGTCCACTCTCATTTGGTGTACTTGATTTCTCTGAATTAAAACACCTCATAGATGAATAGTCTTAATCCCTAAACTCATATTTTTGAAAGTTACTGAAAAGTAATACAAAATATCGATTGAGTTCCTGGATTTGTGAAGTCAAATAGGTCAGAATTAGAATCATACTTCTGCTATGTACCAGTTTAGCACAAACCTTGGCTCAAAATATTTCATATTTAGTGTTGTATATTGTTTTAGTTTCCTTTTGATTTTGTGAACAAGCCAGAGCTGAATCACTGGTAGCCCACAGCTTTGCCAGCAGAGGTTGTCAGAGGTAAAAATACAGGACTTTTCCAATTATTTATACAACCTCTTTGAGTTGAGAAATCCAGGTGAGAGTATTGTGCAAATGAACAAATATAAGAATGTGGTGGAAGAGAATGGATGCTATAAATTACCCTAACAAGAAAGCTCATGGCTCTGACTGACATCAGCCATTGTTCTCTTTTTAAATCTCTCTCTTGCTCAGATGTATAATGTCTTTTTCTGTTTCATGTGATCTCTATGACTACAACCTAATATAATATTTGGCTTCAAGGATAGCATTAAGTCCCAAAATGATGTCTCGTGAAGAAAATAAGAAAAAATATAATCTTGGATTTGCAAATAGATTAAAGATTCAAGTATTTATGTGAAAACTGCTACACATCTACTACAATATAGATAATGAATATAAATTATAAAGGACTTTACTTATATAAGAATATACACATTGCACAAAAGCAGATTATAAAATAAATAAGGATCTATGAATTCATAAAGGAGGATGTGGATTTGATCCCATGATATCTAGAAGTCCAGCATCCTCAGTTGCAAGCAGTAGAAAATATATTGTGACACAAACCAGGTATTATAGACCTGGGTATAAAACCTAAATGTAAATGGTTTAAGAGTGTTCCTGAGGGTCAGCTGCTTTCCTTAATACAGATGTACATAGGGAATCCATTTCTAACAAGATGCCTCTCATATTTTAGACTGATTTCAAATGCTCTTTATTTTTTCCATACCATTTTATTTTCACTCTAACAATCAAAAATTTTTATTGCATTAGAAGACTGTAAAGTCATCTGAAGGGGAAAAAGAACCTCTTCTTTATTATTAACTATTTATTAACTATTAATGTCATGTTTAACATGAAACATTTCATTAAGTCAAACTATGTGATTGTATAATGACATCTAATGTTCTACAATTAAATTACTGAATGGATTACTTGTCTATGAATAAGTGATTTATATGATCATTGATTAATTTGACATTTATCACTAGCAGTAAAAGGGTTGATGGCTGAGCTTGAGCACACACACACACACACACATATAGTCACATATCCAAATAACTAAAATATATATATCTTTTATAACGCAGTTTGGCTGTAATTCAATATATACTTATATTAAAAATGTAAAAGACAATTTTTAAAATATCTAAAGATAAAAAAGATTTTAGCACAAAAGACATGTATTAGAAGTAGACATTTCAAGTTAATACTTTCAAAGTGATTTAATAAAACATTCCTTTTTATCCCTCATTAACATAAAACTAGCACAAATCCAATTAGGAAGAATAATATCTTAATGGATGCTATAAAAAAACATTTTACAGTGTAAAAATATGCTCTAGATCATCTTCTCTATGGTTTGAATACATATAGAAACAGACATCTTAAAAACGGAAACAGCAGTGAATTAAAACCATTATCTACGCATATAATAACTAAATTTCTATGACTGCCACCATAAGGGTGGACTACTAAGGGCCCCTTGACTAAAATGAATTTTTGAACATCAAGTAAATAAATCCCATAGAATTTTTTTGGATCATTATTCTTGTTTTGTAAGAAGTCAAGATACATAAGCATTTATTATTAAATGTTGATTGTAATCTACCATATATGCTTATGTTTTCACTTTACCATATAATTCTATGTGTAAGTCATAAAATTTTTAATTCAAAGTTTTACTTTTTCAGAAGACAGATAAACTATTGCTTCTTGGATCTTTGAAGATCATATTGACATTATGGGAGGAGGAGGAGGATTGGAAAGCTACATAATGTATCTGTTATGGAGAATCCATCTAATAAACTATTTTATTATTGCAAATTTTAAAGGGTAATAAACCTTTACATGTAAAATGAGATAGAGATGCTTTGCTCCAACAGATAACCCATGAATCCCCACCTGAGTTGTTCACTGACATTAAACAGACATTTCTGTCTTATATGAAAATATGACTGATAAGATATCTATGACCTTTTCTTTTCCTCTCTCACAACAAAAATGGCCTGCTTCAAAATGTCAATAGAAGGTATAAGAACTTAATCTTGGAGATGCCTGGGTCGCTCAGTGTTTGGAGCCTCTGCCTTTGGCTCAGGTCATGAACCTTGGGTCCTGGGATCAAGTCCTACATCAGGCTCAATGCAGGGAGCCTGCTTCTCCCTCTGCCTATGTCCCTGCCTCTCTCTCTGTGTCTCTCATGAATAAATAAAATCTTAAAAAAAAGAACTTAATCTTGAATCTGTCATATCAGTTGATAGATTCAGTGCCAATAAAGCACTGGTAGTTTTTAACATACATGGAAGAAGCTCATTAATATTTGTTTTACAAATATTATTTTATTTTGAAGAAGGGGTACTTTGTATTTTGTTCTTGAGTTTCATATTTTAGGAATTTTTGACATGTTATTCACACATGATAAGTTAGTCATTTTTCAGGAAAAAAATACAGATACTGAACCTTTGATGTTATTCTGACATATGCTCAGGAATGATTAACTCTCAATACCACATCTACTGTGCCCATTTATTGTGGGAAAAATAATGAATGAATTTATTTTTATGAGTTGCAGAATAACTCCAAAGAACAGATGCAGACAACAGAAATTACTTGTTGAATTTCTATAATGTGAGGAAGAAGACAAATATTTATTGACTATGAACTTATTTTATAAAGTAATTCTATTTTTATATTTCTTCTTCAGAGATTACTATACTTCAAATTAAAAGTAATGAACTGACAAAATCCTGAGTTTAATAAAATCTCTTTGAGGCATCAATTAAAACATTTATTTACAATTAAAATTGGTGTTAGGAGGACGCTGAGGCTGAGAGTATGTGTGTGGTATCCTGCATTTCAAAGACCTCTCCAGAAGGTTATGTTTAGGGTTAGTGTTAGGGTTATGGTTACAGGCTAGGTTTTATGGGTTAGGGGTAAAGCTAGGTTTAGAGTTAGGGTAAAGATATGTGCCTGATACCCTACAGTTCTCCTGAAAATGAAATCCCAGACTTCTGCTGGCATAAAAATAGACATGGTAGAAATCCACTGAGCTGAGGCAAAGAGAAGATTTGGGGCTTTAAATATTCTTTAAATAGACATTCAATTGTGTAAAAATATTAAGACTTCCAATATTCTGATCGTGTGTATTGAGATATTTGCATTGCATAGTTGGGGATACTGGAAGAAGGGGTATAAAGCTTCATATCCCAAGTGATTTTTTCTGTGTCTTTCTCCTTGCAATCCCTCCAAATCTATTGCTTTCAAGCCGGTAAGAAGTTGATTGTGAAAGGACTACATAGTTAGTTTCCCTGGATCCAACTCAAAGTGAATTTTGGTATTATGTCCATGTGCTTTATCCATATGTGATAGTGTCTATAGTTGATTTTGGTCATGTTACTAAAAAGCAAGTAGCTAAATACAATAGGAAAATCATGCACCAAACTGAAAAGATCTGTTTATTTCTGTTTTAGGTTTTTTACCAATAAAATTATGTAAGTTTACCTTCATATTTCCTACTGTTTGGTTAATAAGATGTATAAACTCCTTGTCTTTGAAAGAGCTCAAAAATGAAACTAAGTGGAACAGACTACTAAATATGCAGAGACATATGGAAAAATCAAAGGAAGGAGAGTGGAAAAGGAATAACAACATAAAAGAGAAGATAAAGGTCAATCATTTTTATCCCTACATTATATACATTGAGAACAATATGTGGGCAGAATTTGTCCTACTCCTACTTCCTGAAGAGATAGTAGATAGCACTCTGTTATATTCCTGGATTCTCTTCCCAGATTTATACCCATTATTTTATTCTTTTATTTCCATTTAACATTATTAATTTCAGTATTCTTTGCCATTATTACTTCTGTCATTAATGCTCTTTTTCATTTCTTATTCAAAATTGAGTATATTATATAAACTTTGATGTTGAGAGATAATACAAAAGATTCTTAAAATTTCAATGTTCTTGAAAAATACATTCATTTTATTTCCACATCAAGTGTCATTAGTTTTCTTTGCCCTGGTGATATATTTATAAAACATATAGAAGTTATGATCAATAACATTACCACAATACAATTATATAGTACAACTGTAGAAAATGTAAAGAATATGATTTTATTTTGTAAGCATTTAGCACTACAAATATATTTCTTTTGATATAATCTATACTCCACACATAAGGTGGAAGAGAATGGCAACCTATTATAAGAGAGAACTGAGACTGAGAAAAAAAGATACAAATTATGCTTCTCTATATGCCTTGACATGTTATATGTCCTTGAAAAAATAATATAATAGCCATGTTGTTAATTGGTTTATAAAAATAGAAATTATAGTGCTGTCTTGCTTCTTACTGTCTCATCTTTAATTATATAACTTCAATTTGCTTCTTTTCTAATTTTTATTTTTTACTTATTATGTGTTTATTTATTTTAAAGAGAGAGCGAGCACAGGGGTGAAAGGGCAGAGGGAGAGAGAGAATCTTAAGTAGACTCCATGCTCAGTGCAGAGCCCAACACAAGGCTCAATCTTAGGACCCTGAGAGAGTGACCTAAACCAAAATCAAGAGTTGAATGCTTGACCAACTGAGTCACCCAGGTTCTCCCACCTTCAATTTGTTTCTAAAGTCAAGATCAAACAGTGTATGTTCTCATTCATTTGGGGAATATGAATAATAGTGAAAGGGAATATAAAGGAAGGGAAAAGAAATGTTGGGAAATATCAGGAAGGGAGACAGAACATAAAGACTCCTAACTCGGGGAAACGAACTAGGGGTGGTGGAAGGGGAGGAGGGCGGGTGTTGGAGGGGAATGGGTGACGGGCACTGAGGTGGACACTTGACGGGATGAGCACTGGGTGTTTTTCTGTATGTTGGTAAATTAAACACCAATAAAAGTTAAAAAAAAAAAAATAAAGTCAAGATCAAAAGGCCATATGGATAGGATCACCAGACATCATTATTTCTTAACTTCATTCTGCAACTATGAAATTATTCATTTACTGAGTATCCTCTATACACAGAATATTGTGCTAAAATGTGTGGACCCAAACAACTTGTAGGTCAGGGACAAAAAAAAACAGTCATGTAACTAACATTCAAGGAATTTATGATCTGATGTAGAGGTAGAATACACAATGTAAACCTTTCTCATGTAGCTAAGTCCTTAAACAGTCAATTATATCTACATTGTTCTGACTCAACAAGATCCAACTTACTTTATACATAATACATAATTGAATGTCTGAAAAATAAAACATATTGAATACTATTTAGTTAGATATTATATTTGGAGGCATTAGTTTCTTCATTAAAAATTTTATCTTAAAAAACATTCATTATTTTTTTTTTTCATTATTTTTCTTGATTAAAAAACATTTAAAAATGCAATTGCTGAGAGGGAGAGGCAAAATGGTGGAAGAATAGGAGTCCTCAACTCACCTGGCCCCACAAACTTACCTAGAAATATTTCAAAACACCCTGAACATCTAAGAATTCAACTTGAGATTTAAAGATAGAGCAGCTGGAATGTTACAGAGAGAAAAGTTTTTGCTTCTAACATGGTAGAAAGGAGAAAAGTAAAAATAAAAAAATGAATAAAGTGGAGGAGAACCATGAGTAGCCAGGTTAAAGCAGAGTGGCAAGAGCCTCCTCCCAGGCAGGAAAGCCCAGCCCTGGAGAAACTTGAACTTTAAAAATCCATACCAGAGTTTTCACTGACAGAAAAGTGCTTAGCAGGGACATCAGACAGATTCACATGAGGGTCAGTGAAGCTTCAACATTCCTGGAGTCACTATAAGAAGAGGAATACCTGGGGGAAAGCCCACCACAAACCGCAGTTCAATCTCAGTAAAGGGCTCCAGAGCCACAGCCCTCCAAGGCATTTGGGAGAAGCCAATCAGTTAGGCGGGTTGGCTCTGGAACTCCCTTTACCCTAGAGCCTGGCTTCGGATGGAGGTGGCTGTGCCCGATTCCCTTCAGGAGAGGCGTTCCCCAGGAGCGCAGGTCCAGTGGCACAGGGCTCTGGATCCCAGGGCACCCAAACAGACAAAGGCAATAATCCTCCATGCCCCATGGAACAGGCATAAACAGGGAGGGAACAGAACAGTGAGAACTCTCCTGCTGCTGGGCATCCTGCAAACTGTGCAGATCAGCACAGCCTCGCCCACCCCTGGGAGCATCTAGGCCAGTGTGGACTGGGAGACAGTCGTTTGTTACTCACAGAGAGCTGGACTCCACAGCTGGAAATCTGGCCACCGCCATTGTTGTTTTTCCTCTTAGTTTTACCTTGTGTTGGAAGAGGCAGGGACTCTAGGGAACAAAGGCCTCACAAGATAAAAAGCTCACACTGAGCCCTGCACCTGGCAAGGGGTGGGTATCTCCACCTCAGAAAAGAAACCTGAGAATCAGCACAGAAGACTCCTCCCCCAGAAGACCAGCTGGAAGAACAAGGGAAGAGCAAATTTAGTGATCAAGAAGTGCAAGAAAGCTCCAGGATTGAGAGAAAATATAGAACTAGAGGGTCTTTTTTTTTTGTTTTCTTTTGTTTTCATTTTTCTTTTCTTCTCTTTTCTTTTTTTTCTTTTTCTTTTTCCATTATGACTCATTTTGTATCAACTAAATATTTTCAATATTTTTTCTTTTTCCTACCTTAACTACAATATATTACCAGCTCCTCATTATTAAGGGTGTTTTTTTTCTACTTTTTGACTTTTATATTTCTACAAATGCATGACTTAGATATATTTTTCACTTATGGATTCCCTTCAGCATATTCAATTTAATTTTGGTAGATATATGAGGTACAGATTTTTGTTTTTTCTGCCTTGTTTTGTTTTACAATGGTGGAAGTCAGTACCTTCTAAAACATGACCAACATACACCCAGAAGAAAGTAGAACACCATGTTGGTTCATTCTGTGAGATTATATTCTCTCTTCCTTCCCATTCTGTCCCCCTCTTTGGTCTTGTTTATGCTTTCATGGTCAATGTTGTGGCTTCCTATTAAGTATTGCTGGTTTATATAAATTTGGGATTGGGCTTCTTCTAACATACAGAAAAAAAATATACTCAGAACCAAGAAGATCAACCTCTAGGACCCCTCAGGTAGACTACATTCTCTCTCCACTGCCACTTCTTCACCACCTCCATCACCTTCCTTGTTTTTCCCTTCTTTCTCCACTTTGTTTTATTTTTTTCTCTTTTTTCTTTTCTTCTTTGTCTTTGGTTCTTGGTGTTTTATTTCTACTACTTTGGTTTAAATTTTGTTTTTTACTTTAGTGTTCCTTTTATTTTGTTCTGTTCTTTTTCTTTATTTTCTGATTCCTAACCATTTTGAAATCATCTATGGTATATTTTACATAGGTTGTAGTTGGTATTTTTGACTCAACCCAGTAATATACCCACTCTGCACTGGACAAAATGACTAGAAGAAAGAATTCACCTCAAAAGAAAGAACCAAAGGGAGTGTACTCTTTGCCACAGAGTTACAGAATTTGGATTTCAATACTGTGTCAGAAATTGAATTCCAAAGTACAAACATTAAGTTACTGGTGGTTCAGGAAGAAGCGTAAAGGATTCTAGAGACTTTGTTACTGCATAATTGAGATCTAATCAGGCCGAAATTAATCATCAATTAAATGAGATACAATCCAAACTGGATGCTCTAAATGATAAGATAATGAAGTGAAAGAGAAGAGTGAGTGACATAGAAGACATGTTGATGGTAGGGAAGGAAGCTGAGGAAAAATGACAAAAACAATTAAGAGCCCATGAAGAAATGTTTAGGGAAATAAACGATAGCTTGAGAAGGAAGAGTATATGTCTAATTGGGATCCCAGAAGAGACTGAAAGAGAGAGGACCACAAAGTATATTTGTACAAATTATAGCTGAGTACTTCCCTAATCTGGGGAAGGAAACAGGCATTCAGATCCAAGAGATAGAAAGGGCCACCACCCCAAAATTAAGAAAAACTGTTGAACACCTCAGCATTTAATAGAGAAAATTCCAAATTTCAAAGATAAAGAGAAAATTCTTAAAGCTGGGTGAAACAAGAGATGCCTAAACTATATGGGGAGAAATATCAAATTAACAGCAAACCTATCCCCAGAGATCTGGCAGGCCAGAAAGGACTAGAATGATATATTCAGGGTACGAAATGAGAAGAACATGCAGCCAAGAATACTTTATCCAGCAAGGCTCTCATTCAGAATAGAAGGAGAGATAAGGAGCTTCCAAGATAGGCAGAAACTGAAAGAATATGTGACCACCAAACCAGCTCTGCAAGAAATATTAAGGGGGACTCTGTAAAAGAAAGACGAAGTCTAAGGAAACAATCCACAAAAACAGGGACTGAATAGGTACAAGGATGACACTAAATTCATACCTTTCAATAGTTACTCTGAACGTGAATGGGCTAAATGATCCAATCAAAAGATGCAGGGTTTTAGACTGGATAAAAAAGCAAGACCCATCTATCTGCTCTCTACAAGAGACTCATTGTAGACCTAAGGAAAACTCCAGCCTGAAAATGAAAGGCTGGAGAACCAGTTACCATTCAAATGGTCCTCAAAAAGAAAACTGTGGTAACAATCCTCACATCATATAAAATAAATTCATAACAAAGATTGTACAAAGAGATAAAGAGGGACACTATATCATACTTAAAGGTCCTATCCAACAAGACCTAACAATTATGAATGTTATGCCCTCAGTGTGGGAGCTGCCAAGTATATCAATCAATTAATAACCAAAGTAAAGACATACTTAGATAATAATACAGGAGTAGGAGTAGGAGACTTCAACATGGCACTTTCAGCAAATGACAGATCCAGGCAGAATGTTACCAAAGAAACAAGGTCCTTAAATGATACACTGGACCAAATAGATTTCAGAGATATATACAAAAGATCCCATCTGAACACAATTGAATACACATTCTTCTCAAGGGCGCATAGAATTCTTTTTCCAGAATAGACCATATACTGGATCACAAATCAGGTCCCAACCACTACCAAAGATTAGGATTGTCCCCTGCACATTTTCAGACCACAATGCTTTGAAACTAGAACTCAATCACAAGAAGAAATATGGAAGAAACTCAAACACGTGGGTTTAAAGAGCATCCTACTAAAAGATTAATGGGTTAAACAAAAAATTAGAGAAGAATAAAAAAGATTCATGGAAACTAATGAGAATGAAGATACAACCATTCAAAATCTTTGGGATACAGCAAAAGCCATGCTAAGAAGGAAGTATATCACAATACAAACCTCCCTCAAAAAATTGAGAAAATCTCAAATACACAAGATGACCTTGCACCTAAAGGATCTGGAGAAAGAACAGCAAGTAAAACCTACACCAAATAGAAAAGTAGAGAGAAGAGATTCAAGCAGAACTCAATGAAATATGCACTAGAAGAACTGTAGAACAGATCAACAAAACCAGGAGATGGTTCCTTGAAAGAATTAATATGGGAGATAAACACCTAGCCAGCCTTATGAAAAAGAAAAAAGAATCAAATTAACAAAATAGTGAATGAAAGAGGAGAGATCACAACCAATACCAAGGAAATATAAATGATTTTTAAAAATGTATTATGAAAAAAAAAAGTATTATGAATAGCTATACGTCAATAGGTTAGGTAATATAGAAGAAATAGATGCATTTCTGGAAAAACACAAATTACCAAAACTGGAACAGGAAGAAATAGAAAGCCTGAACAGGCCAATAACCAGCAAGGAAATTGAAGCCGTCGTCAAACACCTCCCAAAACACAAAAGTCCAGGTCCAGATGGCTTCCCAGTGGAATTCATTCTATCAAACATATAAAGAAGAAATGATACTTATTCTACTAAACTGTTTCAAAGGATAGAAAGGGAGGGAATACTTCCAAACTCGTTTTAATACTTCCAGCATTACCTTGATTCCAAAACCAAAGACCCCACCAAAAAGGAGAACTATAGACTAATATCCCTGATGAATGCAGATGGAAAAATTTTCAACAAGATACTAGCCAATGTGATCCAATAATACATTAAGAAGATCATTCACCATGACCAAGTAGGATTTATCTCCAGGTTAAACATGGTCAACTAGTAATTGACAAAGCAGGAAAGAATATCCACTGGAAAAAGGACAGTCTCTCTAATAAATGGTGTTGGGAAAAATGGACAACCATATACAGAAGAATGAAACTACATCATTCTCTTACACTATACACAAAATTTTAAAGAATGGTTGAAAGATTTAAATGTGAGACAAGAATCCATCAAAATCCTAGAGAACACAAGCAGCAACCTTTTTGAACTTGGCCACAGTAACTTCTTGTAAGATACATCTATGAAGGCAAGGGAAACAAATCAAAACTGAACTATTGGGACTTCATCAAGATATACAGCTTTTGTACAGCAAAAGAAACAGTCAACAAAACTCAAAGACAACCTACAGAATGGGAGAAGATATTTTAAATGACATATCAGATACAGTGCTAGTATCCAAGATCTATAAAGAACTTATTAAAATCAACACCCAATAAACCAAAAATCCTATCATAAAGGGGCAGAAGACATGAACAGAAATTTCACCAAAGACATACACATGGCCAACAAGTCCATGAAAAAATATTCTGCACCACTTGCCATTAGGGAAATACAAATTAAAACCGTAATGAGACGCCACCTCACACCAGTGAGAATGGTGAAAATTAACAAGATAGGAAAAAACAAATGTCACAGAGGATGTGGAGAAAGGGGAACCCTCTTGCACTGTTGATGGGAATGCAAACTGGTGCAGCCACTATGGAAAACAATGTGGAGGTTTCTCAAGAACTTAAAAAATAGAGCTACCATATGACCCAGCAATTGCACTGCTGGATATTTATCCCCAAAGATATAGATGTAGTGAAATGGTAGGACACCTGCACCCCAATGTTCATAGCAGCATTGTACACAATAGCCAAACTGTGGAAGGAGCCATGATGACCTTCAACAGATGATATATATATATATATATATATATATATATATATATATATATCACGAAATATTACTCAGCCCTCAGAAAGGATGAATACCCACCATTTGCTTTGACGTAGATAGAACTGAAGGGTATTATACTGAGTGAAGTAAGTCATTTGGAGAAGGACAAGTATCACATGGTTTCACTCATATGGGGACTATAAAAAAAATGGTAAAAGGGATTATAATGGAAAGGAGGGAAAATGAGTGAGAAAAATTAGAGAGGGGGACAAACCACGAGAGAGTCCTAACTCTGGGAAACGAACAAAGGGTAGTGGAATGGCAGGTGGGCGGGGTGTTGATGTAACTGGGTGACCAGCAATGAGGAGGGTACTTGTTGGGATGAGACTGCATGGTATATTATATTTTTGCAAATTGAACTTCACTAAAAACAAATTTAAAAAATGACAAAATATAAGAGATGATAAAACTGTGGTAAGAGTCAAATAAAATAAAAAGTAAAACTGAGACTGTTAAAAGCATAAACAATGGATTTTTAAAATCATAGACTTACAAGATCCAGCAGATAACTCAAAACTATTTTGATAGCATTAAAAATAGTATTTAATGTGATTCTTTTTTTCCCTAAAGACAAAGTATATTATTACATGAAGGATTTTACCTAGAGTTATAGCCTTATATAAAATATTTCACGTATGCTTCATAATTTCAAATTCAATACAAGTGATTCTGAAACAGAATTTAAAATGTCACCACAGATTTAAGAAATATTTCTTTTTCCCCACTCTTCTCTATAATTTTACCTATGCTCCTAAATAGTGAGGTAGAACTATATTCTTTGGGACACCTGGGTAGCTCAGTCAATTTAGCATCCGACTCTTGTTTTTGACTCAGGATATGATCTCAGGTTTCTGAGATCAAGCCCTGTATCAGGCTCTGTGCTGAGGGTGTAGCCTGTTTAATACTCTCTCTCTTCCTCTCTCTCCCTATCCCTCCTCACACAATCCCTCCACCACTCGCACTCTCTCTCTCTGTATCTCTCAAAAAAGAAATCTGAAAGGAAGTCTGAATTTTTAAATGCTTTCAGTTGATTTTTAAAGTAGTAGAACATTATAGATTTATATCATTAATGTTCAACTTATTTGTGTTAAATTCTATTCTACACAGCCTTCAATAAGGCAGAACAAATTTCCAAAATTAATCCAATCTTACATCTTGGTCTTCCAACTGGCTTTGATGCAAAACCATCTCAAAATGGACTGTCTGAACTCTATCTTTTACATATTTATAATGGGACAGTTATTGGATTTCTTTTTTTTTTCAATCAACAACCATTTATTCAGAACATATGTGTCAGGAACATGGAAGACAACTAGGCTTATGAAGATGAATACAGGGTGTTGTCTGTGCCCAAGGAGCTCCACACTCTACCAATCAAGGGTAAGTCAACCATTAAGTCAAAGGCATCCTGGAGAAAGTTGGCCAGTTGTCCTTTAGCATGTACCACTTCATTCAGGAGTTTTCTGATTGCTTCCTTGGTGCCATTTGTTTTCTGCCTGCCTTTCTCCCCTATTCCCTTTTATTTTCTGAAAATTAGTAAGTTTAAGAAAACTTGCAAAGTGGATGGAACTAGAGTGTATCATGCTAAGCGAAATAAGTCAGTCAGAGAAAGACAAATACCCTATGATTTCCACTCATATGTGAAATTTAAGAAAACAGATGAACACTGGGGAAGGGAAGGAAAATCAGGACATACATACTTTTCCATTTGTTCAAGTCTAGAGGTTTTGCTCATTTCTTGTTCATTTTATTCCAAAGAATGTTATATTAATAGCTGCTACTGTAAATGGCGTCTTCTAGGAAACTTTCTGATTGGATACTCTTTGCATATAGGAAGGCTGCTGATTTCTTAGGCTACCTTTTCATCCACTTAAAACAAATGGTCTTCTTTAGCCTGCTTGGTGTATTCATCTTTGGCTTTGGTGATTATTCAAAAGATATCTACTTCCTTGGCCTCTCTTGAATTGAGGATCATTGGGGAGTTTCCTGCTTCAGCTCCCTGATAGGCTTTCAACTGTTCATATTGAGTTGGGTTTTTCATAAGCTCTGCAATTCTTTGGCATTCTTCTTTATCATAAAACCAAATCCCATAAATGGACAATCTGGCATTTCTGTAGAGAAGGAAAGAGTCTTGGAGCTGGAAATCCAGGGCTTTAGTAATGGGTTCTGTCCTGTTTTCCATGCTCAACCTATTCATAATGGTGAATCCATGCTTTGGAGAAGCTGACCTTGTGTAAACAAATAAGGTTCCTTCTACATCAGTCTTTTCCCACTCGCTTGCCCAATGGCCAAAAGTGTACAGAGCCACCTGGCTGGCCACGTACACAATGCGGTTGATATAGGGGTCGTGGCACTGCAGGGCTGCCAGGCTGATGTCATACCCCCTCCCCACCAGGCTGCCAGCCGCCACAGTCGCCATCTTCCCTCCCTCAGTTATTGGATTTCAAACAAAGGTTTTTAGCTCTAAACCAGCTTCAGTGGAGGTGGGGCAAGATGGCGGAAGAGCAGGATCCCCAAGTCACCTGTCCCCACCAACTTACCTAGATAAATTTCAAATCATCCTGAAAACCTACAAATTTGGCCTGAGATTTAAAGAGAGAACAGCTGGACTGCTACAGTGAGAAGAGTTTGTGCTATCAAGTTAGGAAGCCTGAAAAATAAATAAATAAATAAAAAATAAATAAATAAATAAATAAATAAATAAATAAGCATCCAAGGGGGAGGGGCCCCGGGAGGAACCGGGCTAAGGCCAGGCCGTGAGTGCCCCCAGGACAGGAGAGCCCCGCCCCTGAGAAGCAGTAGCTTTACCAATCTTCCTGGATGGAAAGGTGCTCACAGAGAACTGGGGCAGGATCCCAGGAGGGGCAGGGATGCCCTCAGGTTCCCGGGGACACTAACAGAGGAACTGTGCCCTGGGGGAGAGCACACCACACACCGCAGGCCAAGCTCCCTGAAGAGCTGGAACCTCCGGCAGCCCGGGAGAAGCTCAAGCAGAGGCTCATGTGGCGGCTCCACGTGGAGGGGGCTGCACGGCCTGGAAGCGGGATTCCAGTGGCGCTGGCCCCGGAACCCAGGGTGCCTAGGGACACAGTCCAGGATCCGGTGCTCCCCTTGGGACAGGTGGAGGCCAGGAGGACACAGGACAGCAAGGAGCTTCTGCCACTGGGCGGCCCCAAGCTGTGCATATCAGCATCCCCCGCCCCTGGAGCATCCAGGCCGCTGCAGACTGGGAGCTGCGGTAGTTACTGCTGGAGCTGACTCCAGGGATAGAGAGCTGGCCACCTCCACTGTTGTTGTCCCTCCTGGTGTCACCTTGTGCCTGGGACTGAGCAGGGCCACCAGGGAGCAGGGGACTCACAAGATAAACAGCTCCCACTGAACTGTGCACCTGGCAGGGGGCAGGGCAGCACCCCCAGGTGCACACACCTGAGAATCAGCACAGCAGGCCCCTCCCCCAGAAGACCAGCTAGAAGGACAGGGGAAGAGCAAGTACTTGACCAAGCAGCGCTGGCAAGCTCCAGGGGAAGCCAAGGGACTTATAGTATATAGAATCAGAGGATACCTCTCCTTGTTTTTTTGGTTTTTGTTTGTTCCCCCCTCCTTTTTCCCCCTTTTTCCTTCCTTTTTCCAGTACAACTTGTTTTTAGCCACTCTGCATTGAGCAAAACGACTACAAGGAAGTACTCACCACAAAAGAAAGAATCAGACACAGTACTCTCTCCCACAGAGTTACAGAATTTGGATTACAATTCAATGTCAGAAAGCCAATTCAGAAGCACAATTATAAAGCTACTGATGGCTCTGGAAAAAAGCATAAAGGAATCAAGAGACTTCATGACTGCAGAATTTAGATCTACTCAGGCCAAAATTCAAAATCAATTAAATGAGATGTAATCCAAACTGGAGGTCCTAACGACGAGGGTTAACAAGATAGAAGAACAAGTGAGTGACATAGAAAAGATGATGGAAAGGAAGGAAACTGAGGGAAAAAAAAGAAAAACAATTAAAAGATCATGAGGAAAGGTTAAGGGAAATAAATGACAGCCTCAGAAAGAAAAATCTGCTTTTAACTGGGGTTCCAGAAGACGCCGAAAGGGACAGAGGACCAGCAAGTGTATTTGAATAAATCATAGTTGAGAACTTCCCTAACTTGGGGAGGCAAACCACCTTTAGCAAACAAAATCTTCATCATGATTTTTATTAAATGAAACACTGACTCTTACAATTAGCCAGTTTTTTATCTTGGAAAATGTTTAAGATAGAAATAATTCAATAATGAGATAAGATAAAGAGAATAATTGTCTTCAAATATTTTATTCAGTTTATTTTTAATTTCTTATCAAGATAAATAAATTCAAATTTGTAGCTTTTATCATCCCACTAGTGATTATGAGAAGAGAGAAGGAAAACCAGTCACTAAAAGTCAGCAGTAAAACCTGGGCTACAGGACATCACCCATATGGCCCAGCCATTTATATTGCAGGGAAATTGGTAGTAATACAAACTTAACAATTTGACCTGATTCACTGTGAGTTATTTATGAGCATTTCACATGCTTTTGTGTTTCTATACTTCTACACTACTTGAAGACCAGTACAATGGGGTCTTGAACAATAATTCAAGGAAGAAGAATAATAGTATATGTGGTGGTATGCTTCCAATATTTGGTTAAAAAACCTAATTTTATTTATGTGAAATCTCGTGAATTTGGTTATGGTAGAGAAAATTAACAACAGATTCTCAACTTGAAAGTGCTTGTAGTTATTTTTTAATACACATATTTTTGTTTCCATGCCTAAATATCCATTTTTAAAGTAATATTGTGGAAGTACTCCATAGCTTTATATTCCACTCTGTCATCCCAACTTGTTTTAACTATAGAGTCTAAATCCTTTAAAATAGTAGAAGGTAATTTACTAACTTTAATTCAGAAGTGAGAAATTCATATAAGTTTAATTATGATAGTTACTTGAATAAAAAGCTTCAATGTGAAAATATTGCCAACCTGGTTTATTCTTTTATTTGAAAAAGTGATGTAATTTGAATAAAGGTCTGAGAAATTTAAATCATGCCTTCTTTGTGTGAATATAGGCTTTTCAATTAAGAACAGTTTTTATGCAAACTTCATTATACCTACATTCCTTAGTATAGTGCCTAGAACCCAATAAACACCATAAATGATGGATATAGATACATTCATTAATTTTTTCCCATAGTAAACTATGGTTTTTACATTTAACCATACTTGACACCTTAAGAAAACTTTAAGATGATCTGTCTGGAATCAAGATCGGTTACATCAATTAATCTCTAGGAATCCAACCACTCAGACAGATTTACTTACTTCTTGCTCTATTATGGGGTAGGCTCTTATAGCAATCAATATCTCTATTACACAATTAACTCACATGGTGTTACATCTTCAAGTTTTCACGTCTTTCTCACTGGAATGATTACAAACTTCACTCTAACTGGAAATTTGTCTTATTCAGTTCTGTATCTCCAGGACTGAGAACAATGAATGCAAGAAGAACATCCAATAGTTTGTTGAATGAACAACCTATAGATGTCAGTATTTCTTTCAGTGATGTTAACAAGAACAAGGTAGTGTTTCTCTGAAAATCTAATGACTGAAGCCATAAGAAGTCTATTAACTTTCCAAAGGGAAAAAGAACTCAAGTTTATATATTATTTACTATGAGCAAGGCACAGGGTACAGTCCTTCATAAAGAACTTAAGGAATTCATCAGAAGTTCAGAAAATCATATAAGGCATTGGGATCTTGAAGAGCACAGTGAGACCTTCCTGGTGAACAAAGGCAAATTTCTTACCTTAAAAGACAAAATGTAGAAATTGCATCATCCTGCCCACAGATGCAACTTCAGTGTTCCACATATACCTAGCCTTTTTTTTCAGCCATTTAAAGATAATCACAGATGGTTCTATGCACTGCCAAATATGCACAGTTTAAATAAGAGCAAACTCATTATTTGTGCAAGGGCTAAAGAGTATCTTCACATCTCATTTATTTTTGGAGAAAGCTACAGTCACCTGGGGCAAGATATCAAATATTTTGAGCCCATTAGCCTCCCTTGTGGAAAAAAAAACCCTAAAAGATAGCATTGTAATAAATGAATCCACAAGAGTGAATTATTTGGTAGAGTTGCACTGAGGTCTCAAACCCTCTATTTTCTTAAAACAACTTACAATGAACACTTTGCCAAAAATGAATTGGCTTGTAATTTTATTAGAAGAGACAGCTGTAAAAAGATAAGTACATTAATGAAATTGTTCATGCATCATGTATCTCATAAGTATACTAATGTTTGTAAAATTTGAAAAGTTTGAAAGAATTTAATATAGAGCAATTGTACAGCAGATAGTTTTAACTATAGTACACATGGTAAAAGTCAATGAATTTATAGCTGAACCAAGAAAGATCCTAGTGAAAAACATATTGGAAATATATTCCTGAGTTCAAATGGAAAGTTTTCATATATTGTCAACAATTAGGTTTTGATATTTACAAGTTTGAGATAATGTGTACAATTAATCATTTATAAATTAAAGCGATTGGATATATTTTTCTTGTATATAAATAATCTTTTTGGTGCACCTTGGTGGCTCAATCAGTTAAGCGTCTGACTCTTTGTTAGCTCAGGTCATGATCTCAGGATCCTGGAATCAAGGCTCCCATCAGACTCCATGCTGAGTGGGGAGTCTACTTGGGATTCTCTATCCTCCCTGCCTGTTCCCCTGCTCTCTCTCTCTCTTTCTCTAAAATAAATAAATCAATCTTAATAAATAACTTTTTTACATTTTTATTTTAAGAATTATGAGGTACTTATGGTTTGTTTTAATAAATGTTAACTATTTTAGCATTAAAACTAAATATTCCAAATATCTCAAGATTCAATCTTAATATGACCTTGAAGACAACTTTGTTTCCAAATAATTTTGTGTGTGCATGTTTTTGACAGATTTAATTGGAAAATGGACTTTCCTTGCATGTGATAGATAAAATAAGGGTAAATTAAATTATTTTTCTTATAATAATCAATCGTATAATTGTGAAATATTTAGATGACAGTTTCATTATAATTGTAATATAATGAACACAGCAAAATCACTAAGATAAATTCTGTGGTTGTAGTCTTATGACAAGTGTCACCTACAAGCATTTGAAATATAGCTCATTAGTTAATTTCCTAATCACAACATAGCTTTGCTAATATCACCAATATTGGCTTATATGAAGATTCTAGTCTTATTTTTATGCTATTCACTGTACAAGGATAGGTCTATTAAAATAAAACATAATGATATTAAATATAGATATTAGATATTAACTATCAAATAATAATCATTTACTTGAATGTTTAATAAACACACTCTTACACTCAGTGTTTTATCTATCTACCCATCTAAACATTTATAAGATACTAGTGAGAAATAAATGATCTCATTGTGAAGCTTTAGAATAATCAGCAAAGGTACATTTAAAGAAACTTTTCAACACAATGTCCCTAGTAAATGGTTTCTGTTACTCATTTTTAAGTGTGATTTTCACACAGTTTGGAAAACACAAGTTTGGCTTATTTCAATAATAGATGGAATGTTTTTGATCCAATACTTGCAGATTAGAGAGAACCTTTGTCACTCTTAAGACTTGCTGTCATTTGGTTGCTTCTAGTCCAACAATGGATTGGAAAAAAATGCCTATGTATGCAAAGCCTGTTTAAGATGAATACATTTAAAAAAAGATGAATACATTTTTATTTTCCACAAATGTCTTGATTTTCACTTATTTTGAGACAACGTTTAGGAATTAAAGCCTAGAGCACATTATATTTAGATTACTTATTATAGGTGCAAGTATGATTTAAGTATAAGAGGCTATTTACAAGTGAACCCAATAGAAAAGTAATCTCGTATGTTGTATGAATATTCACTCCAGGTCTAAAATTATGGATTTTAGTGCTCATCTGGAATTGAAAGTAGTTGTTTTTATGTTTTGGACTCT
The DNA here is from genome assembly GCF_018345385.1 of Vulpes lagopus. Taxonomy (NCBI): domain Eukaryota; kingdom Metazoa; phylum Chordata; class Mammalia; order Carnivora; family Canidae; genus Vulpes; species Vulpes lagopus. The sequence goes on along the minus strand of NC_054848.1, from coordinate 68,691,130 downwards.
GCAAAATATTCATTTTACAGAGAATCAAAATGGTTACATATATCCAATGATGGTAAAATAATTTTTTGGCTTCAAAATGAAAAATAGGAGGGGGTTATAGGATGCTAGGAATAGATAGTGATTTTTTTTCTTCACTGAAATTGACCCTAACCCCTAACCCTAAAAGACAGTACAAAATAGTCTGAAAGCAAATGTTATTTGTAGAATCTGAAATGCTGGGGCAGCCCCAGTGGCCCAGTGGTTTAGTGCCGCCTTCAGCCCAGGGCATGATCCTGGAGACACAGGATCGAGTCCCATGTTGGGTTCCCTGTGTGGAACCTGCTTCTCCCTCTGCCTGTGTCTCTGCCTCTCTCTCTCCCTCTCTCTGTGTCTCTCATGAATCAATAAATAAAATCTTAAAAAAAATCTGAAATGCTCACTGAAGCTTTACAATGCAATTGACTCTCAAAAGCACAAAGTTAAAATGGATTTCAAGTCCAATTTTCAGTAATGATGATAACTTGAATGTTTATGAAAGCAAATAACTTGGAGGCCGTGCAAGATGGTGGAGGAGTAGGGGGACCTCAACTCACCTGGCCCCACCAACCTAGGTGGATAACATTCAAATTATTCTGAACACCTACGAATTTGACCTGAGATTTAAAGAGAGATAAGGCAGAATGCTAGAGAGAGGGATTTTCACTTCTAGCAAGGTAGGAAGGCGGACAAAAATAAAACAAAAAAGATTCAAGTGGGGGAGGGCACTGCAAGGAGCCAGACTAAACCAGGTGACGCAAGCCTCAGAGACAGGAAAGCCTAGCCCAAGAGAAGTGGAAAATTTAAAAATCCGGACAAGATTCTTCCCGGACAAAAAAGTGCCTAGCAAGGAAATCAGGCAGAATCACAGGAGAGCAGTGAAGCCTCCAGTTTCCCGGAGTCACTAATAGTGGAAGTGCACCCAGGGGAAAGCACAACACAAAATGTGAACCAGTCTCGCTGAAGGGCTGGAGCACACCCGGCGGGGCATCTGGGAAAAGCCAGTTGGTTAGGCAGGTGGCTCCAGACAGAAGGGTCTGTGCCCTGTTGCCTTCAGGAGCGGCACGCCCCCGGCGTGCCATTCCAGAAACACAGGGCCCCAGATCTCAGGGCGCTGAGCAGAAAAGCCCACAATCCTGCACTCCCCCTGGGACAGGCAGAAGCAGGGAGGGCACAGGACAGCGAGGACTTTCCTGCCACCGGGCGCCCCAAAACTGTGCAGATCAGCGCATCTACACCGGCCTGGGAGCATTCAGGCCAGTGCGGACTGAAAGACTGTGGTAGTTACCAGTGGGGAACTGACTCCAGGGATGAAAACCTGGCTGACACCATTGTTGTTCCTCCTTGATTCACCATGTGCCTGGGAGAGGTGGACCTCCAGGGAACAGAGGCCTAACAGGAGAAACAGTTCCCACTGAGCCTGGCACCCAGCAGGGGGCGGGGCATCTCTGCCAGGTACACACACCTGAGAAACGGCACAACAGACCCCTCCCCCAGAAGACCAGCTGGAAGAACAGGGGAAGAGCAAGTTCTTGACCAAGCACCGCTGGGAAGCTCCAGGGGAAGTCGAAGGATTTATAGTATATACAACTAGAAGATACCCCTCCTTTTTCCCACTTTTTCCAGTATCAGACTAAAAATTTCCAATATTTTTCTCTTTTCCCACACTAACTACAATATTTTACTACCTCTTCATTTTTAAGTTTCTTCCTTTTTGACTTTCATTTTCCTACAATTACATGTCTTAGATATATTTTCCATTTCTAGAATCCCTTCAACATGCTCAACTTAATTTTGGGAGATACACGAGATATGTTTTTTTTGTTTGTTTGTTTTCATTTATTTTTATCTCTCTGCCTCATTTTGTTCTATAAAGGCAGAAGTTAATACCGTCTAAAAAATAACCAGCATGCACCCAGAACCAAGTGATATACCAGGCTGGTTCATTCAGTGAGATAATACTCTCCCTTCAATCCCATTCTGCCCCCCTCTTTTATATCATTTATGTTTTGGTGGCCAAAATTGGGGCACTCTACAAGCATTTTTGGTTTATATAAATTTGGGACTGAGCATCTTCTAACATACAGAACTCAATATACACAGAACCAAGAGGATCACCCTCTAAGACCACTCAGGTAGACTACATTCTCCTGCCACTACAACTTTGTCACCACCACGATCTGCCAGTACCCCCCTTTTTTTCTACTTTTTTAATTTTTTCTTGTTCTTTTTTTCTCCCCCCTTTTTTTTTGTCTTTTTTTTTCCTGCTTCCTTGGGATTCCTGGCCTTTTATTATTTACTACTTTGTTTTAAAATTTGTTTTGCACTTTAGTGGTCATTTTGTTTTATTTTTTTCTGATCTTTATTTTAAATTTCTGATCTCTGACTTCATCAGAACCATCTAGGGTGAATTGTACTTAGGTCGTAGTTGATATTCTTGACTCAGCCTGCTCATACAGCCACTCTGCACTGAGCAAAATGACTAGAAAGAAGAACTCACCACAAAAGAAAGAAACAGAAACAGTACTCTCTCCCACAGTTACAAAATTTGGATTACAATTTGATGTCCGAAAGCCAATACAGAAGCACAATTATAAAGCTACTGGTGGCTCTGGAAAAAAGCATAAAGGATTCAAGAGACTTCATGACTGCAGAATTTAGATCTAATCAAGCCAAAGTTAAAAATCAATTAAATGAGATGCAATCCAAACTGGAGGCCCTAAAGACGAGAGTTAATGAGGTGGAAGAATGAGTGACATAGAAGACAGGTTGATGGCAAGGAGGTAGGTGAGGAAAAAGATAAAAACAATTAAAAGACCATGAGGAAAGGTCAAGGGAAATAAATGGCAGCCTCAGAAGGAAAAATCTACATTTAATTGGGGTTCCAGAGAGCGCTGAGAGGAACAGAGGGCCAAAAAACATATTTGAACAAATCATAGCTGAGAACTTCCCTACTTTGGGAAGGGAAACTTTGCATTCAGATCCAGGAGATAGAGAGGTTCCCCTCCAAAATAAATAAAAACCGTTCAACACCTCCACATTTAATAGTGAAATTTGCAAATTCAAAAGATAAAGCGAAAATCCTTAAAGCATTGAGAGACCAGAGATCCTTAACTTATACGGGGAGAAATATTAGATTAACAGCAGACATCTCCACAGACACCTGGCAGGACAAAAAGTGCTGGCAGGATATACTCAGGGTCCTAAATGAGAAGAACATGCAGCAAGAATACTTTATCCAGCAAGGCTCTTATTCAGAAGAGAATGGGGTATAAAGAGCTTCCAAGATATGCAGAAACTGAAAGAATATGTGACCACCAAACCAGCTCTGCACTAACAATGAAACTGATAAAATAGAAACTAAGGAGCCGATCCCATTTACAATGCACCCAAAAGCATAAGATACCTAGGAATAAACCTAACCAAAGAGGTAAAGGATCTATACCCTAAAAACCATAGAACACTTCTGAAAGAAATTGAGGAAGACACAAAGAGATGGAAAAATATTCCATGCTCATGGATTGGAAGAATTAATATTGTGAAAATGTCAATGCTACAGGGCGATTTACACATTAAATGCAATCCCTATCAAAATACCAATAACTTTCTTCAAAGGTTTGGACAAAATAATCCTAAGATATGTGTGGAATCAGAAAAGACCCTGAATAGCCAGGCGAATACTGGAAAAAAAAAAAAAAAACAGAGCCAGAGGCATCACAATGCCATATTTCAGGTAATACTACAAAGCTGTGATGATCAAGACAGTGTGGTACTGGCGCAAAAACAGACACATAGATCAATGGAACAGAAAAGATAACCCAGAAATGGGCCCTTAACTCTATGGTCAACTAATATTTGACAAAGCAGGAAAGACTATGCACTGGAAAAAGGACAGTCTCTTCAATAAATGGTGCTGGGAAAAATGGACAGCCAACGTGCAGAAATATGAAACTAGAATATTCTCTTACACCATACACAAAGATAAACTAAAAATGGATGAAAGATCTAAATGTGAGACAAGAATCCATCAAAATCATAGAGGAGAACACAAAGAACGCTCTTTTTGAACTTGGCCACAGCAACTTCTTGCAAGATACATCCATGAAGGCAAGGGAAACAAAAGCAAAACTGAACTATTGGGACTCCATCAAGATAAGAAGCTTTTGCACAGCAAAAGAAATGTCAAAAAAAATTAAAAGACACCCTACAGAATGGGAGAAGATATTTGCAAATGACGTATCAGATAAAGGGCTAGTTTCCAAGATCTATAAAGAACTTATTAAACTCAACAGCAAAGAAACAAGCAATCCAATCATGAAATGGGCAAAAGACATGAACAGAAATCTCAGAGGAAGACATAGACATGGCCAACAAGCATATGAGAAAATGCTCCGCATCACTGGCCATCAGGGAAATACAAATCAAAACCACAATGAGATACCACCTCACACCAGTGAGAATGGGGAAAATTAAGAGAGGAAACAAATGTTGGAGAGGATGTGGAGAAAGGGGAACCCTCTTGCACTATTGGTCGGAATGTGAACTGGTACAGCCAGACTGGCAAACTGTGTGGAGGTTCCTCAAAGAGTTCAAAATAGAGCTACCCCATGACCCAGCAATTGCACTACTGGGGATGTACCCCAAAGATACAGATGCAGTGAAATGGCAGGACACCTGCACCCCAGTGTTTATAGCATCAATATCAACAATAGCAAGCTGTGGAAGGAGCCTTGGTGTCCATTGAAAGGTGCATGGATAAAGAAGATGTGGTCTATGTATACAATGGAATATTACTCAGCCATCAGAAGAGACGAATACCCACCATTTGCTTCAATGTGAATAGAACTGGATGGTATTATGCTGAGTGAAGTAAGTCAATTGGAGAAAGACAAACATATGGTTTCATTCATTCGGGAACATAAAAAATAGTGAAAGGGATTAAATGGGAGAGGAGAGAAAATGAGTGTGAAATATCAAAGAGGGTGACAGATCATGAGAGACTCCTAACTCTGGGCAATGAATAAGGGATAGTGGAAGGGGAGGTGAGCAGGGGGATGGAGTGACTGGGTGACAAACACTGAGGGGGTACTTGTACTTGATGGTATGATCACTGGGTTCTATGCTATATGTTGGCAAATCAAACTCTAATAAAAAATATACAAAAAATAAAAAAGAATAAAAAATAACTATTTTTTTAGTGAACAAAAGTGTTCATATTTGTAGACCCTAGAGTTTAGGCTCTTTAGAGAAATTAGTAGAATTTTAAAGTTATTTGAGTCAAGAATACGGAAATATCCTTTATAGATTAAAATAGGATGAATAAGGAATCTTTAAAGATATATAAAACTACTTTGGCCTATCAGTATGTCTTCAACCAAATGCTACTCCAAGAGGACAGGGTTGGGGGATAATTTCAGAATAAGTGATAATAACATTTTTTCCAATTAACATTTCCTCACTCTTGTCTCTATCATATTTCCACTCTCTAATTCCAATGTTTAAAACATAGCAGTTTTACATTATATGGTCTCATTCATTTGGGGAATATAAAAAATAGTGAAAGGGAATAAAGGGGAAAGGAGAAAAAATGAGTGGGAAATATCAGAAAGGGAGACAGAACATGAAAGACTCCTAACTCTGGGAAACAAACTAGTGGTGGTGGAAGGGGAGGTGGGCAGGGGGTGGGGGTGACTGGGTGGCAGGCACTGAGGTGGGCACTTGACGGGATGAGCACTGAGTGTTATTCTATATGTTGGCAAATTGAACACAAATAAAAAAATAAATAAATTTGTAAGTAAAATAAAGAAATAATAAATAAATAAATAAATAAATAAATAAATAAATAAATAAAATAAAACATAGAGTTTTACAGATGACTTTCTCCTCTTCTGTCCCTGACTGCCATTTCCTCTGATAGTATATATTTGCTTATCTTTGAAACATTAACATTTTGATTCTGTTTTTGCACTGAAGACCTGAATTGACCTTTTCAATGCAGAAGGACACTGAACAAACATCTATCAGAGTTGGTTCTTTGGTGACTATATAGACTTTATGAGATAAAAAATTCAGAATGAAGTTTCCATGATTCAACAGAACCAAAATAAGTTTACGAAATTTATCACTTCTAAATCCCTTAAAACTTGAAGTATAAAGTAATCTCACTTTTCTCAAAATTCTTTCAGATAGTGGTCTCAGAGCATTTTTGAACCCAGTAAATGTATTGTAAAGTGTCCCAAATTAAACAAACTAATAATATCTGGTCACTAACAGAAAAATCTCTGTTTTCATGATTTCGTAATTTGTTCTTCGCAATGACAGTAAAAACCCTTAATAATGTTTAGCTAAATTTAGAAATTAACTATTGGGTACATTATCACAGATAATTTTTTTTAAGATTTTTATTTATTTATTCATAGAGACACACACAGAGAGAGAGTCAGAGACACAGGCAGAGGGAGAAGCAGGCTCCATGCAGAGAGCCTGAGGTGGGACTCGATCCAGCGTCTCCAGGATCACACCCTGGCCTGCAGGCGGCGCTAAACCGCGGGGCCACCGAAGCTGCCCATCACAAATAATTTTTTATGTTAATATGTTTCACATGATTTTAGGAAAAATATTACATCATAGTTCAAATTGTTTTGGATATAAAGAAGAAGATAATCTGGAAACTTCTTTTGGAAAATAAGTTTTGGCTAACTGACTAATCAAATTCAGCATTTACTATTCTTTTTTGAGAGATGTCTAATTTCTCTGCATCCTAAGCAATTTTCTGATGGGATTATAGAAACTAGTTTCATTCAACGTGTCAGCATAGAAAAAGGATGATATATAATAAACATATCATTTCTTTGATTTATATGATATTTCTTTAAGTTAAAAATCAGAAGACACCGCTAGAAGTGAGTAGAAGTCTTTCAAGATGAGACCTAGGTGGGATCCCTGGGTGGCGTAGCGGTTTAGCGCTTGCCTTTGGCCCAGAGCACGATCCTGGAGACCCGGGATCGAGTCCCACATTGGGCTCCGGGTGCATGGAGCCTGCTTCTCCCTCTGCCTATGTCTCTGCTTCTCTCTCTCTCTCTCTCTCTGATGACTATCATAAACAAATTTAAAAAAAAATTAAAAAAAAGATGAGACCTAGGTGCACAATATTCAAATTATAATTCTATAAAGATGGTTTAGAAAAAAAGTAATAATTAAAGAATAATTCAAAAGATCATTCCTGTGTGTGTGTGTGTGTGTGTGTGTGTTTGTAGGGAGAGAGGAAGAGAGAGAGAAAGAGAGAGAGAGAGGACAGAGTGACAAAGATTTTGTTTCCATCTATTCTTTCTATTTACCTCAATATGCATCCAATGAGCAAATTGATTCACTTTTATTTAATGATTATTTGGCAAATGTAAAGCATTAACTCTCTTGAAGAGCTTTTAGTACTAGACATAACCTCTATCCTCACTGTTCATCTATTGATAACCTATGCTATTCCATATAGTATAAAGATTATTATATATTAATACCTTTATTTTTTTCTTTCCTCTATCTATTCAAATATCTTTACTTTTAATTACCCTGGTTTCATCTACAATGTCACAAAGAGAGAATATTACCCTGTTCCTTACCTCCCTCATACCCCCTCATGCACATAACTATATTGACCTCAACTGATAATAAGGCAAAATTCTAGTTAATTACAGAGTATGAAATACACTCTTATATCTCTGTTACTTTTGCTTGTAATGTCCTTTCCTCTGCTTCTTTCCCTAGAAAATGCCTAATCGTTCCTCAAACTCAACTCAAATATGCATTCTTCCATGACTTTTTAGTCATTCTCACAGTATTATTTACCTAACATTTTGCAAACTTTATGTAAAACATTTAAATATATTATTTTATTATTTATAGTTTGTCTTCCTCCCATACTACTATGGTTTGTCTAAAGGAAGCCCTATGATCTTCAGCATCTAGCATAGTTCCAGTCACAAAAGATACTCAGAAATTTTGATGATTAAATCATATAGGGTTGGGATGCCTGGGTGGCTCAGTGGTTGAGCATCTACCTTTGGCTCAGGTCATGATCCTTGGGTCTTGGGATAGAGTTCCACATCAGGCTCCTTGCAGGGAGCCTATTTCTCCCTCTACCTATGTCTCTGCCTCTCTCATTGTGTCTCTAATGAATAAATAAATAAAATCTTTTAAAAAATCATACAGGGTTCACGAATTCCATTGGGTACTAATATTTGCCATTAATACTCCCCAGGATAGTAAAAATGTGTTCGATTAATAAAAGCAACATTTGCATTACGTTCATTTGCCAAGTACATCTCAATTAAAAGAGTAGAACTGCAATCTTATTCTAGTTGATATACTTTCATTAATTGGGTTGTTTTCTCAACTCTCCATTTGTTTTTGTTTTAGAACATATAACAATAATAAGTGAAAAATAATGCCCCCAAATTAAAGGATTCTATTATATCCAACATGGATATTATGGCTCAAGGTCTCTTCTCTGAGACCAGTTCTATGGAACTAAAATTATTTAGTGACTACAGTCAATAATTAAACAAACAATCTAGCTAGCAAACAAAACAAACCAAAAAACAACTGATAAGAGTCTGAAATACCCAAGATGCTTCTTGTTGATTAAAATTTGTCATACAGATGCCAATCCTGCACTGCACTTCATGCTATATGGATCTGACATGAGTAAATGGTACATGCTGTAGAATATTTATTGCAGAGATTATATGCATAATATCACTGTACATCAACGTGCATATATAAAAGTTCAAAGATTTGAATGTATGCAGCAATTCAATATGCTCAGTGATTTCTGGAAGGTGTATATATTGATTGTACCCTTTCTGTGGCATACATTTCCCAAGAGCATGTATAGAAATTCACAAAATTCATGCTGGTACTTGAATGGAAAATAAACTAAACATAAACCCAAATCATGGCAAGTTATAAAGCATTCAAATTTAAACATATTGTGGACAACTGGGTGGCTCAGTGGTTGAGTGTCTGCCTTCAGCTCAGGTCGTGATCCTGAGGTCCTGGTATCAAGTCCCACATCAGGTTAACCGCAGGGAGCCTGCTTCTCCCTCTGCCTATGTCTCTGCCTCTCTCTTTGTGTCTATCATGAATAAATTATTGCAATATTTAAACATTTTTTGAAGGTATTAGAACCTGAACTTACAGAAGTTTGGTTTACATAGAAGGGTTAATTTTCCCTGGTCTCCAAGCACTGTACTTTTCATTCTTCATAGACTAGAAAATGGTCTTGTTCCATATTTATGTAATTAATGTTTATTGTGTATTTCAATGTTTTAGGTATTATAAAAAACAAACAAACAATCCAGTGTTCTGAGTTGTTGTATTTAATAAGATTGTGCAAAGAACAGAATTGAGCATGTGTGAATCAGTATCATTTAAATGGAACTTATACAATTATAATTTGTTCAAGAAAAAATTACTTAGCAGGTATTCAAATATAAAGACCACAAGAAATTAGTCCTATCTTTCTTTAATGTAAAAGCAGTGTGTACTGATGGGAAACACATAGCTTTTGCCAGATAGATATAAGTGTGTCTTCTCCATCAGTCACTGACTGTGTGACTGATCTTGGCCAAGTTTCTCCATCACTCTGAGGCTCTGTTTCTTCATCTGCAAAGAGAACTAAAAGTACCTAAAACTAGGCAAAGTAGCATAAATCCAGCAGGAGAAGAAAAATAATAATAATGGGAGTAGAAATCAATTATACAGAAAAAAAAAAGTAAAGCAGATCAATGAAACAAGGAGCTGGTTCTTTAAGAGAATAATGATTGATAAGATCCTAGTGAAACTTATCAAAAAGAAAAGAGGAAGGCACCAAATTAATAAAACAATGAATGAAAAAGAGAGATCACAACCAACATTGAAGAAATACATACAATTATAAAAGAAGATGATGAGCAATTATATGCCAACAAATTAGCAATCTAAAAGAAATTAATGAATTCCTAGAGACCAATAAACTACCAAAACTGAAACAGGAAGAAATAGAAAAGCTGGCCAGATGCATAATAAGCAAAGAAATTGAATCAGTAATCAAAAATCTCCCAAAAGGGATGCCTGGGTGGCTCAGCTGTTTGGCGCCTACCTTTGGCCCAGGGCTTGATCCTGGAGTCCTGGGATTAATTAAGTACCGCATCAGACTCCCTGCAGGGAGCCTGCTTCTTCCTCTGCCTGTGTCTCTGCCTCTCTCTCTCTCTGTGTCTCTCATGAATAAATAAATAACCTTAAAAAAAATCTCCCAGAGGGGAGGGGCAAGATGGCGGAAGAGTAGGGTCCCCAAATCACCTGTCCCCAACAAATTACCTAGATAACCTTCAAATCATCCTGAAAATCTACGAATTCGAACTGAGATTTAAAGAGAGACCAGCTGGAATGCTACAGTGAGAAGAGTTCGCGCTTCTATCAAGGTAGGAAGACGGGGAAAAAGAAATAAAGAAACAAAAGGCCTCCAAGGGGGAGGGGCCCCGCGAGGAGCCGGGCTGAGGCCGGGGCGAGTGTCCCCAGGACAGGAAAGCCCCGTCCCGGAGAAGCAGGAGCTGCACCAATCTTCCTGGGCGGAAAGGGGCTCGCGGGGAGTTAGAGCAGGACCCCAGGAGGGCGGAGATGCCCTCAGGCTCCCTGGGACACTAACAGACACATGCGCCCCGGGGAGAGTGCGCCGAGCTCCCTAAAGGGCTGCAGCCCGCACGGCTGGACGCGGGAGCAGCTCGGAGGAGCCTGGGCTGCAGCTCCGTGAAAAGGGGGCTGCGCGGCCCCCTGAGCAGCTCGGAGGGGCTCGGGCGGCAGCTCCTCGGAGAGGGGGCTGAGCAGCGGGGAGCGCGAATCCAACAGCACAGGCCCAGGAGCACAGGGCGCCGTGGACACAGACCAGGATCCGGCCTCCCCCCGGGACATGCAGAGGCCAGGAGTGCCCAGGACAGCAAGGACGCTCCTGCCCCGAGCTGAGCAAATCAGCGGCCCCGCCCGGGAGCCCCCAGGCCCTGCAGACGGAGAGCTCCTGAGTTACTGCGGGAGCTGAATCCAGGGCTCCAGAGCTGCCCCCGCCACTGTGGCTGTTCCTCCTGGGGCCTCACAAGGTAAAAAACCTTCGCTGAGGGGATCCCTGGGTGGCTCAGCGGTTTTGCACAGGCCTTTGGCCCAGGGTGCGATCCTGGAGTCCGGGGATCGAGTCCCACGTCAGGCTCCCAGCATGAAGCCTGCTTTTCCCTCTGCCTCTCTCTCTCTCTCTCTCTCTCTCATAAATAAATAAAAATAAATCTTTTTTAAAAAAAAAAAAAAAAAAACCTCACTGAGCCCTACACCAGGCAGGGGGCAGAGCAGCTCCCCCAAGTGCTAACACCTGAAAATCAACACAACACGCCCCTCCCCCAGAAGACCAGCTAGACGGACAAGTTCCAGGGGAAGTCAAGGGACTTAAGGTATACAGAATCAGAAGATACTCCCCCATGTTTTTTGTTTTCGTTTTTGTTTTTTGTTTTTTTTTCTTGCTTTTTGATTTCTGTTTGCTTCGCCCACCCTTTTTTCCCTTTCTTTTTCTTTCTTTTTTTCTTCTTTTTTTTTCTTTTTCTCTTTTTCTCTTTTCTTTCTTTCTTTCTCTACTCTCTTTTTCTCCTTTTCCCAATACACTTGTTTTTGGCCACTCTGCACTGAGCAAAATGACTAGAAGGAAAAAGTCACCTCAAAAGAAAGAATCAGAAACAGTCCTCTCTCCTGCAGAGTTACAAAATCTGGATTACAATTCAGTGTCAGAAAGCCAATTCAGAAGCACTATTATACAGTTACTGGTGGCTCTAGAAAAAAGAATCAAGGACTCAAGAGACATCATGACTGCAGAATTTAGATCTAATCAAGCAGAAATGAAAAATCAATTGAATGAGATGCAATCCAAACTAGAAGTCCTAACGATGAGGGTTAACAAGGCGGAAGAACGAGTGAGTGACATAGAAGACAAGTTGATGGCAATGAGGGAAACTGAGGAAAAAAGAGACAAACAATTACAAGACCATGATTAGATTAAAGGAAATAAATGACAGCCTGAGGAAGAAAAAATCTACGTTTAATTGTGGTTCCTGAGGGCGCCAAAAGGGACAAAGGGCCAGAATATGTATTTGAACAAATCCTAGCTGAAAACGTTCCTAATCTGGGAAGGGAAACAGGCATTCAGACCCAGGAAATAGAGAAATCCCCCCCTAAAATCAATAAAAACCATTCAACACCTCGACATTTAAATAGTTAAGCTTGCAAATTCCAAAGATAAAGAGAAAATCCTTAAAGCAGCAAGACACAAAAAAAATCCCTGACTTTTATGGGGAGGAGTATTAGGGTAACAGCAGACCTCTCCACAGAGACCTGGCAGGCCAGAAAGGGCTGGCAGGATATATTCAGGGTCCTAAATGAGAAGAACATGCAGCCAAGAATACTTTATCCAGCAAGGCTCTCATTCAGAATGGAAGGAGAGATAAAGAGCTTCCAAGACAGGCAGGAACTGAAAGAATTTGTGACCTCCAAACCAGCTCTGCAAGAAATTTTAATGGGGACTCTTAAAGTTCCCCCTTTAAGAAGAAGTCCACTGGAACAATCCACAAAAGCAAGGACTGAAAAGATACCATGATGACACTAAACTCATATCTTTCAATAGTAACTCTGAACGTGAACGGGCTTAATGACCCCATCAAAAGGTGCAGAGTTTCAGACTGGATAAACAAGCAGGACCCATCTATTTGCTGTCTACAAGAGACTCATTTTAGAAAGAAGGACACCTACACCTGAAAATAAAAGGTTGGAGAACCATTTACCATTCAAATGGTCCTCAAAAGAAAGCAGGAGTAGCCATCCTTATATCAGATAAACTAAAATTTACCCCGAAGACTGTAGTGAGAGCTGAAGAGGGACACTATATCATATTTAAAGAATCTATCCAACGAGAGGACATAACAATCCTCAATATATATGCCCCGAATGTGGGAGCTGCCAAATATATCAATCAATTAATAACCAAAGTTAAGATATACTTAGATAATAATACACTTCACTTAAACTTGGTGACTTCAATCTAGCGCTTTCTACACTTGATAGGACTTCTAAACACAACATCTCCAAAGAAACAAGAGCTTTAAATGATACACTGGACCAGATGGATTTCACAGATATCTACAGAACTTTACATCCAAACTCAACTGAATACACATTCTTCTCAAGTGCACATGGAACTTTCTCCAGAATAGACCACATACTGGGTCACAAATCGGGTCTGAACCGATACCAAAAGATTGGGATCATCCCCTGCATATTCTCAGAACATAATGTCTTGAAATTAGAACTAAATTACAACAAGAAGTTTGGAAGGACTTCAAACACGTTGAGGTACCATCCTGCTAAAAGATGAAAGGGTCAACCAGGAAAAAGCTCTTACCCATTCATTATCAATTGAATATAATTCAACATTCAACAAAAGCTCAAGGCCATTTTCTTATCCATCGAGTTACAAAGGATTATTGGCCATAATTATCTCTCCTGCCTCAAAACTCTCATCTGTACTAATCATGTCAGATTGGTAATCTCAAACAATGGATTGAAATTTATAGATTTTGTGTTATAATAACAAGAAAAGCCACTCCTCAGGGATCCTGGGTGGCTCAGTCAATTAAACTTCTCACTCTTAGTATTAGCTCAAGTCATGATCTCATGGGTGATGGAATACAGCCCCATACCAACCTCTGTGCTCAGTGGAGAGTCTGCTTAAGATTCTTTCTGTCTCTGAGCTCTTCTCCCCACTTCTCACTTGCCTCTCTCACTCTCTCAAATAAATAATTAAAAAAAAAAAGAAAATTATTCACCATGACCAAGTAGGATTTATCCCTGGGACACAAGGCTGGTTCAACACTCGTAAAACAATCAATGTGATTCATCATATCAGCAAGAGAAAAACTAAGAACCATATGATCCTCTCATTAGATGCAGAGAAAGCATTTGACAAAATAGAGCATCCATTCCTGATCAAAACTCTTCAGAGTGTAGGGATACAGGGAACATTTCTCAACATCTTAAAAGCCATCTACGAAAAGCCCACAGCAAATATCATTCCCAATGGGGAAGTACTGGGAGCCTTTCCCCTAAGATCAGGAACAAGACAGGGATTTCCACTCTCACCACTGCTATTCAACATAGTATTGAAGTCCTAGCCTCTGCAATCAGACAACAAAAAGACATTAAACACATTCAAATTGGCAAAGAAGAAGTCAAACTCTCCCTCTTGGCAGATGACATGATACTGTCCATAGAAAACCCAAAAGCTTCCACCCCAAGATTGCTAGAACTCATACAGCAATTTGGTAACGTGGCAGGATACAAAATCAATGCCCAGAAATCAATGGCATTTCTATACACTAACAATGAGACTGAAAAAAGAGAAATTAAGGAGTCAATCCCATTTACAATTGTACCCTAAAGCATAAGATACCTAGGGATAAACCTAACCAAAGAGGTTAAGGATCTATACCCTAAAAACTATAGAACACTTGTGAAAGAAATTGAGGAAGACACAAAGAGATGGAAAAATATTCCATGCTCATGGATTGGCAGAATTAAAATTGTGAAAATGTCAATGTTACCCAGGACAATTTACACGTTTAATGCAATCCCTATCAAAATACCAAGGACTTTCTTCAGAGAGTTAGAACAAATTATTTTAAGATTTGTGTGGAATCAGAAAAGACCCCGAATAGTCAGGGGAATTTTAAAAAAGAAAACCATAGCCGGGGGCACCACAATGCCAGATTTCAGGTTGTACTACAAAGCTGTGGTTATCAAGACAGTGTGGTATTGGCACAAAAACAGACACATAGATCAATGGAACAGAATAGAGAACCAAGAAATGAACCCTCAACTTTATGGCCAACTAATATTCCACAAAGCAGGAAAGACTATCCATTGGAAGAAAGACAGTCTCTTCAATAAATGGTGCTGGGAAAGTTGGACATCCACATGCAGAAGAATGAAACTTGACCACTCTCTTGCACCATACACAAAGATCAACTCAAAATGGATGAAAGATCTAAATGTGAGACAAGATTCCATCAAATTCCTAGAGGAGAACACAGGCAACACCCGTTTTGAACTCAGCCACAGTAACTTCTTGCAAGATACATCCACGAAGGCAAAAGAAACAAAAGCAAAAATGAACTATTGGGATTTCATCAAGATAAGAAGCTTTTGCACAGCAAAGGATACAGTCAACAAAACTAAAAGACTACCTACAGAATGGGAGAAGATATTTGCAAATGATGTATCAGAGAAAGGGCTAGTTTCCAAGATCTATAAAGAACTTATTAAACTCAACATCAAAGAAACAACCAATCCAATCATGAAATGGGCAAAAAACATGAAGAGAAATCTCACAGAGGAAGACATAGACATGGCCAACATGCACATGAGAAAATTCTCTGCATCACTTGCCATCAGGGAAATACAAATCAAAACCACAATGAGATACCACCTCACACCAGTGAGAATGGGGAAAATTAACCAGGCAGGAAACAACAAATGTTGGAGAGGATGCGGAGAAAAGGGAACCCTCTTACACTGTTGGTGGGAATGTGAACTGGTGCAGCCACTCTGGAAAACTGTGTGGAGGTTCCTCAAAGAGTTAAAAATAGACCTGCCCTACGACCCAGCAATTGCACTGCTGGGGATTTACCCCAAAGATTCAGATGCAATGAAAAGGCGGACACCTGCACCCCGATGTTTGTAGCAGCAATGGCCACAATAGCCAAACTGTGGAAGGAGCCTTGGTGTCCATCAAAAGATGAATGGATAAAGAAGACATGGTTTATGTATACAATGGAATATTACTCAGCCATTAGAAACGACAAATACCCACCATTTGCTTCAATGTGGATGGAACTGGAGGGTATTATGCTGAGTGAAGTAAGTTAATCGGAGAAGGACAAACAGTGTATGTTCTCATTCATTTGGGGAATATAAATAATAGTGAATGGGAATAGAAGGGAAGGTAGAAGAAATGTGTGGGAAATATCAGAAAGGGAGACAGAACATAAAGACTCCTAACTCTGGGAAACGAACTAGGGGTGATGGAAGGGGAGGAGGCTGGGGGTTGGAGGTGAATGGGTGATGGGCACTGAGGGGGGCACTTGAAAGGATGAGCACTGGGTGTTATTCTGTATGTTGGTAAATTGAACACCAATAAAAAATGAATTTATTAAAAAATAAATTAAAAAAATTTGTATGGAACCAGAAAAGACCTCAAATACCCAAGGGAATGCTGAAAATGTAAACCAAACTTGAGGCATCTCATTTTCAGACTTCAAGCTATTTTGCAAAGGTGTAATCATCAAGACTGATGGTACTGGCATAAAAACAGACATATAGATCCATGAACAGAATAGAGAACCCAGAAATGCAGCCTCAACTGTACGGTCAACTAATTTTTAGCAAAACAGGAGAGAATATCCAGTGGGAAAGAACACTTCTCCTCAACAAATGGTGTCTGGAAAATTGGACAGCTACATGCAGAAGAATTAACCTGGACCACTTTCTTACGCCATACACAAAGATATATTCAAAATGGATGAAATAACTAATTGTGAGAAAGGAATTAATCAAAATCCTAGAGGAGAAAGCAGGCAACAACCTCTTTGACCTTGGCCACAGCAACATCTTTCTAGACATATCTCCAAAGGCAAGGGAAACTAAAGTAAAAATGATCTATTGGGATTTCATCAGGATAAAAAGCTTTTGTGCAGTAAAGGAAGCTGTCAGCAAAACTTAAAGACAATCTATAGGATGGGAGAAGACATTTGCAAATGTCTTATCAGATAAAGGGCTAGTAGGAAAACCTATAAAGAACTTATCAAACTCAACACCCTCCCCCCAAAATCCAGTTAACAAATGGGCAGAAGACATGAACGGATATTTCTCTAAAGAATTCATGCAAAAAGGGTGCTTGGGTGACTCAGGCGGTTAAGCATCTTTCTTCAGCTCAGGTCATGATCCCAGGGCCGTGGGATTGATCTTATGTTGGCCTCCATGCTCAGTGGGGAGCCTCCTTCTCCGTCTCCTTCTGCTGCTCCTCCTGTTTGTGCTCTCTTTCTCTGTGTCAAATATATAAATACAATCTTTTTTAAAAGAGAATTCATACAAATTTCCAATGGCCACACAAAAATATGCTAAACATCTCTCAGTTTCAGGGAAATGCAAATCAAACCCATAATGCGATACTACTTCATACCAGTCAGAATGGCTAAAATTAATAAGTCAGGAAATAGGAGATGTTGGCCAGGATGCAGAGAAAGGAGAATACTCTTACACTGTTGGTGGGAATGTAAAGTGGTACAATCATTCTGAAAAGCATTATGGTGGTTCCTCCAAAAGTTAAAAATAGAACTATCCTATGACACACAATTATACTACTAGATATTTATTCACAGGACACAAACATTGTGATTCAAAGAAGCACCTGACCTCCAATGTTTATAGCACAATGTCCATAATAGCCACAATATGGGAAGAAATCCATAAACAGATGAGTCGTAAAGAATATGTGGTAGGTGTGTGTATATATATATGTACATATATACTATACGTATGTATACATATGCACATATGTATACTATATGTAGACATATAAATATATATGTATACTATATTTAAGTATATACATATATACATACACCTACCACCTCTATGTATATACACATATGTATATGCATGCATATACATATATGTGTGTGCATACATTATAAATATATGTATATATACATACTACATATGTATGTATATATTTACACATGTGTATGCATACATAATGGAATACTACTGAGTCATCAAAAAGAGTGAAGTCTTGCCATTGACAATAACTTGAATGGAACTAGATGGTATGCTAAGCAAAATATATCAATCAGAGAAAGAAGAATAGTATATAATTTCACTCATATGTGGTATTTAAAAAACAGTACAGATGAACATAGGGGAAGGGAAGAAAAAATAAAGTAAGTTGAAACAGAGAGAGAGGCAAAACATAAGAGACTCTTAACTCCAAGAAAGAAACTGAAGGGTGCTGGAGGGGAGGGGGGATGAGGTAACTGGGTGATGGGCATTAAGGAGGGCACTTGATCTAATGAGCACTGGGTATTATATGCAACCAATGAATCTCAAAATTCTATCCCTCAATCTAATAATAATATATAACTAAATTGAATTTAAATAAAAAATTTTAAAATAAGTCTCCATTGCATTCAAATCATTTTTGCTTTTAGTTTAGATATGCTTTGCCAGACAAATGTGAAAATCTAGGCTATTATTAGCCTAAAAGTAACATATGTAACACACACACACATCTATTTAGCTAACTATTGAGAAGTATCTAGATAGATAGATAGTTACAGATATAGAGATAGATAAAGATATATCTGAAATTAATTTGGCCATGTCAAGTCATCTAATTTGGGAATTTGGTGTATCTTTTAGAAATCATTACAGTGTCCTTGGGGAAATGACCCCATCCCTTAGCCTGCCACTTTCCAGATGTCCTTTGTCATGTTCACTGTTACTCTTTGGTCTCCAGAAAATACTGTCTTGGAATGCTTTTAGACTATAAGATCTAGGTTGTTTTGTTTTGTTTTTATAAATTTTTTTTTAAATTTTTATTTACTTATGATAGTCACAGAGAGAGAGAGAGAGAGAGAGAGGCAGAGACACAGGCGGAGGGAGACGCAGGCTCCATGCACCAGGAGCCTGATTGTGGGATTCGATCCCGGGTCTCCAGGATCGCGCCCTGGGCCAAAGGCAGGCGCCAAACCGCTGCGCCACCCAGGGATCCCGGTTGTTTTGTTTTGTATTTTGTTTACATACACTTTGTATTTCCCTGAAAAATAAATAACATTTTCATTCTGTTTACCTGGAAAAAGTATTTTGTTTCCCTTTAATTATGAATTATTTCAGTCTTTTATTGACACATTGTTTGACATGAAATAACTTATAAAAACTATAGATTCAATCTATTTAGTATTCTTATGTATAGTGAAATTATATGATAAAATAAACTTAACCAAAAGCACATTAAGCTATAAAAGAAAATGACTGCTTTCTCTTTACTGTGCTGATGAGAATAAGCTGCACTAAATATTAACTTAAACATGGTTGGTTAGTGGTTGGTATAATGTGTCCCAGGTGAAGTTGAATTTCTGGTGTTTTGTATTAAAATGTCAACAGTGATCTTGAAATAGCAGTAATATTCTCTGTCAGAAAAAGTATTAATAATACAATACTGTAAGAACTCAATTTATAATGAATATATGAAAATATTAAATATTTTACTTAAAAACTATTTTAGGATATTGTTATGTATCATGCAAAGGGGTATTATATATTAAAGTGTATGTGCTAGTCAGATAATGACACTCATTTTAAAAAGTTCTATAAGAAATTTCTTAAATCCTCAAATATACTGCAAAAAAAAAAAACACATCGGGATCCCTGGGTGGTGCAGCGGTTTGGCGCCTGCCTTTGGCCCAGGGCGCATCCTGGAGACCCGGGATCGAATCCCACGTCGGGCTCCCGGTGCATGGAGCCTGCTTCTCCCTCTGCCTGTGTCTCTGCCTCTCTCTTTCTCTCTCTCTCTCTGTGACTATCATAAATTAAAAAAAAAAAAACACATCAAGGATTTCTGAGGTGTAGTTCATATTTAAACAGATTACTTGGTAACAGCCACTTGCATAATGGGTGAAAAGTAAAAGATCAAGGATTCACAGTTCACACTCATTAGTAAGAGCTATATAACCTTGGCTTTTTCCATATTTTGTAAGTGTATCAGAGTACTCACATATATCATCAGTCTATACAGATTTATCTCTTAAATGCCCAGCATTACCTTGAAATCCATTTCCTACATCCTTCTCTTGCTATCATTACCTTTAATTCACCCCCAATATCACTTTTTAGCTGGCTACCTCTTACTCATAGTTTTCCTGTAAACTTTCCTGTCTGACAAAACTTTTATCTAGCAGTACTATAATACAGCCATGGGAAGGATGAAAACTTTATTCAGCTATTATGTGTTTATAAATTTCAAGGTAATATTTTTAATACACTATTACCTTGAACTGAGAGAGTATCATAAAGCAATATTACCTCAATACTTCATTCAATAAAATCAAAATATGGAAAATTTTAGATATGGTTGTTATTTGAATCAATGTGAATGGGCATATTACTATTCTTACTTAATACCTAGAATTGAAATCAAATCTGTCAAAATTATCATAGAATCTTTCAAATATTTCTGAATTGTAAGATTGGGAAAATAATCTAAATAGGCTATATTAATCAGGAATTGTATAAACATATTTAAAGTGTTTTTGGAAGGTTTTATATCATTCACAGTCACATATGCATATTTTCAATAGGACTGATCGACCTCATTGGCAAATATGTTACTGATCATTGCATGCCTTTTCGGGGTCTACTGGTCTCATATTGGCATGTGACCTGTACTTACATCATCACAATAAAATTATGGCATTATCTTAATAAAATTCATAAAAAGACCAACCAATCCATTTTTTCCAATGAAATTTTGGACTTTATATAGAGGCTTTGCCACAGACACAAATAAAATTTACTTAATCTAAATGAAAGCCAGTAAGAATTTAAAAAGTAATTCTCAAAAAAAAAAGTAATTCTCAAATTTGGCTATGAATTTGAAATATTTAGAGAGCTTAAAAAGCTACCAATGTCTGGGTCCCATCCCAGAGATGCTGATGTAATTGGTCTGGGATGCATACTGGGTAATGCACATTTTCAAAGGTCCCTAGGTAATTCTAACATTCAACCAGAGTTGAAATACTCTACAAAAACTTGAGAATCACTATGCAGTGAACCACATTAACTGACAAGTATAAGGAAACAGGAAATGTGACTGGATATTTGTCATCTACTTGTTTTCATGAAACCCAACAAAAGCCAGAAAACTTACCTGCTAGGAATTTTTGTTTACTAAATTTCTCGGTTTCTGCCATGAATTATGATTTTTTTCTTATTGCAGGTGGCTTATTTATCTGGTTTTCTAATGGAATTTCCTGTTTTCAATAGCATTGCAATTTTTATGGTTAATCCAAAACATAGTACTTTAAATTAATTTACACCCAGACAACTTTGCACAGGCATTACAGAAATGCTATCTTATCATCAATAAAAACGGTACACAATTTGCCCCAGAAATACATAACAAATAATTCCTACCAATCACTTTTACCACAGAATATGCAACAGATATCTCAGAGACAGTTCCATTAATACTAGAGATTTACAGCACTGCATTCACAACTGCTTACTATGGAAAAGACTGAAGGTCAGTATTTGAGATTTACTATGCTACATATCTTGCTTTCATGAAAATAAGGATGTCAGTATGTCATGTTAGCAAAGAGATGCACTATTTGAAGCATTATGTACCTCAAGGAAAAAAATCCAACTCTTAAATCAATGTTTAAAGTGTTTTTGGATAACAATAGCTCTCGTTCATAAATAACAAAACAAGCTGTTAAAGGGTATCAAATAAATACTTTAGGCCAAGATGAGTCAGATATAATGGGAAGGGAGATCCAATTTGAACAAAATAAAAATAACTTATATGACTGACATAAGCCAAAAGAAGACTAAAATGTAGGTCTTCAAAACTTGAAGATAAGAATTCACTGTATTTTTTTTTAAAATTTTTATTTATTTATGATAGTCACAGAGAGAGAGAGGCAGAGACACAGGCAGAGGGAGAAGCAGGCTCCATGCACCGAGAGCCCGATGTGGGATTCGATCCCGGGTCTCCAGGATCGCGCCCTGGGCCAAAGGCAGGCGCCAAACCGCTGCGCCACCCAGGGATCCCCGAATTCACTGTATTTTAAAGAAGGGTGAATTTATTGATGTTCTTACCTGAATAAGCCTGATTGAAAACCTAAATACAGGGGCAGCCTGGGTGGCTCAGTGGTTTAGTGCCACCTTCAGCCCAGGGTATGATCCTGGAGACCCAGGATTGAGTCCCACGTCACGCTCCCTGCATGGAGCCTGATTCTCCCTCTTCCTGTCTCTCTCTCTCTCTCTCTGCCTCTCATGAATTAATAAATAAAAATCTTTAAAAAGATTAAAAAGAAAACCTAAATACATGTAAGTGGTTAGCTGTACTCAAGACAAATATTCTATAATAGGTTATTGTAAAAAAATAAATAAATTCAATATAATTGAATTTTTGGTCTGTATATCTATTATTATTTTTACATAATGGAGTCCTTGAGAAAGCCTCTCTCATTCTTTTAGGTATTTTAGTCAGCAAGCAGAGTCTGATACATATAACAATTCCATATATGAAATTATTATGGAATAGATGACAATTTTTCATTAAATATTTACTAGGTTTCAAGTTATATATTAGGCATAGGCTAAAGCAACTTATAAGATATTTTGAATGATTAATTCTCCAATCTCAAAATTAGTATGCAAGTATGCCAAAGATAATTAATCTAACCAAATGGTCACAAGATATGAGACGTTAAAATCTCAACTCTCATTTTTAAATATCTGATTCAGCATAAATCTCTATTGGAGATTGTGTGTATTCAGAAGAAAACATCTTAACTTTCTAATATAGATGTTTTTTGATAGAAAAGATATGGTAATAATAAGAAAATGCAATGGGAAAAGACAGACTCTTCAGCAAATGATGTTGGGAAAACTGCACAGTGACATGCAAAAAATAAAG
Organism: Vulpes lagopus; assembly: GCF_018345385.1. Lineage (NCBI taxonomy): Eukaryota > Metazoa > Chordata > Mammalia > Carnivora > Canidae > Vulpes > Vulpes lagopus. The sequence goes on along the minus strand of NC_054848.1, from coordinate 68,668,299 downwards.
CTGGACTACTTTTTTTTAAAAGATTTTATTTATTTATTCATGATAGACACACACACACACACAGTGAGGCAGAGACACAGGCAGAGGGAGAAGCAGGCTCCATGCAGGGAGCCCGACATGGGACTTGATCTCGGGACCCCAGGATCATGCCCTGGGCCGAAGGCAGGCACTTAAACTGCTGAGCCACTCAGGCTGCCCTGGACTACTTCTTAAACTGTACACAAGATTAAACTCAAAATGTATTAAAGACGTAAATATGAGACCTGAAACCATAAAATTCCTAGAAGTAAGCAGGTAGTAATCTTTTTAAATCAGTCGTAGAAACATTTTTGTCTAGATATGTTTCTTAAGGCAAGGGAAACAAAAGCAATATTATATTATTCAGATTACATCAAAATAAAAAGCTTTTGCACAGCAAAAGAAAACATCAACAATGAAGAAAGAAAAACCATTAAATGGGAGAAGATATTTGCAAAGGATATATGTAATAAAGGGTTAATACACAAAATACATAGAGAATTTATACAAATCAACACCACAAAAAAAAAAAAACACAATTTAAAAATGGCAGAAGACATAAACACATTTTTCTGAAGACATAGAGATGGACAACAGGCACATGAAGAGATGTTCAACATCACTAAATTTCAGAGAAATGCAAATGAAAACCACAATGAAATATCACCTCACACAGTCAGAATGGTAAAATGAACAACACAAGAATCAACAGGTATTGGCAAGGATATAGAGAAAAAGGAAACTTTGTGCCCTGTTGGTGGGAGTAGAAACTGGCGTGGGATTATACGGAACTATTGAATCACTATATTGTATAACTGAAACTAATATACCACTGTATGGTAACTACATTGGAATTAATTACACTAAATTAACCTAAAGAAAGAACGGTGTCTGGATGGCTCAGTCAGTTAAGTATCTGCCTTTGGGTCAGGTCATGATCCCAGGGTCCTGGGATTGAGTCCCACATCAGGCTGCCCCACTCAATGGGCAGCCTACTTTTCCCTCTCCTACTGCTCCTCCCCATTGCTTGTTCTTTCTCTTTCTCTCTCTAATCAATAAAATCTTTTTTTAAAAAATAAAGAAGATAAAGAAAAAACAAACAAAAAATTAAAAATAGAATTTACTATATGATTCAGTAATTATACTACTATTTACCCAAAGAAAATGAAAACATTAGTTCAAAAAGATATATGTACCCTTATGTTAATTGCAGCATTGTTTACAATACTCAATAGTTGAAAGCAACACAAGTGTCTATCCTTAGACTAATGGATAAAAAGATGTGGTATATATATATATGTACAATGGAATATTAGCCATAAAAAAGAATAAAATCTTGCCATTTGAAACAATATAGATGGATCTGGAGGGTATAATGCTAATTGAAATAGGTCAGTCCAAGGAAAACAAATACAATAGAATTTCACTAATATGTGGAATTTAAGAATCAAAGCAACTAAACGAAAAAAAAGAAAAAAAAAGAAAAAAAGAGAAACAAAACAAAAGACACTTACATAAATAGAACAAATTGGTGGCTGCCTAAAGGGAGATGGGTGAAGGTATGGGTAAAACAGGTGAAAGGGATTAAAAGAACACTTATTGTAATGAACAGAGTAATGTATAGAATTGTTGAATCACCATATTATACATATGAAATGAATATAATACTGTATGTTAGTTATAGTGGATTTAAAAAAATAATGAACATATATTTTTAAAATAGATGACTTGCATTGCCTGGCTGACTTAGTAGGTACAACATGCAACTTTTGATCTCAGAGTTGTGAATTCTGGCCCCACTTTGGGTGTGGAGCCCACTTTAAAACAAAAACAAACAACTCCTCCCCCAAAAAACCAGATGACCCTAGGTCACTATTATTTATGATTTCACTTATATTGCACTCTTACATCCAGATATTTTGTCATAGAAATAAGACAATAGGGATCCCTGGGTGGCGCAGCGGTTTGGCGCCTGCCTTTGGCCCAGGGCGCGATCCTGGAGACCCGGGATCGAATCCCACATCAGGCTCCCGGCGCATGGAGCCTGCTTCTCCCTCTGCCTGTGTCTCTGCCTCTCTCTTTCTCTCTGTATGACTATCATAAATAAATAAAATTTAAAAAAAAAAAGAAATAAGACAATACTGTCACTTATTGCCAAACTTTATCCACCTCCATGGTTCCAATTTATGTACACCATTTCTCTAGACATTAATGTATGCTTGTTCCAGGCCTCAAATCATAATGCTTATGGGACATAACATGTAATAGATTGTCATTAAGATAATTAAGAAGTTTTTGATGTTTGAAAAACTCAGTGAAAATCTAATGTGTTATTATGCAGCTTTGAATACTAGAATACTAGTTAAAAAAAAAAAACAACAACCCTGGTATCACTGCAAAAGAACATAGTGACTATGTTATAACTCTGACTTGTATACTCAGTAGATACTGAAAAAGACTGTTCTATACTGGTGGAAAAAGAGCAACAGATCATGGAATAGCTAAACTTTAGTTCAGCTATGAAAAAAAAAGATTTCATGGATGAATATGGTTTGTTAATCTAGTAGTTCAAAAGAGAAAGGTTAGCAGTTACCTCTATATCAATGATAATAACAAACTTTATAAGGAAGTATTATCTAACAAATTCCTTAGGAAATTTTCCCCTGATAATTACTTTCAGAAATCAATGATAAGAATTAAGAAGATGAAAGCAAAATGTTTTCTTTCAGAATTGAATTGTAGAGGTGCCTGGGTGGCTCAGTCGGTTAAGCGTCTGCCTTTGGCTCAGGTCATGATACTGGGCCCCCACAGAGGGCTCTCTATTCAGTGTGGAGCCAATTTCTCCCTCTGCCCTTCCCCCTACTTATGTACATCCTCTCTCACTCTCAAATAAATTTTAAAATCTATAAAAAAGAATTGTAATAATTACAATTTTTTGGTTGAGATCAGAGATATAAATTCTAATCAGAGCTCTATAGCTTGGAGTATCAATTTCATTGTATCAATTGTTGAGTTAGTCATAGACAGTACCAGTCAGAGCTTCTAAATTATGTAATAGCTCAAGTGGAATTAAGGGAACTGAAGCCAAAAAAAAAAAAAAAAAAAAAAAAAAAGGGAACTGAAGCAATAACTTTCAACAGTTCCTAGAGAAAAAAAAAAAAAAAGAAAGGAATGGAATGGAAAACTACTCAATCTGTGAAAATGCAAAGAGTACATATACAAAAAGTTGATTTTATAACTATACCTAGCACTATTATAGAGTTAAAGACCTAGAAATAGTGGATTTAATACACAAAAGAGTGCTTTTCAAATAAAAACTGTAAACGGATTTCTTCTTTTAACTGCTTCAAATCAAATATACTTCAAAACCTTTTAAAATGTTGAATTATTTTTGTCACTGTCGTTTTGTTTTGCACACATTCAGAATAGGGCATAGAGTTGAAAAGAATATGTATGATTTCATTTCAGAATATCCTCAATACTATGCTACACACAGAGTGAAAACATTTGTCCCTCAGAGATATAATGGGTGAATTTAGATGCTACAAGGTGAATCAATGGTAAGTATGAAGATTTAGAACATTTTCATGACAGGATTCGTTTTTATTAAAGGATAAAAAAATATGCAGTGTGATCACTTAGCTCTCCCCTTCTTTTTCTGCATATATGCAGAAAAAAATAACTTTAAGAAATAAGAAGTTGGAATTAGACAGTTCAGTCAATAAAGACCTTACAAAATTCCTTGAAAAAATATTCAGAACATCAGAGTTTCCTTTTTTAAAAGATTTTATTTATTCATTCATGAGAGAAACACAGAGAGAGGCAGAAACATAGGCAGAGGAAGAAGCAAGCTCCCTTCGGGAAGGCTGATGTGGGACACAATCCCAGGACCCCAGGATCTTGACCTGAGTCAAAGGCAGATGCTCAACCACTGAGCCACCCAGGTACCCCCAGAGTTTTAAATAGAAGTTACCTGTCAGCATTACTTTTCCCAGAATACTTCAAGACACATCAATAAAACAGAATTACAACTGACTGAATTAAGACTAAGGAGAGTTTCACCATTCATGACAGATATTTCTGCTTCACATGAAGCCAGAGGATCTTAAATAAAAGATTTTTAAATGCCTGTACAATACTTACATGCTATTAATTCGGTATAATATTTAACATTTTATTCTGGAAAATTAGAAATCGGTTTCCTTTAGATTAATTCAGTTCTGTTAAACTGTTATCAAAATTTGGAAATTAAGGGCAGCCCCGGTGGCGCAGCGGTTTAGCGCCGCCTGCAGCTCAGGGTGTGATCCTGGAGACCCTAGATCGACTCCCACGTCGGGCTCTCTGCATAGAGCCTGCTTCTCCCTCTGCCTGTGTCTCTGCCTCTCATTCTCTCTCTGTGTCTCTATGAATGAATAAATAAATAATCTTAAAAAAATTGGAAATTAAAAATAAGAAAAATATACTAAGCATTTATAAAAGATGATATATGATATTCTGCTAGGAATTGAGGAGATACAGAAGAAATATGCACTTGACTAACACGAATTCGCAATCCTGGTGTCAACAAGCTTATGTGTAGAAATAGATGAAGAGATCACAAAAAGCTTTGTGGAACAAAGTCTTCCAGAAAGACTAGGAGGAGCAGTGGTTAAAATGTCAAATGTTACAGAAACTTCTGGAGGTGGTAGGCAGAAGATCTTGGACAAATGACAAAAGGGTTCTAGTTTAGTTAGCAGGTACAGATAATAGATTATGGCAAGAAATGTATAGGGAGAAAATGCAGTCAATACAAGGAGATAACTCCCTCAATTTAGAAGTGAATTACAGCAACATCTAAAGAGGATAGCCTACTTAAAAGGAGGGGACTTTCATTTTTTTTATTTTTTTTTAATTTTTATTTATTTATGATAGTCACAGAGAGATAGAGAGAGAGGCAGAGACACAGGCAGAGGGAGAAGCAGGCTCCATGCACCGGGAGCCCGACGTGGGATTCGATCCCGGGTCTCCAGGATCGCGCCCTGGGCCAAAGGCAGGCGCCAAACCGCTGCGCCACCCAGGGATCCCAGGAGGGGACTTTTATTTCATATTTATTCTCTTTGACAAATGGTACTTCTATATTTTTAGAGGAAAAAGGGAAGTTGCATGCAGAAAGAGATTGAAGAGCCAAGTATTTCAATAACTGAAAGGGAATAAACAAAAGACTAGAAAGGAACTGAGAAATATACTGGAGTTACAAAGATGGTTTCTATCTTATCTTCACTAAAGTTGCAAGATATAAAATTAATATACAGAATTCTCTTGTGTTTCTATAGACTAATAATGAAGTGGCAGAAAGAAAAATTAAGAAAACAATCAAATTTACAATTGCATTAAAAGGAATAAAATAACTAGGAATAATTTTAATCAAGGAAGTGAACAAAGAACAAAAAAATAAAAAAAAAGGAAGTGAAAGACCTGTGCTCTGAAGTACAAAACATTGATGAAAGAAATTAAAAATGACACAAACAAATGGAAAGATACACTAGGAGCACCTGAGTGGCTCAGTGGTTGAGCAGCTGCCTTTGGCTCAGGTCATGATCCTGGGGTCCTGGGATTGAGTACTGCATCAGGCTCCCTGCAGGGGAAGCCTGCTTCTCCCTCTGCCTATGTCTCTACCTCTCTCTGTGTCTCTCATGAATAAATAATGAAATCTTAAAAAAATAAAATAAAAAGGAAAGTTACACCATGTTCATGGATTGGAAGAATTAATATTTTCAAAATGTCAATATGGTTCAAAGGAACCTAAAGAGACAGTGCAATTCCTATGAAAATAACAATACTGTTGTTCACAGAACTAGAACAAGTGATCCTAAACCATAACCATAAAATAGTGATCTTAAACCTGGAACCATAAAAGATCTCAAGCAAGTTTTAGCTAGGTGTGCTCTGGTCTGCTTGTGAAATAAGAACTGTCACCCCTGCACCCGAGCTGAAGTCTTGCAAAACACTCTGGGTAGAAGAAGGGCTGTGATTGGTGGTTTGGGCTGGTCTGGGTAAGGGGCCTGCTACACTGGGACAGAGGTAAGCTTGACTGAGAAGGACAATTCCAAGTGAGTGCAGGGGTGAGGGGCTTAGTGTAAACAAGTTCAGCAGCCAGTGTTGGCACTGTCCTGTCTACTGCAGGTGGACCAATGGAAGGGTGGGAAAGGGAAAAATGATGCCATCCAGCTTCTTTGTTCCCAGGGAGACATTCTGTGAATACTGCCTCTTAGGGTCATGCTCCTAAAAGAGCAAATACTGTCTCCGCTCTGTGCCCAAGGCACTATTTCAAATTGCTGTTTACACACTATCTTCCCCCAGGTTCTTTGCCTGCCTTTTCTCCAGGAGCAGCACAATGCCCCCTGGGATATATCTCAGCAAGTCCACTGACCTGTAAAACTACAGTCTTCAGAATACCTGGCTGGCTCAGTGGAGCAAGTGACTCTTGATCTCCAGTTCCTGAGTTCAAGCCCCATGTTGGGTATAGAGCTTACTTTAAGAAAAAATAATAATAAAGAATAAATAAATAAATATAGTTATAAATAAATTAATATGAATAAATAACTCACTCACTCACTCCAGGTGTTAAGCCATGGATTGCATGAACTCAGAAATGCATCCCTCTCATTTTCAGAACCAATGGCTCTTGGGAGATGTTCTTCTGCATTCCCCTGTGTGCTGCTTTCTCTTTCTCTTTCTCTTTCTCTTTCTCTTTCTCTTTCTCTTTCTCTTTCTCTTTCTCTTTCTCTTTCTCTTTCTCTTTCTCTTTCTCTTTCTCTTTCTCTTTCTCTTTCTCTTTCTCTCTTTCTCTTTCTTTTTCTTTTTCTCTTTCTCTTTTTCTCTTTCTCTTTCTCTTTCTTCTCTTTCTCTCTTTCTCTTTCTCTTTCTCTTTCTTTCTCTTTCTCTCTCTCTCTCTTTCTCTTTCTCTTTCTCTTTCTCTTTCTCTTTCTCTTTCTCTTCTTTCTTTTTCTCTTTCTCTTTCTCTTTCTTTCTCTTTCTGTCTCTCTCTTTCTTTAATTTGTCTTTCTCTGCAAGCAGGGCTCCCTTCTCTCTACAGCAGCCTTGATCTCTTTCTCTCCTAAACCATGTCTTTGTACTACCTACCCTCTTCAGTGTGACTTCTTCTCTCCTTTTATTTGTGGAATTTATTCTGTCAGACTTCAGGTAAATTTCTGGGGTATTCAGGATAATTTGACATTTATCTAGTTGAGTTTGAGGGATGAGGCAAAAATAGGCTTTGCCTACTCTGCCACCACTTTCCTGGTTCCCCTCAAAAAAATTTAATGTATTGTTGTATTTGTTTTGTTAGTATTATGTTATGGACTTTTGCATATATATTCATGTGATATATTGCTCTGTATTTCTTTTTATCTGGTGTCTTTATCATTTTTGTATTAGAGTGATACTGGTCCCACAGAATAAATTAGGAAAATTTTCTTCCTCTTCGATTTTTTGGGATATTTTGAGAAGAATGGGTTTTAACTCTTCCTTAAATGTTTGGTAGAATTTGCCTCTACATCTGTAAGGCACTGGACTTTTGTTTGTTGGGAGTTTTTATATTACTGATTCATTTTCTTTTTTTTGTATATTTTTCATTGGAGTTAGATTTGCCAACATATACTATAACACCCAGTGCTCATCCCGATAGTGCACACTCAATGCCCGTCACCCAGTCACCCATCTGCCCACCCAACTTCCCTTCCACTGCCCTTGATCATTTCCCAGAGTTAGGAGTCTCTCATGTTCTGTCACCCTCTCTGATTTTTCCCACTGATTTTCTCTCCTTTCCTCTTTATTCCCTTTCACTATTTATTATATTCCCCATATGAGTGAAACCATATAATGTTTGTCCATCTTGGATTGACCTATTGCACTCAGCATAATACCCTCCAGTTCCATCCACGTCAAAGCAAATGGTGGGTCTTCATCATTTCTAATGACTGAGTAATATTTATATATATACCACATCTTCTTTATCCATTCATCTTTCAATGGACACCGAAGCTCCTTCCACAGTTTGGATATAGTAGACATTGGGGTGCAGGTATCTCGGTTTTTGACTGCATCTGTATCTTTGGAGTAAACCCCCAACAGTGCAAATGCTAGGTCATAGGGTAGCTCTATTCTAAACTCTTTGAGGAACCTCCACACAGTTTTCCAGAGTGGCTGTACTAGTGCACATTCTGACCAAAAGTACAATAGGGTTCCCCTTTCTCCACATCCTCTCCAACATTTTTTGTTTCCTGTCTTGTTAATTTTCCCAATTCTCACTGGTGTGAGGTGGTATCTCATTGTGGTTTTGATTTGTATTTCCCTGATGGCAAGTGATGCAGAGCATTTTCTCATGTGCATGTTGGCCATGTCTATGTCTTCCACTGTGAAAATTCTCTTCATGTTTTTTGCCCATTTCATGATTGGATTGTTTGTTTCTTTGGTGTTGAGTTTAATAGTTTCTTTATAGATCTTGGAAACCAGCCCTTTATCTGATACATCATTTGCAAATATCTTCTCCCATTCTGTAGGTTGTCTTTTAGTTTTGTGGACTGTATCCTTTGCTGTGCAAAAGCTTCTTATCTTGATGAAATCCCAATAGTTCATTTTTGCTTTTGTTTCTTTTGCCTTCATGGATGTATCTTGCAAGAAGTTACTGTGGCCAAGTTCAAAACGGGTGTTGCCTGTGTTCTCTTCTAGGATTTTGATGGACTCTTGTCTCACATTTATATCTTTCATCCATTTTTCATCCATTTCATCCATTTCATCCATTTTATCTTTGTGTATGGTGCAAGGGCGTGGTCCAGTTTCATTCTTCTGCAGATGGATGTCCAATTTTCCCAGCACCATTTATTGAAGAGACTGTCTTTCTTCCAATGGATAGACTTTCCTCCTTTATCAAATAATTAGTTGACCACAAAGTTCTGGGTCCACTTCTGGGTTCTCTATTCTGTTCCATTGATCTATGTGTCTGTTTTTGTGCCAGTACCTCAATGTCTTGATGACCACAACTTTGTAGTACAACCTGAAATCTGGCATTGTGATGCCCCCAGATATGGTTTTCTTTTTTAAAATTCCCCTGGCTATTCGGGGTCTTTTCTGATTCCACACAAATCTTAAGATGATTTGTTCCAACTCTCTGAAGAAAGTCCATGGTATTTTGATAGGGATTGCATTAAATGTGTAAATTGCCCTGGGTAGCATTGACATTTTCACAGTATTAATTCTTCCAATCCATGAGCATGGAATATTTTTCCATCTCTCTGTCTTCCTCAATTTCTTTCAGAAGTGTTCTGTAGTTTTTAGGGTATCGATCCTTTACCTCTTTGGTTAGGTTTATTCCTAGGTATCTTATACTTTTGGGTGCAATTGTCAATGGGATTGACTCCTTCATTTCTTTTTCTTCAGTCTCCTTGTTAGTGTATAGAAATGCCAGTGTCTTCTGGGCATCGATTTTGTATCCTGCCACACTGCCAAATTGCTGAATGAGTTCTTGCAATCTCAGGGTGGAGGCTTTTGGGTTTTCTATGTAGAGTATCATGTCATTGGCGAAGAGGGAGAGTTTGACTTCTTCTTTGCCAATTTGAATGCCTTTTATTTCTTTTTGTTGTCTGATTGCTGAGGCTAGGACTTCTACTACTATGTTGAATAGCAGGGGGTGAGAGTAGACATCCCTGTCTTGTTACTGATCTTAGGGGAAAGGCTCCCAGTGCTTCCCCATTGAGAATGATATTTGCTGTGGGCTTTTTGTAGATGGCTTTTAAGATGTTGAGGAATGTTCCCTCTAGCCCTACACTCTGAAGAGTTTTGATCAGGAATGGATGCTGTATTTTGTCAAATGCTTTCTCTCCATCTATTGAGAGGATCCTATGGTTCTTGTTTTTTCTCTTGCTGATATGATCATTCACACTGATTATTTTACGAGTATTGAACCAGCTTTGTGTCCCGGGGATAAATCCCACTTGGTCATGGTGAATCATCTTCTTAATGTATTGTTGGATCCTATTGGCTAGTATCTTGTTGAGAGGTTTTGCATCCATGTTCATCAGGGATATTGGTCTATAATTCTCCTTTTTGGTGGGGTCTTTGTCTAGTTTTAGAATTAAGGTGATGCTGGCCTCATAGAACTAGTTTGGAAATATTCCATCTCTTTCTATCTTTCTGAACAGCTTAGTAGAATAGGTATGGTTTCTTCTTTAAACGTTTGATAGAATTCCCCAGGGAAGCCATCTGGCCTTGGACTTTTGTGTCTTGGGAGGTTGTTGATGACTGCTTCAATTTCCTGCCTGATTATTGGCCTGTTCAGGTTTTCTATTTCTTCCAGTTCCAGTTTTGGTAGTTTTCTACTAGAAATATTAAGTATACTTCCATTTTCACAGTAATCATTCACACCCCGGGAATGTCAGTTACTGCAGATATGTGACATTCTAAACTGTTATAGTCATCACTTAATTTCAGCTCCCAAAGACTTCAAGTGAGTTTAACTGATAAATTATTTTTATTTTATTGCCATATAGCTGACATATTGTCATGTTAGGGGGAAAAAGGTTTTCTCAAAGCATCATGTGACACCTTTTTCAAGAGTCCTATTTAATACTTACCAAAATTATATGTACCTAAAGACATATAAGTATGTTGGTTATCTTTCTAATGATTAGTTTTATAAAAAACAGTCTCATTCTCATTTACTTCTTTGTAAGAAATCAAGATTCTTATTATGGAAATAATATCAATCAAAACTATGGTAAAATGCAGAAATATGAAGTGTAATTTGATGCTTATTTTTGCTCACAATATATTTCGTTAATGAATTTCACATTAAAAGCCATAGGGGAAAAAAGCTTTTATTTTTTATAATAAATTACAGGGCACATATTTCAATTGCAATGAATACACTTCAGAGATTTACCAAATAATCCCTTTCACTATTTCTTATATTCCAGGTAGGAGTGAAACCATATGATGGTTGTCCTTCTCTGAGATTTAAATGTGTTACTTGAAACTATAAAAATCCTAGGGGAGAACACAGATCATAACCTCTTTCACTCTGGCCATAGGAACTTCTTTCTAGATATGTATCCTGAAGCAAGGGAAACAAAAGCAAAAATAAACTGTTGGGACTTCATCAAAATTAAAAGCTTCTGTATAGCAATGAAAACAATCAACAAAACTGAAAGGCAACCTCCCAAATGGGAGAAGATATTTGCAAATGACATATCTAATTAAAGGTTAGAATCCAAAATATATAAAGAGCTTACACAACTCAACATTCAAAAACCAAATAATCCAATTAAAAATGGGCAGAAGACAGGAATGCATGTTTTTTCAAAGACGTACACATGATCAGTAGATACATGAAAAGATGCTTAACATCACTGATCATCAGGGAAATACAAATCAAAACTACAATGAGATACCACTTCAAAATGTCTAAAATTAATAAAAGAAGAATCAGCAGCAAGGTTGTGGACAAAAGGGAACCCTCTTGCAATGTTGTTGGGAATGAAACCTGGTGCAGCCAATCTGGAAAACAGTAGGGACATTCATCAAAAAGTTAAAAATAGACTTACCCAACAATTGAACTACTAGATACGTATTCAAAGAATACAAAAATACTAATTTGAAAAGACATACACCTCAATGTTTACAGCAGCATTATTTGCTATAGTCAAACTATGGAAACAGTTCAAGCATCCATTGACTGATGAATGGATAGAGAAGTGCAGATTATATATATACATATATATGCATATATAAAATTTATATATGTATTATTTATATATATAAAATAATGAATATTAACCATGAAAAGAATGAAATCTTGCCATATGCAACAACATAGATAGAAATAAAGATCATATGCTAAGCTAAATAAGTCAAAGACAAATATCAAATGATTTAACTCATATATGAAATTTAAAAAACAAATCATAAGAGGAAAGGGGGAAAACAGTATGAGAGAGAGGAAACCAATAAACATATCCTTAACTATAGAAAAAAAAACCATAGTTACCATATGAGAGTTTGGTGGAGAAATGGGTTAAATAGGTGATGAAAATTAAAGAGTGCACCTGTCATGATGATCACTGGGTGATTTATAGAAGTGCTGAATCATTCTACTGTAAACCTATAGCTAATATTACACTATATGTTAACTAACTGGAATTTAAATGGTAACTTAAAAAAGAAAATAATTCTTTTTGAGTACTTGCAGGACTGAAAGTGTATAGTACATTATTGTCAATCAATTAGTCTACTTATGATTCAATAGACTAAGTTCACTAAAAGTTCCTCTTCTTTATGTATGATGACTAGTCTTAAGACTTGCTTTCCTTCTTTCTGTATTTCCTAACTACAATAAAAACCAGAAAGCTCATCAAGGACATTTCACTGGGAATATTCCAGGAGCCAATTAATGCAAACACAAGAGATGGGAAGATATCTTAGACATTGTAAGACAAACATATAACAATTACAATTATTAAATTAAAAATGCCAGCAAATCAACTGATAAAAAAGGATCAAGTAGGAAAACATATTTTTGCTCTCTCTGGCTTTTGTGAAAATTAGTTTCAATGCTGTTCATATTGTTCTCAAATGCTAATATTATTTTCTCAAGCATATACAAAGTATAGATCAAGTGTAGTTAATAATCAAAGGCAGAATCCATATTTATCTATAGCTCACTTTAAAATCTCAATAATCAATGGTTTATAAAGGTAAATTTTTTAGCCTCAAAGAATCAGAAAATCAATTTAGAAGTTCCTTTTTCAGGACATCTGTATGGCTTGGTGGTTGAGCTTCTCCCTTTGGCTCAGGGCTTGATCCCAGGGACACCAGGATTGAGTCCCACAGTGGGATCCCAGTAGTAGCCTGCTTCTCCTTCTGCCTATGTCTCTGCCACTCTTTGTATTTTTCATGAACAAATAAAATATTTTTAAAAATAAGTTCCCTTTTCATGAAAGTTATTGTTTGGCAGTATTGAATCAGTATATTGTATACCTGTGACTAACATATACTGTTTGTTAATTATCTGGAATTTGAATAAAAGTATTAAAAATGTTTTATTTTGAGAGAGGAAATCACAGCTTTAAAAACTAAAGTTTCTATTTTTATCTTTTGTGAAGGTGACACCCATAAAACTATTGAGGATTTTTTTTTTTTTTTTTAGAGATTCTGGGTAACTATCTCAAGACATTTTCATCTTCATATATACAAAGGAGTGATTAGGAGTGTTTCTTATTACAGTCATAAGGAAAAGGATCCCTGGAGCCAAAGAAAAATGATATTGTCCCTTAGCTCTCAGAGTGTGCAAAAAAGGAGAGACCGGGATGGTCTTGACACAAGCATTTAAAATGTATATACATATATATAACATTTACATGTACAAATGGTCATGAAGCCACAGTAATTTACTGTGGATGTTTGAAATATTGATTCATTTGGGAGGGATCATCATTTTATTCACAATGAAATCAAGTCTGTGGATTTTGGAAACATTTAGAAACATTTATTCAGCGTCATGATCAGACTATTACATTTAGCAATCAACAGCATGGGTGCAAAAAATATCTACATTAAAACCCTTGTTGGACTGCTTTACACTTTCCACAGAACAGAAACTAAAATAACCTGTTAACAATTAGTCACAAATACAGTCCTCGAGTTTTTTGCCCTTACACATGAGTATTGTCTAAAACATGTCTTCTTTGTAGCAGCTAGGCTCTGCCACCACTGTGCTTGGCTGAGTTCACAAATCTGTTGTAACCTGGAACTTCCCTGTCACTTCTCTGGCTCTCCTCTCCTGCTAAGCTTTGTTTCCTGGCAGGAATTAAAATCCTCCGCCACTGCCATAGCTGCTGCTGCTGCTGGAACCGCCATAGCCACCTTGGTTTTGTGGTTTGGCATAGTATTGGCCTCCACCACCATAGGAGCCAGACCTTCTGCCTCCAAAATTTCTTCCTCTCATGGGTCCAAAATTTCAGGATTGATTGTTGTAATTGCCAAAATCATTATAGCTTCTGCCACCTCCAAAGTTGCTTCCATCATTATCAAATACGTTATATCCATCCCCACTGCCACCGTATCCACTGCCACCTCGACTGCCACCGAAGCCACCTCGACCACTGAAATGTCCTCCACGAACAAAGCTGTTATTCCCACCCAAAAAACCTCCATGACCACCACCAAAGTTTCCAGAACCACTTTGGCATCTTTGACTGGACAAAGCACTAGCCATCTCTTGCTTCCATAGGGCTTTCCTTACTTCACAGTTGTGGCTATTCACGGTATGGTATTTTTGAATGACAATCTTGTCTACAGAGTCATGGTCATCAAATGTCACAAAAGCAAAACCTCTCTTTTTGCCACTGCCTTGGTCAGTCATGATCTCAATCACTTCGATTTTCCCATACTGTTCAAAATAATCTCTTATATGATGTTCTTCTGTGTCTTCTTTAATGCCAGCAACAAAAGTCTTTTCCACAGTTAAGTGGGTACTAGGTCTTTGAGAATCTTCTCGTGAGACAGCCCTCTTTAATTTCACAACTCTTCCATCCACCTTGTGTGGCCTTGCATTCATGGCTGCATCCACCTCCTCCACAGTGGCGTCCGTGAAGAAACCCAAAGCCTCTGGAGGGCTTGGTGTTTGGGTCTCCCATTACCACAGTCCCTAAGCAATCCCCATTGCTCAAAATGGCTCCTCAGATTCTCATCAGTTATTTGCAAGCTCAAACTTCCGATGAAGAGCTTCCGCAGCTGCTCAGGCTCTTTGGGAGACTCTGACTTAGACATGACAGCTGTGGCAGGGGAGACTTTAATGATTCTTACTGGGCCCCATCCAGGGGGCAGAAAGGAGTAATCTCGGAAACCCCTACTTTTAGTATGCCTTGGTATCTGCAGGGTATTGATTCTAGAGGTATAATAAATTGCCTCAATTTTGACATTGCTTGGAATTATTTGTTTTTTTTTTTTTTGCTTGGAATTATTTGAATTAAACATTTATCAGGAAGAAATTAGAGGGTAATTATAAAGTTATTATACATGAATAACTTTCACGAAGGTAAATTTTAACTTTAAATATTTTTAAAGGGATCCCTGGGTGGCTCAGCAGTTTAGCGCCTGCTTTTGGCCCAGGACACGATCCTGGAGTCCCAGGATCCAGTCCCGCATCGGGCTCCCGGCATGGAGCCTGCTTCTCCCTCCTCCTGTATCTCGGCCTCTCTCTCTCTCTCACTGTCAATCATAAATAAATAAATAAATAAATCTTAAAAATATACATATTTTGAGGGAGGGGCAAGATGGCGGAGGAGTAGGGTCTCCAGGTCACCTGTCCTCAGCAAATTACCTAGAAAACCATCCAATCATCCTGAAAACCTACGAATTCGGCCTGAGATTTAAAGAGAGACCAGCTGGAACGCTACAGTGAGAAGAGTTCGCGCTTCTATCAAGGTAGGAAGACGGGGAAAAAGAAATAAAGGAACAAAAGGCCTCCGAGGGGGAGGGGCCCGCGAGGAGCCGGGCTGAGGCCGGGGCGAGTGTCCCCAGGACAGGAGAGCCCCGTCCCGGAGGAGCAGGAGCTGCAGCAACCTTCCCTGTGGAAAGGGGCTCCCCGGGAATTGGAGCAGGATCCCCAGAAAGGCGGGGATGCCCTCGGGCTCCCTGGGACAGTAACAGAGGAACTGCGCCCGGGAGAGTGTGCGGAGCTCCCTAAGGGCTGCAGCGCTCGGCGGGACCCGGAGCAGCTCGGAGGGGCTCGGGCGGCGGCTCCGCGGAGGGGGCTGCGCGGCTCCGGGAACAGCTCAGCGGCGGCGGCTCGCGCAGAGGAAGAAGCTCCGCGCGGAGGGGGCTGCGCGGCTCCGGGAACAGCTCGGAGAGGCTCCGGCGGCGGCTCCGCGGAGGGGGCTGCACCGCCGGGAGCGCGAATCCAACAGCGCAGGCCCCGGAGCACAGGGCGCCGGGACACAGCCCAGGATCCGGCCTCCCCCGGGACAGGCAGAGGCCGGGAGGGCCCAGGACAGCAAGGACGCTCCTGCCTGGAACTGAGCAGATCAGCGGCGCCGCCCCGGAGCCCCCAGGCCCTGCAGACGGAGAGCCCCGGAGCTACTGCGGGGGCTGACTCCAGGGTCCCAGAGCTGCCCCCGCCACTGTGGCTTCCTCCCGGGGCCTCACGGGGTGAACAACCCCCACCGAGCCCTGCACCAGGCAGGGGCAGAGCAGCTCCCCCAAGTGCTAACACCTGAGAATCAGCACAGCAGGCCCCTCCCCCAGAAGACCAGCGAGACGGACCAGTTCCAAGGGAAGTCAAGGGACTTAAACTACACAGAATCGGAAGATACTCCCCCGTGGTTTTTTTTGTTTTTTGTTTTTTTGTTTTTGTTTTTGTTTTTTTTTGTTTTGTTTTGTTTTGTGCTTTTTTTTTCTCTCTTTCTTCTTGATTTATGATTGCTTCCCCCACCCCCCCTTTTTTCTTTTTTCTCCTTTCTTTCTTTTTCTTTCTTTTTCTTCTCTTTTTCCCCTATTTTTTTCTTCTTTCTCTTTTTTCTTTTTCTCTTTTCTTTCCTTCTCTCTCTTTTTCTCCTTTTCCCAATACAACTTGTTTTTGGCCACTCTGCACTGAGCAAAATGACTAGAAGGAAAACCCCTCAAAAAAAAGAATCAGAAACAGCCCACTCTCCCACAGAGTTACAAAATATGGATTACAATTCAATGTCAGAAAGCCAATTCAGAAGCACTATTTTACAGCTACTGGTGGCTCTAGAAAAAACCATAAAGGACTCAAGAGACTTCATGACTGCAGAATTTAGATCTAATCAGGCAGAAATTAAAAATCAATTAAATGAGATGCAATCCAAGCTAGAAGTCCTAACCACGAGGCTTGACGAGGTGGAAGAACGAGTGAGTGACATAGAAGACAAGTTGATGGCAAAGAGGGAAACTGAGGAAAAAAGAGACAGGCAATTAAAAGACCATGAGGATAGATTAAGGGAAATAAATGATAGCCTGAGGAAGAAAAACCTACGTTTAATTGGGGTTCCTGAGGGCGCGGAAAGGGACAGAGGGCCAGAATATGTATTTGAACAAATCCTAGCGAAAACTTTCCGAATCTGGGAAGGGAAACAGGCATTCAGATCCAGGAAATAGAGAGATCCCCCCCTAAAATCAACAAAAACCGTTCAACACCTCGACATTTAATAGTGAAGCTTGCAAATTCCAAAGATAAGGAGAAGATCATTAAAGCAGCAAGAGAAAAAAAGTCCCTGACTTTTATGGGGAGGAATATTAGGGTAACAGCAGACCTCTCCACAGAGACCTGGCAGGCCAGAAAGGGCTGGCAGGATATATTCAGGGTCCTAAATGAGAAGAACATGCAACCAAGAATACTTTATCCAGCAAGGCTCTCTTTCAAAATGGAAGGAGAGATAAAGAGCTTCCAAGACAGGCAGGAACTGAAAGAATATGTAACCTCCAAACCAGCTCTGCAAGAAATTTTAAGGGGGACTCTTAAAATTCCCCTTTAAGAAGAAGTTCAGTGGAACAATCCACAAAAACAAGGACTGAATAGATATGATGACACTAAACTCATATCTATCAATAGTAACTCTGAATGTGAATGGGCTTAATGACCCCATCAAAAGGCGCAGGGTTTCAGACTGGATAAAAAAGCAGGACCCATCTATTTGCTGTCTACAAGAGACTCATTTTAGACAGAAGGACACCTACAACCTGAAAATAAAAGGTTGGAGAACCATTTACCATTCAAATGGTCCTCAAAAGAAAGCAGGGGTTGCCATCCTTATATCAGATAAATTAAAATTTACCCCGAAGACTATAGTGAGAGATGAAGAGGGACACTATCTCATACTCAAAGGATCTATCCAACAAGAGGACTTAACAATCCTCAATATATATGCCCCGAATGTGGGAGCTGCCAAATATTTAAACCAATTAATAACCAAACTCAAGAAATACCTTGATAATAATACACTTATACTTGGTGACTTCAATCTAGCTCTTTCTACCCTGGATAGGTCTTCTAAGCACAACATCTCCAAAGAAACGAGAGCTTTAAATGATACACTGGACCAGATGGATTTCACAGATATCTACAGAACTTTACATCCAAACTCAACTGAATACACATTCTTCTCAAGTGCACATGGAACTTTCTCCAGAATAGACCACATACTGGGTCACAAATCGGGTCTGAACCGATACCAATAGATCGGGATAGTCCCCTGTATATTCTAAGACCATAATGCCTTGAAATTAGAACTTAATCACAACAAGAAATATGGAAGGACCACAAACACGTGGAGGTTAAGGACCATCCTGCTAAAAGATGAAAAGGTCAACCAGGAAATTAAGGAAGAATTAAAAAGATTCATGGAAACTAATGAAAATGAAGATACAACCGTTCAAAATCTTTGGGATGCAGCAAAAGCAGTCCTGAGGGGGAAATACATCGCAATACAAGCATACATTCAAAAACTGGAAAGATCTCAAATTCAAAAGCTCACCTTACACATAAAGGAACTAGAGAAAAAGCAACAAATAGACCCCACCCCCAGCAGAAGAAGAGAGTTAATTAAAATTCGAGCAGAACTCAATGATATCGAGACCAAAAGAACTGTGGAACAGATCAACAGAACCAGGAGTTGGTTCTTTGAAAGAATTAATAAGATAGATAAACCATTAGCCAACCTTGTTAAAAAGAAGAGAGAGAAGACTCAAATTAATAAAATCATGAATGAGAAAGGGGACATCACTACCAACACCAAGGAAATACAAACGATTTTAAAAACATATTATGAACAGCTGTACGCCAATAAATTAGGAAATCTAGAAGAAATGGACGCATTCCTGGAAAGCCACAAACTACCAAAACTGGAGCAGGAAGAAATAGAAAACCTGAACAGGCCAATAACCAGGGAGGAAATTGAAGCAGTCATCAAAAACCTCCCAAGACACAAGAGTCCAGGGCCAGATGGCTTCCCAGGGGAATTTTATCAAACGTTTAAAGAAGAAATCATACCTATTCTACTAAAGCTGTTTGGAAAGATAGAAAGAGATGGAGTACTTCCAAATTCGTTCTATGAGGCCAGCATCACCTTAATTCCGAAACCAGACAAAGACCCCACCAAAAAGGAGAATTACAGACCAATATCCCTGATGAACATGGATGCAAAAATTCTCAACAAGATACTAGCCAATAGGATCCAACAACACATTAAGAAAATTATTCACCATGACCAAGTAGGATTTATCCCTGGGACACAAGGCTGGTTCAACACTCGTAAAACCATCAATGTGATTCATCATATCAGCAAGAGAAAAACCAAGAACCATATGATACTCTCATTAGATGCAGAGAAAGCATTTGACAAAATACAGCATCCATTCCTGATCAAAACCCTTCAGAGTGTTGGGATAGAGGGAACTTTCCTTGACATCTTAAAAGCCATCTACGAAAAGCCCACAGCAAATATCATTCTCAATGGGGAAGCACTGGGAGCCTTTCCCCTAAGATCAGGAACAAGACAGGGATCTCCACTCTCACCACTGCTGTTCAACATAGTTCTGGAAGTCCTCGCCTCAGCAATCAGACAACAAAAAGACATTAAAGGCATTCAAATTGGCAAAGAAGAAGTCAAACTCTCCCTCTTCGCCGATGACATGATACTCTACATAGAAAACCCAAAAGCCTCCACCCCCAGATTGCTAGAACTCATACAGCAATTTGGTAGCGTGGCAGGATACAAAATCAATGCCCAGAAATCAATGGCATTTCTATACACTAACAATGAGACTGAAGAAAGAGAAATTAAGGAGTCAATCCCATTTACAATTGCACCCAAAAGCATAAGATACCTAGGAATAAACCTAACCAAAGAGGTAAAAGATCTATACCCTAAAAACTATAGAACACTTCTGAAAGAAATTGAGGAAGACACAAAGAGATGGAAAAATATTCCATGCTCATGGATTGGCAGAATTAATATTGTAAAAATGTCAATGTTACCCAGGGCAATTTATACGTTTAATGCAATCCCTATCAAAATACCATGGACTTTCTTCAGAGAGTTAGAACAAATTATTTTAAGATTTGTGTGGAATCAGAAAAGACCCCGAATAGCCAGGGGAATTTTAAAAAAGAAAACCTTAGCTGGGGGCATCACAATGCCAGATTTCAGGTTGTATTACAAAGCTGTGGTCATCAAGACAGTGTGGTACTGGCACAAAAACAGACACATAGATCAATGGAACAGAATAGAGAACCCAGAAGTGGACCCTGAAATGTACGGTCATCTAATATTCGATAAAGGAGGAAAGACTATCCATTGGAAGAAAGACAGTCTCTTCAATAAATGGTGCTGGGAAAATTGGACATCCACATGCAGAAGAATGAAACTGGACCACTCTCTTTCACCATACACAAAGATAAAGTCAAAATGGATGAGAGATCTAAATGTGAGACAAAAGTCCATCAAAATCCTAGAGGAGAACACAGGCAACACCCTTTATGAACTTGGCCACAGTAACTTCTTGCAAGATACATCCACGAAGGCAAAAGAAACAAAAGCAAAAATGAACTATTGGGACTTCATCAAGATAAGAAGCTTTTGCACAGCAAAGGATACAGTCAACAAAACTAAAAGACAACCTACAGAATGGGAGAAGATATTTGCAAATGACATATCAGATAAAGGGCTAGTTTCCAAAATCTATAAAGAACTTATTAAACTCAACACCAAAGAAACAAACAATCCAATAATGAAATGGGCAAAAGACATGAAGAGAAATCTCACAGAGGAAGACATGGACATGGCCAACAAGCACATGAGAAAATGCTCTGCATCACTTGCCATCAGGGAAATACAAATCAAAACCACAATGAGATATCACCTCACACCAGTGAGAATGGGGAAAATTAACAAGGCAGGAAACAACAAATGTTGGAGAGGATGCGGAGAAAAGGGAACCCTCTTACACTGTTGGTGGGAATGTGAACTGGTGCAGCCACTCTGGAAAACTGTGTGGAGGTTCCTCAAAGAGTTAAAAATAGACCTGCCCTACGACCCAGCAATTGCACTGTTGGGGATTTACCCCAAAGTTTCAGATGCAATGAAACGTCGGGACACCTGCACCCCGATGTTTCTATCAGCAATGGCCACAATAGCCAAACTGTGGAAGGAACCTCGGTGTCCATCGAAAGATGAATGGATAAAGAAGATGTGGTTTATGTATACAATGGAATATTACTCAGCAATTAGAAACGACAAATACCCACCATTTGCTTCAACGTGGATGGAACTGGAGGGTATTATGCTGAGTGAAATAAGTCAATCGGAGAAGGACAAACAGTGTATGTTCTCATTCATTTGGGGAATATGAATAATAGTGAAAGGGAATATAAAGGAAGGGAAAAGAAATGTTGGGAAATATCAGGAAGGGAGACAGAACATAAAGACTCGTAACTCGGGGAAACGAATTAGGGGTGGTGGAAGGGGAGGAGGGCGGGTGTTGGAGGGGAATGGGTGACGGGCACTGAGGTGGACACTTGACGGGATGAGCACTGGGTGTTTTTCTGTATGTTGGTAAATTAAACACCAATAAAAGTTAATTAAAAAAAATATATACATATTTTGAAAACAGTTGTTTATAATTATGTAATAAAATACCACAACTTACATGATATTTTCATTACCAGCTAAATAGTTACACTCATAGTCATTATAATTAATTAAGAAATGTTTAAAAAGTCAGATAGTAAGTGTGTCCGGGAACTTAACATCATTGGAGGTACAAGAGATTCTGTATTTAGTAAAAAGAAACAGTAAATTTTAGCAGAAGTCTATTTAAAATATTACCTACGTATCAAATACCCAAGAATAGCACTAATTTGAAATGGTAAAAAGAACATAGTCCTCTTCTAAATATGTTTACATCAAAGAACTCTTCAAATAATACACTAATTTAATGTACATAGATAATAAACCAAATCCTACTCACACTCTGTAAGGCAAAATGGCACACAATGAAGCATTTGAATGAGAATCCAAGAAACATAGGTTATGTCATGATTGTAAAGGTTCTTCATACTCCTCTTTTTTTCCCAAGAAATCACTTAAAAAATTATGTTGGTAGTATCAGTAAGTCATAAACATTTTAAAGAATATTGCATAAAATTGAGACATGTCATTCTTTCCTCAATAAAGTATAATATACATTCAATTTGAAGCATTTAGTCATTTGTGTAGGAAATGAATTGACATACTGAGAAAAACGAGTTAATTTTATTATTTATTTATTTATTTATTTATTTATTTATTTTAAATAATAAATTTATTTTTTATTTGTGTTAAATTTGCCAACATACAGAATAACACCTGGTGCTCATCCCGTCAAGTGCCCCCCTCAGTGCCCGTCACACGTTCACCCCCACACCCCGGCCAACTCCCCTTCCACCACCCCTAGTTCGTTTCCCAGAGTTAGGAGTCTTTATGTTCTGCCTCCCTTCCTGATATTTCCCACACATTTCTTCTCCCTTCCCTTATATTCCCTTTCACTATTATTTATATTCCCCAAATGAATGAGAACATATAATGTTTGTCCTCTGATTGACTTATTTCACTCAGCATAATATCCTCCAGTTCCATCCACGTCGAAGCAAATGGTGGGTATTTGCCATTTCTAATGGCTGAGTAATATTCCACTGTATACATAAACCACAACTTC
Source organism: Vulpes lagopus (assembly GCF_018345385.1). Classification (NCBI taxonomy): domain Eukaryota; kingdom Metazoa; phylum Chordata; class Mammalia; order Carnivora; family Canidae; genus Vulpes; species Vulpes lagopus. The sequence goes on along the minus strand of NC_054848.1, from coordinate 68,645,535 downwards.
TTTATCCATTCATCTTTTGATGGACATCGAGACTCCTTCCACATTTTGGCTATTGTGGACATTGCTGCTAGAAACATCGGGGTGCAGGTGTCCCGGCATTTCATTGCGCCTGTATCTTTGGGGTAAATCCCCAACAGTGCAATTGCTGGGTCATAGGGCAGGTCTATTTTTAACTCTTTGAGGAACCTCCACACAGTTTTCCAGAGTGCCTGCACCAGTTCACATTTCCACCAACAGTGGAATAGGGTTCCCTTTTCTCCACATCCTCTCCAACATTTGTTGTTTCCTGCCTTGTTAATTCTCCCCATTTTCACTGGTGTGAGGTGGTATCTCACTGTGGTTTTGACTTGTATTTCCCTGATGGCAAGTGATGCGGAGCATTTTCTCATGTGCATGTTGGCCATGTATATGTCTTCCTCTGTGAAATTTCTCTTCATGTCTTTTGCCCACTTCATGATTGGATTGTTTCTTTGGTGTTGAGTTTAAAAAGTTCTTTATAGATCTTGGATACTAGTCCTATATCTGATATGTCATTTGCAAATATCTTCTCCCATTCTGTAGTTTGTCTTTTGGTTTTGTTGACTGTATCCTTTGCTGTGCAAAAGCTTCTTATCTTGATGAAATCCCAATAGTTCATTTTTGCTTTTGTTTCTTTTGCCATCATGGATGTTCCTTGCAAGAAGTTACTGTGGCCGAGTTCAAAACGGGTATTGCCTGTGTTCTCCTCTAGGATTTTGATGGAAACTTACTCACATTTAGATCTTTCATTCATTTTGAGTTTATCTTTGTGTAGAGTGAAAGAGAGTAGTCCAGTTTCATTCTTCTGCATGTGGATGTCCAATTTCCCCAGCACCATTTATTGAAGAGACTGTCTTTCTTCCAATGGATAGTGTTTCCTCCTTTATCGAATATTAGTTGACCATAAAGTTGAGGGTCCACTTCTGGGTTCTCTATTCTGTTCCATTGATCTGTGTGACTGTTTTTTTTCTTAAATTTATTTATGATAATCACACACACACACACAGAGAGAGAGAGGCAGAGATACAGGCATAGGGAGAAGCAGGCTCCAGGCACCGGGAGCACAAAGTGGGATTTGATCCCGGGTCTCCAGGATCGCGCCCTGGGCCAAAGTCAGGCACCAAACAGCGGCACCACCCAGGGATACCTATGTGTCTGTTTTTTGTGCCAGTACCACACTGTCTTGATGACCACAGCTTTGCACTACAACCTGAAATCTGGCATTGTGATGCCCCCAGCTATGGTTTTCTTTTATAAAATTCCCCTGGCTATTCGGGGTCTTTTCTCATTCCACACAAATCTTAAAATAATTTGTTCTAACGCTCTGAAGAAAGTCCATGGTATTTTGATAGGGATTGCATTAAACGTGTAAATTGCCCTGGGTAACATTGACATTTTCACAATATTAATTCTGCCAATCCATGAACATGGAATGTTTTTCCATCTCTTTGTGTCTTCCTCAATTTCTTTCAGAAGTGTTCTATAGTTTTTAGGGTATAGATCCTTTACCGCCTTGGTTAGGTTTATTCCTAGGTATCTTATGCTTTTGCGTGCAATTGTAAGTGGAATTGACTTCTTAATTTCTCTTTCTTCAGTCTCATTGTTAGTGTATAGAAATGCCACTGATTTCTGGGCATTGATTGTGTATCCTGCCACGCTACCAAATTGCTGTATGAGTTCTAGAAATCTTGGGGTGGAGGATTCTGGGTTTTCTTTTCTTTTTTTTTTTAATATTTATTTATTTATTTATTTATTTATTTATTTATTTATTTATGTTTTTATTTATGATAGAGAGAGAGAGAGAAGAGAGAGAGAGGAGAGGAAGAGACATAGGCAGAGGGAGAAGCAGGCTCCACACCTGGAGCCCGACGTGGGACTCCATCCCGGGACTCCAGGATTGCGCCCTGGGCCAAAGGCAGGTGCAAAACCGCTGAGGCTCCCAGGGATCCGGCTTTTGTGTTTTCTACGTATAGTATCATGTCATTGGTGAAGAGGGAGAGTTTGACTCTTTCTTTGCCAATTTGAATGCCTTTAATATCTTTTCGTTGTCTGATTGCTGAGGCTAGGACTTCCAATACTATGTTGAATAGCAGTGGTCAGAGTGGACATCCCTGTCTTCTTCCTGATCTTAGGGAAAGGCTCCCAGTGACTCGCCATTAAGAATTCTATTTGCTGTGGGCTTTTTGTATATGGCTTTTAAGATGGTGAGGAATGTTCCCTCTATCCCTAGACTCTGAAGTGTTTTGATCAGGAATGGATGTTGTATTTTGTTAAATGCTTTCTCTCCATCTATTGAGAGGATCATATGGTTCTTGTTTTTTCTCTTCCTGATATGACCAATCACATTGATTGCTTTACAGGTGTTGAACCAGCCTTGCATCCTGGGGATAAATCCCACTTGGTCATGGTGAATCATCTTCTTAATGAATTGTTGGATCCTATTGGCTAGTATCTTTTGAGAATATTTGTGTCCATGTTTATCAGGGATATTGGTCTATAATTCTCCTTTTTGGTGGGGTCTTTGTCTGGTTTTGGAATTAATGTGATGTTGGCCTCATAGAAGGAGTTTGGAAGTATTCCATCTCTTTCTATCTTTCTGAACAGCTTTAGTAGAATATGTATGGTTTCTTCTTTAAACGTTTGATAGAATTCCCTAGGGAAGCAATCTGACCCTGGACTTTTGTGTCTTGGGAGGTTTTTGATGACTGCTTCAATTTCCTCCCTGGTTATTGGTCTGTTCAGGTTTTCTATTTCATCCTGTTCCAGTTTGGGAGTTTGTGTTTTTCCAGAATTGTGTCCATTTATTCTAGATTGCCTACTTTATTGTTGTTTAGCTGCTCATAATATGTTTTTAAAATCATTTGTATTTCCTTGGAGTTGGTAGTGTTTTCTCCTTTCTCATTCATGATTTTATTAATTTCAGTCTTCTCTCTCTTCTTTTTAATAAGGCTGGCTAATGATTTATCTATCTTATTAATTCTTTCAAAGAACCAACTCCTGGTTTTGTTGTCTGTTCCACAGTTCTTCTCGTCTCCATTTCATTGAGTTCTGCTTGAATATTTATTAACTCTCTTCTTCTGCTGGGTGTAGGATCTATTTGCTATTTTTTCTCCAGCTCCTTTAGGTGCAAGGTTGGCTTTTGTATTTGAGTTCTTTCCACTTTTTGAAAGGATGCTTGTATTGCGATGTATTTCCCCCTTCGGACTGCTTTTGCTGCATCCCAAAGATTCTGAACGGTTGTATCTTCGTTCTCATTAGTTTCCATGAATCTTTTTAATTCTTCCTTAATTTCCTGGTTGACCCTTTCATCCTTTAGCAGGATGGTCCTTAACCTCCACGTGTTTGAGGTCCTTCCAAACTTCTTGTTGTGATTTAATTCTAATTTCAAGGGATTATGGTCTGAGAATATGCAGGGGACAATCCCAATCTTTTGGTATCGGTTCAGAACCAATTTGTGACCCAGTATGTGGTCTATTCTGGAGAAAGTTCCATGTGCACTTGAGAAGAATGTGTATTCAGTTGAGTTTGGATGTAAAGTTCTGAAGATATCTGTGAAATCTATCGGTCCAGTGTATCATTTAAAGCTGTATTTTCGTTGTAGATATTGTGTTTAGAAGACCTATATAGTGTAGATAGTGCTCGAGTGAAGTCACCAAGTAGAAGTGTATTATTATCTATGTATGTCTTAATTTTGGTTATTAATTGATTGATATATTTGGCAGCTCCCACATTCGGGGCATATATATTGATTCTTGTTAAGTCCTCTTTTTAGATAGATCCTTTAAGTATGAGATAGTGTCCCTCTTCATCTCTTACTACAGTCTTCGAGGTAAATTTTAGTTTTTCTGATATAAGGATGGCTACCTCTGCTTTCTTTTCAGGACCATTTGCATGGTAAATGGTTTTCCAACCTTTTATTTTCAGGTTGTAGGTGTCCTTCTGTCTATAATGAGTCTCTTGTAGACAGCAAATAGATGGGTCCTGCTTTTTTATCCCGTCTGAAACCCTGCACCTTTTGATGGGGTCATGAAGCCCATTCATGTTCAGAGTTACTATTGAAAGATATGAGTTTAGTGTCATCATGATATCTATTCAGTCTTTGTTTTTGTGGATTGTTCCAGTGGACTTCTTCTTAAAGGGGAATTTTAAGAGTCCCCCTTAAAATTTCTTGCAGAGCTGGTTTGGAGGTCACATATTCTTTCAGTTCCTGCCTGTCTTGGAAGCTCTTTATCTCTCCTTCCATTCTGAATAAGAGCCTTGCTGGATAAAGTATTCTTGGTTGCATGTTCTTCTCATTTAGGACCCTGAATATATCCTGCCAGCCCTTTCTGGCCTGCCAGGTCTCTGGGTAGAGGTCTGCTGTTACCCATACTCTTCCCCATAAAAGTCAGGGATTTCTTGTCTCTTGCTGCTTTAAGGATTTTCTCTTTATCTTTGGAATTTGCAAGCTTAACTATTAAATGTTGAGTTGTTCAATGGTATTTATTGATTTTAGGAAGGGATCTCTCTATTTCCTGGATATGAATGGCTGTTTCCCTTCCCAGATTCGGAAAGTTATCACATATGATTTGTTCAAATACATATAGTGGACCTCTGTCCCTTTGGTGCCCTCAGGAACCCCAATTAAACGTAGGATTTTCTTACTGAGGCTGTCGTGTATTTCCCTTAATCTATCCTCATGATCTCTTAATTGTTTGTCTCTTTTTTCCTCAGTTTCCCTCTTTGCCATCAACTTGTCTTCTATGTCACTCACTCGTTCTTCCACCTTGTTAACCCTCCTCGTTAGGACTTCTAGTTTGGAATGCATATCATTCAACTGATTTTTAATTTCTTCCTGATTAGCTCTAAATTCTGTAGTCATGAAGTCTCTTGAGTCATTTGTGCTTTTTTCTAGAGCCACCAGTAGCTGTATAATAGTGCTTCTGAATTGGCTTTCTGACATTGAATTTAATCCAGATTTTGTAACTCTGTGGGAGAGAGGACTGTTTTTGATTCTTTCTTTTGAGGTGAGTTTTTCCTTCTAGTCATTTTGCTCAGTGCAGAATGGCCAAAAACAAGTTGTATTGGGAAAACGAGAAAAAGAGAGGAGAGAAAGAAGGAAAGAAAAGAGAAAAAGAAAAAAGGATGAAACAAAGAAAAAAGAAGAAAAAGAGAAAGAAAGACAAAGAAAGGGTAAAAAAAGGTTGGGTGAAGCAAACAGAAACAAAAAGCAAGGAAAAAAATAAAACACCAGGGAGTATCTTCTGATTCTGTATACTTTACATCTCTTGACTTCTCCTGGAACTTGTCCGTCTAGTTGGTCTTCTGGGGGAGGGGTCTGTTGTGCTGATTTTCAGGTGTTAGCACTTGGGGGAGCTGCTCTGCCCCCTGACTGGTGCAGGACTCAGTGGGGGTTGTTTACCCCGTGAGGCCCCAGGAGGAACAACCACAGTGGTGGCGGCCAGCTCTGGAGCCCTGGATTCAGGTCTCACAGTAACTACGCAGCTCTCCATCAGCAGGGGCCTGGATGCTCTGGGGGTGTGGCCGCTGATCTGCTCAGCTCGGGCCAGGAGCGTCCTTGCTGTCCTGAGTCCTCCCGGCTTGTGCCTGTCCCTTGGGGAGGCCTGATCCTGGGCTGTGTCCCCTGCGCACAGGGCTCCCGGGCCTGGCTGTTGGATTTGCGCTCCAGGTGGCACAGCCACCTCTCTGCGGAGCCGCCGCCCGAGCCCCTCCAGCTGCTCCTGGGTTAATGCCTGCGTGCACTGCAGTCCTTTAAGGAGCTCGGTGCACTCTCCTTGGTGGGCAAGTGTCTGTTAGTGTCCCAGGGAGCCTGAGGGCATCCCTACCCTCCTGGAGTCCTGATCTAACTCCTTGCGAGTGCATTTCCCCAGGGGAAGATTGGTGAAGCTCTTGCTTCTCCAGGCGGGGCTCTCCTGTCCTGGGGACACTCGCCCCAGCCTTAACCCGGCTCCTCGCGGGGCCCCTCCCCCTTGGATGCCTTTTGCTTCTTTAATTCTTTTTTCCTCGTCTTCCTACCTTGATAGCAGCGTGAACTTTTCTCACTGTAGTATTCCAGCTGTTCTCTCTTTAAATCTCAGGCCGAATTCATAGATTTTCAGGATGATTTGAAGGTTATCTAGGTAATTTGTTGTGGACAGGTGATTTGGGGACCCTACTTTGCCGCCATCTTGCCCCTCGTCCACGAGTTAATTTTTTTTTAATTTTTATTTATTTATGATAGTCACACACACACACACACAGAGAGGCAGAGAAACGGGCAGAGGGAGAAGCAGGCTCCATGCACGAGAGCCCGACATGGGATTCAATCCCGGGTTTCCTGGATTGCGCCCTGGGCCAAAGGCAGGCGCTAAACCGCTGCGCCTCCGAGAGATTTCCTCCACGAGTTTTTTTTTTTTAAACAACTTTATTTTTTTTTATTTATTTATGATAGGCACACAGTGAGAGAGAGAGGCAGAGACACAGGCAGAGGGAGAAGCAGGCTCCATGCACCGGGAGCCCGACGTGGGATTCGATCCCGGGTCTCCAGGATCGCGCCCTGGGCCAAAGGCAGGTGCTAAACGGCTGCGCCACCCAGGGATCCCCCACGAGTTAATTTTAAGGATCAAATTATTCAAAGCAACAAATTTGGTAATTTAAAGCTAGAGAAATAAAATAGATGTGTCACTATTTAGATATGACTTTATAGCCTTATATAACTTCTTGCAAGATACATCCACTAAGGCAAAAGAAACAAAACCAAAAATGAACTATAGGGGCTTCATCAAGATAAGACGCTTTTGCACAGCAAAGGATACAGTCAACAATACTAAAAGACAACTTAGAGAATAGGAGAAGATCTTTGCCAATGACATATCAGATAGGGGCCTAGTATCCAAGATCTATAAAGAACTTTTTAAACTCAACACCAAAGAAACAAACAATCCAATCATGAAATGGGCAAAAGACATGAAGAGAAATCTCACAGAGTAAGACCTAGACATGGCCAACATGCACATGAGAAAATGCTCTGCATCACTTGCCATCAGGGAAATACAAATCAAAACCACAATGAGATACCACCTCACACCAGGGAGAATGGGGAAAATTAACAAGGCAGGAAACCACAAATGTTGGAGAGGATGTGGAGAAAAGGGAACCCTCTTACACTGTTGGTGGGAATGTGAACTGGTGCAGGCACTCTGGAAAACCATGTGGAGGTTCTTCAAAGAGTTAAAAATAGATGTGCCCTACGACCCAGCAATTGCACTGTTGGGGACTTACCCCAAAGATACAGGTGCAATGAAACGCCGGGACACCTGCACCCCGATGTTTCTAGCAGCAATGTCCACAATAGCCAAAATGTGGAAGGAGTCCCAATGTCCATTGAAAGATGAATGGATAAAGAAGATGTGGTTTATGTATACAGTGTAATATTCCTCAGACATTAGAAACGACAAATACCCACCATTTGCTTCAACATGGATGGAACTGGAGGGTATTATGCTGAGTGAAGTAAGTCAATCAGAGAAGGGCAAACATTATATGTTCTCATTCATTTGGGGAATATAAATAATAGTGAAAGGGAATATAAGGGAAGGGAGAAGAAATGTGTGGGAAATATCAGAAAGGGAGACAGAACATAAAGACTCCTAACTCTGGGAAACGAGCTAGGGGTGGTGGACAGGGAGGATGGCGGGGTGTGGGGGTGAATGTGTGATGGGCACTGAGGGGGGCACTTGACGGGATGAGCACTGGGTGTTATTCTGTATGTTGGTAAATTGAACACCAATAAAAAATAAATTTAGTATAAAAAAAAGAAATGAAAAAAATAAAGAAGAATTCAGACTGCTCCTTATAAAAATATAAATAAATAAATCCTTGTTTCTCCTCTCATATGATTCAAGCTATATCAGGGAGTATGGGGAACTTTACATTCTCCTTTTATTTTTATTTTTTTAAAGATTTATTTATTTATTTATTCATGATAGACACAGAGATTGAGAAAGAGGTAGAGACATAGGAGGAGGGAGTAGCGGGCTCCATGCAGAGAGCCTGACGTGGGACTCGATCCCGGGACTTCAGGATCGCACCCTGGGCCAAAGGCAGGCACCAAACCGCTGAGCCACCCAGGGATCCCCTACATTCTCCTTTTAATAGATAAAGATAGAAAGAACTTCATTTTCAGTATTTTTAGGACAAGGAAATATGATTACAATAAAAATATTTTTTTTAATAATCATAGCAGAACAACATGATTGCCATCAACATAAAAACCAATAAGAACATTTTATATCATCCAACTTTTAAGCATACTGGCATGTAATTATAATTACTTTCCCAACAATGCTATATTAGTGAATCTTTTCAGAGAAAAAATAACTAAAGTGTTTTTTTGTGGTTGTTCTTTGTTTTTTGTCTTAAAAAAAAATCTCTTACCCTGGATACCTTTCAGAAGGTAGCTCGGTTACTTCAGCTTCATTTTCAAAATCCCAGAGATGATGTTTAAATTCTTCAGCAATCTGAGATGGCAAGTAATTCTATGCTGAATGATTGATATATTAACTCTAAGTTTGTACAAGACGGCATTGCATTATATTGCAATTGTTGGCATTTAGAGTAAGTAAATGGATAAAAAGCATGATGAAACTCTTTTATTACACTGCACTGTTTCTTCCACAAATTATAAATTTTCATGGCAAAATTATAGCTAAAATAAACATAAGGTTTATTGCAACATCATTTTTAATGTGTTTCTTTGTTTTTGTTTTGTTTTGTTGCTTGCCTTTATAATTGGAAATTCAGGTTACAAAAGCAACGATCTAGGAGGCGGGGCAAGATGGAGGAAGAGTAGGTCCTCAAGTCACATGTTCCCACCAATTTACCTAGATAACTTTCGAATCATCCCGAAAACCTATGAATTTGGTCTGAGATTTAAAGAGCGAACAGCTGGAATGCTAAAGCAAGAAGAGTTTGTGCTTCTATCAAGGTAGGAAGACAGAGAAAAATAAAGAAATAAAAACACAACCAAGGGGGAGGGGCCTCGTGAGGAGCTGGATGAAGACCCCCATGGAGAGTGCCCCGTAGACAGGAAAGCCCAGTCCCAGAGAAGCAGAAACTTTACCTATCTTCCCCACGGAAAGGCGCTCACAAGGAACTCAGGCAGGAACCCAAGAGGGGCAGGGATGTCCTCAGGCTCCCAGGGACATTAACAGACGACCTGTGCCCTGGGGTAGAGTGTGCCACACACCTGGGTAGAGGTCCCTAAAGGGCTGTAGGGTGCCCCCTTTGGGGCCTCTGGAGCAGCTCAGGTGGTGGCTCAGACAGCGGCTCCGGGTGGAGGGAGCTAGTGGCACCCAGAGCGTGATTCCAGTGGTGCAGGCCCCAGAGCCCAGGGCACTGGGGGACACAGGCCAAGATCTGGTGCTGCCCCCGGGACAGGGGGAGGCCAGTAGGACACAGGGAAGCAAGGAGGCTCCCACCGCCTGACTGAGCTCTTCAGATCAGCACCCCTCCCCCCCGCCCCCAGCATCCAGACCCCTGCAGACTGGGAGCTGCAGTAGTTACTGCAGGGGCTGACTCAAGAGCTGGAGAGCTGGCTTCCACGACTGCTGTTGTTCATTCTGGTGTCACCTCGTACCTGGGACTGAGCAGGGGCCTCACAGGATAAACAACTCCCACTGAGCCGTGCAACTGGAAGGGGGCTGGGCAGCACCCCCAGGTGCACACACCTGAGAATCAACACAGCAGGCCCCTCCCCAAAAGACCAGCTTGAAGGACAGGGGAAAAGCAAGTTATTGACCAAGCAGCACTGGAAAGTTCCAGGGGAAGTCAAGGGATTTACAGTATATAGAATCAGAGGATACTCCCCCACCTTTTTTTTTTGTTTTCTGTTTGTTACCTGGCCCCCCATTTTTTCTCTTTTTCTCGTTTTTCCAGTACAACTTGTTTTTGGCCACTCTGCACTGAGGAAAATGACTAGAAGGAAAAACTCACCACAAAAGAAAGAATCAGAAACAGTACTCTTTCCCACAGAGTTACAAAATTTGGATTACAATTCAAAGTCAGAAAGCCAATTCAGAAGCACAATTATGAAGAAAAATAAAAATAAAGAAAAAGCTAAAAAAATTGTGGCTCTAGAAAAAAGCATAAAGGATTCAAGAAACATCATTACTGCAGAACTTAGATCTAATCAGGACAAACTTAAAAATCAATTAAATGAGATGCAATCCAAACTGGAGGTCCTAACAATGAGGATTCACAAGGTAGAAGAACAAGTGAATAACATAGAAGACAAGTTGATGGCAAGGAAGGAAGCTGAGGAAAAAACAGAGAAACAATGAAAAGACCATGAGGATAGGTTAAGGGAAATAGATGACAGCCTCATAAGGAAAAAAATCTGTGTTTTATTGTGATTCCCGAGGGCAGTGAAAGAGACAGAAGGCCAGAAAGTGTATTTGAACAAATCATAGCTGAGAACTTCCCTAACTTGGGAAGGGAAACAGGCATTCAGATACAGGAGATAGAGAGATACCCCCTGAAATTAATAAAAACCACTCAAACCTCGACATTCAATACTGAAACTTGCAAATTCCAAAGATAAAGAGAAGATCCCTCAGGCAACAAGAGACAAGAGATCCCTAAAATTTATGGGGAGAAGTATAGGGTAACAGCAGACCTCTCCACAGAGACCTGTCAGGCCAGAAAGGTCTGGCTGGTTATAGTCAGGGTCCTAAATGAGAAGAACCCGCAGCCAAGAATACTTTATCCAGCAAGGCTCTCATTCAGAAGAGGAGGAAAGATAAAGAGCTTCCAGAGAGGCAGGAATTGATAGAATATGTGATCACATGGAACTTTCTCCAGAATAGACGACATACTGGGTCACAAATCAGGCCTAAACTGATACCAAAATATTGGGATAGTCCCCTGCATATTTTCAGACTATAATGCTTTGAAACTAGAACTAAATCAGAAGAAGTTTGGAAGGATTTCAAACACGTGGAGATAAAGGACCATCCTGATAAAAGATGAAGGGGTCAATCAGGAAATTAGAGAAGTATTAAAAAGATTCATGGAAACTAATGAAAATGAAGATACAATCGTTCAAAATCTTTGGGATACAGCAAAAGCAATCCTGAGGGGGAAATACATTGGAATACAAGCATCCATCCAAACACGGGAAAGAACTCAAATACAAAGGCTAACCTTGCACGTAAAGGAGCTGGAGAAGGAACAGCAAACAGATCCTACACCCAGCAGAAGAAGGGAATTAATAAAGATTCAAACAAAAGTCAATGAAGTAGGGACCAGAACTACTATGGAACAGATCAACAAAACCAGGAGTTGGTTCTTTGAAAGAATTAATAAGATAGATAAACCATTAGCCAGCCTTACTAAAAAGAAGAGAGAGAAGACTCAAATTAATAAAATCATGAATGAGAAAGGAGAGATCACTACCAACACCAAGGAAATACAAATTATTTTAAAAACATATTATGAGCAGCTAAACACCAATAAAGTAGGCAATCTAGAAGAAATGGACGCAATTCTGGAAAAACACAAACTACCCAAACTGGAACAGGAAGAAACAGAAAACCTGAACAGGCCAATAACCAGGGAGGAAATTGAATCAGTCATCAAAAACCTCCCAAGACATAAAGTCCAGGGCCAGATGGCTTCCCAGGGGAATTCTATCAAACGTTTTTTTCTTTTTTAAGATTTTATTTATTTATGCATGAGACACACACACACACACACACACACACACACACACAGAGAGAGAGAGAGAGAGAGAGAGAGAGAGAGGCAGAGACACAGGCAGAAGGAGAAGCAGGCTCCATGCAGGGAGCCCGATGTGGGACTCGACCCTAGGACTCTAGGATCACGCCCTGGGCAGAAGGCAGGCGCCAAATTGCTGAGCCCCCCAGGGATCCCCCTATATCAAACGTTTAAAGAAGAAAACATATTTATTCTACTAAAGCTGTTCGGAAAGATAGAAAGACATGGAGTCCTTCCAAACTCGATCTATGAGGTCATCATCACCTTAATTACAAAAGCAGACAAAGACCCACCAAAAGGGACAAATATAGACCAATATCCCTGATGAACATTGGTGCAAAAATTCTCAAAGACACTAGCCGATAGGGCCGAACAATACATTAATAATATTATTCAACATGACCAAGTAGGATTTATCCCGGGGATGCAAGGCTGGTTCAGCACTCCTAAAACAATCAATGTGATTCATCATATCAGGAAGAGAAAAAACAAGAACCATAGGATCCTGTCAATAGATGCAGAGAAAGCATTTGGCAAAATGCAGCATCTATTCCTGATCAAAACTCTTCGGAGTATAGGGATAGAGGGAATATCCCTCAGCATCTTAAAAGCCATCTACGAAAAGCCCGCAGCAAATATCATTCTCAATGGGGAAACACTGGGATCTTTTCCCTTAAAATCAGGAACAAGACAGGAATGTCCACTCTCACTACTGCTATTCAACATAGCACTAGAAAGTGGTAGCCTCAGCAATAAGACAATAAAAAGAAATAAAAGGCATTCAAATTGGCAAAGAAGAAGTCAAACTCTTTCTCTTGGCAGATGACATGATATTGCACATAGAAAACTCAAAAGACTCCACCCCAAGATTGGTAGAACTCATACAGCAATTCGGCAGTGTGGCAGGATACAAAATCAATGCCCAGGAATCAGTGGTATTTCTCTACACTAAATGTGAGACTGAAGAAAGAGAAATTAAGGGTCAATCCCATTGACAGTTGCACCCATGAGTATAAAATACCTAGGAATAAACCTAACCAAAGAGGGAAAGGATCTATACCCTAAAAACCATAGAACACTTCTGAAAGAAATTGAGGAAGACACAAAGAGATGGAAAAATATTCCATGCTCATGGATTGGAAGAATTAATATTGTGAAAATGTCAACGTTTCTCAGGGCAATGTACACTTTTAATGCAATCCTTATCAAAATACCATGGACTTTCTTCAGAGAATTGGAACAAATCATCTTAAGATTTGTGTGGAATCAGAAAAGAGCCCAAATAGCAAGGGGAATTTTAAAAAAGAAAACCATAGCTGGGGGCATCACAATGCCAGATTTCAGGTTGTACTACAAAGCTGTGGTCATCAAGACAGTGTGGTACTGGCACAAAAACAGACACATAGATCAATGGAACAGAATAGAGAACCCAGAAGTGGACCCTGAAATGTATGGTCATCTAATATTGATAAAGGAGGAAAGACTATCCATTGGAAGAAAGACAGTCTCTTCAATAAATGGTGCTGGGAAAATTGGACATCCACATGCAGAAGAATGAAACTGGACCACTCTCTTTCACCATACACAAAGATAAACTCAAAATGGATGAGAGATCTAAATGTGAGACAAGAGTCCATCAAAATCATAGAAGAGAACACAGGCAACACCCTTTTTGAACTCGGCCACAGTAACTTCTTGCAAGATACATCCACAAAGGCAAAAGAAACAAAAGCAAAAATGAACTATTGGGACTTCATCAAGATAAGAAGCTTTTGCACAGCAAAGGATACAGTCAACAAAACTGAAAGACAACCTACAGAATGGAGAAGATATTTGCAAATGACATATCAGATAAAGGTCTAGTTTCCAAGATCTATAAAGAACTTATTAATCTCAACACCAAAGAAACAAACAATCCAATCATGAAATGGGCAAAAGACATGAAGAGAAATCTCACAGAGGAAGACATGGACCTGGCCAACATGCACATGAGAAAATGCTCTGCATCACTTGCCATCAGGGAAATACAAATCAAAACCACAATGAGATACCACCTCACACCAGTGAGAATGGGGAAAATTAACAAGGCAGGAAACCACACATGTTGGAGAGGATGCGGAGAAAAGGGAACCCTCTTACACTGTTGGTGGGAATGTGAACTGGTGCAGCCACCCTGGAAAACTGTGTGGAGGTTCCTCAAAGAGTTCAAAATAGACCTGCCCTACGACCCAGGAATTGCACTGTTGGGGATTTACCCCAAAGATTCAGATGCAATGAAATGTCGGGACACCTGCACCCCAATGTTTCTAGCAGCAATGGCCACAATAGCCAAACTGTGGAAGGAGCCTGGGTGTCCTTCGAAAGATGAATGGATAAAGAAGATGTGGTTTATGTATATAATGGAATATTACTCAGCCATTAGAAACGACAAATACCCACCATTTGCTTCAAGGTGGATGGAACTAGAGGGTATTATGCTGAGTGAAATAAGTCAATCGGAGAAGGACAAACAGTATATGTTCTCATTCATTTGGGGAATATAAATAATAGTGAAAGGGAATATAAAGGAAGGGAAAAGAAATGTTGGGAAATATCAGGAAGGGAGACAGAACATAAAGACTCCTATCCCTGGGAAACGAACTAGGGGTGGTGGAAGGGGAGGAGGGCGGGTGTTGTAGGGGAATGGGTGACGGGCACTGAGGTGGACACTTGACGGGATGAGCACTGGGTGTTTTTCTGTATGTTGGTAAATTGAACACCAATAAAAATTAATTTTAAAAAAAAAGGAAATAAAATCAAAATTTCTACATGCCTCTAGACAAAACTTATCAAATTTTGAATACAAATAAAATAATGTAACAATCTTTGATGAGAAGGTTCATAAGCCGTCTATAACTTTAGTTTGCTCAAACTGATTATATAAAATATAACGAAAAATGAGATTATCCAAGAAGAAAGTGTAGGTTTTAAATTAGACCTGCAAAGTCTATGTGTTTACATTTTTCTGGCTGTAACTGATTTATTAATAACAGATGATTTTATAGCTTTAATATTTCTCGTACAGTTAATATGTCTACAAGGAAAAAAAAAACCCTTAATATTTAGTTTAACTGATTTTTTTTTCCTCAAGGCACAGTGTTCTACAGCTCTAACACATTTGTTGTGGGTAAATGTGCATTTTAATTTTATATATTTTATCTTTGTTTAAATAATTGACTCTGGATATTTTAGATTAAAATAAAGTCTTTTCCAGAAAAATATCTAAGGAAATGCTTTTGACGATTGTCCCATTTTAGTCATTTATCAGCTTCCAGTTTTACCTGTTTGTCTTCAGTACCTTCTGAATAGAGGAGATTCTATGTTGACTTTTTCACCACATAGCTAACATTTCAAAATTTATCTGTATAATAGTTCCAAAATACTAATGTTATAAAACTAAAAGAAGCAAACAAACAAAAAAAACCTTACACATCGGAATTTTCTCTGTAAACCAAGTTAAAGACATTCAAATTATTTCTTAAAAAGATTTAAGAATTCATGCAGTGCAGAAGGGATGTATGGTTCTGGTAAAAAAGAAGAGAAATTGCAGACCAATAACTATGGAAGACAAAATGCTGTCTGTTCATAAAGAAAACTCTTTAAATTAAATAAAAAGATATAACCTTAAGTAAAGTAAATTTTCATTCAGAAAACAATCAGAGCAAAATATAACTGATGTCACTGACTTTTACATTATTTCCTTGCATTTAACCAAAAATTGTTGATTTATATTTTGAAAAACAGCAGAACATTTGAGGATGTGAAGCTAAGCAGAAGTTGGCAACTCCATTCTACTACTCTATAAAAAGCCTAATGTGTTAGACATTTTTAGCAGGAGAGAAAACATCTTTAAAATAAAAGGGAAGGGATCCCTGGGTGGCGCAGCGGTTTAGCACCTGCCTTTGGCCCAGGGCGCGATCCTGGAGTCCCAGGATCAAGTCCCACATCAGGCTCCCTGGATGGAGCCTGCTTCTTCCTCTGCCTGTATCTCTGCCTCTTTCTCTCTCTCGCTCTCATTTTCACTCTTCTCTGTTTGTCTCAAATAAAGAAATAAAATTTTAAAATAACAACAACAAAAACAATTCAAGTCAATCAGTACAAACAGATATACCATGAATATTTTCAGATCACAATGCTATCAAACTTGAAGTGGATTACAAGAAAAAATTTGGAAAGACCACAAATACATGGAGGTTAAAGATCATCCTACTAAACAATGAATGGGTTAACCAGAAATTAAAGAAGTATTTAAAAATAAATGCAAGTAAATGAAAATGAAAACATGAGAGCCCAAACCTTTGGGAAGCAGCAAAGGCAGTCATAAAAGGGAGGTATATAACAATACAGGCCTTCCCTAAGAAGCAAGAAAAATCACAAATACACAGCCTAACCTTATACCTAACGGAGCTACAAAAGGAAGAGCAAATAAAGCCTAAAGCCAGTAAAAGAAGGGAAATAATTAAGATCAGAGAAGAAATAAATGATACATAAACTTGAAAACAACAACAATGGAATAGATCAATGAAACTAGCAGCTTGTTCTTTGAAAGAATTAACAAAATAGATAAACCCCTAGCCAGACTTATTAAAAAAATAAAAGAGAAAGGACCAAAATAACTAAAATCAGAAATGAAAGAGGAGACATAAAACCAATAACATAGAAATACAAACAATTATAAAAGAATATTATGAGCATTTATATGTCAACAAATTGGGCAATCTGGAAGAAATTGATAAATTTCTAGAAACATACAAACTACCAAAACTGAAATAGGAAGAAATAGAAAAGTTTTTGCAGACCATACCAAGAAAGATATTGAACTAATAATAAAAAATCTCCCAACATGAGGCCAGGGCTAGATGGTTTCCCAGGGGAATTCTACCATACATTTAAATAAGAGTTAATACCTATTCTAAAATTGTTCCAAAAATTGATATGGAATGGAAAACTTTCAAACTCATTCTATGAGGCCAGCATTACCTTGATTCCAAAACCATATAAGGACCCCACTAAAAAGGAGAACTATAGAGTAATATCCCTGAAGAACATGGATGCAAAACTGCTCAACAAGATATTAACTAATCAGATCCAACAGTAAATTAAAAGGATTATTCACCATGATTAACTGGGATTTATTTCTTAGCTTCAGGGGTGGTTCAATATACATAAACAATCATCTTGATACATCACATTAATAAAAGAAAGGATAAGAATCATATAATCCTCTCAATAGATCCCCAAAAAAACATTTGATAAAATGTAGCATCCTTCCTTCATAAAAACCTTCAAGAACGTAGGGCTGGAAGGACCATACCTCAACATCATAAAGGCCATATTTGAATGATTCAATAATATCATCCTCCATGGGGAAAAAAACTGAACTCTTTTCCCCTGAGGTCAGGAACATGACAGGGACATCCCTCTCACCACTATTAATTTCAATATAGTATTGGAAATCCTAGCCTCAGCAATCAGACAACAAAAGAAAATAAAAGGCATCCCAATTGGCAAGGAAGAAGTTAAACTTTCACTTGTCGCAGAAAACATTATACTCTATGTAGAAAACTTGAACAACTCCACCAGTATACTGCCAGAGCTGATTCATGAATTCAGCAAAGTTGCAGGATATAGTATTAAAGTATGGAAATTTACATTTCTATATGCCAAAAATGAAGCAGCAGAAAGAGAAATCAATGAATCCATCCCATCTTCAATTGCCACTTAAATTGTGAGATACCTAGGAATAAATCTAACCAAAGTGGTAGAAGATCTGTACTCTAAAAACTATAGAATACTTATGAAAGAAATTGAAGAAAAAACAAAGAAATGGGAAAACATTCCATGGTCATGGATTGGAATATCAAATATTGTTAAAATGTCTATATTACCCAAATCAATCTACTCATTCAATGCAATCCTGATCATAATAACACCAGCATTTTTTGGAAAGCTGAACAAACAATTCTAAAATTTGAATCAACCCAGAGAAGACTCTGAATATCCAAAGGAGTATTGAAAAAGAAAAGCAAAGTGGGAGGCATCACAGTTCCAGACTTTAAGCTGTAATACAAAGCTATAATCATCAGAAAGTATAGTACTGGCACAAAAACAGACACATGGATCAATGGAACAGAATAGAGAACCCAGAAATAGACCCACAATCATACAATCAACTGATCTTTGACAGAGCAAGAAAGAATATCCAATGGAAAAAAGACTATCTCTTCAACATATGGTGTTAGTAAATCCGGGCATCCACATGTATAAAAATGAACCTGGACCACTTTCTTATACCACACACAAAAATAAATTCAAAATGAATGAAAAGACCTAAATGTAAGAGAGGAAATCATCAAAATCCTAGAGGATCAAACAGGCAATAGCCTCTTTGACTTTGGCTGCAGCAACTTCATACTAGACAGGTCTCTGGAGTCAAAAGCAAAAATGAAATATTGGGACCTCGTGAAGATAAAAGGCTTCTGAAGTGTGAAAGAAACAATCAACAAAAACTAAAAGGCAACTGATGGAATGGGAGAAGATATTTGCAAACGACATATCAGAAAAGGGATAGTATCCAGAATCTATAAAGAACTCTTCAAAATCAACACCCCCAAATAAATAATCCAGTTAAGAAATGGGCAGAAGATATGAATACACACTTATCCAAAGATGACATAATATTACTAACAGACACATTAAAGGAAATACTCAGCATCACTCAACATCAGGGAAATACAAATCAAAACCACAAAGAGATACTACCTCACACCAGTGAAAATGGCTAAAATTAATAACTCAGAAAACAGCAGATAATGGTGAGGATTTGGAGAAAGAGAACACTTTTGCACAATTATTGGGAAAGCAAACTGATATAGCTACTCTAGAAAACAGTATGGAGGTTCCTCAAGAAGTTAAAAATAGAACTATCCTATAATCAAGTAATTGCACTACTAGGTATTTATGCAAAGGATACAAGGCTGATTTGAAGGGGCACATGCATCCCAAGATTTATAGTAGTATTATCAACAATAGCCAAGTTATGGAAAGAGTCAAAATGCCCATGGGCTGATAAAGAAGTGATATGGGACGCCTGGGTGGCTCAGCGGTTGAGCACCTGCCCCTGGCTCAGCGCGTGATTCGTGATTCGCGGTCTCAGGATCCAGTCCCACATCAGGCTCCCTGCCTGGAGCCTGCTTCTCCCTCTGCCTACGTCTCTGCCTTTCTCTCTCTGTGTCTTTCATGAATAAATAATTAAAATCTTAAAAAAGAAGTGATATATATGTAAAATCAATTATATATATATACATATATATAGGTATTTTACTCAGACGTCAAAAAGAGTGAAATCTTGGTGTTGCAATGACACGGATGGGACTAGTGTGTATTATGCTAAGTGAAATAAGTCAAAGAAAGACAAATACTGTATGATTTCTTTTCTTTTAAGTTAAATTAGCCAACATATAGTACATCATTAGTTTCAGATATAGTTTTCAGTAATTCATCAGTTGCATATAACACCCAGTGCTCACCATATTATTTCACTCATATGTGGAATTTAAGAAACAAAACA
Source organism: Vulpes lagopus (assembly GCF_018345385.1). Classification (NCBI taxonomy): domain Eukaryota; kingdom Metazoa; phylum Chordata; class Mammalia; order Carnivora; family Canidae; genus Vulpes; species Vulpes lagopus. Next base: position 68,626,154 of record NC_054848.1, on the reverse strand, counting down.
GATGCACATAGGAGAAGGGAAGAAAAAGTAAAACAAGATAAAAACAGAGAGACAGGCAAACCTGAATTGTCTCTTAACTATAGAGAAGAAACTGAGGGTTGCCAGAGGGGAGGTGGGTGGGAGAATGGGCTAAATGGGTGATGGATATTAAGGAGGGCACTTGTTTTGATGAGAACTAGGTATATTATATGCAAGTGATTAATCACTAAATTCTACTCTTGAAAGCAATACTATACTCTGTGTTAACTAACTTAAATTTTAAAAACCCACAAAATTCTGGGATTCAAGACACAAATCTATGTTGCAATATAGGAGAGTATTATGTGAAATTTCAGTAAAGTTTAAATTACAACATAAAAACCTCATGTAGAAGATGTATTTAACTTGGGAGATGGTAAGTTACTTAGAATATATAATATTGAATATATAATTGGTTAATGAGTTAACAAATCTTGAATTTGTTCAAAAAGTCAGCATTTTTTTTCTACTTAATACACTTTTCTTTGGTATTGAATGTCTAAAGCTATAAACAAAATTGCTTGCAGCACTTTGGAACATTTCAGCCTCTATGATCTTTACACAACTAATTTTGTGTTATTTGCATGATCCCTTTAGACAGTATGTTAGAAAGAAAACCCACTGGCCAGAGAGACCTAAATTTTATTCCTGACTGTCACTAACTTGCTTTTGTGACCTTGAGACTGAACAAGTCACTTCAAAGGGAATGGAACCTTCTGGTAAAAACAAATTTTAAGTAGGTGTAATTGATCACAGTTCACACACAGTATTTGTGTTTTATTAAGTTACTTCAGAAAAAGTGGAGGTTATGTACAAATTCCCCTAAATCCTGAAGGATGACCTTTCTAAGTAAAAAAAGAAGGAATGAGAGAAAAAGAAAAAGAAAAACCGATTCAAGGATACCACATAATGTCTATGAACAAGCATTTCACTGAAAGATCCCTACTTTCTCTATTTGGAGACACTTATAAAAACAGAAAAGAAATCCTAACAGTAAAGAAATTAAGTGTATTATCATCAAAACATTACTAGTATGAGTTACCTCAGCATATTGCTAGTTCCATCAATCCTGAGTATCTCATCATAATTTTCATTTCTTCTCCAGAGAAATGTCAAACCTAACCTAGATTCCATATCTAAGAATTACCTCCTTTCTCTTTCTTCCTTTATCAACAATTTCAAATCACTGAATAATTCCCAGGATAGTTATCTACCACCTATGAATCAATCTATATAGTATATTGAAAAGCTCATGGAATTTAAAGTTATTGCTAATTAACATGATGACCTTAGACAAGCCATTTAGCTAATCCTGGACTACTTTGATTCTTCATTTGGAAAAGGAAAAATTGAAAAAGTAAAAGGGGATAAAACGTCTGTTCCACATAACTCACAGTTTTGTTTGGAGTGTTAGATTATTATATATTAAGTCTTTTGCCAAGTACAAATTCACAAAAAAATATAAATTTTATGTAGAACTGTAGTTTTAAGAAACTTTAAAATAGGAATAGTGTTTGTCTTTCACATTCAGTGGCACTTTGGCAGACTATATGTCATTGTTTATACTTTTGTTTACTAATCATCACATGAGATTCACTAAGAACCTGAACAGCATTTGCCTCTGACAACCAAAGATATTTTCATAATACCTTCTATTAATATAGTTCTTCCAAGGGAAAACAAAATGTGATCTCCCAGTGGGCAAAACTGTTCACCCTACATGGTTGACTATTATTATAAAAATCTCTTATGGAAATGTTTATTTTTATGGAAATGTTTAAATGTAATTCAAATAACATAAGAAACCTAAAACCTTCCAAAGTTCTGGATTGCAAGTATTGCCAGAACTTAGCCAGAGCAATAAATACACTTTAGTTTATTATTTAATTTTCTATATCTAAGCCAATTTTTACCATTATCGATTTTCCTTTTTTCCCCAAATACTCTCCTGCCAGACCTATTCTTTCATATTTCAAAATATTTCAATATTTTGAAATATTCTTTCAAATATTTTATTTTCACGGAGGAAGAAAATTCTTAGGAACTTGGATTTGGCTTCTGAGCCTATTTTAAGATTAGAACCAAATCTTCATTTAAAAAGGCTTATCAGGGATGCCTGGGTGGCTCAGCGGTTGGGCATCTGCCTTTGACTCAGGGCCTGATCCCAGGGTCAGGATGGAGTCCCACCTTGGGCTCTCTGCATGGAGCCTGCTTCTCCCTCTGCCTATGTCTCTCTCTTATGAATAAATAAATAAAATCTTAAAAAAATAAAAATAAAAAGTCATCAGATTTATCCATCCTACTACTCTTAGTTTGTTCAATTTGATCACATCCTTATTTTTTAGTCCACTATGACAATTATATCATTGTACATTTATATTATCGTATGTGTTAAATTACGAAGGCCACAGATACTATCCTAATTGTGTCTAGTAAGATTTAATAAGGGCTCACCAGAATTTCTCAAATTCTAAAAGATTTAAATATAATACATTGTTAATATTTTCCTTTTGTATATATACCCTTAATCATATTTGGACCTAAAATTTTAGTACCCACACTGGCTGCTGATGTTATGAATATTGTTCCAGGTATCCTAAGAACAATGGTGTAATGCAGCCTCTGACAAGTCAAGAGGTAATGTGATCCTAAGAGAGAGAGAGAGAGAGAGAGAGAGAGAGAGAAAGACTAATCTGTTTCTTTCCTTGCATGTCAAAATGATATAGCACCAGTTTCATAGGAATTTTGTGAGATTTGGATGAGATAAAATTTGTAATACTTAAAATGCAATGGAAACAATTTTTTAAATGATAATGTAATCATTCATATAGTTAAGACAGTGTGGTAGTGCCTATCATAATTACTGAAGAATGCTACTGCAGGTAATTTTTTTCTTTTCTTTTCCGTTTTTCAGGTAACTTCTTTAGATGTAATGCAAAGACTCATGATAAATTTACTTTGTTTTTTTTTTAAATAATTGTTTGGTTTTTCTTCAGAAACTCCAGTGTTTCAGTTACCACCAAAGCATGTTCCTCAGTGATTTCGTTACTATCATTAGTGTATGAAATAAGGAAAATATAAAGCATAATTACATTTTCTTTTTTTTTAATTAATAGACCTTATTTGCTTAATTAATTTCTTTTTATTTTTTTATTTTTATTTTTTATTTTTTTTCTTTTCCCAAATGTCCCCATTTTTTTTAATTAACTTTTATTGGTGTTAATTTACCAACATACAGAAAAACACCCAGTGCTCCTTAATTTCTTTTTAGAAAGACAGAGAGGGAGGAGAGAAGAGGGAGAGTCTCTCCATGCTCAGCATGGAGACTGACAGGGGGCCTCAGTCTCACAACCCTGAGATCATGACCTGAGCAGAAATCAAAAGTTGGACGCTTAACCAATTGAACCACCCAGCACCCCAACTTTTGTTTTTGGAAGAAAGCATTGGGTTTACAGAAACACTGGCTAAGCATACAAGATCATTTTTCATTCCTATGAACAACAAATAAGAGTTCCTATTGCTCCATATCCTTGGCAGAACTTGATATTGTCAATGTTTGGGATTTTAGGTGTTTTAGTATGTGTAGTCATATTTTACTGCTTTAATTTGCATTTCCCTGATAATGTAACATGTGAAGCATCTTTCCATATGCTTATTAGTCATCTTTATGTCTTTTTTGGCAAGATGTCTGTTGAAATACTTTGCCCATTTTTAAATTGAATTGTTTTCACATTTTTGAACAAAATATTAAATATTATGTTCTTATAGTGTCTTCTATTTCTTTGAATGATAGTGTTTACTTGAGGTGTCAATCTTCATCCTGGAACCCAATCTTAACATGGAATTTTATTTTTTTTTAAATAATATAATCAACTCAGGTTTTCAGTAATACTATCACTCATTTTCATCATCCTTTCACATTTCTGGCAATTATAAGTACTTCAACATTTGACACACATTATATGGCTTTATCTACTAGCTAACTGTGCTCAATTTTCATTGATATCTCTTAAGATCTTTGTTAAAATTCCATGACTTATGGTTAAAATTTTATACAGTTAAACATTATTTTTCTCTATTTAGTATTTCCAATATTTAAAAAATCTTATTCTATTTAGATGTATTCTTACTACCTCTAAAACAAGAAAATGGAGAACTGATTTATCTAGCTAAAATTGACTGCTCTAATTCACAGAACTTTGTTTAATATTTTTAGTATTTATAACACTTGTTAGATTAGTCCAAAAAATTATCTCATATTTTTTCTTCCAGTTGTTATAAGCCTAATATGATCTAACTTTTTACATTGTATTCAATTTTATATAATTTTTGAGTTTTTTACTTTCTAAAAAATGTAAACTGGGGCAGCCCTGGTGGCCCAGCGGTTTAGCGCTGCCTTCAGCCCAGAGTGTGATCCTGGAGACCCTGGATCGAGTCCCCGCATCGGGCTCCCTGCATGGAGCCTGCTTCTCCCTCTGCCTTTCTCTCTCTCTGTTATGAATAAATAAATAAATGAATTCTAAATAAATAAATAAATAAAGTAAGTAAGTAAGTAAGTAAGTAAGTAATCTATACACCTAATGTGGGGCTTGAACTCATGACCACAAGATCAAGAGTTATATGCTCTAAGGACTCAGCCAGTGAGGCTCCCCTAATTTTTGATTTTTAATGTTTTGTAAATTGACTCAATTTGTTCTCATTCTGTCTTAAGGCATGAACAGCATATTTTCATAGACTTGATATTTCTACTTTCTTGAGTGAGTTTTTATACCCTCTTTGAAAATAGTTTGAAGAGATCTGTTTTTTTTTTCACCTGTTTTTGTTTTGTTTTGTTTTGTTTTCATATTTCTTTCTTTTTTGTGTATTTTGGAATTTACCCCTCAAATAAGATATGTATTTGGTTGCTATACTTACCTCCTCAGGCAGATGGAAATAGTCTATGCTTAATATTATTAAATAATGTTAAGGATAAAAAAAAAATCCAAGGCAATTTTGACAGATACCCAAGTTTATTTGGCACTTACAATAGCACTTTAAGTCAACTGGCCCTTTAGTTCATTGGAATCCTCAAGTTGCCATAAAACAAGCTCTGCTGTTGCTATTAAAGAATCAGAGCTTAGAAAAGATTAATAGTTTCATGGGAAGCCAGTGGATTCTAAATCCCAATGCCACAGTTAAGACATGAATTGCAGATTTGAAATGACAACTTTATCAGTTGTTATCCTAAATCTGCTGGAACCACACTGTGCCTATCAAATAGTTTAAACACTTGACCTTTTTCAATAGATTTTTTTTGTATATTTTTTATTGGAGTTCAATTAGCCAACATATAGCATAACACCTAGTGCTCATCCCATCAATCAATAGATGTTTTCAATGTTGTTTGTTTTAATTTGACACTGGTTCCATACCAAGATGAATTGTATATAAACAAATGGAAGTATGAAGATTTCTTAGAATGATTATTTTTTTTAAGATTTTATTTATTTAAAAAAAAGATTTTATTTATTTATTCATGAGAGACACAGAGAGAGAGAGGCAGAGACACAGAGGGAGAAGCAGGCTCCATGCAGGAAGCCTGACGTGGGACTTGATCCCAGGTCTCCAGGATCAGGCCCTGGGCTGAAGGCGGTGCTAAACTGCTGAGCTACCCGGGCTGCCCTCCTAGAATGATTATTAATGAAAAGTTCACTTACTAAATGCCTTTTCTGTTATAGTCTCAGTTAAAAATCTAGGTGTGAAGAAAGGAGTTAGGCAGCACAGTGTCTGATTTGCCATTTGTTCCTGCTTTCAGGAGAGTTTTGAGAGATAGTAGATATAAAAGAACCTCTACCAAGTCTTGTTTGCTATTGTTTTGTCTTTAAAAATATCAGACACTACCTGAAACTAATATTAAAATGCATGTCACCCAACTAGAATTTAAATAAAAACGTGAAACAAAAAAAAAGTACTACTTTGCACTGGAGGCTTTGGCTATAAAAATGTTTTATATACTAAAAATGTTTTAAAAGTTCAGCAAAGTTTTAGATCCATTCACTGATGTAAGATGTGACTAAGGAGACTCAAAATCAGTTCCTAACCTTATGAGGGCAATTTGCAATTTTCTTCACAGGCCAAATCTTTTTGTTGTCAGATTAATCAGATGGACAATTGAGCAGGCTTATTACCTTATACTTTATTACTTCCTGAAGTTAGAAATTGGCTGCAAGTGCTGAATACAGATGGAATCTGGCATTCATTCCAAACTCATATCAAGCATAAATTATTAAGATAGATTTACAGAAAAGAATCAGACACTAAAAATAAAAATATTGTCTTCAAATTGGGTAAATGAAAATGTAATTGGTCATTTTATTCTGAAATCTGAATTGATATGTTCATATTCAACATTTCACAAACTAATACCAACAATCTATGTTATATTAAACTGTTCAGAATTTTTAGATATCTCTGGAAAAATTTTAAAAATATTGGTAGACTATTGACACTCTGTGGCCAATAGTTTTCTTTTTAAAATGTTATAAATTTATGCATATAGTGCTTGTAAAATAGATGACTATAAAATGAGCAAGTAACTGTTTCTTTTGAACTAGTTTCAACTGATCTAGTTAGTTATAGCAAAGGTTAAAATCAATTTTATCAAAATCAATTTTAGTACCCCAAAGCAATAATTTATATCGTTTTAATTTAAAAAATCATTACTTTGCAAAACAGCTGTTATGTTTGTTTACTTCACCATTTTCATGTTGTTTACTAGACTAAGAATTAGCCTTTTGCTGCTCAGTGTGGTTTGCAGGGGACAGTAGCATCTATATCCCCAGTAAACATGTTAGAAATGCAGAATTTCAGGCCCTATCTAGATTCTACTGAATCAATCTGCATTTTAGTGTATACATATTTTTGAGGTTTCATGACACAAGTAAAATTAGCAAAAAAGCCCTGGTAAATAACAGTTAAGGTATTCTACATATATAATATTAGAAGTGGGACAGAGAAGCCAGCCTAGGCAGTTTCAAAGAGGTTGCATGTTTCACACTAAACTGAGAAACAGTTCCTAGCCTTCTGTGTGCCACAAAGTAAAAGAAATAAGTCTAAGTTTATTCAGGGAAGAAATCAAAGCTTTGCTTTGGCATATTTTGCCAGACTACCTTTACCTGAACTGTATTCCCTAACAGACATATACCCCAGCATGGGAAATAAGATCATGCAGAAAACAGACCAAAGTTAAAATCATTCCCAAATTATATTTAAAACTTCAGAAAATGTACTTCTAAGTATTTAGTTAAATACACATTTATAAAAATAAAACCATCCTTTGAGGAATGTATATTGCTTGCCATTTTAAGTAAATGGGTTTTCAAGTAATTTTTAAACAGTTAAAATATTTATAAACTTTAATACATTGATACTTTATTTATTTAGCTTTCATGTCAAAACCTCATTTTGCATGTTTTATAATATGAACAACAAAGACATTTTTAAATCTAATTCAAAAGAAAATATGGAAAACATAGTATTTTCCTTCTCTGAGCCAAATTGGGAAATTATTGAGCCTAATAAAGCCAAAGAATTAAACAAGTCTTGGATATATTTAACTTTCTGATAAGGTACAAAACTATTATTGCATTCAAGCAAAGCAGGGAACAGGTAAGGTTGTGGAGTATTAATGCTATCACCCAATGCCTTACATGAACTCCTATACCCTGAGTTTACTTACTGTAAAATGAAGGAGTTGGACGAAATGATCTTTCTGGTCTCCTCTACTTCCAGAGTTTATAAAACCTGGACCATATTTGGCATACTGTAATATACCACCTGGCACTCAATGCATGTTGAATTTAATTTGATGTGACTACATATTACTTTGCTATTTTTGTTGTTCATTGGTTTTGCCCAATCAGAATGTAAGCTTCTCGAAGCAGATACTACTTTAAACTCTTTAATGGTCATCCTTCACAACCCAGTCCAAACCCCACATCTAAAGTAGTATAATGTTTGGCAAGCAATACTTTTTTAGTTGTTAATGGATCAATGCAGTAAAACTGGTAATCCCTGCAGTACCATGGGACAAAGAAAGAATGCTTTATACGACTATTGATTTTTGTAAAACATACTTTTTTCATTGAAAAAGGACTTGAAATAATTTACATTTTCTTTTTTTACTTTTGGGAAAATTGTACTCCAGGGAGATTAAGTTATTTGCCCAAGGTCACTCTATAGGTACTAAAGATATATAAATCAATAAATCACAAAATACTTTTAGTTCACACAATTTAAATAAAACTGCTCTCATTTTCCATACCAAAAACCATAGGATAAAGATTAGAAGCCTGAAGATAACAATGATTTGCATATTGGAAGCTTAATGTCCTTTTGCTTGATGTGATCCAAACCTATACAAAGTTAATTCCCAAACACATGTTGCTTCACAGATGGCATGTCAGAAGAAAACCACTACTTAAAAATCATTGAAGAATATTCCCTAAAATAGATCCTATATAACAATATAGATGTTCTAAAAACTGAATTTTTTTTGTTATTTTTTACATTCAAAACTTCCAAAAAAAATATACTCAAAGAAATGATAAGCAAGGTGGGATGCTGGATAAAGCCCAAGTCTGGAGACTGAAAAACACCAATCCTGTATAAGCTTCCCCTCTTACCGTCTGGAAAGCCTATTTGATTTCACTTCAGTTGAAAACCTTCAGTTTTCCCACTGGAAAAAAAATAGGTATAACCATTCTTTCTTTTTCTATTCAAAATCTTTTGAGACTACATTAATATATATACTTTCAAAATGATATGATATAAATATAAAAATGATTTAAACATAGGATACTATAAAATTAATGGTATTAGACTAGGAGAATGGATTAAAACAAAGTGTGGTAGAAAACTTAATGTTTTATTTTCATTTCATATGATAACAGTAAACAAATTCTAAAATCAGTACAAATCTCAACTTGTATTCTAATCACTTAAATATTTTAAAAATAAATTAATTTTATACAGTTTAATTAAATTCATCAACAAATTGCTTTTATTATTTTCATGCTAAAATATATATTAATTAAATTAGTTTTATTAAAGAGAGAAAAATTATCTGAGGATTTAGTCTATTCTTTCTTTTTCCTTTCCTTTTCTTGTTTTCCCAAATCTACACATTTGAGTTGAGAAGAGTAGCTAGGAAAAAGAATTATCCTTTCAGATCTGGGCTGGAAATGACAATTATAGCCATCATCACTCTTACAAAATCTATTATACTGATTTGATGCTTAACACATTAAAGAAAATTAAAAGGATGCTTTAACTTCTTGATTGGCTGAGGACTTTTAAAGTGCAAAAGATAATAGAAGCCTTTATGATTTCTGTCAGGTCACTATTCTAATTCCAAAATTGTGACTGAAAAAGACTCTTTATCAAATTTTTTACTATTTGATAATAAGAATGCAGTCTTTCCACATATGTCACCAAATCTCAAAAGACAGTTTTCAGCCTAAAATAGCTTTCTCCATATAATAAACCTGTACTTTACAATTAATGTTGCACAGGATATGAATTTTCAGGGACCGTGGTTTATAGGTCATTTGATATTTTCTTCTAAAAAGAAGATAATCACATTTTAGGGATGATGTCTTCATGATAAACTTCTATTGAAAAATAACACCATTTCAGATAGGATTAGATTAATGTGAATGTCACAAGCTAGTCTGGAATATCAAGGCATCTTACCTAGTTTTCTTCATTCTGGATATTGAATGATCAATGAAGTCTTCAGATACAGAACTCTGCTCAGACAATGATATGTAATTTGGAATGTTATAAAGTCACTCCAATTAAATGTAGTTATAGGTTTTATTTTTCCCAAAGGTAAAAGTCACATATGTCATTGAAAAAAGAATGAATTATCTATTTTTATAGCATACTCTTTCTTCCCTTCCCAATTCTCAGTAAAGTTTCAGCCAACCCTGCTACATGTGGAGATATGGACGACCAAAGAATTGTCCCTTGTCCACACATGCAAAAATAACTCTAAGAATGTAATTTTTTTTAAAAAAAGTTTCCTTTTTCCTCTGAAAATTGGCATGGTAATCATATATGTTGGTATGAACATGCTTTTACAAAGGCCTTAAAATCCTGTGTGTCTGTGTGTGTGGGGGAAGGCTGTCTAAGGGGAAAGTCCTCTCAAAATATATAAATTCGAGCCACAAGGTAAAAGGAGGGGGAAATAAAAATGTGAAAAACACTTACTGGAAACCTAAAAAGAATGGGAAGAGAACACACCAGAAAGGATGGGATGCAGAGAAAGAATTTCAGGAGCATGTGGTGAGGAATTCAGAAAAGTTGGAAATATTCCCTAATGTACAATATTTGAATCCCTAGTTGTAACCAAACGAAAACAGATATTTTCAGGCATAATAAAAAATAAAACAAAATGAAGGAATTCCATCATAAAGTTAGTCTGAAATAAAATAGCAAAAGATACAAACAGATAGCAAGAAATCTTCTTGGTGAGGAAAATTTCACAGATCTCTGAGTTTGAAGTAGATGTTCCTTGGTTTCTTGTTTTGTTTTGTTTAACTTCTTTGAGGTCACCGAAGGGGATGAGAGTGCAAGGTAGCTAGTGGGAAGGAGGAAGTAAAATGAGAAGAGTGGAGAAATAGGTTGATAATGTAGAGAAGAAGCAGGGAAGGAAGTCTGACAAGTGGAGGAAAAAGAATAGTGATAGAGGTGTTTGTTGGGCTTAAAGTGAGGAAAATGCCAATATTAAGGGATTCATTGTGGGTAGAGAGAAAGCTGAAATGGGTAAGGGTGGGAGAGATGATGCAGAGAAGTGTGTGGAAAATGGAGTGAGATGAACATAAGTGTGCTTTAAAGTGGCTCAAGAAGTTTACTCTCATGGTGGAAGATGGGGAATTCTGGGAGAGGAAGATAAGTATCAAGATATAGTAGATGACTATGACTAAATATAAATTTTCTTCCCCAAATTAGCATTACTTTCTTTCTTAGTTATACTGATTTACTTTGGGCTCTCTTCATTAATTCCTTCTCTTTTCTGGATGTTGCAGTATATTTTTAACTTATTTGTTTCCATTCTCTTTTCCAAATGCATTAATTTATTAAAATACTCATTTAAAGACACAACAGAAATGTTTATATTGTGTGCCATCTAATACCCATTTTTTTCATCCTGCTTGTTGTTTTTAACATATTTGTTTGAAAAAAATCTTTAAAGATGGTCTATGTCTACAAAATAGACACATATCATTCCACAGTGAGATATCAGGCCCCTCATATCTTTCCTTACTTAGTCTGTGTGACGGTCTTCAGGTCTACTTCCTGGCTAGCCACTGCCCAGGAAAGTCTATTTTTCAAAGCCAGAGAAACACCTTCTTTGTGAATCTTTTCTCAATCTTTTAGCAAAAATTAGTTTCTCCCTCAATTATGCTCAATTAGAACATTTATCACATTGTGTCATAAATTTATGAATGTCCTGGCTCACAGAGGCATCAAGCCATCTTTTCATATTCTCTTTTGTATTCCTGGAGCCTAGCACATTGTTGGAGAGGATGTGGAGAAAAGGGAACCCTCTTACACTGTTGGTGGGAATGTGAACTGCTGCAGCCACTCTGGAAAACTGTGTGGAGGTTCCTCAAAGAGTTAAAAATAGACCTGCCCTGACCCAGCAATTTCACTGCTGGGGATTTACCCCAAAGATACAGATGCAATGAAACGCCGGGACACCTGCATCAATGTCCACAATCAGCAAATTGTGGAAGGAGCCTCGGTGTCCATCAAAAGATGAACGGATAAAGAAGATGTGGTTTATGTATACAATGGAATATTACTCAGCCATTAGAAACGACAAAGGCCAACCCTTTGCTTCGACATGGATGGAACTGGAGGGTTATTATGCTGAGTCAAGTAAGTCAATCAGAGAAGGATAAACATTATATGTTCTCATTCACTTGGGGAATATAAATAATAGTGAAAGGGAATAGAAGTGAAGGGAGAAGAAATGGGTAGGAAATATCAGAAAGGGAGACAGAACATCAGAGACTCCTAACTCTGGGAAATGAACTAGAACTAGGGGTGGTGGAAGGGGAGGAGGGCCGGGGTTGGGTGAATGGATGACCGGCATTGAGGGGAGCACTTGACGGGATGAGCCCCGGGTGTTATTTTGTATGTTGGCAAATTGAACACCAATAAAAAATAAATTTATTATATTAAAAAAAAGAACCTTATAAATTGGCTAAAGGCTGTTGTGGACTGATTGCATAGAGAAAATGCGAAATTTCTGCTTTCTAAGTCTCTTACCAGATTTCTTCCTGCCAGCAGCATTCTGGAAGCTATCAGGAATTTCTCTCTTGGAAAAACCATAAAAATTTGGATACGAGGAGAATAAATACTGTGAAACCTGGAATCCATTCTGCCAGGAATTCCGTCTGCCAAAACCAGCACTACTTGCAGGTCCATCAGAATTGCATTCCAGATATTAAAACAAACAAAGAAACAAAGAAACAAAAAACAAAAATGACTCCTTTCAACCTTCAGCAAATAATTGAACTCTAGAAAACGAATGTGTTTTTATGCTTGGTCTGTGTTTCCTTCCCATTTCTGTATTTCAAATGCAAATCAAGTTTAAGCTTGCTGCCTCTTCTAATATACCACATAAAGGAAGCCTTCTAGCAAAGGTTAGAAGAAAACAAAAAATCCTAGATTTACAAAAGGTAACAATTATTTCCTCCTGCTCCCTTCCCTCAAAATTTCCCACCTGCCTCCAAACCAACATACAGTCAGTAAGTAGTTTGTTGTGATCCTCTCTGAATGTAATTTCCTTGGGAAGGTTAACAGTTCTGAGATCCACTTGCCTACATCTTGCCTAGTTCCCCTCCCTCTTGCCCTATGCAACCTTCTCAGCTGCCTGCTGGGGTCCTTCTCCCAAAAGTAAAGAAAGGATTGTCAGCAATCAGGGAAAAGGATTAGCCTCAAATTCGGGAAAGCAGCTGGGTTGTCCTTAAAAGGAGAAAAGTAAACACAGAGGAAGCCAATAGAGGCTTGTGTCTTGAAAAATCCCATTCCTGAATCTTCCCAATTTGGCGTGCTGGTCTCCAAAAAGCGACTGTGCATCCTTATCATAAAGAGCACGGTGGCCTCTCCTCTGCAGCAGCAGCAACTAGAACCTTTCTTTTCACAACTCCCAATTTCCAGGCCCCTCTTTCAGTGAAGGGGACTCCTCACAAGGCGCCACCGCCTTCAGCTGACCCCCTCCCCCACCGCACCATTTCTTTGCCAAGAAGATGCTCTTGGCTTTCTAGAGAGCTTGCTCTGTTGCTAGAGAAAAGAGGCCTGTCCACGGGATTTTAGAGACACCAGTCTTCACAGCCCCCTTATCATTCAGGAAGGAGAGAAAACAGCGGAAATTTAACAGTGGTAACTATTATAATTTTATCCGAAGAACTTGCCCTCTACAATGCCTAAATAAGTAAATTCACAGTTAATAGTGAAGGTGTAAACTGAAAGGGGGAGAGGCCGGGGGGAGGGGAAGGCAAAGGAGAAAAGGAGTGAGAGGAGATCTTAAATTTGTGTTTGATCCCGAGGTTCAAAGCGCTGGCTGCAGCCTAGCCCGCAGTAGTCTCTCCCGCCTCCCAGGTCTCTGCGCGCCTCGGAGGAGCTGGTAAACTGGAAGGAGGGGCTGAGAGCTAGAGTAGGGATGGAGGCCGAAAGGAAGCAATGCGGCTGCGCACAGGGAGCGCGCGGGGCAGGGCTGCTAGCGCTGGTGAACCCGACCGTGCGCCTGGCTTCTTCTAGGCCTTGCCTCTCCAGGGCTGACATCATTGCCAGCAGGAGGGGCTGCCCAGAAGGCGACTGGAGAAAAAGGTTCTCGGCCTTCGCTGACGGCGACGCTCCCTTGCCGCTAGGCAGAAGCAGCGCGATGGCAGCGGTGGCTGGACTTAGCCCGTGCGAGCTGCGCGAGGCAATTCTTAATTTAGTAGAGGGAGAAAGATATCTTTAGACCTTAGCGCTTCTATCTCTTGGCTCATTCGTCAAAACCGCCCGCACAGCGTCCTCACTTCCTCGGATGAACCAAAGGGAGAAAGGGGAAGGGGATCTACACATAATGTCACTTCTACTTGTTGTCAAACCCCCACCTCCTGCAACATACACAAGCTGAAGGACAGCCCTGAGGCTTAGATTTCCAGCTGTGATTGTGCGAGTTTGTTTCAAATAAGATTAAGAGTGGAATTCCATTTAGTCTTTACCAAGTTCAAAAGGGTGCCCCGCAAGTAACTTTTTTTTTTTTTTTTTTTTTTTTTTTTTTTTTTTTTTTTTTTTTTACCTTTTATGGGAGGAGGAAGAGTCGCTTTGGTCCTAAGGCTCCACTACCTTCTCAGGTGTTAGGCTGTGTTCAGAATTCTCTGCACTCTCCTCAGGTTGTTTCCCTGTTGCAGCGCTTAACAGGATGCAAGCAGCCCCCTCCCAACACCATCGCCTCCTTCCGATATTTTTTGCCCCCTTCCCAGCCTATCCCGGTTTTTAATCACTTTCTTCCACATACTTTCCTTGGTACAAAAACAGTTCCTGTGTTAGGTTTAAATGCCATCATGATTGTCATTTTCCAATTGACTTACTTCGAACATGAGTGACCCCTAACTCTGGGAAACGAACAAGAGAGGGTGTAAAGGGAGGTGGGCCGGGGTTGGGGTTATTGGGTGATGGGCACTGAGGGGGGCACTTGACAGGATGAGCACCGGGTGTTTCGCTATATGTTGGCAAATCAAACTCCAATAAAAAATATATAAAATAAATAAATAAATGTCATCATGAGATATTTGCACACAAGGATTTGCTTTCGTTTTGTTCTTGCTATTTAATTTATTCTTTTGTGCTAGTCCCTCTCTTCTTAGGTCTTTGTTTTGTGGGTGTGCGCCGCAGTGGCGCAAGTTTCGATTCCCGGCCCCAGCCAATATTTTGGAAGGGCACCCCACTCGGAGATGGGAGACCCCTCCTACAGAAGCCTGAGACTGGGAGATGGGAGACCCCTCCTACAGAAGCCTGTGAACACTCATTCTATACATGCGCCCGGGCTCCTCGCACCCAAAATCGCAAAGGCGGCCCAAGTAGCAAAACCTGGAATTAATTCATATGGAAACGATGAGGCCATTTTCAGTTGAACTCTAAGTATTTCTTTGGGGGAAGAAAGGAAGTGGTTCCCGTCATACACTCTAGAAATGGGACCTCCCGGCTTTCTTTTTTTTTCCCAAGGGAAGTTAATTTGTGGCTAAGCACTCATGTAAATCGTGTCTCCAACCGAAGGCAGACTGCCTCTGCTCTTCTAAAGTCTCTAAGGAAAAGCACCCATTTGCGGTTACATGCTTTTAAAAAGTCACCTTTTCTGATGATGTCCTTATTTAGGCATTCATTTTCGAGAAATGGGGCTGTTTATGGATACGCCGCTTAAATAATTCCTTTGTGGAGAGATGAACAGTTTTTAGGTTCTATCTTAATAAATGCCATTCATTTATGGGCTAAGTAAGCGGTTTTGTTTTTGTCGCTGTTGTTTTGTGGGTTTTTTGTTTTATGGGTTTTTTTTTGGCTAAAAGATTAAAAGTCATTTCTGTAGTGAAAGAGGGACAATTTTAGGTTCAGCTACGCTCTTAGAAAAAAAAATATGTATTTTTTTTAAAGTGAGGAATGTATGTTGTTTTTCAGCTACGCGATTATAAGAAATTTCTTTTTTAAAGCTAGGCAGAATTTTCCACACCTACCACCTCCATATTCAGCAAGTGCTGCTGGCTGACCACAGCTCCTTAAGTAGGGCGGGAAGGAAAGGTGGGGAGGCCAGCACCAGGCAGAATGGCCTGGGGGACTCTGCGCACTCGGTGTGGCGCTGCACTCTCCTTCACTCTGTGCCAAGGGTTGAGCCCCCAAAAGTTAGGGTCAGTCTGGCTGGGATCCAAACCCAAAGCCCTCAGAGATTACAAACGCACAGCTCCCTCTGCTCCGCTGGGCTAGCCAGAGTCCGGGGTGTGATCTTTTGTCAGCACCTGCTCAGATATTAGAGTTTCCCTCAGCCTCACTGAAGCTGGCTATATCTGTTAAAGTGAAAGACCTTTTTCTGCAGGGCCAATGTGGGGAAATTCACAAGTAGACACTTTTCTGACAGAAGTGAGAGTTTTCGCAAAGTAACCAAGTCAAGCCAAAAGATATTCTACCTGCTCTCACCCCTGGGGTTTGCTTTATCTTACCTCCAGGGAACAGATGGGGCCAGGGGGTTGGGAGGACTCCAGAAGCGTCTCCAAAACCATTCTTGTTGTAGTCAAGCCCCCAGGAATGTGCAGCAGGAAGCCTCAGCGTACTAAGTACGGTACTCACGCCTCACGGGCCGCGCTTTGTTCTGGCACCTGGACCCGATACTTACCCAGTGAATGAAGCCTCTACAGTAGTAAAAAAGAGAAAAGGCTTCCGCCAGCTCCACCAAGACTGCGATTGCTGTAGCTAGCTCTACCGCCACAGCTCACAGTTCCTGTAGCAGCTGGAGTTGTGGAGGCTGCCTCTGGGGCTGTTCAGAATGGCGGGACTTCCTGATCTGCCTGTGTCGCCGCTGCTAATGTCACTCGGCGCATTCAGTTCAGCTTGCTTTCCGCTTTGCCACGAGGGCGGCCGCAAGTAGCTCAGGCTCGCTGCACCTCCCGCCCGGAGGGTTCGCCGACTGCAAGGATCCAGGGGCCAGCCAGCCCTTTTCAAAGGCAAGGGGGAGGGATTAAAGAGTGGGGAAGAAGGGGGAAAGGAGGAGGGTTGAATGAGTGGAGGGCGAGGGTGAGGGGAAAAGTAAACCAAGGCCCGGGCCGCCTGCTGGGAGGGGATGGCGCAGCACCTACTGCTGGGTACCCCCCTCACGTCCCCACTTCCTGCACCCCACATCTCCTACCACTCCGGGAGCAGACCCTCCCGGCTGACCGGGAATTGGGAGAGAAGGGCGAGAGCGAGAAGGAGGTAAGCTTAGGAAGTACTGTTTGCTGCTTCGCGAAGGCTGCAGAATGTGTGCTGGCTGCTAGCTCCCAGGTCGGACCCGCTGCTGGGGAAAATGCACTGCTTTCAGGCTGCGGGTTTTGCAGAATAAAAACTAGGGCACTCGTTGCTCCTCTCGGTCCTCCACTCGCCGCTGTCTTAACTTCCTTTTAAGTTTAATTCATTTATATTATCTTACAGAAGTTTTATTTCATTTTTGTTCTGTGTGCTTTTGCCTGATCCCCATGAGGGCCCTGATTGCAGCTAGAGGACAAGCATTCAGAAGCACCGTTTTCTCATACAAAGGGTACTTAAAGGCAAACTAGTAGAAGTAGGAACATGAGCCAGGTAAAACCGTAGTTGTAACCAAGAGACTGTCTGCACATATCATACTCAATGGTGAGCCAGTTCTGGTACCTCGCTTGCCTTTCAGATTGATGTCCTGAGGGTGACAGAGAGGGGGATGGGAGGGAGATCTAGCATTTGGCTACCCCAGACAATAAGTACATGGGAGAGTTAGCAGGTCGGTGGTTCCGAGTGGTTTTAGTGAGGTCCAGGGCTTTGATGCTTGGAACTATGCAGCATTGTGGGCGTGGACAGCACCATTTCTAAGGTAGGAAAGGATGCAAGAAAGGGAGGAACCCAGCCCTGAGCCCGCAAGACTGATGCTTGCAGGCGCGCTCCCGCTACCTAGTCAGTGACGCCAGGACAGGCTAAGGTGTAGCAGTTCTCTCAAAAACGCTAAAGCAAGGAGGGGCAATATGGCTGGCTAAGGGCTCTGGGGTCGTGGGTATCTCCAAACAGAGCTAATTTCCCCGTCCCAGTCATGGGATTAAAAGCAGAGCAACAATTAAAACCTTCCCAGCCGGTCTACTCTGATTTTTACTTCAAAGTGTGAGTCCTTAAATTTACCCAGAGGCCAGAGAATGAATGAACCAGGTGAATTTTCTAAGTTCCTCCTCAGAAAGGTATAGGTTTTTAGGGAAAAAAATCCATTTTCCATTCCTAACCAAGAGAGAAAAATTATCTTTCTAGTGCTCTGTTTTGTTTTGAAGAGGAGACACTTTCCTGAAATAAAAAGAGAAAAAGTAGATGTTTTTGGATGCCAAGAGCACAGTATTTGTTTTAATTTTTGTCTACTGAATGAACGAAGGAATGCATCCGCATAGGGTAGAACATCAAGAAAGGGAAAAATGCTAATTATCATGAGTTGATTTTCTCTAATAGTTTCTTCATGAAAAGTTTTTGGTGGTTGTTTTTGTTTTGCTTTTTTTTTTTTTTCAATTGAAGGGCAGATCTTTATTACTTTTTTCCCTAGTATGTCCATTTCCATCTTCATAATTGCCTTACTTCCAATTTCTGATCTTATTTAAAGGTAAAAACCTTGGTTCAAATAATCCTCACATCACTTTCCTTTTGCTTTTTATTTATATTTTTATTTTTATTTGTGACGCCACAACTGAGAGTGTCATGAGCACCGTAGTTCAGTGTGATCTTCATGAAAGAGGACATACTGAAGTATTTACTATTACATTTTACTCCTCCTGTCACTCTGACTTCATTATTCACAGTATCCAGTACATACATTGTCCTCTTCTTGGTAATTAGGAATATGTCTTGAAGGTTAAATCAGAAGCTGTTAAATGGTTGCAGTTCTGACCCCTTGGGGTTTGCATTTCTGGATAATACTCTGCCATAGAGGATGGCAGGAACTCAATGAAAATAAAATTGCTTACTGATTCAGGACAGTGTGGAGGCAATGCCATGGAGGCACTCTGGGAGCACTAATAATCATTTATAACATCCACTTTATTTTTATTTTTTACAACTCAACTTATTTTTAATTTTTATTACAGTCCCCTATTTATAAAAATAAATTAATAGCAGTTATGAACATGGAATACTGAGACCTTAGATATAAAATATAACATCCACTTTTGGTACCAACTAATTGATTTCTTAAAATTTCCATCTAAATTCAATGCAGGAGGAGAGAACTATTCAGATTGTTACGAAGCATTTGGTTATCATCCTGACAGAATCAAGAGATTGTTATACACATTTTACAGTTCCTGAAACTGAAATTCATAGAGGGCAGATACTTTGTGCAAGACCATGGAGCTGAAGAGTAACAGACTCTGGATGTCCACTCAGAGTGTATTAATTCCTAAATTCAGCTACATGATTGCTTTATAGTTAATCTATATTATGCTACAATATATAGCACAATATTTAGTTTTAAATGTCAGTCCAATAGAAAATTATCTCTGTAGAGGAGAAATATTACTTACAGACCAAGGAGACTACCAATTGAACTAAGTGAATCAGAAAGTGGTCTGAGAAATGCAGTTTGTTGTTTAGACTGAAATCCACACCTGAAAATAATGAAAATGTTTCCCGTTTTCTCTTCTCCTGTGTTCTATCAGATGATGGCATCAGATGAAATAGCCAAAAGCCAGGGCACGTGGCCAAAGTTTTCCTCCTGGTGCTTTAACTCTAAAAGGATTGATGGGGACTCAACTCTGTAGTACAAAGAAAAGGACTCCTTGATTGTGAATGTCTTTTTTGCACCATCAGTATTACATACATTGTCCTATTAATCCTCAAAACATTCTGTGAAATAGCTATTATTAGTTCCATTTTCTTTTTTTATTAACAAATGAGGAAACAGAGACTCACAGAGACCAGATAAAATGTCCAAGGTTCTATAAGTATAAAGTATAGAGAGTTGGGAAATTCAAACCCATGTCATTTCCAGTTCAATGCTGACCTTCAGCATACGGTCCTCCAATTGTGTGGCTACACATTTTCAGAATTTGTTTTACATTAAAAACTATGTAATTAACAAAAGCCCTCAAAAGCTAAAAGGATACTGTAGGAATTTCGATTTTGGAGCAAATGCCATGAAAGAGTGGTGACATTTATTGCATTTTGTTCGTTCAGTGTTCCAGTTGGGAACTTGATTTGGAGTTCTGCTAAAATCAGAAAAGGGAAATTATGGCAATGTGTACCCTATAAACATGGAAATCTGTATAATTTGTGAAGATTAAACTATGAAGCCATTATATAATTATAGAATGATCAGAGAAGAGTTTTAAAATACTTCAATGAATAAGGATGTTTCTCAGGCTGGTAAGAATTGAGTAAAACTGAGAAATAAGGTGTTAATGTGAAAAAGGGGTTGATCAGCCATGGAGACCTAGTTTAAAAAGAGTCAAAGAGGTGAGCATTGGTAGCCCCTACTCATGTTCATTTTCATCTCACTAACAAAACCACCATTGATATGAAATTGATAATATTTGATATTAATTGATGATATTGATATGAATATTGATGAAAATATTCTGAGATTTCAGTCACCCTGCATTGAAATATCTCTTACCAAGCAATGTGACTGTAATTTGAATTCTCATGTACTCTGTCTTCAGAAAGAATGCACAGGTCACGCAGATATATGAGAATGGGTATTTTGTTTCATGTAATAGTTATTTTGCATAAAATCCTAGTCATCTTTGTGTTGTCCATAACAACTTGCATTGTACATTTTACATAAATGTTACAATAAACAAATAATCATTGTTATTGAGAAAGTAGGTGGGCTTGTGGCCATCAAACTGTAATACTGGATGAATTACATTCTGTATATTTTTCATATTTAATATTAATGATCTTCAACAATTGCAATTAGTAGGAGGCAGTGATGCCCAGTGATTCAGAAAAGAACTGTGGTTTTAGACCAAATTTGGAGTTCTGGCTCTGGCAATTTTTAGCTCTGTGACTGTGGGCAAATTAATATCTGGACCTATATTGTATAAAAGAGAGAGACTAGCCATGAGACTATTGGGAACTTGTAATGTGACTATCCATATTGGGATGCACTGTAAGTAATAAAATACACACTCTATTTTGAAGATTTAGTGTATGTGCATACACACATATATATGTGAAATACATCAGTAATATTTTATATAAATTGTAAGATGAAATAATAGTTTGACTAATTGGTTAATTGTGTTATTAAAATTATTTCACCTGTTTGCTTTTAATATTTTTAATGTAGCTGCTAGAAAATTTTAAATTACATATGTGGCTTGAATTACACATGTTTTCCTTTTTTTAAGACTTATTTTTATTTTTTTTGAGAGACAGGGAGAGAGTGTGCACATGGGAGAGAGACAGAGGGAGAAAGAGAATGAAACTTAAGCAGACTCCATGCTGAGTGCAGAGCCCAACACAGGGTGCAGTCTTAAGACCCTGAGATCAGGATCTGAGTGGAAACCAAAAGTTGGATGCTTAAGCAATTGTGCCACCTTGGTGTCCCTATACATATTTCTGAATGAGCCATCCTAAAACACTTCAGTTTCATTACCTAAAAGATGTAGATAATGACCTTATTTACCTCAAATTATTATAGTGATATTTAAATAAGATAATGCACCTAAAATTCATAGCACAGTGCCTCACATTAAGTTAAAAAGTTGTCACTCCCTAAATGTTTGGAAATAAAGATGTTAAGTACTTTAAAAAAAAAAAAAAGAAACTTAGGGGCTCCTGGGTGGTGCAGTTGGTTAAGCTTCTGACTCTTGGTATTGGCTCAGGTTGTGATCTCAATGTTGTGATCTCAGGATTATGAGACTGAGCCCCGGGTTGGGCTCCCTGCTCAGTGTGGAGTCTGCTTAAGACTCTCTCTCTCTTTGCTCCTCTTCCATTTCTCCTTCTAAAATAAATAAATAAATCTTTAAAAAATAAAAGAAACTTAAACTCTAATGGATTAGACACTACCTAAGGAGAAAATTTAGTTAAGAATTAATTTTTTATTAATTTATTTTAAAGTTATTATTTGAATTCCAGTTAGTTAACATATAGTGTAATATTAGTTTCTGGTGTAAAATATAGGGATTATACACTCCCATACAAGACCTGATATTCATCACAGCAAGTATTTTTATTTATTTTTATCCCAAGTGAAATCATTCCACTTATCTCTCTCTAAAAGCAACAAACATACATGTGTGTTGCTGGGAGAAGGAACAATATTGTGACATATAAAAATGATAATGTGTATGAAAAGTGCTTTGAAGAGTTAAAAGTACTTTCTCAATTCCAAGCCTTTTTACTATCATAATTTACACACTTTTATATTTAATTGGTGTATACTTCTAGTGTTGAGGCCTTCAAGTCACAAATGAAAATAAGGCTGAAACTGGTGCAGGTATACAGAGGGTGAATGAATTTCTGCCAAAGCTAAAGATACAGGAATGGGAGAAAACCTGATAGTTACAGAACTCTAATGTACACTAGGTACACCTAGCTGATTACAAAAAGCATTGCTCAACTAGAGACACTAGAGGGTGCTGTTACTGAGAACTTAAGAGGATGAATAGGGCACCTGGGTGGCTCAGTGGTTGAGCATCAGCCTTTGGCTCAGGTCGGGATCCCGAGGTCCTGGAATCGAGTTCCGCATCAGGAACCTGGAATCGAGTTCCGCATCAGTTCCTACCTGCAGGAAGCCAGCTTCTCCCTCTGCATGTCTCTGCCTTTCTCTCTCTCTCTCTGTGTGTCTCTCATGAATAAATAAATAAAATCTTTAAAAAAAAAAAAGAGGATGAATAAAGTCTCTCCATCAATATAGATGATAAGAATTTGTAAAGGGCATACCTGTGAAATGAAACTAACATTTCTCCATTCCCTCCTGGACATGATTTGGAAGGGTTTTTGTTTGTTTGTTTGTTTGTTTTTGTTTCGTTTTTTAAGTTCTGGGACCAGCTTTACAACATTGCCAGAATAGTAAAATATTAGAAGCTTGCTATAATGTTTGGGCAAGTAATTGGGAAAAGTTTAAAATGATTCCCTACTCTGAGAAAAAATTATCAAAGCCCAAAGAGGGGATGATAAGAAATAAAAGTACCCAAGTAACGGCTTTCAACGAAGGAAAGATTTCAATAGGAATTCCTAACTACTCCAACAACCTCTGTAATTAAACACAGGTGGGGCAATTGCTTGGTAATAATCATGCCATATGAATTTTTTTCTCTCTCTAGGCTTGAATAGCTATACACACATGCTTTGGATGAACTGCAGCTGATTTCTCTCATAGGAGCCTTGGAATTATGGCCTCATGTGTATAGCTGAACTTTGGCTGAAGCACTGAGCTGTGATTAATGCAATTAAATGAGTAAAGGTATGTGGTGCTGTCCTCAAGTTGCTGTTCCTACTAAAGAATCCATTTCTTCTACCATACTTTCATTTCTCAACAGATGAGTAGTTGCAAACTGTACTGGATGTGTCTTTTCATCTCTGTGTTATTTGCCTATGTTGTGATGGAAGCACAGGAGCAGGGAAAAATGTGCCTTTAATTTTTTAAAATGTGTCTTTTAAAGCACAGAAGGATCATAATGCTATTAATGGTCTTTGTCCTTGTTTCCCTAGGACAGGCTTTAGCTTCAGTTATTCAGTTGTTGTTTGTGAGATAAAAGAGTCAAAGAGGTTTTGGTTGCTGAAGAAAGCAGATTTTTGTCGTTGTTGTTGTTGTTGTTTCTTTTAACATGGAGATTGGGTTTATTTTTTTCCTATTCTACCAAAACTCCTATGTGGTCATCTCCTCAGGAAATAGTTGTCAGCTACTGCTCTAAATTTAGGAAATACACACATAAGAAACTAACCATGTAATTTCTCCAAAGCACTATACTGGGATTGATAAAAATATATTTTTTAAAGAGTCCTGGGCTAATATCATACCACTCTGAGCCTTCTTTATTTTTAAGCTTCTTTATTTCTGTTGTAAGGTATGACTACCAGCTAAGTAGATCGAAATTTTGTATAGTTTGTGAAATCAATTATATTTTCGGATGCATGATAATAAATATACTATGTATTTCATTGAATAATGTAGAAAACTGCTTTACTTTTTTTTAACAACTGTGACTGTGTTTTAATCAACATAGTGTTTAGTAGATGGCTAATTTGTGCCAGTTTTTATTGAGTAGGGGGCTGCAGATATCCCATTTTAAATGATTAGACATGTGTTTAGATAATCACCATAGAGTTTCTGTTTTCTTTTAAGATTGGACATTTTTATTTTATCATTACTGAAACTTAGCTGAATGTCAGTTTCTGTCTTTGGATAAAATGTAAAAACCAAGGATTCTTCTCATTTGTCAAAACACAGCTGATTTCCACTATTCCTTTTAGATTTTCTTTTACACAAGGTGAAGACCAGTGATTCATTTTACTTTCATGCAAAAAAAAATGATGTCTTAAATTTTTCAATTAATTGTTTTTTGTTGACTAAGTTCTAAAGAAAGGGAAACCACAGATGCAATCTGGCACACTACTGTTGTATTATGCTTGTCTTTTTTGAGAGGCTACATAGCAGAAGAAAAGTGTTTGGAGCATAGAGTGTTCTCATTTTAAGGAAAAACAGTGTAACAACATTGGCAGTGAAAATAAAATATTGTTCCTGGATTTTTCTGGATTCCTTCTACTGTGAATGTTGTTATTATAGGTAGGCTACATCTTCTCTAGTACTGTTACTGGAGTTCAAAACACTAAAGGAACTTTACCTTCAGACTGATCCTAATCCTGTCATATCAAAGAATCCTTTATTAACCTAATAGAAGGGGCACCTGGGTGGTTGAGCATCTGCCTTTGGCTCAGGTGGTGATCTCAGGGTCCTGGGACCAAGTCCTGCACTGGGCTCCCAGCAGGGATCCTACTTCTCCCTCTGCCTATGTCTTTGCCTCTCTCTCTATGCCTCTCATGAATAAAAGAACAAAATCTTAAAAAAATAAAAGTCTAATGAGTTTTCAAAGTCAATGTCTTTTCAGACCGAGTATTCAGTGTTTTGAGGAGAATAGAGCAAATACAAGTTTTACTGCAATTCCAATTCTAGTGATCTGATTTATACAGTTAGCCATCTACTTCCTTATTCTTTTTTTTTTAATTTTTATTTATTTATGATAGTCACAGAGAGAGAGAGAGAGAGGCAGAGACACAAGCGGAGGGAGAAGCAGGCTCCATGCACCGGGAGCCTGATATGGGATTCGATCCCGGGTCTCCAGGATCGCGCACTGGGCCAAAGGCAGGCGCCAAACCGCTGCGCCACCCAGGGATCCCCTTATTCTTTTTTTAAAAAGATTTTATTTATTTATTCATGAGAGACACAGAGAGAGAGAGGCAGAGACACAGGCAGAGAGAGAAGCAGGCTCCATGCAGGGAGCCTGATGTGGGATTCGATCTTGGGAACTCCAGAATCACACCCTGGGCTGAAGGCAGACACTCAACTGCTGAGCCACCCAGGCGTCCCTACCTCATTATTCTGAGTGGCACTCTAGTACTCACTACAAGTACCAGTGTAAAGGCTCTGATACTTAATTGGAGCATTGACTTGTTTACACTGGTCCATTTTTCTGGTGCCCTAGGTTCATTGTCAATGAAATATTACCTGATTTGCTGAGCATCATGATCCCAACAGGACAGCCTTTTTAGAACTGTCCTATAAATACCAAAATAGCCACACAATAGCCAAACTGTGGAAGGAGCCTCGGTGTCCATCGAAAGATGAATGGATAAAGAAGATGTGGTATATGTATACAATGGAATATTACTCAGCAATTAGAAACGACAAATACCCACCATTTGCTTCAACGTGGATGGAACTAGAGGGTATTATGCTGAGTGAAATAAGTCAATCGGAGAAGGACAAACAGTGTATGTTCTCATTCATTTGGGGAATATAAATAATAGTGAAAGGGAATATAAAGGAAGGGAAAAGAAATGTTGGGAAATATCAGGAAGGGAGACAGAACATAACTCTGGGAAAAGAACTAGGGGTGGTGGAAGGGGAGGAGGGCGGGTGTTGGAGGGGAATGGGTGACGGGCACTGAGGTGGACACTTGACGGGATGAGCACTGGTTGTTTTTCTGTATGTTGGTAAATTGAACACCAATAAAAATTAATTAAAAAAAAAAGATCTAGGCTCAGGAAAAAAAAAAAACCAAAATAACTTATGATTCTACCTTCACATTTTATGTATTACATTCTTGGACCATTTATTCTATGGAAAATGCTGAAGTGGGTAGGGTTTGTTGGTAAGGCTTTTGTAATTCATCATAACAAGTGATGATATGTTATTCAAAATGTTTATATTTTTTGGACAGTGCAACTGAATTACTTAAAACCCATACTTCCTCTCCCACAAATTATTAATTATTCTCCAAAAGTAAACGCAGGGATGTAACAATCATAAAAGAATTTCAATAAAATATCAAAAAATGTGAAATTAACTTTATCATAAACTTGTTAAATGACAGAGGTTTCCAAATGTTCTATAAATTATTAAAATTGCCCCTTTTTAATTAGGATCACTTGGGGTGGGGAGCTTAAATGGATTTCTGAAAAGGCAGTAATATTTTAAAAATGCATTTATAAGGGGATGCCTGGGTGGCTCAGCGGTGGAGTGTCTGCCTTCAGTTCAGGGCATAACCCTGGAGTCTTGGGATCGAGTCCCACATCAGTCTCCTCGCAGGGAACCTGCATCTCCCTCTGCCTATGTCTTTGCCTCTCTCTGTGTCTCTCATGAATAAACAAAGTCTTTAAAAATGCACTGATATGAAATGTTGTGTGAGGGCAGCCCCGGTGGCCCAGCGGTTTAGTGCTGCCTTCCACCTGGGGTGTGATCCTGGAGACCTGGGATCGAGTCCTGCGTCGGGCTTCCTGCATGGGGCCTGCTTTTTTTCCCTCTGCCTCTCTCTCTCTCTCTCTCTGTCATGAATAAATAAATAAAATCTTTTAAAAAATGTTGTGTGGTATTCAAAATGTATATCAATTAGTGACATAAACAATGAAATATATATCTTCAAAGTAAGTCAAGGACCTCAAGAATTTTATACTTATATTAAAAGTAAACTGCATTTGTCAGTTATTTTTATAAACAAACATTTATGGAGAATTAAATGCTACTATAGTTTGTACTAAACTCATTTTTAACTCTGTGTCATTCTAGTCTCTTTTTCTTCAAAAGTCTTTCTGGGTTAACAATGCATAGAAATTATATAAATTAAAATTTTCTCTGAAGTGTAATGCCTACTTCTTATGCTTTACAGAACAACAATGGCATGACAAGTCATGGACAAGTCAAGGACCTTGACAAGTCAAGGACCTCAAGAATTTTATACTTATATTAAAAGTAAACTGCATTTGTCAGTTATTTTTATAAACAAACATTTATGGAGAATTAAATGCTACTATAGTTTGTACTAAACTCATTTTTAACTCTGTGTCATTCTAGTCTCTTTTTCTTCAAAAGTCTTTCTGGGTTAACAATGCATAGAAATTATATAAATTAAAATTTTCTCTGAAGTGTAATGCCTACTTCTTATGCTTTACAGAACAACAATGGCATGACATGCAGTATAGACTGGTAAAATCGTCAGATAAACAATACCTTTATTCTTACACTAGATTTGTTTTACCACAAAGCTCTAAATTATAGTTCAATTAACTCTTAAAAATTAACTTGGCATATTCGACTAATAATAAATTAAAAGAAATCCAAAAACTAGAAGATAATTCTTTTGTCTCCAAGGCATGCATGGGAACTAGTAACCTGGATTGGGCCTCTAGGAGGAGAAGCTGAAGGGGTATGAAGAAGGGGCAACCTGAGGATCCTGAGGGAGCAAAGGCAGTACTGTAGAAAATCAACTTGGAGGGGAGAGGACAGAGATAGTGTGTGTGCTGAGACTGAGGCACTCTAGGGGGTAGTAGAGGAACATGGTGGAGTTGGGGGAAGTAGGAGTGCTGTCAGAGGGAAAACCGGTTGATTTAGAGAAGGACCACCTGTGTTTTCAATATGTCAAATGTATGGTTAGTCTCCAGCAGGGGCTCATGGAGAGTTTACTCAACCAAGGAACCTTTTTTATATAGTATAAAAAATTATGTTAAGCAGTTTTAAGAGCACCTCTTTGGACTCTTCAAACCTCTCTGTTCATAATGAATGATGAGGTTAATCCTACTGCATATAGCTATGTTATGCTATTAGCATTCATGTTACTTTTGATGTGCTGCTGCCCAAAGCGAACTAGACTCCACTTCAAAACTGTAGATAGTAAGAGCAGTTTATGGA
The DNA here is from genome assembly GCF_018345385.1 of Vulpes lagopus. Lineage (NCBI taxonomy): Eukaryota > Metazoa > Chordata > Mammalia > Carnivora > Canidae > Vulpes > Vulpes lagopus. The sequence goes on along the minus strand of NC_054848.1, from coordinate 68,598,001 downwards.
TATAAGAATGAAAGAGAAACAGTCATTGAGGGAAAAAAAATTGGAGGTAGCATTAGCTGTATTATTGATCCACATATTTGTTAGTTCGTTTACTCACTAATAAACACATATTTAATGGAGAACTATATATTCAAGGCACATTTTAGGTAAATTCATTCCTTAAATAGCTTTTCCATCTCACCTGTATTTTATAGATTTAGATAGTGAATTATATAATGTTCTCAGCATTATATTTGTAATCTCAATTTATTTGCAGAATATAAATAAAACCCACCTCCTACCATATAACTTACACTTTCCCTGAGGAACCATTTGCCCTCACATATATTCCAAAATTAAAATGAATGTCATATTTATATGTATATATATAATGTGTGAGTATATATATATATATACAATGATAAAATGATAGATTTATAGATATTTTATTATTTTTAAAAATTTTTTTAAAGATTTTATTTATTTATTCATGAGAGACACACACAGAGAAAGAAGCAGAGACATAGGCAGAGGGAGAAGCAGGCTCCAGTTTGTTGACACACATATGCTATTTTCTTGGATTTTTCAATGTTTGTGATGTCAGCTTTCATAAATTTGTCCTTTGTTGTGATTGCTTTTTCTCTATAAATTAATATTTTGTTTAAATCAAATCTTATACTAGTAATTTTGTATCCTTTTGTGGGTTTTTTTTTTGTATCCTTTTGTTAAAGAGAGCCTGTGCATTTAAGCTTCAGACTCTTCAATACCATGATTCACCTCCTGTTTATCCATGTCAAAAGACTTCCCTTTTATTTTTCCAGAGCAAATTAAAAATATCCTTAAAAGTGGAATATAAGTTATAAGCTTGAGTCTTTCCTGAGTGCATTAATATAGGTTTACAAAATAACTTCAAATTTTAATTTTGAAAAAAAAATCATATCTGTTGCCTTCTAGAATATTATTTTTTTTTAAGATTTTATTTATTTATTCATGAGAGATACAGAGAGAGAGAGAGAGAGAGAGAGAGAGAGAGAGAGAGAGAGGCAGAGACACAGGCAGAGGGAGAAGCAGGCTCTATACAGGGACCCCGATGTGGTACTCAATCCCAGGTCTCCAGGATCAGGCCCTGGGCTGACAGCAGCGCTAAACCGCTGAGCCACCCGAGCTACCCTAGAATATTATTCTTGACCACATATGCAAATCAGGGGAAAATTAAAACATTTATAAACACGAGGAAGAGATTTTAAACTTTTAAGGGACAAAAAGCATGCAAACTACAATATAGAGCTCAGTAAAGTAGGAGTGGCCCTTATCATCTTGGAAATTATAGAAGTTTTTCAAGTTTCAGGTTTTTGGTCATATAAAGCATCTTTCTTCTCACATAATCATCTTTCATGTTTAAGGATATATGAAATTTCTGAGAAATAAAATGAAATGGAAATTTGTACTTAACATAAAATAGGAAACTATCAAATAAATCTTTCTTTGAAGTTCTATGATGACAATCTTCCCTAGGATTAGATTTTTTTCTACTTTGAACTGATAAGTATATTTCACACAAAAGGAGCATTAGTCAAACTTTAAAACTTTTCTCAGACAAGTTGTCATTTTGTTATTTTTAAATGGCAGAAGATAGGAAGAAATGCCACAAATTTATCTACTCCAATTGAAATTTTGTGCTGTTATGTACAATCTGCTCTGAGAAGAAAAATTGAATCATAATTTAATTTCACTTAATTAAAGTGAATGAGATTTTATGCAATAAAGAGTAATTAGATTTTAGTAGATAATAATGTGTGAATCTCTGAATTGTTTTTGTTTGTTGTAATATTTCGCCTAGTAATTTTCAATTAAAAAATGTTGATACTTGTATAAGAGAAAGAGCAACTTGAAATCACTTTGTTAAAATGGAGCATTTGTTAGATAAAATGTTATTATATATTGAGTTTTCCCTCTGGGGAGGATCTTTCAAGTAAATTATGTGCTTAGAAGTATGGCTAAAGATGTTAGTTAATAATGATGAATGAGCATGCTGCCCACATATGCATATGATCCTGCTTGCTTCTTTTTTTAAAAAATGGCAAAAAAATAAACATTTGTTGGTTAATGACAAAGCGTGAAGCATGGGTGGAAACAAAATATACTTTCTGTACAAAATTAACTGGCCTATATGTGACTCAAATCCATGGCCTTGGACTCATTAGGTGTTTTCTAAATTGACAATGCTCTACTAATTATACTAATGAATCTCAAAATAATGACAAATCTTAAGTTTAAAAGAATAAGGTTCTTCTTCAACTTCACTTGTTAAAATAGATGCAGGCTATTACACAAGGTTGTCAAAAATGTACTAACACTTCCTGGAATCCCAATAACAATAGAGAGGAAAGATAGTTTTTCTTTCTTTTCATCCTGGTATTTGTTCATAGATGTAGCGAATGCCATAATTATCATTTGATAGTCTAATGGCCAAGTGTTGGTAACACTAATAAGTGTAAAACATGATAGAAGGAACTCAAAAAAATAAAGAAGACAGATCAGAAATGCTGGATATTGCTAAAATACTATGTATACATGTTCACACACACACAAAAATGAAAACATAAGAAGTCTAATGTTTTCTATTCTGAAACATTTGGTGCTGAATCAGAGGCCATGCACCACCAAATCTGGTATTGGGGAATCAACAAATCTAAACTGGGGAATTAATTTAGGTCATTTATCATTTCAATGATCTTAAGACCCAGTGAAAGAGGACTAAGAAGATCCATCAGTTTACTTATTAAGCTTCCTTAAAGATTCATTCAGACAACTGTATGACCCTTGTCATATACTTAATAGCTAACTGATACTTTTACTTACGATGATATTTTCTAAATTTTGTTCCTTGGATTTGTAATTAATATTAGTTTGAAGGCTCTGAGATGTATTGCAGCAAAAAAAAAAAAATATATTCAATGTATTATAACCAGAATTTTCTCAAATTAATTCTGTGTGGAGTCTTTTTTCTTTTCTATCAGTGACATCTCTTATTGTTCAGTTGAGCCTACTTTGAGAAATGGTGACTTATAAGGTACTTATATTTTTACTGAGAAAGCATATGAAAGAACAAATGAAAATTACTTGTATATTGAAGAAATATTACAAGAGAGAAACTAAAGCCCAAGTTTAGAATTACTTCTTTATGTCTCTAAATATTACATTTTTATATTTTAATGTATAAAATTATACAGTATTACATTTGAAATGATTAAAATAAAATTAATAGATTTAAGTAGCAATTCTTACAGTTCTATACATTTGGACTAGAATGGCTTTACTATACATCAAAGCATGAATACAAGAGAAGCAATATCAGTTATTTGGCCAAAGTACAATTTCTGCTACATTACATCCTGCTTAATTAAAAGTCTACTTATAGCATCCATTACATGTAGTTTTCTTTCACTTCCTGCTTCAAATCTCTGTTATATTATTTTATGTGATTTTGTTGCTAAATAGCACACTTGAGATGATTGACACATTGGTTTGAAAAGGGACTGTAGATGATACTCATAGCATAAATGAAACTCACTTTGCTTGATCATAATAATTTCTTTGTTGTGTTTGTTTTGTTAAGAGATTAATACTTTTTACAGATATGAAAGAGAACTCTCATATATTCTAATGTATGTAATGCATCAGATCAACTCAATGATCTCTCATAGACCAATTTCATTTTATAGTTTTTGACATGCTAGGCCATTATGGTGTGACATATCAATTTTGGCTGTTGACTGTCAACCATAGGCACTAAAGCCACATATTTAAATAACTGTTTCCCTTTATTAAAATTAAAAATAATGCTCAACATAGTAGATATTGAAAGTAAAAGACCTATTTTGAATATTTTTATTAAACTCTCACATGAAATAACATCCTTAATAGATCAATGACATTTGCAATTTCATTGTTTACCAAAGTCATTTTTGAAAAATAGGGAAGGAATTTGTAGTACTTTGTCATTTCTATTTGTATTCTTGTTTAACCAACAGAAAAAATTCTTTTCTAAAATTAACCTGACTCAGATATACATGTAGCATTCAAATTAGTTTTAAAATTATGTTTCTAATAGTGCAGTAGAGTATTCCCTCATACCTGTAAATGGTTGCTCCTGCGGTAAGCTTTATTATAAGTTTGAAATAAATACAGATCTTCTTTCAAGTGGAATTCTGCATTCATAAGGTATATATGCTGGGTACACTGAAAGTAGTTATTCATTAATTACATATCTTGTTGCAATAGTGGCACTACCTATTTTTAGCTTACTTATTACTATTTTTGATATCCCTTTTAGAAGAGCACCATAATGCCATATAACCCTGTGGTCGGAAACTTGAGCTAATCATTCATAAAGAAATAAAATACTGTGTCCTGAAATAATCAGTTTAATGGGATCTTCTCTTCCTATGGGTCTAATAATATCAGTAGAGAATTGACTTTTCTTGGTATTTATTGTCGAATACATACATCTGTACTTAAAAATCATGTTTAAAGCTGGTAATAACTATTTTGTTTAATGAAAACACTAGAATTGATGTTTTAATGATGTTTTTAATGATGTTTTAAATGAAAAATTAATCTTTAATATCTAACCAATGAAGTAGAAATAGTAAATACATTTTATGACAGCAAGCTTCATTTCATAATTGGGAAGACATTGCAGACTTTTAAAGAATGAAAATCAAAGGACAAATAACACAAAAAAGCTGCCATAGAATGATTATACATATTTCCTATTCTTTTCTTAGATAATAAAAATTTTTCTATATAAAAACCAGTGAATAGATATTTTCAGTTGTCATATTTTTAAAAAATATTTTATTTTACTTATTTATAAATATATATTTATATATTTTATTTATATATTTTAAATACATATATTTATATATTATAAATATATATTTATAAAGAAAACATATTATTTATAAATAAATTGAGTGAGAGAGAGAGCACAGAGGGAAAATGAGAGGTAGAAACAGACTCCCAGCTGAGCAGAGAACTCAATATGGGGCTCCATCTCAGAATCCTGAGATCATGACCTGAACTGAAGGCAGACACTTAATTGACTGAGGCACACAGGCACCCCTCAGTTGTCATAATTTTTAAACATATATTTGAAACTGGAAGACATACTAAAGACCATCTGGTCCAGATGTTTTCACATTGTATTCCTCAGAGTCCTAGGGTTTCATGGAGATGCCTTAGAAGCTAAGGTATAGGGTGCAATGAAAAGGAGCAGGGTGGGCAAGTCCCTGGGTCATTCTCAGGATTGCTGCTTTGTTTTTCCTGCTATATACGTGAGGTTCCACTTAACATTTTGTATGAAGTTAGAGTTATTTTGCTAAAATAATGAAAAATACCTTTTAAAAAAATCATTGACATAGGCCATCATCCTCATTTTAATGTTGAAAAAATTGAGTCCCCTGTAGATTTAAATAACTTATTCACGAGTGTACCCATTTACTGAGTGGGAGAATGAATTGTTCATCAAAGTAACTTGCCAGGATATATTTATTATTCCTTATATTTATATATGATTTTGACCTTTTCAAAGCAGCTTCGTATCTGTTATTTGATTTGGTCCTCAGGAAAATAGCACTATTAAGTGGTTATAGAAAGTCTTAGCTCAATTTTAGAGATGAAGAGATGAAGTTGAAAGAGATAAAGCCACTAGGGTTATTCCACATTATTGGTAGAGTCTGGATAAAAACTAAGTTCTCTTGGCTCTCAACAGCTTGCTCTGGATTATAATTTGTTCTAATAACAGCTAGTCTAGAAAGTAGCAGTTTACACATATGCTTCACATGCACTTGTCAAAATGCTTTTCATTTTTTAAAAAGATTTTATTTATTTATGAGGGAGAGAGAGAGAGAGAGAGAGAGAGAGAGAGAGAGAGAGAGAGAGAGAAACAGACACAGGGACATAGGCAGAGGGAGAAGCAGGCTCCATGCAGGGAGCCCGACATGGGACTCAATCCCAGGTCTCCAGGATCACACCCTAGGCTGAAGGCAGCACTAAACCGCTAAGCCACCTGGGCTGCCCTCAAAATGCTTTTCAGAAGTCTGTGATGCTGTCACTGTAGACTCTCAGAACCCAATGAAATTTTAAGAAACATTAAGGCCTGCATTTCCATTTTGTTGATGAAGAAACTGAAACTCAGGCTAAATAAAAGGACTTACAGAGGACTCAAAGTCTACATATCCTAAATTTAAGTCAGTATTTTTCCTAACAGCATTTCATCTTAATTTGTAAATATATGCTAACTCGTGAAAATACACATTCTCTTTTTTTAAGATTTTATTTATTTATTCAGGAGAGACACAGAGTGAGGCAGAGACACAGGCAGAGGGAGAAGCAGGCTCCATGCAGGGAGCCCGATGTGGGACTCGATCCCGGGACTCCAGGATCATGCCCCAGGCCGAAGGCAGGAGCTAAACCGCTGAGCCACCCAGGCGTCCAAAAAAATACACATTCCTGCTAGAGTTCCAGCACTGGTTTTACTCATCTAGAGATTCTGTCTTAGAATGCCAACAAACCTTGCTGAGGTAGACTTACAAACTGCTTAAGATGGCTATGATAAGCTCTTTTGTGATTTGCAATGACCCTAAGGAATAAAGGCATGTTCATATATGAGGAGAGATTATGGACACCTCACATTTTGATGGACATAGAAGGTATTTTTGTGTATTACTGTGAGAGTTTGCAAGTGGAGAAGTTCATACTCACTTTTTTGTAGAGTAGAGATTCAATCTCTATTTCCTGAATAGGGTCTCAATCTACTAAAAGTTTAACACCCCTTGAAAGATAAATAGAATTCTTCTTAATTGCCAGACAATTGAGACTCAAAGTCTATGCTTATTATTTTTCTAAATATCTACTACATCTATTAAAAAGCATTTTTTCATAGTTACTTTTCTGTATGCATTTCACTTCTACAATTGTCACCTCAGATGCCTTCTCAATGGTAGAACTTATTTCCCAAATAACACTTGCTTAATGAAATGTGATTTAGTGTATCTCAGGTAATAAACTTAGCAGCACAATTATATACTTCCCAATTGACCATTGTCTATATTATATTTTAGCAACTACCATTTTGCCAGTAAAAGTTGAAGATGAAAAAAAGTAACTTCCATTTAGTGAAATTAAAATAATTATTGGGGTGCCTAGGTGGCTCGATCAGTTAAGCATCTGACTCTTGATTTCAGCTCAAGTCTTGATCTCAGGGTCATGAGTTCAAGCCCTGTGTTGGGCTCCACACTGGGCATGGAGCCTACTTTAAAAAAATTATTGAAGGAGATCCATTTGAATGAGTTCATTGGGAAAAATATGTCCCCAGTGATAGAAATAAATTAGGCATAGAAATGTATGCCAGACCAACAAATATATATAAGTTATTATCAAATACACAAAAATTTCAAATACAGGAAAACAAAGATCAGAGTTCAGGAGAAGGTGAGAAGGAGATATATTTTGAAGATAAAATATCTTGAAAAAATAGGAAAGGTTCTAAGGCTAGAAAGAAGTCAAAAAATAAGGAGAAGAAAACCTGACCCCTAGAAGCTATAGCTCAGGACTGTTATGTGTGGTAGTGCAATTGTTCACAACACAAGGGATTTGCATGTGGGACAAATGGTGGTTTAGATCCAAGCTGTGCATCCTGGAAGTTTTTCTCTTAGAGGAAGGGCCGAATTTTAAAGAGAATTTTAAAGATGCCTCCATCCCTGAACTCCAATTAAGATTTTCATGCCCCAGTTCCTCAAACATTTATCTAGACAGTATTATGAAAGGACTTTGCAGTTTTAATTAACATCCCATGTTAGCTTGCCATAACATTCAGGTATTATTTAAGTGGGCCTGACTTAAGCATATGACTCCTTTAAGAATGAAAGGTCTTTTCCTGCAGGTCACAGAAGGAAAAGTGGCAAAAAGAACATGAGGGATTCAACATGCCTTTGCTGACTTTGAATATGTAGGGGATCATGTGAGAAGGGATGTGGATAGCCATTTGGAGCTAAGAGCAGCCACCAGACATTAGCCAGCAAGGGAGCAGAAACTTGTCTTAAACATAAGGAACTGGATTCTGCCAACAACATAAATGAGCTTGGAAGCAGTTTCTTCTCTAAAACCTACATTAAAGGAACACAGATCTGCCAACACTTTGATTTCAGTCTTGTGACACCCTGAGTAGAGAATCTAGTGAAGTTTACCTGGACTTCTGACTTATAGAACTATGAGATAGAAATGGGTTTTGTTTTCAGCCTCTACATTTGTGGCAATTTATTGTGATAGCATGGAAAATCTATACAAGCACCTTTAAAAAGTCATAGGAAGATTGTCTATGGGCTAATTTCAGCTCCCCCTATAATTTTCTATGCCCAAGTTCTTCAGGAAAACAGAGGAAAGTCTTAGGGGTGACCAATCATATGTTTTCCCTTTTGATTTTCAAAGTATCATTGTTTTCAAGGGCAATTGTGACAACTGTCAGTGCAAATACCTGAAAAAAATCAATGGTAGAAGGTTGTTCTTATGCTTATTTTCTTTTCCTTTTTTTATTTTTAAATATTTTATTTATTTATTCATGAGAGACACACAGAGAGAGGCAAAGACATAGGCAGAGAGAAGCAGGCTCCCTGCAGGGAGCCCAGTGCAGGACTCAATCCCAGGACCCTGGGATCACCACCTGAACCAAAGGCAGACACTCAACCACTGAGCCACCCAGGTGCCCCTTCTTTTTCAGTTATACTTCCGTTTTTCAGTTTTAATTTCTGATTTTATTTTTAAGTAATCTCTATACCCAATATGGGGCTTCAACTCATAATCCTGAGATCAAGAGTCATACACTTTCCTGACTGAGACAACCAGGCATCCTTCTCTTCCCACAGAAAATTTTTTAGTCACTTTGTGGCAAATCTGTGATGGGGCTAATTTTTCCATAAACAGAATTTTAAGTAAGACTTAATTGTGAATACCATTAAGTGCTTCTTAGAACTAGCATCCTGTTTATCAAAAAGAGGTGATAGTTTATTAAGGTTTTGGTTGGGCAGTGCAGTGTGCTTAAAGTGTTCAGAGGGAGTAAGATTTGATACCTATCCCTATAAACTAAAAGTCCAATCCTTGTAACTAAATAACCCCTTTGAAAGAAGAGAGGGCAGAACTTTTGTGACTCATCCTACAGATGTTTCTAAAAAGAGAAAAAGAAAGAGAAAGAAAGAAAGAAAGAAAGAAAGAAAGAAAGAAAGAAAGAAAATAAAAAGAAAGAAAGAAAGGAAAGAAAGAAGAAAGAAGAGAAAGAAAGAAAGAAAGAAAGAAAGAAGAAAGAAAACATGGCTGAGAGAATGAGAGAACATGGCTGAAATGTTTTCAATTATAATAAAAATGCAACTTTTCATCCTACTATAGACTTAATTAATGGGCGAGGCTTTCCAGTTTTCCTAATCAAAGTGACACAGTAGTTCAAAATGTAAGAAGAAATTTTAGAGTTTCAATTAACTTTATGAATTGTAAAATTAAAAGTTCTAGTTATCTCTTAGCATCATTTTGGATGCAAAACAAAAATCAAACTAAATAAAAAGCAGTAATAAAAACAGGATTTGTTTCTTTAGTATAATTTATTGTATTTATAATTTATCAGATTTAGAGATTTCAAATTTTCTGAGAAAAATGCCACTACAGGGGCACCTGGGTGGTGCAGTCAGGTAAGTGTCTGACTTAGGCTCAGGTCATGATCTCAGGGTGCTTGGATGAAGCCCAAATCAGGATCTGTGCTTAGTGGGGTGTCTGTCCCTCCTCCTCTCACTCTGCCCTTCCCTTTGCCCCTCCATCATTCATGTATTCTTTCAAATACATAAAGAAAATATTTTTTAAAATGCCACTACAATATAAGCCACTACAATATGAATTTCTGTGACTATAAATATTTTAAACTTATGAACAATCTGTAAAGAGAGAACAGCTGGAATGCTACAGTGAGAAGAGTTTGCGCTTCTATCAAAGTAGGCAGACGGGGGAAAAAAGAATTAAGGAAACAAAAGGCATCCAAGGGGGAGAGGCCCCGCGAGGAGCCGGGCTAAGGCTGGAGGGAGTGCCCCAGGACAGGAAAGACCCGCCTGGAGAAGCAGGGGCTTCACGAATCTTACCGAGCGGAAAGGCACTCACAGGGAGTTAGACCAGGACCCCAGGAGGGCGGGGATGCCCTCAGGCTGCCTGGGACACTAATAGAGCAACTGCGCCCTGGGAAGAGTGCACAGAGCTCCCTAAAGGACTGCAGCGCGCACAAGCATTGACCCAAGAGCAGCTCAGAGGGGCCCGGGAGCGGATCCGCAGAGAGGGGGCTGCGCGGCCGGGAGCCCGAATCCAACAGCACAGGCCCGGGAGCACCAGGCGCTGGGGACAGGGCCAGGATCTGGCCTCCCCCCCGGGACAGGCAGAGGCCAGGAGGGCCCAGGACAGCAAAGACGCTCCTGCCCCGAGCTGAGCAGATCAGCGGTCCCGCCCCCAGAGCATCCAGGCCCCTGCAGGCTGAGACCTCCGCAGTTACTGTGGGAAGCTGAATCCAGGGCTCCAGAGCTGGCAGCCACCACTCTGGTTGTTCCTTCTGGGGCCTCAAAGGGTAAACAACCCCCACTGAGTCCTGCACCAGGCAGAAGGCTGAGCAGCTCCCCCAAGTGCTGACACCTGAAAATCAGCACAACAGGCCCCTCCCCCAGAAGAGCAGGTAGACAAGTTCAAGGGGAAGTCAAGGGACTTAAAGTATACAGAATCAGAAGAAACTCCCCCGTGTTTTTTTTTTCTTTTTGATTTCTGTTTGCTTCCCCCACCTTTTTTTCCCTTTCTTTCTTTTTCTTCTCTTTTTTTCTCTTTTCTTCCTTTTTTCTTTTTTCTTTTTCTCTTTCCATTCCTTCTTTCTCTCCTCTCTTTTTCTCCTTTTCCCAAGACAACTTATTTTGGCCACTCTGCACTGAGCAAAATGACTAGAAGGAAAACCTCACCTCAAAAGAAAGAATCAGAAACAGTCCTTTCTCCCACAGAGTTACAAAATCTGGAATACAATTCAATGTCAGAAAGCCAATTCAGAAGCACTACTATAAAGCTACTGGTGGCTCTAGAAAAAAGCATAAAGGACTCAAGAGACTTCATGACTCCAGAATTTAGATCTACTTGGGAAGAAATTAAAAATCACTTGAATGAGATGCAAGCTAGAAGTCCAAACGACAAAGTAACGAGGTAGAAGAACGAGTGAGTGACATAGAAGACAAGTTGATGGCAAAGAGGGAAACTGAGGAAAAAAGAGACAAACAAAAGATCATGAGGATAGATTAAGGGAAATAATGACAGCCTGAGGAAGAAAAACCTACGTTTAATTGGGGGTCCCAAGGGCACCGAAACGGACAGAGGTCCAGAATATGTATTTGAACAAATCTTAGCTGAAAACTTTCCTAATCTGGGAAGGGAAACAGGCATTCAGATCCAGGAAATAGAGAGATCCCCCCCTAAAATCAACAAAAACTGTTCAACACCTGGACATTTAATTGTGAAGCTTGCAAATTCCAAAGATAAAGAGAAGATCCTTAAAGCAGCAAGAGACAAGAAATCCCTGACTTTTATGAGGAGGAATATTAGGGTAACAACAGACCTCTCCACAGAGACCTGGCAGGCCAGAAAGGGAAGGCAGGATATATTCAGGGTCCTAAATGAGCAAAACATGGAACTAAGAATACTTTATCCAGCAAAGCTCTCATTCAGAAAGGAAGGAGAGATAAAGAGCTTCCAAGACAGGCAGGAACTGAAAGAATATGTGACCTCCAAACCAGCTCTGCAAGAAATTTTAAGGGGGACTCTAAAAATTCCCCTTTAAGAAGAATTCCAGTGAAACAATGCACAAAAACAAGGACTTGATAGATATCATGATGACACTAAACTCATATATTTCAATAGTAACTCTGAACGTGAACAGGCTTAATGACCCCATCAAAACGCACAGGGTGTCAGACTGGATAAAAAGGCAGGACCCATCCATTTGCTGTCTACAGGAGACTCATTTTAGACAAAAGGACACCTACAGCCTGAAAATAAAAGGTTGGAGAACCATTTACCATTCAAATGGTCTTCAAAAGAAAGCAGGGGTAGCCATCCTTATATCAGATAAACTAAAATTTAGCCTGAAGACTGTAGTGAGAGATAAAGAGAGACACTATATCACACTTAAAGGATCTATCCAACAAGAGGACTTAACAATAATCAATATATATGCCCCGAATATGGGAGCTGAGAAGTATATCAATCAATTGATAACCAAAGTTAAGACATACTTAGATAATATTACACTAATACTTGGTGACTTCAATCTAGCTCTTTCTACCCTTGATAGGTATTCTAAACACAACATCTCGAAAAAAACAAGAGCTTTAAATGATACACTGGCCCAGATGGATTTCACAGATATCTACAGAACTTTACATCCAAATTAAACTGAACATGCATTCTTCTCAAGTGCACATGGAACTTTCTACAGAATAGACCACATACTGGGTCACAAATCGGGTCTGAACTGATTCTGAAAGATTGGGATTGTCCCCTGCATATTCTCAGACCATAATGCCTTGAACTTAGAATTAAATCACAAGAAGTTTGGAAGGACTTCAAACACGTGGAGGATAAGGACCATCCTGCTAAAAGATGAAAGGGTCACCCAGGAAATTAAGGAAGAATTGAAAAGATTCATGAAAACTAATGAGAATGAAGATACAACCGTTCAAAATCTTTGGGATGCAGAAAAGCAGTCCTGAGGGGGAAATACATCGCAATACAAGCATCCATTCAAACACGGGAAAGAACTCAAATACAAAAGCTAACCTTACACATAAAGGAGCTAGAGAAAAAACAGCAAATAGATCCTACACCCAGCAGAAGAAGAGAGTTAATAAAGATTCGAGCAGAACTCAATGAAATCGAGACCAGAAAAACTGTGGAACAGATCAACAAAACCAGGAGTTGGTTCTTTGATAAAATTAATAAGATAGATAAACCATTATCCAGCCTTATTAAAAAGAAGAGAGAGAAGACTCAAATTAATAAAACCATGAATGAGAAAGGAGAGATCACTACCAACCCCAAGGAAATACAAATGATTTTAAAAACATATTATGAGCAGCTAAACACCAATAAAGTAGGCAATCTAGAAGAAATGGACACATTTCTGGAAAGCCACAAACTACCAAAACTGGAACAGGAAGAAATAGAAAACCTGAACAGGCCAATAACCAGGGAGGAAATGAAGCAGTCATCAAAAACCTCCCAAGACTCAAAATTCCAGGGCCTGATGGCTTCCCAGGGGAATTCTATCAAATGTTTAAAGAAGAAACCACACCTATTCTACTAAAGCTGTTTGGAAAGATAGAAAGTGATGGAGTACTCCCAAATTCATTCCATGAAGCCAGCATCACCTTAATTCCAAAACCAGACAAAAACCCCACCAAAAAGGAGAATTACAGACCAATATCCCTGATGAACATGGATGCAAAAATTCTCAACAAGATAGTAGGCAATAGGATCCAACAGTACATTAAGAAAATTATTCACCATGACCAAGTAGGATTTATTCCTGGGACACAAGGTTGGTTCAATACTCATAAACCAATCAATGTGATTCATCATTTCAGCAAGAGAAAAAACAAGAAACATAGGATCCTCTCATTAGATGCAGGGAAAGTATTTGACAAAATACAGCATCCATTCCTGATCAACACTCTTCAGAGTGTAGGGATAGAGGGAACATTCCTCAACATCTTAAAAGCCATCTAGGAAAAGCCCACAGTAATTATCATTCTCAATGGGGAAGCACTGGGAGCCTTTCCCCTAAGATCAAGAACAAGACAGGATGTCCACTCTCACCACTGCTATTCAACATAGTACTGAAAGTCCTAGCCTCAGCAATCAGACAACAAAAAGGATTAAAGGCCATCAAATTAGCAGAGAAGTTAAACTCTCCCTCTTTGCTGATGATATGATACTCTACATAGAAAACCCAAAAGCCTCCATCCCAAGATCGATAGAACTCATACAGCAATTTGGTAGCATGGCAGGTTACAAAATCAATGCCCAGAAATCAGTGGCATTACTACACACTAACAATGAGACTGAAGAAAGAGAAATTAATGAGTCAATCCCATTTACAATTGCATCCAACAGCATAAGATACATAGAAATAAACCTAACCAAAGAGGTAAAAGATCTGTACCCTAAAAACTATAGAACACTTCTGAAAGAAATTGAGGAAGACACAAAGAGATGGAAAAATATTCCATGCTCATGGATTGGCAGAATTAATATTGTAAAAATGTCAATGTTACCCAGGGCAATTTACACATTTAATGGAATCCCTATCAAAATACCATGGACTTTCTTCAGAGAGTTAGAACAAATTATTTTAAGATTTGTGGGGAATCAGAAAAGACCCCGAATACCCAGGGAAATTTTAAAAAAGAAAACCATAGCTGGGTGTATCACAATGCCAGTTTTCAGGTTGTACTACAAAGCTGTGGTCATCAAGACAGTGTGGTACTGGCACAAAAACTGACACATAGATCAATGGAACAGAATAGAGAACCCAGAAGTGGACCCTGAAATGTATGGTCAACTAATATTCAATAAAGGAGGAAAGACTATCCATTGGAAGAAAGACATCATCTTCAATAAATGGTGCTGGGAAAGTTGGACATCCACATGCAGAAGAATGAAACTGGACCACTCTCTTGCACCATACACAAAGATAAACTCAAAATGGATGAAAGATCTAAATGTGAGACAAGATTCCATCAAAATCCTAGAGGAGAACACAGGCAATACCCTTTTTGAATTCGGCCACAGTAACTTCTTGCAAGATACCTCCATGAAGGCAAAAGAAACAAAAGCAAAAGTGAACTATTGGGACTTCCTCAAGATAAGAAGCTTTTGCACAGCAAAGGATACAGTCAACAAAACTAAAAAACATCCTACAGCATGGGAGAATGTATTTGCAAATGACGTATCAGATAAAGGGCTAGTTTCCAAGATCTATAAAGAACTTATTAAACTCAACATCAAAGAAACAAACAATCCAATCATGAAATGGGCAAAAGACATGAAGAGAAATCTCACAGAGGAAGACATAGGCATGGCCAACATGAACATGAGAAAATGCTCTGCATCACTTGCCATCAGGGAAATACAAATCAAAACCACAATGAGATACCACCTCACACCAGTGAGAATGGGGAAAATTAACAAGGCAGGACACCACAAATGTTGGAGAGGATGTGGAGAAAAGGGAACCCTCTTACACTGTTGGTGGGAATGTGAACTGGTGCAGCCACTCAGGAAAACTGTTTGTTTTTTTTTTAGAATTTTTTTTTAAATTTTTATTTATTTATGACAGTCACAGAGAGAGAGAGAGGCAGAGACACAGGCAGAGGGAGAAGCAGGCTCCATGCACCGGGAGCCCGACGTGGGATTCGATCCCGGGTCTCCAGGATCGCGCCCTGGGCCAAAGGCAGGTGCCAAACCACTGCGCCACCCAGGGATCCCAGGAAAACTGTTTGAAGGTTCCTCAAAGAGTTAAAAATAGACCTGCCCTGCTACCCAGCAATTGCACAGTTGAGGTTTTACCCCAAGATACAGATGCAATGAAACACCGTGACACCTACACCCGGATTTTTTTAGCAGCAATGTCCACAATAGCCAAACTGTCGAAGGAGCCTCGGTGTCCATAGAAAGATGGATAAAGAAGATGTGGTTTATGTATACAATTGAACATTACTCAGCCATTAGAAATGACAAATACCCACCATTTGCTTCAACGTGGATGGAACTGGAGGGTATTATGCTGACTGAAATAAGTGAATCTGAGAAGGACAAACATTGTATGTTCTCATTCATTCGGGGAATATAAATAATAGTTAAAGGGAATATAAGGGAAGGGAGAAGAAATGTGTGGGAAATATCAGAAAGCGAGACATTATATAAAGACTCCTAACTCGGGATCCCTGGGTGGCGCAGCAGTTTGGCGCTTGCCTTTGGCCCAGGGCGTGATCCTGGAGACCCGGGGTCGAATCCCACGTCGGGCTCCCGGTGCATGGAGCCTGCTTCTCCCTCTGCCTATGTCTCTGCCTCTCTCTCTCTCTGTGTGTGACTATCATAAAAAATAAAATTAAAAAAAAAAAAAGTTTCCTAACTCTGGGAAACGAACTAGGGGTGGTGGATGGGGAGGAGGGCGGAGGGTGGGGGTGAATTGGTGACCGGCACTGAGGGGGGGCACTTGTCGGTATGAGCACTGGGTGTTATTCTGTATGTTGGCAAATTGAACACCAATAAAAAATAAATTTATTATAAATAAAGAATAAACAGAGTGGAGGTCTAGCAGTAGTCTGCAGACTTTTATGACCTAAGGCACGCTAAAAAGAAAAAAAAAAACAATTTTGTCACATAAGGCTATAATCTCTAATGAAATGGATGGAAATGAAAGTTTCAGATGCTACAACTTGAAGAGGATAAATTTTATCATAAAATATTATTATGGAGAAAGCAACAGTTCTGTTATGTAGTGATCACCAGTCACTCTATCTAAATTATAATTTATCCTAAAATAGGACTGACGATACATTAAAGATTGTACTCGAGCTGGATGGAGTCAAGCAGGGTTTAAAATAACACATTCATATATACTGGCATGTAAAGTGCTTGCCCTGAAACTTCTACCATTCATGAATTCCTGTTTAAATGTCATTCCTTATGACTAGCCATTCTCTGAATCAGCCTCATTTATCTACTACATGTCTCCATTGCATTTCATTCATTTCATCTAAACTACTCTTTAGACATGGAAAATGTAACAATGTTTATGAGAAGATGCTTTATCTTTTTAATAAGAGCTCTCTAAAAATGGATTCTGAATTATGGTTCGTCTTTAAATATTGATTTTTAATATATGCCATGGTTAAGAAAATGATAATAATTCTTCTTTGTCTCTATGAACAAAAAATTGAAAAATTCTGAAGTCTTATTCTTTTATTTTTGGATATACCACTGGTGGACAGTCACAACAGCTAAAATAGTAAACTGCTTTAAACAAGCTATTTGTGACTTCCAAACAAAGCCATACATGCCTGAATTTATAGAAAATCTCTCTATATTTTTTTCTGAGATTGTGAGGGTTTTTTTGTTTTTGTTTTTGAGATTGTTTTATAGGTCTTCTAGCTGATGGATTTTTAGGGGATTGATTTCCTACCCTTTGGGTTATTTTTTGATTTTGTTTATAATTTCTTCGTCTAAAATCATCCTTCAGTTACACAATTGAATTTAAAAGGCAAAGTATGTTTTTTTTTCTTTTTTAAACCAAAATGGTGATCCTGAAAATTTCAGATAGTAAATGGAAACCAATCTACATTTTCTAAGTGCTGTATTTACTT
The DNA here is from genome assembly GCF_018345385.1 of Vulpes lagopus. Classification (NCBI taxonomy): domain Eukaryota; kingdom Metazoa; phylum Chordata; class Mammalia; order Carnivora; family Canidae; genus Vulpes; species Vulpes lagopus. Next base: position 68,580,536 of record NC_054848.1, on the reverse strand, counting down.
TCTTCTGCATCATTTAAGAAAGAAGCTGAGATGTTAGTAAAGATGCTACCATTATTGTCATCAAATATATATATGGGCTAAAGAGGATTTGTAATATTATGTTACCACAGTATTTATGTCAGACAATTATTCCCAGGAGTAGAGGTGGCAGAATTTTTATGATGAATGCTTACTTTGAATGGATTTTCCAATATAATGACCACCTCAAACCCAGGGATAAGCAGATAACTCTACAGAAAAGTGGAGAATAATTGGAAAATCCAGAAGCAGGCAATAGAAAGGGAAGTTTTATAGCTTATATAGAGTCCAGTCATGGAATATTAGGGAGTAAGACTTTTTATCAGGAAGACAAACTAGCAAAAGTAACATAAGCTCTAGCCCTTAAATTACTGGAGTATTCATGAATACAAGACGAAATATAGAGCCATTTATCAAAATCATGTTAGCTTCAATTTTCAAAATAAAGTAAAAACTCACTTATCAGGGCATCAAGTCAAGCATTGAATCCCTCCTAGTTAAACATGAGATTTATTTAGTAACTAGGGTACAGGTGGGGCACCTGAGTAGCTCAGTGGCTGAGGATTTGCCTTTGGCTCAGGCCCTGATCCCAGGATCCTGGGATTGGGTCCACATTGGGCTCTTCACAGGGAGCCTGCTTCTCCCTCTCCCTATGTCTCTGCCTCTCTCTGCGTGTCCCTCAGGAATGAATAAATAGAATCTTTAAAAAATAACTAGGGTACAGGTAATCCAGCAAGTAGAATGCAAATAGCTGAATCTGAGGACGAAAAATGACAGATAAGGGTTTAGGAATAAAGAAAGGACAAAATTTCAGGTTAAATGGGTCTAGACAAGAAACCTTGAGAAACCTGGGCACTATTGAAATTTTGGACTGGATAGTTTTTTGTTGATGTTGTGGGGGACTGTCCTGGGCAGAGTAGGATATTTAGAAGTATCCCTGACCTTTATGCTATTAGAGTAACATTTTTCAATGTTATTTATGTATGAATGTATTCTTCCGCCCTAAAATATCATGTGCACCTCTACTATATTCTACACAAGATGAGGATACAGCCTAGCATGGGAAGTAGGCAAATAAATAGGCATTCCACTGTGTCACTAATGATATACTGGATGATATACTGTGTGTGTGTGTGGGGGAAATGATACACTGTGGAGAATGGAGTGTGTCCAGGAAGCACATTAAAAGCCACCTATCCTGTGGATGTATGCATATGGGTGAGAAGAGGATTGAAATGTGGGATTGGTAAGCATAATGGATATAAGCTAATGACTCAAAGAAGGTTTCTCAGATAAAATTTTTTTGGTTTGAAAAAAAGAAAGTATGAATAAGAGGATGGGGTGAGATGGATGGTAGGAAGAGATAATTCAAGAGTAAAGAGAGTCTAGGAAAAGCAAAGTAAAATAAAAATAAATGAAATATTTTCAGAATGGCTGGGACAGAATGTGTGGTGAAAATTGAAGATGAATGAGACTGGAGTAGTAGATAAAGATGGGATCAGATGACAACAAGGACCCCAAAACAATGATAATTTTTGAGGGGAGAGATTAGAAAGTTAACTGTTTTAAGGAGAAGAGTGAAATGATAGGATTTATATTTTTAATTTATCACTTTTCAACATATAAAATATAATTAACTTGAGTAAGGCGGGAGATGCACTTATAATGCAGTTGTTGAAGTTAAGGTGAGAGGTGATGATAGCCTATAAAAAGAAGAAATAAGATTGGATTTGGGATTGAACAGAGTTAGAGATGACTCAAATTATTGGTTTGGGCAACTGGACAGGTGGTTGTACCATCTAATGACATAAGGAAGGCAAAAATTTCAGTATATGTGCTGCCAAAGCGAGCACTACTTAATCTGCAGAAAGTAGTCAAGTACTTCTCAGCAACAACAATACATTCACTTCAGAAATGATGGACATTTTTTTTACACTTAGAAAAAAAAGATGTTCCTTCAAAACCTAGATGACTAGGACATCACTCAGCCATGATGAAGGGTTATGTCCTTGAGTCTTTTTATAAGAGTATATTCTTATAAATTGAAGAATACTGGGGAAAAGCATTCTAAAACTCCAATCAGTTTAAAAGTTACTTGGTTGTCAAAGAATACAAATACATTTAGCCTGATATTTTATTTTATTTAAGTTTTATTTTAATTCCAATTAGTTAACTTAGAGTGCCATATTAGTTTCAGCAGTGTAATATAATAATTCTACAGTTCCATACTTCACCCTGTGCTCATCACTAGTGCACTCCCTAATTTCCATCTCCCCAAAACCTCTACCATCTTGTAAGCATCAGTTTGTTCTTTGTAATTAAAAGTCTGTATCTTGATTTGCTTCTCTCTCTCTCTCGTCTCTCTGTCTCTCTCTTTCATATTTCCCTTTGCTTGTTTGTTATAACTAGTTCTTTTTTATCCATTCATCTGTTGATGGAGATCAGGGAACTTTCCATATTTTGCAATTGGGGACATTTCTGCTATAAACCTTGGAGTGGAGTGCACATGCCCTTTTGAATCAAAACTTATGTATCCTTTGGATAAATACCTAAGAGAACAATTATTGGGTCATAGTGTAGTTCTAATTTTAACTTTTTGAAGAACCTCCATGCTGTTATCTAGAGTGGCAGCACCAGTTTGCATTCCCACCAACAATGTAAGAGATTTCACCTTTCTCCACATCCTCCCCAACATCCTTCCACAACGGTGTTTCCTGAGCTGTTAATTTTAGCAATTCTGAATGGTGTGAGGTGATATCCCTATTGTGGTTTTGATTTGAATTTCCCTGACGCCCAGGGATGTTGAGCATTTTTTCATGTTAGCCATTTGTATATCTTTGAGGAAATATTTTTCCTGTCTTCTGCTCATTTATTGACTGGATTATTTGTTTTAGGGGTGTTGAATTGGATAAGTTTTCTATAGATTTTGGATACTAGCCCTTTATCTGATAAGAAATTTGCAAATATCTTCTCCCATTCTGTATGTTGTCTTTTGGTTTTGTTGACTGTTTCCTTTGCTATGCTAAAGCTTTTTATCCTGAGGAAGTCCCAATAGTTCATTTTTGCTTTTGCTTCCCTTGCCTTTGGGGAGGTGTCGAGCAAGAAGTTGCCATGGCTGAGGTCAAAGAGGTTGCTGTCTGTTCTTCCCTAGGATTTTGATAGATTTCTATCCATCAGTGCTCGCTTCGGCAACACATATACTAAGATTTCTATCCATCAAATTTAGGTCTTTCATCCATTTTGAGTTTATTCTTGTGTATAGTGTAGAAAAGTGGTCCAGTTTCATTCTTTTACATGTGGCTGCCCAGTTTTCCCAACACCATTTATTAAAGAGACTGTCCTTTTTCCATCAGATAGTCTTTTCTGCTTTGTCAAAGATTAGTTGACCATAGAGTTGAGAGCCCATTTCTGGGTTCTCTATTCTGTTCCATTGATATGTGTGTATCTTTTTCTGCCAGTTGTATACTGTCTTGAGGATTACAGCTTTGTAATACAGCTTGAAGTTGAGAATTTTGATGCCTACAGGTTTGTTTTTCTTTTTCAACATACCTTTGGCTATCTGGCATCTTTTCTGGTGCCATACAAATTTTAGAATTGTTTGTTCCAGCTCTCTGAAAAAAAATGTTGGCGGTATTTTGATAGGGATTGCATTGACTCTGTAGATTGCTTTGGATAATATATCTATATTATCATGGAATGTTTTTCTTTTTTTTTTTTTTTTTTTAAATTTTTTTTTTATTTTAATTAACTTTTATTGGTGTTCAATTAACCAACATACAGAAAAACACCCAGTGCTCATCCCGTCAAGTGTCCACCTCAGCGCCCGTCACCCATTCCCCTCCAACACCCGCCCTCCTCCCCTTCCACCACCCCTAGTTCGCTTCCCCGAGTTAGGAGTCTTTATGTTCTGTCTCCCTTCCTGATATTTCCCAACATTTCTTTTCCCTTCCTTTATGTTCCCTTTCACTATTATTCATATTCCCCAAATGAATGAGAACATACACTGTTTGTCCTTCTCCGATTGACTTATTTCACTCAGCATAATACCCTCCAGTTCCATCCACGTTGAAGCAAATGGTGGGTATTTGTCGTTTCTAATTGCTGAGTAATATTCCATTGTATACATAAACCACATCTTCTTTATCCATTCATCTTTCGATGGACACCGAGGCTCCTTCCACAGTTTGGCTATTGTGGCCATTGCTGATAGAAACATCGGGGTGCAGGTGTCCCGACGTTTCATTGCATCTGAATCTTTGGGGTAAATCCCCAACAGTGCAATTGCTGGGTCGTAGGGCAGGTCTATTTTTAACTCTTTGAGGAACCTCCACACAGTTTTCCAGAGTGGCTGCACCAGTTCACATTCCCACCAACAGTGTAAGAGGGTTCCCTTTTCTCCGCATCCTCTCCAACATTTGTTGTTTCCTGCCTTGTTAATTTTCCCCATTCTCACTGGTGTGAGGTGGTATCTCATTGTGGTTTTGATTTGTATTTCCCTGATGGCAAGTGATGCAGAGCATTTTCTCATGTGCATGTTGGCCATGTCCATGTCTTCCTCTGTGAGATTTCTCTTCATGTCTTTTGCCCATTTCATGATTGGATTGTTTGTTTCTTTGGTGTTGAGTTTAATAAGTTCTTTATAGATTTTGGAAACTAGCCCTTTATCTGATATGTCATTTGCAAATATCTTCTCCCATTCTGTAGGTTGTCTTTTAGTTTTGTTGACTGTATCCTTTGCTGTGCAAAAGCTTCTTATCTTGATGAAGTCCCAATAGTTCATTTTTGCTTTTGTTTCTTTTGCCTTCGTGGATGTATCTTGCAAGAAGTTACTGTGGCCAAGTTCAAAAAGGGTGTTGCCTGTGTTCTCCTCTAGGATTTTGATGGAATCTTGTCTCACATTTAGATCTCTCATCCATTTTGAGTTTATCTTTGTGTATGGTGAAAGAGAGTGGTCCAGTTTCATTCTTCTGCATGTGGATGTCCAATTTTCCCAGCACCATTTATTGAAGAGACTGTCTTTCTTCCAATGGATAGTCTTTCCTCCTTTATCGAATATTAGATGGCCGTACATTTCAGGGTCCACTTCTGGGTTCTCTATTCTGTTCCATTGATCTATGTGTCTGTTTTTGTGCCCGTACCACACTGTCTTGATGACCACAGCTTTGTAATACAACCTGAAATCTGGCATTGTGATGCCCCCAGCTAAGGTTTTCTTTTTTAAAATTCCCCTGGCTATTCGGGGTCTTTTCTGATTCCACACAAATCTTAAAATAATTTGTTCTAACTCTCTGAAGAAAGTCCATGGTATTTTGATAGGGATTGCATTAAACGTATAAATTGCCCTGGGTAACATTGACATTTTTACAATATTAATTCTGCCAATCCATGAGCATGGAATATTTTTCCATCTCTTTGTGTCTTCCTCAATTTCTTTCAGAAGTGTTCTATAGTTTTTAGGGTATAGATCTTTTACCTCTTTGGTTAGGTTTATTCCTAGGTATCTTATGCTTTTGGGTGCAATTGTAAATGGGATTGACTCCTTAATTTCTCTTTCTTCAGTCTCATTGTTAGTGTATAGAAATGCCATTGATTTCTGGGCATTGATTTTGTATCCTGCCACGCTACCAAATTGCTGTATGAGTTCTAGCAATCTGGGGGTGGAGGCTTTTGGGTTTTCTATGTAGAGTATCATGTCATCGGCGAAGAGGGAGAGTTTGACTTCTTCTTTGCCAATTTGAATGCCTTTAATGTCTTTTTGTTGTCTGATTGCTGAGGCGAGGACTTCCAGAACTATGTTGAACAGCAGTGGTGAGAGTGGACATCCCTGTCTTGTTCCTGATCTTAGGGGAAAGGCTCCCAGTGCTTCCCCATTGAGAATGATATTTGCTGTGGGCTTTTCGTAGATGGCTTTTAAGATGTCGAGGAAAGTTCCCTCTATCCCAACACTCTGAAGGGTTTTGATCAGGAATGGATGCTGTATTTTGTCAAATGCTTTCTCTGCATCTAATGAGAGGATCATATGGTTCTTGGTTTTTCTCTTGCTGATATGATGAATCACATTGATGGTTTTACGAGTGTTGAACCAGCCTTGTGTCCCAGGGATAAATCCTACTTGGTCATGGTGAATAATTTTCTTAATGTGTTGTTGGATCCTATTGGCTAGTATCTTGTTGAGAATTTTTGCATCCATGTTCATCAGGGATATTGGTCTGTAATTCTCCTTTTTGGTGGGGTCTTTGTCTGGTTTCGGAATTAAGGTGATGCTGGCCTCATAGAACGAATTTGGAAGTACTCCATCTCTTTCTATCTTTCCAAACAGCTTTAGTAGAATAGGTATGATTTCTTCTTTAAACGTTTGATAGAATTCCCCTGGGAAGCCATCTGGCCCTGGACTCTTGTGTCTTGGGAGGTTTTTGATGACTGCTTCAATTTCCTCCCTGGTTATTGGCCTGTTCAGGTTTTCTATTTCTTCCTGCTCCAGTTTTGGTAGTTTGTGGCTTTCCAGGAATGCGTCCATTTCTTCTAGATTTCCTAATTTATTGGCATACAGCTGTTCATAATATGTTTTTAAAATCGTTTGTATTTCCTTGGTGTTGGTAGTGATGTCCCCTTTCTCATTCATGATTTTATTAATTTGAGTCTTCTCTCTCTTCTTTTTAATAAGGTTGGCTAATGGTTTATCTATCTTATTAATTCTTTCAAAGAACCAACTCCTGGTTCTGTTGATCTGTTCCACAGTTCTTTTGGTCTCGATTTCATTGAGTTCTGCTCGAATTTTAATTAACTCTCTTCTTCTGCTGGGGGTGGGGTCTATTTGTTGCTTTTTCTCTAGTTCCTTTATGTGTAAGGTGAGCTTTTGAATTTGAGATCTTTCCAGTTTTTGAATGTATGCTTGTATTGCGATGTATTTCCCCCTCAGGACTGCTTTTGCTGCATCCCAAAGATTTTGAACGGTTGTATCTTCATTTTCATTAGTTTCCATGAATCTTTTTAATTCTTCCTTAATTTCCTGGTTGACCTTTTCATCTTTTAGCAGGATGGTCCTTAACCTCCACGTGTTTGTGGTCCTTCCATATTTCTTGTTGTGATTAAGTTCTAATTTCAAGGCATTATGGTCTGAGAATATACAGGGGACTATCCCGATCTTTTGGTATCGGTTCAGACCCGATTTGTGACCCAGTATGTGGTCTATTCTGGAGAAAGTTCCATGTGCACTTGAGAAGAATGTGTATTCAGTTGAGTTTGGATGTAAAGTTCTGTAGATATCTGTGAAATCCATCTGGTCCAGTGTATCATTTAAAGCTCTCGTTTCTTTGGAGATATTGTGCTTAGAAGACCTATCCAGGGTAGAAAGAGCTAGATTGAAGTCACCAAGTATAAGTGTATTATTATCAAGGTATTTCTTGAGTTTGGTTATTAATTGGTTTAAATATTTGGCAGCTCCCACATTCGGGGCATATATATTGAGGATTGTTAAGTCCTCTTGTTGGATTGATCCTTTGAGTATGAGATAGTGTCCCTCTTCATCTCTCACTATAGTCTTCGGGGTAAATTTTAATTTATCTGATATAAGGATGGCAACCCCTGCTTTCTTTTGAGGACCATTTGAATGGTAAATGGTTCTCCAACCTTTTATTTTCAGGTTGTAGGTGTCCTTCTGTCTAAAATGAGTCTCTTGTAGACAGCAAATAGATGGGTCCTGCTTTTTTATCCAGTCTGAAACCCTGCGCCTTTTGATGGGGTCATTAAGCCCGTTCACATTCAGAGTTACTATTGATAGATATGAGTTTAGTGTCATCATATCTATTCAGTCCTTGTTTTTGTGGATTGTTCCACTGAACTTCTTCTTAAAGGGGAATTTTAAGAGTCCCCCTTAAAATTTCTTGCAGAGCTGGTTTGGAGGTTACATATTCTTTCAGTTCCTGCCTGTCTTGGAAGCTCTTTATCTCTCCTTCCATTTTGAATGAAAGCCTTGCGGGGTAAAGTATTCTTGGTTGCATGTTCTTTTCATTTAGGACCCTGAATATATCCTGCCAGCCCTTTCTGGCCTGCCAGGTCTCTGTGGAGAGGTCTGCTGTTACCCTAATATTCCTCCCCATAAAAGTCAGGGACTTTTTTTCTCTTGCTGCTTTAAGGATCTTCTCCTTATCTTTGGAATTTGCAAGCTTCACTATTAAATGTCGAGGTGTTGAACGGTTTTTGTTGATTTTAGGGGGGGATCTCTCTATTTCCTGGATCTGAATGCCTGTTTCCCTTCCCAGATTCGGAAAGTTTTCAGCTAGGATTTGTTCAAATACATATTCTGGCCCTCTGTCCCTTTCCGCGCCCTCGGGAACCCCAATTAAACGTAGGTTTTTCTTCCTCAGGCTATCATTTATTTCCCTTAATCTATCCTCATGGTCTTTTAATTGCCTGTCTCTTTTTTCCTCAGTTTCCCTCTTTGCCATCAACTTGTCTTCTATGTCACTCACTCGTTCTTCCACCTCGTCAAGCCTCGTCGTTAGGACTTCTAGCTTGGATTGCATCTCATTTAATTGATTTTTAATTTCTGCCTGATTGGATCTAAATTCTGCAGTCATGAAGTCTCTTGAGTCCTTTATGGTTTTTTCTAGAGCCACCAGTAGCTGTAAAATAGTGCTTCTGAATTGGCTTTCTGACATTGAATTGTAATCCATATTTTGTAACTCTGTGGGAGAGTGGGCTGTTTCTGATTCTTTTTTTTGAGGGGTTTTCCTTCTAGTCATTTTGCTCAGTGCAGAGTGGCCAAAAACAAGTTGTATTGGGAAAAGGAGAAAAAGAGAGAGAAGGAAAGAAAAGAGAAAAAGAAAAAAGAGAAAGAAGAAAAAAATAGGGGAAAAAGAGAAGAAAAAGAAAGAGAAAGAAAGAAAGGAGAAAAAAGAAAAAAGGGGGGGTGGGGGAAGCAATCAGAAATCAAGAAGAAAGAGAGAAAAAAAAGCACAAAACAAAACAAAAAAAAAAAACAAAAAAAAAAAAACAAAAACAAAAACAAAAAAACAAAAAACAAAAAAAACCACGGGGGAGTATCTTCCGATTCTGTGTAGTTTAAGTCCCTTGATTTCCCTTGGAACTGGTCCGTCTCGCTGGTCTTCTGGGGGAGGGGCCTGCTGTGCTGATTCTCAGGTGTTAGCACTTGGGGGAGCTGCTCTGCCCCTGCCTGGTGCAGGGCTCAGTGGGGGTTGTTCACCCCGGGAGGCCCCGGGAGGAAGCCACAGTGGCGTGGGCAGCTCTGGGACCCTGGAGTCAGCCCCCGCAGTAGCTCCGGGGCTCTCCTTCTGCAGGGCCTGGGGGCTCCGGGGCGGGGCCGCTGATCTGCTCAGTTCCAGGCAGGAGCGTCCTTGCTGTCCTGGGCCCTCCCGGCCTCTGCCTGTCCCGGGGGAGGCCGGATCCTGGGCTGTGTCCCGGCGCCCTGTGCTCCGGGGCCTGCGCTGTTGGATTCGCGCTCCCGGCGGTGCAGCCCCCTCCGCGGAGCCGCCGCCCGAGCCTCTCCGAGCTGTTCCCGGAGCCGCGCAGCCCCCTCCGCGCGGAGCTTCTTCCTCTGCGCGAGCCGCCGCCGCTGAGCTGTTCCCGGAGCCCCGCAGCCCCCTCCGCGGAGCCGCCGCCCGAGCCCCTCCGAGCTGTTCCCGGAGCCGCACAGCCCCCTCCGCGCGGAGCTTCTTCCTCCGCCCGAGCCGCCGCCGCTGAGCCTTTCCCGGAGCCCCGCAGCCCCCTCCGCGGAGCCGACATGGAATGTTTTTCGATTTCATTGTGTCTCCCTCAACTTTTTTCATAGGTGTTGTATAGTTTTCAGAGTATAGATCTTTTACCTCTTTGGTTAGATCTATTCCTAAGTATCTTACGGTCTTGGTGCAATTGTAAATGGGATTGATTTTTTTATTTCTCTTTCTGCTGCTTGACTGTTGGTGTATAGAAATATGACAGATTTCTGCAAGTTGTATTTCTATTTTGCAGCTTTGCTGACTTCCTCTGTCAGTTCTAGCAATTTTTTGGTGGAGTTTGTCAGATGTTCTATATAGGACATCATGCCACCTTGTCGAAGAATGAAAGTTTGACTTCTTTGCCAATTTGGATGTCTTTGATTGCTTTTCACTCTGGGAATATTGAACAGCAGTGGTGAGTGTGGCTATCCCTATTGTGCTCTTGACCTTAGAAGAAAAGCTCTCAGTTTTTCCCCATTAAGGATGATATAGCTGTGGGGTTTTTGTATATGGCCTTTATGATACTGAGATATGTTCCTACTATCCCTACATTGTGAATGAATTTTATCTAGAAAGAAAGCTATATTTTGTCAAAACTTTTTCTGCATCTATTGATAAACTCATATCCTTTCTTTTATTGATGTGATGTATCATGTTGATTGATTTATGGATGTAGAAGCAGCTCTGCAGCCCAGAAAGAATTCCCACTTAATCATGGTAAATAAACCTTTTAATGTATTTTTGCATCTGATTAGCTATGATCATGTTGAGAATTTTTGCATCCAGTTTCATCAGGAATATTGGTCTGTAGTTCTCCTTTTAAGTGGGGTCTTTGCTTGATTTCAGGTTCAAGGTAACGCTGGCCTCATAGAATGAGTTTTGAAGAATTCCATTTCTATTTTTTAGCACAGTTTGAGAAGAATGGGTACTCAGTCTTTCAGGGTTTGGTAGAATTCATCAGGAAAGCCGTCCCACCCTGAACTCTTATTTGTTGGGAGTTTGTTGATTGTTGATTTAATTTCCTTGCTGGTTATGAGACTGTTCAGATTTTGTATTTCTTCATGTTTCAGCTTTGGTAATTTATATTTCTCCTTTTTGTTGTTGTATAATTTTTTATTGCAGTTCAATTTGCCAACAAATAGCATAACACCCAGTGCTCATCCCGTCAAGTGGCCCCCTCACTGCCCATCAGCCCAACTCCCTGCCAACAGCCATTTCCACCCACCACTGTTCGTTTCCCAAGGTTAAGAGTCTCTCATGTCCTGCCACCCTCACTGATACATCCCACGCATTTTTCTCATTTCCCCTTTATTCCCCTTCATTATTTTTTATATTCCCCAAAAGAATGAGACCTTATACTGTTTGTCCTTCTCCGATTGACTTACTTCACTCGGCATAATACCTTCCACTCCCATCCATGTTGAAGCAAATGGTGGGTATTTGTCATTTCTAGTGGCTGAGTAATATTCCATTGTATACATAAACCACATCTTCTTTATCCATTCATCTTTCGATGGACACCGAGGCTCCTTCCACAGTTTGGCTATTGTGGACATTGCTGCTATAAACATTGGAGTAGGTGTCCTGGTGGTTCACTGCATCTGTCTATATCTTCGGGGTAAATCGCCAGCAGTGCAATTGCTGAGTCATAGGGCAGTTCTATTATAACTCTTTGAGGAACCTCAACACAATTTTCCAGAGTGGCTGCACCAGTTCACATTCCCATCAACAGTGAAGAGGGTTCCCCTTTCTCCACATCCTCTTCAACATTTGTTGTTAATCTCCCCATTCTCACTGGTGTGAGGTGGTATCTCATTGTGGTTTTGATTTGTATTTCCCTGATGGCAAGAGATGTGGAGCATTTTCTCATGTGCTTGTTGGCCATGTCTATGTCTTCCTCTGTGAAATTTCTGTTCATATCTTTGACCCATTTCATGATTGGATAGTTTGCTTCTTTGCTGTTGAGTTTCATAAGTTCTTTAAGATCTTGGATACTAGCCCTTTTTCTGATATGTCATTTGCAAATATCTTTTCCCATTATGTAGGTTGTCTTTGAGCTTTATTGAGTGTTTCTTTAGCTGTTCATAAGGTTTTTATCTTAAATCACAGTAATTCATTTTTGCTTTCATTTCCCTTGCCTTTATAGATTTGTCTTGCAAGAAGTTACTGTGGCCAAGTTCAAAAAGGGTGTGGCCTCTGTTCTCCTCTAGGATTTTGATGGAATCTTGTGTCACATTTAGATCTTTCATCCATTTTGAGTTTATCTTTGTGTATGGTGTAAGAGAATGGTCTAGTTTCATTCTTCTACACGTGGCTATCCAATTTTCGAAACATCATTTACTGATAGACTGTCCTTTTTCCAATGGATAGTCTTTCTTGTTTTGTGGAATATTAGTTGACCATAAAGTTGAGGACCCATATCTGAGTTCTCTATTCTGTTCCATTGAACCATGTGTCTGTTTTTGAGCCAGTACCACACTGTCTTGATAATCACAAATTTGAAGTCTGGCATTGTGATGCTCCTGGCTCTAGATTTCTTTTTCAAAATTCCCCTGGCTTTTCAGGGTCTTTTCTGATTCCACATAAATCTTAAGATGATTTGTTCCAACTCTCTGTAAAAGTCCATGGTATTTTGATAAGGGTTGCATTAAATGTGTAAATTGCCCTGGGTAACATTGACAATTTCACCATATTAATTCTTCCAATCCATGAGCATGGAATATTTTTCCATCTCTTTGTGTCTTTGGCAATTTCTTTCAGAAGTGTTCTATAGTTTTTAGGCTATAGATCCTTTACCACTTTGATTATGTTTATTCCTAGGTATCTTATGCTTTTGCGTGCAACTGCAACTGGGATTTATTCCTTAATTTCTGTTTCTTCAGTTTCATTGTTAGTGTATAGAAATGCCACTGACTTCTGGGAATTCATTTTGTATCGGCCGCACTGCCGAAATGCTGTATGAGTTCTGGCAATACTGAGGTGGAGTTTTTGGATTTTCTATGTATAGTATCATGTCATCTGCGAAGAGGGGGAGTTTGACTTCTTTTTTGCCAATTTGAATGCCTTTTATCTCTTTTTATTGCCTGATTGCTGAGGCTAGGATTTCTAGTACTATGTTGAATAGCAGTGGTGGAGTGGACATCCCTGTCTTGTTCTTGATCTTAGTGAAAAGGCTCCCAGTGTTTTGCCATTGAGAATGATATTTGCTGTGGGCTTCTCATGGATGGCTTTTAAGATGTTGAGGAATGATCCCTGTATCCCTTTACGCTCAAGAGTTTTTTTAATAAATTAATTTTTATTGGTGTTCAATTTACCAACATAGAGAATAACACCCAGTGCTCATCCCGTCAAGTGTTCCCCTCAGTGCCAGTCACCCATTCACCCCCACCCCCCGCCCTCCTCCCCTTCCACCACCCCTAGTTCGTTTCCCAGAGTTAGGAGTCTTTATGTTCTGTCTCCCTTCCTGATATTTCCCACACATTTCTTCTCCTTTCCTTTATATTCCCTTTCACTATTATTTATATTCCCCAAATGAATGAGAACATACACTGTTTGTCCATCTCCGATTGACTTACTTCACTCAGCATAATACCCTCCAGTTCCATCCACGTTGAAGCAAATGGTGGGTATTTGACGCTTCTAATGCCTGAGTAATATTCCCCTGTATACATAAACCACATCTTCTTTATCCATTCATCTTTCGATGGACACCGAGGCTCCTTCCACAGTTTGGCTATTGTGGACATTGCTGCTAGAAACATTGGGGTGAAGGTGTCCTGGCATTACATTGCCTCTGAATCTTTGGGGTAAATCCCCAACAGTGCAGTTGCTGGGTCGTAGGGCAGGTCTATTTTTAACTCTTTGAGGAACCTCCACACAGTTTTCCAGAGTGCCTGCACCAGTTCACATTCCCACCAACAGTGTAAGAGGGCTCCCATTTCTCCGCATCCTCTCCAACATTTGTGGTTTCCCGCCTTGTTAATTTTCCCCATTCTCACTGGTGTGAGGTGGTATCTCATTGTGGTTTTGATTTGTATTTCCCTGCTGGCAAGTGATGCAGAGCATTTTCTCATGTGCCTGTTGGCCATGTCCATGTCTTTCTCTGTGAGATTTCTCTTCATGTCTTTTGCCCATTTCACGATTGGATTGTTTGATTCTTTGGTGTTCAGTTGAATAAGTTTGTTATAGATCTTGGAAACTAGCCCTCTATCTGATATGTCATTTACAAATATCCTCTCCCATTCTGTAGGTTGTCTTTTAGTTTTGTTGACTGTATCCTTTGCTGTGCAAAAGCTTCTTATCTTGATGAAGTCCCAATAGTTCATTTTTGCTTTTATTTCTTTTGCCTTGGGGATGTATCTTGCAAGAAGTTACTGTGGCCAAGTTCAAAAAGGGTGTTGCCTGTGTTCTCCTCTAGGATTTTGATGGAATCTTGTCTCACATTTCGATCTCTCATCCATTTTGAGTTTATCTTTGTGTATGGTGCCAGAGAGTGGTCTAGTTTCATTCTTCTGCATGTGGATGTCCAATTTTCCCAACAGCATTTATTGAAGAGACTGTCTTTGTTCCAATGGATAGTCTTTCCTCCTTTATCAAATATTACTTGACCATAAAGTTCAGGGTCCACTTCTGGGTTCTTTATTCAGTTCCATTGATCTATGTGTCTGTTTTTGTGCCAGGACCACACTCTTGAGGACCAGAGCTTTGTAGTACAACCTGAAATCCGGCATTGTGATGCCCCCAGATATGGTTTTCTTTTTTAAAATTCCCCTGGGTATTCGGGGTCTTTTCTGATTCCACACAAATCTTAAAATAATTTGTTCTAACTCTCTGAAGAAAGTCCATGGTATTTTGATAGGGATTGCATTAAACGTATAAGTTGCCCTAGTTAACATTGACATTTTCACAATATTAATTCTTCCAATCCATGACCATGGCATATTTTTCCATCTCTTTGTGTCTTCCTCAATTTCTTTCAGAAGTGTTGTATAGTTTTTAGGGTACAGATCTTTTACCTCTTTGGTTACGTTTATTCCCAGGTATCTTATGCTTTTGGGTGCAATTGTAAATCGGATTGACTCTTAATTTCTCTTTCTTCAGTCTCATTGTTAGTGTATAGAAATGCCATTGATTTCTGGGCATTGATTTTGTATCCTGCCACGCTACCAAATTGCTATATGAGTTCTAGCAATCTTGGGATGGAGGCTTTTGGGTTTTCTATGTAGAGTATCATGTCATTGGCGAAGAGGGAGAGTTTGACTTCTTCTTTGCCAATTTGGATGCCTTTAATGTCTTTTTGTTGTCTGATTGCTGAGGCTAGGACTTCCAATACTATGTTGAATAGCAGTGGTGAGAGTGGACATCCCTGTCTTGTTCCTCATCTTAGGGGAAAGGCTCCCAGTGCTTCCCCATTGAGAATATTTGCTGTGGGCTTTTTGTACATGGCTTTTAAGATGTCGAGGAATGTTCCATCTATCCCAACACTCTGAAGTTTTTTGATCAGGAATGGATGCTGTATTTTGTCAAATGCTTTCTCTGCATCTAATGAGAGTATCATATGGTTCTTGGTTTTTCTCTTGCTGTTATGATGAATCACATTGATTGTTTTACAAGTGTTGAACCAGCCTTGTGTCCCGGGGATAAATCCTACTTGGCCATGGTGAATAATTTTCTTAATGTGTTGTTGGATCCTATTGGCTAGTATCTTGTTGAGAATTTTTGCATCCATGTTCATCAGGGATATTGGTCTGTAATTCTCCTTTTTGGTGGGGTCTTTGTCTGGTTTTGGAATTAAAGTGATGCTGGCCTCATAGAACGAATTTGGAAGTACTCCATCTCTTTCTATCTTTACAAACAGCTTTAGTGGAATAGGTATGATTTCTTCTTTAAACGTTTGAGAGAATTCCCTGGGAAGCCATCTGGCCCTGGACTCTTGTGTCTTGGGAGGTTTTTGATGACTGCTTCAATTTCCTCCCTGGTTATTGGCCTGTTCAGGTTTTCAATTACTTCCTGTTCCAGTTTTGGTAGTTTGTGGCTTTCCAGGAATGCGTCCATTTCTTCTAGATTGCCTAATTTATTGGCGTACAGCTGTTCGTAATATGTTTCTAAAATCGTTTGTATTTCCTTGGTGTTGGTAGTGATCTCTCCTTTTTCATTCATGATTTTATTAATTTGAGTCTTCTCTCTCTTCTTTTTAATAAGGTTGGCTAATGGTTTATCTATCTTATTAATTCTTTCAAAGAACCAACTCCTGGTTCTGTTGATCTGTTCCACAGTTTTTTGGGCTCAATTTCATTGAGTTCTGCTTGAATTTTAATGAACTCTCTTCTTCTGCTGTGCGTGGGGTCCATTTGCTGTTTTTTCTCTAGCTCCTTTATGTGTACGGTGAGCTTTTCTATTTGAGTTCTTTCCAGGTTTTGAATGGATGCTTGTATTGCAATGTATTTCCCCCTCAGGACTGCTTTTGATGCATCCCAAAGATTTTGAATGATTGTATCTTTCTTCTCATTAGTTTCCATTTATCTTTTCAATTCTTCGTTAATTTTCTGGTTGACCCTTTCATCTTTTAGCAGGATGGTCCTTAATGTCCATGTGTTTGAGGTCCTTCCAAACTTCTTGTTTTCATTTAGTTCTAAGTTCAAGGCATAATTGTCTGAGAATATACATGGGACTATCCTGATCTTTTGGTATCGGTTCAGACCCGATTTGTGACCCAGTATGTGGTCTATTCTGGAGAAAGTTCCATGTGCACTTGAGAAGAATGTGTATTCAGTTGAGCTTGGATGTAAAGTTCTGTAGGTATCTGTGAAATCCATCTGGTCCAGTGTCTCATTTAAAGCTCTTGTTTCTTTCGAGATTTGCTTAGAAGACCTATCAAGTATAGAAAGTGCTAGATTGAAGTCACCAAGTATAAGTGTATTATTATATAAGTATGTCTTAACTTTGGTTATTAAATGATTGATATTTTTGGCAGTTCCCACATTCGGGGCATATATATTGAGGGTTATTAAGTCCTCTTGTTGGATAGATCCTTTGAGTATGATAAAGTGTCCCTCTTCATCTCTCACTATAGTCTTCGGGGTAAATTTTAGTTTATCTGATATAAGGATGGCTACCCCTGCTTTCTTTTCTTTTGAGGACCATTTGAATGGTAAATGGTTCTCCAACCTTTTATTTTCAGGCTGTAGGTGTCCTTCTGTCTAAAATGAGTCTCCTGTAGACAGCAAATAGATCGGTCCTGCCTTTTTATCCAGTCTGAAACACTGCGCCTTTTGATGGGGTCATTAAGCCCGTTAACATTCAGAGTTACTGTTGACAGATATGAGTTTAGTGTCATCATGATATCTATTCATTCCTTGTTTTGGTGGATTGTTCCAGTGAACTTCTTCTTAAGGGAGAATTTTAAGAGTCCCCCTTAAAATTTCTTGCAGAGCTGGTTTGGAGGTCACATATTCTTTCAGTTCCTGCCTGTCTTGGAATCTCTTTATCTCTCCTTCCATTTTGAATGAGAGCCTTGCTGGATAAAGTATTCTTGGCTCAGGGGAATTTTAAAAAAGAAAACCATAGCTGGGGGCATCACAATGCCAGGTTTCAGGTTGTACTACAAAGCTGTGGTCCTCAAGACAGTGTGGTACTGGCACAAAAACAGACACATAGATCAATGGAACAGAATAGAGAACCCAGAAGTGGACCCTGAAATGTATGGTCATCTAATATTCGATAAAGGAGGAAAGACTATCCATTGGAAGAAAGACAGTCTCTTCAATAAATGGTGTTGGGATAATTGGACATCCACATGCAGAAGAATGAAACTGGACCACTCTCTTTCACCATACACAAAGATAAACTCAGAATGGATGAAGGATCTAAATGTGAGACAAGAGTCCATCAAAATCCTAGAAGAGAACACAGGCAACACCCTCTTTGAACTCGGCCACAGTAACTTCTTGCAAGATACATCCCCAAGGCAAAAGAAATAAAAGCAAAAATGAACTATTGGGACTTCATCAAGATAAGAAGCTTTTGCACAGCAAAGGATACAGTCAACAAAACTAAAAGACAACCTACAGAATGGGAGAAGATATTTGCAAACGACATATCAGATAAAGGGCTAGTTTCCAAAATCTATAAAGAACTTATTAAACTCAACACCAAAGAAACAAACAATCCAATCATGAAATGGGCAAAAGACATGAACAGAAATCTCACAGAGGAAGACATGGACATGGCCAACATGCACATGAGAAAATGCTCTGCATCACTTGCCATCAGGGAAATACAAATCAAAACCACAATGAGATACCACCTCACACCAGTGAGAATGGGGAAAATTAACAAGGCAGGAAACAACAAATGTTGGAGAGGATGTGGAGAAAAGGGAACCCTCTTACACTGTTGGTGGGAATGTGAACTGGTGCAGCCACTCTGGAAAACTGTGTGGAGGTTCCTCAAAGAGTTAAAAATAGACCTGCCCTATGACCCAGCAATTGCACTGTTGGGGATTTACCCCAAAGATTCAGATGCAATGAAACTTCGGGACACCTGCACCCTGATGTTTCTAGCAGCAATGGCCACAATCCCCAAACTGTGGAAGGAGCCGCAGTGTCCATCGAAAGATGAATGGATAAAGAAGATGTGGTTTATGTATACAATGGAATATTACTCAGCAATTAGAAACGACAAATACCCACCATTTGCTTCAGTGTGGATGGAACTGGAGGGTATTATGCTGAGTGAAATAAGTCAATCGGAGAAGGACAAACAGTGTATGTTCTCATTCATTTGGGGAATATAAAAAAAAGTGAAAGGGAATATAAAGGTAGGGAAAAGAAATGTTGGGAAATATCAGCTAGGGAGAAAGAACATAAAGACTCCTAACTCTAGGAAACAAACTAGGGTCGTGGGTGGGGAGGGGTGGGGGGTGGAGGGGAATGGGTGACGGGCACTGAGGTGGACACTTGACGGGATGAGCACTGGTTGTTTTTCTGTATGTTGGTAAATTGAACACCAATAAAAATTAATTAAAAAAAAAGTATTCTTGGCTCCTTGTTCTTCTTATTTAGGACCCTGAATATATCCTGCCAGCCCTTTCTGGCCTGCCATGTCTCTGTGGAGAGGTCTGCTGTTAAACTAATGTTTCTCCCCATGAAAGCTAGAGATTTATTGTCTCTTTCTGCCTTAAGGATCTTTTCTTTATCTTTGGAATTTGGAAGCTTCACTATTAAATGTCGAGGTGTTGAGCGGTTTTTACTGATTTTAGGAGGGGATCTCTCTATTTCCTGGATCCGAATGCCTGTTTCCCTTCCCAGATTAGGATTGTTTTCACCTATGATTTGTTCAAATACATATTCTGGACTTCTGTCCCTTTCGGCGCCCTCTGGAACCCCAATTAAACGTAGGTTTTTTATCCTCAGGCTGTCACTTATTTCCCTTAATCTATCCTCATTTTCTTTTGTCTCTTTTTTCGTCAGTTTCCCTCTTTGCCATCAACTTGTCTTTTATGTTACTCACTCGGTTTTCCACCTCGTTAATCCTCATCATTAGGACTTCTAGTTTGGGTTGCGTCTCATTCAATTGATTTTTAATTTCTGCCTGATTAGATGTAAATTTACAGTCATGAAGTCTCTTGAGTCCTTTATGGTTTTTTCTAGAGCCACCAGTAGCTTTAAAATTGTGCTTCTGAATTGGCTTTCTGATATTGATTTGTAATCCATATATTGTAACTCTATGAGAGAGAGGACTGTTTCTGATTCTTTCTTTTGAGCTGAGTTTTTCCTTCTAGTCATTTTGCTCAGTGCAGATTTGCCAAAAACAAGTTGTATTGGGAATAGGAGAAAAAGAAAGAAGACAAAGAAGGAAAGAAAAAAAAGAAAAAGATGATTAAAAAAAGATAAGAATGGAAAAAAAGGGGAAGCAAACAGAAAACAAAAATATGGGGGAGTATCCTGTTACTATATATCTTGTAAATCCCTCGACTTCACCTGGAACTTTGGAGTGCTGCTTGGTCAATTACTTGCTTTTCCCCTGTCTAGCTGGTCTTCTGGGGGAGGGGCCTGCTCTGCAGATTTTCAGGTGTCAGCACTTGGGGGAGTTGCTTAGCCCCCTACCTGGTGCAGAGCTCAGTGGAACTTGTTTATCCTGTTAGGCAACTGTGAAGCCCTGTGGGTGTTGTTTCTCCTGTGTGGCCCCAGGAGGAACAACAACAGTGGTGGGGGCCAGCTCTCCAGCCCTGGAGTCAGCTCCTGCAGTAACTACCACAGCTCCCAGTCCATAGGGGCCTGGATGCTCCAGGGCGTGGGCCGCTGATCTGTACAGCTGGGCCCGCCCAGCAGCAGGAGTGTCCTTGCTCTCCTGTGCCCTCCTGTCCTCTGCATGTCCCGGGTGGAGTGCCAGATTCTGCATTTGTCCCCCTGCGCCCTGGGTTCCTGGGCCTGCACTGTTGGAATTGAGCTCCCGGGCATGCAGCTCCCCCCACCGGTGCTTCTGCCCGTCCTTCCCGGAAGCTGTTCCCGGACCCTGCATGAGTACATGCTGCAGCCCTCTAGGGAGCTTAGGGGCAGTGTGTGGCGCTCTCCCCTGGGGCGCAGGTCCTTTTTTAGTGCTCCTGGGAGCCTGAAGTCATTCCGCCCCTCCTGGGATCTTGCTCCAGCTCCCTGGGAGCGCCTTTCCATCCGGGAAGATTGGTGAAGCTCCTGCTTCTCCAGGATGGAGCTTTCATGTCCTGGGGGTCCTGGGGGCCCTGCATGCACGGCCTTAACCCGGTTTTTCGCAGGGCACCCCCCGCCTTGGATGCCTTTTATTTCTTTATTTCTTTTTTTCCCCTCTTCCTACTTTTTTTAATTTTTTCTTTTTTTTAAATAAATTCATTTTTATTGGTGTTCAATTTGTCAACATACAGAATAACACCCAGGGCTCATCCCGTCAAGTGACCACCTCAGTGCCCACCACCCAGTCACCCCCACGCCCAGCCCACCTCCCCTTCCACCACCCTTAGTTTGTTTCCCAGAATTAGGGGTCTCTCATGTTCTGTCTCCCTTTCTGATATTTCCCACACATTTTTTCTCCTTTCCCCTTTATTCCCTTTCACTATTTTTTATATTCCCCAAATGAATGAGACCATATAATGTTTCTCCTTCTCTGATTGACTTATTTCACTCAGCATAATACCCTCCAGTTCCATCCACGTTGAAGCAAATGGTGGGTATTTGTCGTTTCTAATGGCTGAGTAATATTCCATTGTATACATATACCACATCTTCTTTATCCATTCATCTTTCGATGGACACCAGAATCCTTCCACAGTTTGGCTATTGTGGACATTGCTGCTATAAACATCGGGGTGCAGGTGTCCTGGCATTTCATTGCATCTGTTTCTTTGGGGTAAATCCCCAGCAGTGCAATTGCTGGGTTGTCCCCTCTTCCTACCTTGATAGAAGCATGAACTCTTCTCACTGTAGCATTCCAGCTGTTTTCTCTTTAAATCTCAAGCTGAATTCGTAGGTTTTCAGGATTATTTGAATGTTATCTAGGTAATTTGGTGGGGATATGTGACTTGGAGACCCTACTCTTGTGCCATCTTGCCCCCTCCCACTCCCTCCCTTTCTTTTGAGGATCATTCGAATGGTAAATGGTTCTCCATCTTTTTATTTTCAGGCTGGATGTGTCCTTAGGTCTAAAATGCATCTCTTGTAGACAGCAAATAGATGGGTCTTGCTTTTTTATCCAGTCTGAAACACTTTGCCTTTTGATGGGATCATTAAGCCCATTCACGTTCATAGTTACTATTGAAAGCTGTGAATTTAGTGTCATCCTAATATCTATTCATTCCCTGTTTTGGGGTATTGTTTCTTTGCACTTCCTCTTTTACAGAGTCCCCCTTAATATTTCTTGCAGAGCTCTTTTGGTGGTCACATATTCTTTGAGTTCCTGCCTATCTTGGAAGATCTCTATCTCTCCTTCTATTCTGAAGGGGAGCCTTGCTGGATAAAGTATTCTTGGCTGCCTGTTCTTCTCATTTACGACCATTACTATATCCTGCCAGCCCTTTCTGGCCTGCCAGGTCTCTGAGGAGAGGTCTGCTGTTAATCTAATATTTCTCCCCATATAAGTTTGGGATCTCTTGTTTCTTGCTGCTTTAAAGATTTTTTTCTTTATCTTGGAATTTGCAAGTTTCAGTATGAAATGTCGGGGAGTTGAACAGTATTTATTGATTTTAGGGGGGATCTCTCTATCTCTTGGATCTGTATCCATGTTTCCCTCCCAAGTTAGGTAAGTTCTCAGCTGTTTTATTCAAATACACTTTCTGGTCCTCTGTCCCTTTTGGTGCTCTCTGGAACCTCAATTAAACATAGATTCTCCCTTATGATGCTGTCATTTATTATCCTTAACCTTTCCTCATAGTCTTTTAATTGTTTTTCTCTTTTTTCCTCAGCTTCCTTGCTTGCCATCAAATTGTCTTGTATATCCCTCACTCATTCTTCTACCTCATTAACCCTCATCGTTAGGACCTGCGGTTTGGATTGCATGTCATTTAATTGATTTTTAATTTTGGCTTTTTGAGAATAATTCTGCAGTCATGAAGTTCTTGAATCCTTTATGCTTTTTTTCAGAGCTACCAGTAGCTTTATAATTGTGCTTCTGAATTGGACTTCTGACAACGAATTGTACTCCAAATTCTGTAACTCTGTGGCAGAGAGTAGTATTTCTGATTCTTTCTTTTGTGGTGAGTTCTTATTTCTAGTCATTTTGCTCAGTGTAGAGTGGCTAAAAACAAGATGTACTGGAGAAAAGTAGGGAAAAGAAGAGAAAAAAAGGAAAAAACAAACAGAATACAAAGGACAAAAAAACAAAAACAAAGAAACAAATAAAACAAGGAAGGGTATCCTCTCGTTCTATGTACTGGATATCCCTCGACTTCTCCTGGAGTTTTCCAGTGCTGCTTGGTCAAGAACTTGCTCTTTTCCTGTCAATTTTCTATCTCTTTATGGAAAAGCCACCTGTGTTCTTTTGTACTGTTCTCCAGTCTGGTATTTTTACAATCACTACTTCAAATTCTTTATCAGGCATATTGGTTATATCTGTTTTGCTTAGTTCTCTTTTTTTGAGGGTTTTCCTTTTTTTTCTTTTGAAACATCTTCTCATTTGATTGACTTTGTGTTTTTTTTGTGTGTGTTAGGCAAAATAGTTACCGGTTGTAAACTTCAAGAAATATCCTTATGTATGGTGTCCCATATGGAAACGGTATGTGCTTGATGAATTTTGTTGGCTGGCTGGAGCTGTGGCTGCATATGCTAGATATTCTTTTAAAACATGACTTTTAATGGTACATATATATATTCATATATGTTAATTTTACATATAGATATATATGAATTTTACTCAGCCATTAGAAATGACGGATACCCACCATTTGCTTCAACACGGATGGAACTGGACGTTATTATGCTGAATGAAGTAAGTCAATCAGAGAAGGACAAACATTATATGGTCTCATTCATTCAGGGAATATAAAAAATAGTAAAAGTCATTATACCGGAAAGGAGAGAAAATGAGTGGGAAATATCAGAGAGGGTGACAGAACACGAGAGACTCCTAACTCTTGGAATTGAGCAAGGGGTAGTGGAAGGGGAGGTGGGCAGGGGGATGGGATGACTGTGTGACGGGTACTGAGGGGGGCACTTAACAGGATGAGCACTGGGCGTTATGCTATATGTTGGCAAAGCGAACTCCAATAAAAAATGTACAAAAAAACCCATGGCTTTTTACAGAAAGAATAAAAAAATAATAAATGAAGAAAGAAAAAAAGAGAACAAGAAAGTACAAAACCAGCAAGATAAAGAGAGAAAAAATAAGTAAAATTTTAAAGAGTAAAAAAAAAAAATCAAAAAATTGAATTTAAAAAATAACTATGAAACCATGGCTTCTTTTCTGTGCCCAGCACCACAGGCTGTCTGGTATGGGCTTGTGGACCCTGGAGTTGCTGAGGTTGTAAGCTTTCTGTGATGATCTGACCTGCAAGTTATGACATCGTTTCACGCTAATTATGGCATCCAAATCCAACCTTTATGGTGTTCAGACACTGCTAATGTATGTACTTTTATGGTGGAAAGGGGTCCTCAGCCCTTTTAAAGATTTTACTTATGTATTTTTGTGAGAGAGAGGGATAGAATAGGGAAGACAGAAAGGGGGGAAGAGGGACAAACAACTCCCACTGAGCATGGAGTCTGATTTGGGGCTTGATCTCATGACCCCCAAGATCAGGACATGAGCCAAAATCAAGATTCTGACACTCAACCAACTGTGCCACCTCGGAACTCCCTTGTCCCTTTTAAACCCAAGCTTCTTTTTGTGTCCCTGTGGAACTAGTGCTGGTATGGGCTTATGGAACCTGGGCTTGCTAAAGTGGCAAGCTCACTAAGACAACCAGACCCATGCAAATTTTCCAGACTCTGCTCCTACCTAGGCTTCTAAGGTAGGTTAAGAACATAACTGTGTAGTTTTCCAGTCCCTCTGACATAGAAAACTTTCCTGCATTCTTCTGCCTCTTGGAGGAGTTCTAGTGTTGTCTTTTTCAAACTGCAGGGTTTTTTTTTCTGTGACCAAGGGCAAAGAGATTTATTCTTGGTCCATTTGTATTATCACTCCCCAGTAGCACTCACAGAATTGGGGTAGGTTTCCTGTCATTACAATGTCTCAATCTCTCTTGTAGTTCTCTTGCCATTATCTTTTTTCAGTATATGTTCAATCAGTCCTCAGTTCTTCAGGAGAATTTGTTCTATTAATGTATGTAATTTACTGTGTTCTATAGAGGAGGTGAGTTCAGAAACTTCCTATATTGCCATCTTGAACCAAAACTAAGAACTTGGAATTCTTACAGCCATCTTGCAAAGTGAATATCTTGATTTCCTTTTACCCTATAGTTGGTAGCATTTGTAGATTTGAATTTAATTGAAACATTGTTTTTTTTTACCTATAATTTTTGGAGTTTACAGATGAATCTGATGATTTTATTCCTATTTATGTTTAAGAACTAGGCTAAGGATACCACCAGTGCTGAGTAACCATCAAACTTGTTTTTAGAGTTATGGCTGGACTGTGATGTTATAATAATTAAAAACCCAAAGTTTACAAGCTGCTTTAGGAAACATTATTAATATTCTTCACTTTTCCCACCAACTAAAAGGATTCATTTTTGTGTATGAAAAAGATTAACTTCTAGGATAGAAACTGGAGAAAAATAACAAAGTCTATTATATCTACAGTGGTTAAGAATGTCTACCAGACCAGGCATGAATTTAAATAACCCACATTTTTTTCTGATATTCAATGTACATTGAGATTTTTAAAAACAAGAGTGATATTGCCATATCATTTTGGGATTTGGGGACCAGTTTTCTCATTGGATTCCAGTTGTTCAGACTCTTCAATCCAGTAAGTAGTATCCCTCCCAATGAATGTTCATGAATTTGCTCTTACAAACTGGAAATTCACATTTGGAACAGAGTAATATTTCCCTCCATTTCCTTGTATTTCTGATTATTAAATATACTATAATGCTCTACATGGAAATTATTTCCATTTTAGCTATAATTTAAATGGAAGTTTCAAAGTAAACCAAAGTTGGATTCAAGTAACCTACGTTAATTTATCTGTTGTCAAGAGATGGAGGAAAAGAAAAAAAATGCATTTGAAAAAAACTTTAAAATTGATGTGTCTAGCTAAAGGAATGTTGTAAGAAGGACATGTCTAAATATGATCTTTAAGGAAAAGCTGAGTGCCTCTTTAAAATAAATGAATAAATAAATATTTTTTTGGAATTTGCACATTAAGTAAACCTGTTACTCTATGTAAATGAAAGAAACAATCCATTTGTCCAACATATCTTAATATGGAAAGAGAAATAACTATTTTGTCCACTTTTATTGCTTTGACTTTGTTTCAGAACCTGAGGACAAAAGACCAAATGTTATAGCAAAAGATGCTTTTTTATGTCTCTTTCATTGGAAATTACAAGGATTTTAGTAGCTCTGTGCCATGAAAGGTGGATGAAGAATATATATATATATATATATATATATATATATATATATACATTCATATATATTTCAAATATAAACATATATTTCATATTATAAATCATAATATCACACATTTCTTATCTCACATATGGTTTCTGAGGTTTGAATTCAGGATTGATTTCATTGTATGGTTCTACATCAGGACCTTTCATGAGGTTGCAGTCAAAATTGCAGATGGGGGCTGTAGTCATCCGAAGGGATGGCTGGTGCTAGACATTCTACCTCCAAGATGACCCACTCATTGGATACCTTAGCTCCTCACCACATGGAATGCCTCAAAAGGCCATTAAGTAGCCCTATAACATGACAGCTGGATTTCCCCATAGCAAAATCTAAGAGAGCAAGGCAGAAGCTCCAATATCTTCTGTGATCTGACCTCAAAAGTCGTATTCCATTATTGCCATAATATCATATTGGTTACACAGATCACTTTTATTCAGTGTGGAAGAGTACTATAACAGGGCATGAAAACTAAGAGATGGAACTCATTGGGGGTCATTTTGGTGGCTGGCCACCACAAGCTTTTGAGAGAGAGAGTAGGTAGACCTTTCCCATATTTTCTTCTTTTGACTGGAAACTAGATACCCCATGAATGCCCCATGAATTTCAGAGCCAAAGTATGGAATGATTATGTATCCCTGAATTAGATCCCTCTAATCAAATTAGAAGAGGAGGCTTGGACATCCCCTAGGTAACAGTGGTCTCATGAATTTTGATATAATCACTGAATGGATTTGGGGATGGCTGCCCTCTGCAAACAGTGTATGTATGTGACATATATGGTATAGACAGTTCTCTATAAATATTTTCATGTGTCTGCATGGTTCAGGTCTTGTAACCAAGGGGACAAGTTTGAAGAACCAAGACCTTGGAAGCCAGAGATTTAGAAACTTGTCTCCTCTGGAGACATTTGCTTATATGCTAAAATAATAAAGATAAAGAGCCTCCCTGTCTTCTTTGGATGGGATTTATTTGCATTTCAGAATAAAAGCTCTCCTTTTCTCTCCAAAGGAGAGAATGGTCATATATGCCAGCAGCACCTATATAAGCTCCAAGTTTCATAATTTCTCATTCCTGTTGCTACATTGATATAGAGTCTGGGGGAACTGGTACTAAAATACTGATCTTGCTGTTTTGCTGTAAGTAATAAATGGTTTCTTGTCCTAAAAATCAAGATGCATATCTATATCACTATCTAATCTCTAGCTATCAACATTGTTGCAATGTTGTTAACTAACCTGTTAGCTTGTTAACCTGCGAGTAGGGTAAGCTCTCTGAACTTTGACAGTCTTTGATTGTACAATAAGAACAACATTATGCCAAAAAAATCAGAAAACTTAGGTGAAATGAACAAATTACTTCAAAGACACAAACTACCAAACTCAGTAAGGAAGTAATAAATAGAATTGGATTTTTATCCATAAAATAATGAATTTAGAGCCATCCTACAATAAATAATGATGTAGAACCATCCTACAATGAAAACTCCATCTCAGACAGCCTCACCGAAACTCCTTTAAGTGTTCAAGGAAGAAACATCAATCCTCTGCAAACACCTCCATAAATCTAAAAGGAAAGGATAGCTTCCCAACTCACTGTACAAGGCAAAAGTAACTCCAATACCAAGACATTACAAAAAAAAAAGAAAAAAGAAAGAAAGAAAAAGAAAGAAAGAAAGAAAGAAAGAAAGAAAGAAAGAAAGAAAGAAAGAAAGAAAGAAGAAAACTAAAGATAACTAGTGCTTATAAATGTAGATAAAAAGCTTTAAACAAGTTTTTGTAAATATAATAAAAAATGTGTTAAAAGGATTATACATCATGATAAAATGACGTTCATTCCAGAAATATAAAATTGATTTGACACTTTAAAATCAATCAATATAATTCAGCAGTTTAAAAAAAAAACTAAACAAGAAAAACCATGTGATTATCTCAAAAGATGCAGAAAACCATAGAATAAAACTTTAGGTTACCTGATACTTTCTTGATATGACATCAAAAGCACCATCTATTAACAAATTGGAAAATTAGACTTCATCAAAATTAACCCATTTTGCCCTGCAAGAGACATTGCTTGGAAAATGAAAGACCAGGTATGAACTGGATAGAAAATATTTGCAAATTTAACATATTGGATAAATGACGTGTAGACAGAATATACATGAATTTTCAAAACTTAATAGTACAAAACAGGCCACAAAAATGATCTAAAACATTTGAACAGATACTTCATCAAAGAAGATCCAAAAATGGTGAACAAGCACATGAAAAATGCCCAACATCATCAGAAACCAGGGAAATTCAAATCAAAATCACTGCATACCCACTAGAATGGATAAAATTAAAATAAATTTTGGGGAAAGTGGGAAATGGAAATATCTCACACTGTTCATTGCGAATACAGGATGGTACAACCAGTTGTGACAACAGCTTGATAAGGATTCCTATTTTTTAATTTGATTCGAGAAGAATGTTTTTTTCCAAAGGCATGTTCATTAAGAACTCCTATTATATGTGTGCATGTACCTATATGTGTGTGCATCTTTATTTTTATTAAAGAAAAAACTGTTTCATTGCAACCTCAGCCAAGGCATATTTACAA
Source organism: Vulpes lagopus (assembly GCF_018345385.1). Taxonomy (NCBI): domain Eukaryota; kingdom Metazoa; phylum Chordata; class Mammalia; order Carnivora; family Canidae; genus Vulpes; species Vulpes lagopus. The sequence continues at coordinate 68,552,125 of NC_054848.1, read as the reverse complement.
ATTTTAAAAAATAAAAATTTCCAGTTGAATACACTCAAGAAAAGATTGAGGAAATAAAATTTTTTAAATTCTAATTTTCTTTAAAAGAAAATAACATGCAGTGTTATGTTAGTTTTAGGTGTTCAATGTAATGATTAAACAATTCTATACATTACTTACTGGTCTTTGTGAAAAGTATACTTCTAATTCTCTTTATGTATTTCATCCATCCCTCCACCCAACTCTCATCCGGCAACCAACATTTTGTTCTCTGTATTTAAAAATCTGTTTTTTTGTTTGTTTCTTTTTTTCTTTGTTTGTTTTGTTCCTTAAATTCCACATATTAGTGAAATAATATGGTATTTGTCTTTCCCTAATTTATTTGACTTAGCATCGTACCCTCTAGGTCCATTTATGTTGTCACAGATGGCAAGATCTCATCCTTTACTTATGGATAAGTAGTATGCGTGTGTGTGTGTGTGTGTGTGTGTGTGTGTGTGTGTGTGTGTGTATGGCATTTTTAAAATCTATTTATCTATGGATGACCACTTGGTTTGGTGTTAAATAATGCTGCAGTAAACATAAGGGGTGCATAGATCTTTTCAAATTAGTGTTGTTGTTTTCTTTGAGTAAATACCTAGTAGTGAAACTATTGAATTATATGGTAGTTCTATTTTTAATTTTTGGGGACATCCACATACTGTTTTCCCCAGTGGCTTCACCAATTTGCCTTCTGAGCAACATTTATAAAGGTTCCTTTTATCCACATCTCCTAGGTATTTCTTGTGTTCTTGATTATATCCATTTTGACATGTGTATGGTGATATCACTTTAAGGTTTTAAATTCCATTTTTTTGATGATTAGTAATGTTGAGAATGTGTCTTTTCATGTGCCAATTAGCCCTCTGTATATCTTTGGAAAAATGTCTATTATGGTTTTCTGTTCATGCTTTAATTGTATCATTTGCTTTTTTTGGTGTTGAATTGTGTGATTATATATTTTAGATAGCAAACCCATTATCATATATATCATTTACAAATATCTTTTCCTACTTAGTAGGTTGCCTTTTTGTTTTGTTGAGATTTCCTTTACTGTGCAAAAGCATTTTATTTTGTTGTAGTATCCATACTTTAATTTTGTTTTTATTTCCCTGGCCAAAGGAGACTAATCTAAAAAAAATACTTCTAGGCTTATGTCAAAGAAATTACTACATATGTTTTGCAATAGGAACTTCATGGTTGCAAGTCTCATGTTTAGGTCTTTAATCCATTTTGACTTTATTTTTGTGCATGGTGTAAGAAAGTGGCTCAGATTCATTTTTTGCATATAGCTGTTCAGTTTTCCCAAAACCATATGTTGGAGACACCGTCTTTTAACGATTGTATGATTGTACCTACTTTGTTGTACATTCATTGAACGTGTAAGCACAGATTAATATCTGGACTCTTTAATCTGTTTCAGTGTTCTAGGTGTCTATTTATACAGCCAAGGCTGTATTGTTCTGATTAATACAGCTTTGTGGTGTATCTTAAAATTTGGGTAGTGATACCTTCAAGCTTTGTTCTTTTTCAAGATTGCTTTGGCTATTAGGGGCTTTTGTATTTCCATACACATTTTAGTACTGTTTGTTTTAATTCTGTGAGAAATGTTGATATTTTGATGAGCATTACATTGAATCTGTAGATTGCTTCAGATAGTATGAACATTTAAAAATTACTGTTTCTTCCAATCCATGATCAAGGAATATCTTTCTTTCCTTTTTTTTTTAAGATTTTATTTATTTTTTAAATTAATTTATTTATTTATGATAGTCACAGAGAGAGAGAGAAGCAGAGACACAGGCAGAGGGAAAAGCAGGCTCCATGCACCGGGAGCCCGACGTGGGATTCGATCCCGGGTCTCCAGGATCACGCCCTGGGCCAAAGGCAGGCGCCAAACCACTGCGCCACCCAGGGATCCCAATATCTTTCTTTCCATTTGTTTGTGTCTTCTTCAATTTTTTCCATGAATGTTTTATAGTTTTCAGATTACAGGTCTTTCCTCTCCTTTGTTAAGTTTACTTTTAGGTATTTTATTGTTTTGCAGAAATTGAAAATGGATTGTCTTCATAATTACTCTTTATGCTGCTTCATTATTAGTGTATAGAAATGCTAAAGATTTCTGAACACTGATTTTGTATACTCTGACTTTACTAAATTCATTTATTAGATTTAGCAGTTTTTTTGGTGGAGTCTTTATGGTTTTCTATAAAATATCATATCATCTACAAATAGTGAAAATTATACTTCATTAACAATTTAAATGCATTTTATATATTTCTGTTTTCCAAGTATTGTGGCTAGGATTTCTAGTACTATGCTGAATAAAAGTGGGGAGAATAGACATCCTTGTCTTGTTCCTGAACGTAGAGGAAAAGTTCTCAGATTTTCCAATTGAAGATTATGTTTTCTGTGGGCTTTTCACATAAGGCCTTTAGTATACTGAGGTATGTTCCCTCTAAACCTGCTTTATTGAGTTTTTTTTTTTATTTTATCATGAGTGGATATTGCATTTTGTCAAATGATTTTTCTTCACATATCAAAATAATCATATGGTTCCTATCCTTTGTCTTATTGATGTGATGTTGATTTGTGGATATTGAACCACACTTGCAACCCAGGAAGAAATCACACTTGATCGTGCTGAATGTTTTTTTAATGTATTTTATTTTTTTTTGTATATTTAATGTATTGCTAAAATCAGTTTGCCAGCATTTTGTTGAGGATTTTTGCATCTATGTTCATCAGGTATATTGGCCTATAGTTCTCTTTTTTAGTGATATCTTTAATCTGGTTTTGGTATCAAGATAATGCATGCTTCACAGAAAGAATTTGGAAGTCATCTCTCCTTTTTATTTTTTGGAAAAGTTTGAGAATAGGTATTAGCTTTCTTTAAATGTTAGGTAGAATTCACCTGTGAAGTCATCTGTTCCTGGAATTTTGTTGTTGTTGTTGTTGGGACGTTTTTGATCACTGATTCAATTTTTTCACTGGTTACCAGTGAAATATTTCTGCTCTAATATTTGTTATTCGTTTCCTTCTGATGGTTTTGGTTTTGAATGTTTTTCTTTTTTCTAGCTCCTTTACATGCAAGGTTAGGTTGTTTAGTTGATATTTATCTTGGTTCTTGAGGTATGCCTGTCTTACTCTAAACTTCCCTCTTAGAACTGCTTTTGCTACATCCCAGAGGTTGTGGAATATTTTGTTTTCATTTTCTTTCTTTCTTTCTTTCTTTCTTTCTTTCTTTCTTTCTTTCTTTCCTTTCTTCTTTCTTTCTCTCTCTCTTTCTTTCTTTCTTTTTTTTCTTTCTTCTTCTTCTTTTCTTTCTTTCTTTCTTTCTTTCTTTCTTTCTTTCTTTTCTTTCTTCTTTCCTTTTTTTTTCTTTCATGACTTCCAGTTTCATAGTGTTGTAGTCAGAAATGATGCATGATATGCTTTTAATATTGATTTGTGTCTAAAAAGTATTCTATTCTGGAGAATGTTCCATCTGCGCTTGAAAAGAATGTGTGTTCTGATGTTTTAGAATGGAGTATTCTGAATATATCTGTTAAATCTGTCTCTCTAGTGTGTCATTCAAAGCCATTGTTTGTTTATTTTCTTTGTAGATGATATGTATTTTGATATAAGTGGGGTGTTAATATCCCCTACTATTGTTGTATTATTGTCAATTAGTTCCTTTATGTTTGTTATCAAATGTTTTATGTATTTGAGAGCTCTTTGTTATTTGCATCAATATTTACAATTCCCTCACTTTCATTCTGCAGGTGTCTTTAAGTCTCAAATGTGTCTTTCGAAGGGAGTATAAAGATGAGTCCTTTTTTTTTTAATCTATTCTGTCATTCTATGTTTTGTTAATAGAACGTTTTAGTCCATTTACATTAGTTTTTCTTTGTTTGGGAAACTTTTTGTGTTTCCTTCTATACTGAATGATAGCATTGCTGGATAGAGTATTCTTGGCTCCTGATTTTTCCCATTCAGCACTTTGAATGTATCATCCCACTTTCTTCTTGCTTGCAATGTTTCTGTTGTAAAACCACTAGCTAGCCTTATGGATTTTCCCTTGTAAGTTACTATCTTATTTTGTCTTGCCTCTTTATCATTATATTTTGCCAACTTAATTATAATATGTGTTAGTACTGACCTCCTTTTGTTGATTTTGGTGAGAATTCTCTGTGCTTCCTGGATCTGGATATCTGTTTCCTGTTTCCCTAGTTTAGGAAAGTTTTTAACTATTATTTATTATTCCCTTTTATTCTCTCTTCTTCCTCTGATACTCCTATAATACCAATGTTATTACATTTGTTGGAGTCACTGAGTTCTCAAAGTCTATCTCATTTTCCATAATTCTTTTTTTCTCTTTTTTTCAGCTTGATTGCTTTCTATTACTCTGTATTCTAGGTCACAAATTTGTTCCTCTGACTCTTTCATCCTGCTGTTCATCCCATCAACTGTATTTCCTGTTTCATTTATTTATCCCCTTATTTCTGCCTTTTTATTCCTTACTTGTGTTTTAGGGTCTCACTTACATCTTCCACTCTTTTCTCAAGTGTAGTGATTATCCTTATGATCATTACTTTAAATTCTTTATTAGGCATGCAACTTATATTAGTTTTGCTGAGGTATCTGGACATGGTCTTTTTCTTGATCTTTCATTTAGGATAAATTTCTCTGGCTCCTTATTATGTCTTCCTCTGTGTGTGTGTTTCTGTGTGTCAATAAAATCAACTATATCTTTTAGTTTTAAAAGTAGTGACTTTATGGAAGATGTCTTGAAGTGCCCCCACAGTGCATTGTCCCCTCTTTGCTATAACCTGGCACTCCCCACAGTGCATTGTCCCCTCTTTGCTATAACCTGGCACTCCCAAGTGTGTCATTTCCACTCTGCAGTTGTGTCTGAATCACTTTTTCTTTCAGTTCATTGTCTGCACCAACTTTCTTCCTGTTGTGAGCTGTGATTTCTGTCTGTGGTGTTAATGGGACTCAAGCAAGGCAGCTCTGATAAGGCATGCCAGCCATGGAACTTGGGAATGGGACAGCAGTGTTAGAAAAAAAAATTTGGACCACTAATCCTATGCCAGATCCCCCAAAGCACTCATCTATTGGAGGCTGTACACTGGGTCAGCAGAGAGCAGGGTATGTGGCTAAGTTTGGCACCTGTTTATGACTAGGCATGGCTGGGCCCTGCATTTGAGGGTGGCTGATTGTGCACATTCAGTGCTGAATGGTGACTGGATGCTGCATGTGGCAACAGCTGTGCACATGGCAGCTTGGCAGGGCTTGTGTGTGGCTCTAAGAAAATTTGCCCTCAGTCCAACGTGGAGGCTAGCAAGCTTGGAGTGGGTGATTGCTCAGAAGAACTCGTGGGCATGGTGCCCTGTTGGCAGGTTATATATGATGTCTCTGTGCATTTTTATGCTGCATGGCAGGAGAGAAAAGTGGCACTTTTCAGCTCCCTTGTTTTTGGAGAAGTCCCTTTAGAAGTCAGCATGAATATCTCTATCTCCAATTTTCCCCAGTGTTATGTACATGGCCATTTTAATGTTGCCTTTCCCTGCAAGCTACTATCTCATTTAAGGGCAATGACTCAGCTATTACTCACCTTCTCAGCTGACCCAGTGCTGAGTCAGGTGACTTTTAAAACTCCAGGTTCCAAGTCCCACTGGTTATACACTGTCACAGAATTCAGCCCCTGTAATTTTCAAAGCCAAATGTTATGTGGATTAGTCTTTTCCATGTGAGTTCCCAGGTGTGAAGGTGCTTTTCCCTGCCCTCTCTGTGTATGTAGCTCCCTCTCACCTGTGGACAGCATCACTCTACCTTTCTGACCTTCCTAAATTCATATATGAGGCTTCTTCTCTCTAATTAGGTGTACAGCTTGTTTTGCCATTTTTCAGTCACTCTTTGGTTTATTTACTTGGATGTTGATGATATCTAGTAAACATGGAGTGGGTTGAGCTCAGGGCCCACCTACTCTGCCATATTCCTAAGCTCCCCAACCGCTAGAGCCATTAATGAAATTATTAGTGCTGCTTTGTTAAGTGAAGCAAGTTTCACTACCAGTGGGACTACTTCAAGTGCTATATCTCTGAACTAATTTTTTTTAAAAAATTCATTGATTTTAGTAAACTTATTTATTTAGGCAATTATTAACAAGTAACTCAACAAATTGCCCTGCAAAATATCCATAACAGTGTTGGCTCTTCTGGCTTAAATAAATTTGAGGTGCAATCAGAGAACTTATTTTTATTGCTTTAATCAACTTGTATATTCTGGATTATCTCAAAATTATCCAATTATCTATATATGCCACATTATATTACCTTAAATCAGACACAGGATAGATGCCTGGGTGGCTCAGTTGGTTAAGCATATCCCTTTGGTCCAGGTCATGATCTCAGGGTCCTGGGATCAAGCCCTCTATGAGGCTTCCCACTCAGCAGAGAGTCTGCATCTCCCTTTCCCTCTGCCCTTCCTTTTCCCTCTGACCCTGCTCATGGTCTCTCTCTCTCTCTCTCTCTCTCTCTCTTTCTCTAAATAATAAACAAAATCTGAAAAAAATAAAAACAGACACAGAAATGGGCAGAAGATATGAATAGACATTTCTCTAAAGAAGACATACACATGGCCAACAGGCACAAGAAAAAATGTTCCACCTCACTTGTCATCAGGGAACTACAAACTAAAACCACAATGAGATACCACATCACACTGGTCAGAATGGCTAAAATAAGAAGAAACAGCAAATGTTGCCGAGTATGCTGAGAAAGGGGAACCCTTTTACATTGAATATATATAGATATATACCCTATAGTGCCCTCCCACTCAGATCTTCCCTGGAGGCAGGCAGAGGGACACTGATTTGTGCACTTTATATGGTTCTGCCTGAGAGAGCCTCTTCCCACTCATGCATGCACCCCCTCTGCTTTTCTCCTATGAATGGAAGTCACGCTGTTTCTGTCCATCGCAGGGCCCTGGCACAGGGACTGTTTTCCCTAATGAGTGTGTACCCACTTCAACTCTCTTGGAGAAAGGTAGAGGATTGCTGGGTTCCAGTCCTTTGCAGGGACCCAATACAGAAAGCAGTCAGCTAATCTGGCAGCAGTTTGAGGTTTATGGCAAAAGAAGCTGAGAGCTCCCTCCCAGGCTAGCTGACCTAAACGCTATTCTCTGCTCCAATGTTTGGGAGCTCTGTTGGCTCAGTTACCCCTGTTTTTTCTGTGCTTCTAGAAATATTGAGACCCCACTGTCCCACCAGCAATTCTGCCTTGCTTCAGCACTCAGCACCTTCCAGACAAGGAAGTCTCTCACAGGAGCAGATTTCTTTTTTTAAAAAAATATTTTATTTATTTATTCATGAGACACACACACAGAGGCAGAAACATAGGCAGAGGGAGAACCAGGCTCCTCACAGGGAATCCAATGTGGGACTGGATCCATAGACCTGGGATCATGCTCTGAGCTGAAGGCAGACCCTCAAATGCTGAACCACCCATATGTTCCAAGGAGGAGATTTCTAAAGGTCCTGATTTTGAACTCCAGGGCTATATCACTTTCCCTTAGCCAGCTTACAAAGGTTCCTTCCCCCCACTGTTTATCTTCTGATTTATTCCCTATATGTCTCTTCTCTGCACTCCTACCTTGCAAAAAAAAAGGGGGGGGTCTCTTTTCTATGTGTACAGTTCCAGCTGTTCTTTCCTTATATCTTAGGTTGAATTCATAGGTGTTTAGGAAAGTTTGATAGTTGTCTAGCTAAATTAAGGAGACCAGATGAAACGAGGATCCCTACTCTTCCACCATCTTGCCTCCTCCTCTAGATGTGTTTCCCTGTTTTTTGTGTTTCAACATGATAATAACCTTATCTGCTACAATGAAGTTTGAATAGAAACTGGCACCAAACCAGCCAAACAATTCAGAAATTGACTGGCCATCTTATTGGGCCTCAGTCATTTTGTTTAAAAATTCACTTGTTCAAGATTTGGTTATGTATTTATTTGAGAGAGAGAGAGAGAGAGAGAGAGAGAGAGAGAGAGAGAGAGGACATGAATGGCGGGAAGGGCAGAGGGAGAGGGAGACAAGCAGATTCGCCACTGATCAGGGAACCTGATTCAGGGCTTTATCCCAGGATCCCAAGATCATGACTTGAGCTGAAACCAAGAGTTGTATTCTTAACAAATGGAGCTACCCAGGTGCCCCTATGGTGCCAAGGCTTTTAATGAGCTCTTTCTGTGTTAGTCTTACACCGGTGTCTGTTCTATGTAGCCAGTTCTTATACTTCTCACACTTAATTTTGACAGTTTTCCTCATTTCCAGAAAGAGCATTTTCATCTGTCAGTGATATTAACCTTACCTATGTAAAGCTTCAGAAGCATTTAAAATCAGTTCTTTCAAGAAAATTTCTTACTTTTTATACAATTAATTGATGATAAGTTTCATCATTCTATTCACTGCAGCTTATAAGGTAAACTTTTTTATTTCTAATTTTTTTTCATTTGGGATCTTTTTTATCCATCCAATTGAATAGCTTCTTCTGCTCTCTGTACTACTTCATCATCTGTCCTTGAGCCTTCTCTGCTTTTACCCAGATCCTCTTCCACTGACCATCCTCATCAACTTCATCATCAGCTCAGACTGACCCAGAGGTCTGCAGGACACAGCAGAGGCCCAGCACCACAGGGCCCTCCAATAATCTGTTTTCAAAAGCACTAGAGATGCATACATTTCAAAGAAAATGCTAACCAGCTTAGATTTCATGCTATAATTGGAGTTTGAAATATTTTTCTTTCTATTTTCATATAAATTAATAATAGTTTACCATTTTCTTTTGGTAATCATCTTTAATTTGTTCATGATGATCAATATTATGGTTTCTTTTTCATCTCCAATCTGAATAATTGCAAATTTTTAAAATGCTGTATTTTCCTTATTTTTCCACTTTTTCTCCTCAGATATGTGACTGTCCTCTGAACTATTTTCAAATCCTCTTATTCTTAAAGAATCTTAGTGAGTGCTCACTTGTCTTTTCAGTGTTTGCCAAGGGATGAATAAAATTCAGGGTTAGCTAATACCAATTTTTTAATTCATCAGATGGATACATAATATCTGCTATATGCTAGGAACTATTCCAGGAGCTGGGGATACAGTAGTGAATAAGACAAACACATGGAATTTATAGTAGACTGGAACTTACACATGTAAGCCTTAAAAAATGTGCATCAAAAAGGCAAAGCTTGTGATTACAATCCAGTTTGTTATCCATGTGATTTCCTCTTGCTCTTACCTACCTTGAATCTGTGATTGCACTTAATAAAGGGAGAGAATGGTGACACCACTGACTTTACTTTACAAAATAATGGTTGAGAATGAACTGTAGTAATAGAAAATTAGTGTGATAGAAAGCCCAAGGGGGCAGCCCGGGTGGCTCAGTGGTTTAGCACCGCCTTCAGCCCAGGGTGTGATCCTGGAGACCCGGATCGAGTCCCACATCAGGCTCCCTGCATGGAGCCTGTTTCTCTCTCTGCCTGTGTCTGTGCTTCTCTCTCTGTGTGTGTCTCTCATAAATAAATAAATAAAATATTTTGGGCAGCCCGGATGGCTCAGCGGTTTAGCATTGCCTTTGGCCCAGGGTGTGATCCTGGAGACCCGGGATCGAGACTCCTGTTGGGCTCCCTGCATGGGGCCTGCTTCTCCCTCTGCCTGTGTCTCTCACCCCCACCCCCCCGTGTGTGTCTCTAATAAATAAATAAAATCTTTAAAAAAAGAAAGCCCGAGGGTCATATTTTTTTTTCTGTTTGTCAGCCATTACCAACCCTTTTTCATTAACTGAACATAAATAATGATGTGAGCTCTCTGAAACCATGGCCAATATAGTCAGGGAAGAAAACTTTTTTTTTTTTTCCAAAGAGGAAAAAAGTATCATTGCAGACACTTTTTATAGGTGGTTTTAAAGCTGTTGCATAAATTCCAATCTACTCAGACACCATTCTGAGCATCCCAGAAAAAGATAGTATAAGGCATCATGTATTTTTAAAAATTGCTATTTTATGAATATCTTTTAATATATTTATAAAATAGAAGGACTGAGAATAATGTTGCTTTTAGAGGCTTTTCAGTGTAAAAGAAAGTTCAAGCACCTTCAGACAGCAAACACTCAATTTTAAAACTTTATTTCTTTATTACTGAAAAATGAATAAAAGAGAATATGAATTGTATAAAAGAAATATGGTTCATATATAATGTAGAAATCCAGCTTTCTCATATTCTCTATTATAGGCTGGTGGGATTTGAGAAGATGAGAATGTGAAATAAATAACTTAATCAATTACCAAACCAATAGTTTTTATTTAAAATTATGCATAATATGTTACCAAGTTTAAATAACTGTGAAAGAAAACTACCTGTATTGAAAGGTTTATGTAAAAAGTTTGTTTTCTCTATATATTTCTTATATATTTATGTCACAATAAAATTGATATGTTTAAATAAAATGCATGTAACATTCTCAAAGGTACCATCAAGCATAAAGAATAATACATTTTAACTATTAGGGAGAAGGAAACATAACCATTATAAAATTAAAAGAAAAATAATCACAATAATTTTAGTTATAAATTCTTTCAAGAAAATACATAAAATGAGGCAAGGGATAATGTTAAATAAATAAGGTGAATATAGAGCAAAGACCATAATCAAATGAGATATTGAATCATGCCAATACCTGAAGGATATTGTTCTTGTGCCCAGGAAATTTTGATATAGTTGACTTGATAACATATGGCAAGTCAAATAACAGTGCAAACCATTAATTCATAAGACTGCCAATACCTGGTCAATTATACATTTCAGTTTTTATAGCAATCATCTGGAAAGGAAGAATTCCCTGAAATAAGAAAAATATCATTATGGGCAGTCTAGTTTTTAAAATTCTGGTCCAAACTTCAAAACATAATAGACTCTGCTTGAAGTAGTTACCTCAGAAATATGTAATCCACACCCAACATTGACACTTATTCATTGTTTTATTTCTGTTAATACTTTTAGTATTTATCCAGGTCCTCTATAGTCAAGAGCCCTGATCTTAGTGTCTAGGTTTCAAAATTTTCAGCATCAATTTTTAGCTGAAGTCCTATTAATTTAAACCTCTTTTATTCTTTTTTTAAAGATTTTATTTATTTACTCATGAGAGACAGAGACACAGGCAGAGGGAGAAACAAGCTCCATGCAGGGAGCCCGACGTGGGACTCGATCCTGGGTCTCCAGGATCACGCCCTGGGCCGAAGGCAGCACCAAACTGCTGAGCCACCCGGGCTGCCCTCTTTTATTCTTTTTAATGCTAATTCTAATAATAATAGCAGCTATATATATTTACTAGATGGTTATTATATATTAAGGACTGTACTATGCACATTTACCTATGTTATTTCATTTAATCCTCACAAATTTAATGTGAAGGCAGGTATTATTACCATCCCAATTTTGTAGTTGATGAAGCTGAGAGTCTGAGAGATTAGATCATTTACCAAAAGCCAAACAGCTAGTAAGTGAAAGTGCCCAAATCTCCCTGACTCCAAATGCATGTTCCTTCTATATCACTCATTTGTCTTTTGTCAGCTCAGGTAAACTCCAAAATTGTACCACCTCATTAACAAATAGATATGCCCAATACTCATGGATTTATCTGAGAAACATACAAGATACATATTCTTTAAGGGTGGGTATGATTTGGAGAAAGAGGAACGTGAAGATGCTGAATAATGAAGGGTGAGGGAAAGTAAAAGTAGAGGATAAATTGGGACAAATTATGGAGGAACTGGAATAAGGGACTAGAGAGCTTACACGTTTTCTAAAAGACAACAGGAAGTAACAGATGTGTTTAAATGCATGTGGCAAATGAAATTTTATTTATGTTGGTATTCTATAGAAAATAGGGTAGAAGGAAGTTAGGATAAGGAAAAAATAGTTGGGCTGTTAAGAAAATGTAATAAAAAATTTTAAAAAAAAGAAAATGTAATAAAGAAAGATCTGATCTAAAGCAATTCTTGTAGAATAACAATGAAAGAAAACACAAGAGATACTTTGAGAAAAGAATTAGGAGAGCTTGAAGAGTGGGTAATATTTTTATAATTCTCTCTTTAAAAAAATTGTTTTTATTGGAGTTCAATTTGCTAACATATAGCATAACACCCAGTGCTCATCCCGCCAAGTGCCCCCCTCAGTGCCAATCACCCAGTCACCCCAACCCCCCACCACTTCCCCTTCCACCGCCCCTTGTTTATTTCCCAGAGTTAGGTATCTCTCATGTTTTGTCACCCTCACTGATATTTCCCACTCATTTTCTCTCCTTTCCCTTTATTACCTTTCACTAATTTTTATATTCCCCAAATGAATGAGACCATATAATGTTTGTCCTTCTCTTATTGACTTATTCCATTCAGCATAATACCCTCCAGGTCCCTCCACATCGAAGCAAATGGTGGGTATTTGTCATTTCTAATGGCTTTATATATATAAACCAGGATCCCAGGGAGGCACTGAGAGCCCAGGAATCAGCTGGGGAGATCCTGGGGTGGGAGTGGAGCTGGAGGAAGCTTCTAGGATAAGTGGGGGTGAGCAGGATCTTGAAGGGAGGAAAGTAGGCAAAACTGCTGTGTGTTGATCTTTTATAGCCCTTTGCAGACCTCCAAGAAACTGACAATGTGAAGTACCCCCTCCTCTCCAACCCCCTTCCCCATCTCCCAGCCCCATCCTCATCCCCATCCCCAACCCCTACTCACTTGGAGGTGGAGGGTTAAGCTCACCTGGGCCCCTTAGCCAGTTAACACTCTTTGCATCTGAAAAGCTCAAATCAGCTCAAATAAGAGCTCAAATCAGCTCAAATCAGAGTAATTAAGGTCTCTTTCTCATGCAAATCTAAACCAGAAATTGAATGTTTGTCTCCTTGGAAAATTAGGGCCCTAAGTTGTATAAGGTGGTCAAGAAATTCAGCACTGGGAGGTGATGGTTCCAAGAACTAAAAGCCAATTTGTTGGGACCCTCTCCAGAAATATTTGATTCAATTAAATAAAAATGTACTCCACACACACAAAAAATTCAAAACATCAAAAAATAAAATGCTTAGCAATAAATATAACAAAATAAATGTAAAACTCATACTCTAAAACTGTAAAACATTGTTGAAAGATATTAAAGGGGATCTAAATAAATGGAAAAACATCTTATGTTCATTGATCAGAACACTCAACATTATTAAGGGGGCAATACTCACCAAACTAACTTACATATTCAAAGCAATCTATATCCCAGCTGGCTTTTTTTGTAGAAACTGACAACCTGCTTCTAAAATTCACATGTAGTTGCAAGGGACTTGGAATGGCCAAACCAATCGTGAAGAAGAAAAACAAAGTAGGAGGACTCACTCATCTTATTTCTAAACATGCCATAAATCAATGGTAATCAAGAAAGTGTCACAATGGCATAAAGAAAAACATGGAGATTAATGGAATAAGATTTAGCATCCAAGAATAAACCCATACATCTGTGATTTCTAATGAGGGTCAAGATCACTCAATAGGTAAAGAATAACCTTTTCAACTAACAGCGGTGGTAAGACTGAATAGCCACATGCAGAAGAATAAAACTAGACCCTTACCTTACACCACACACACAGAAAATAAACTCAAAATTTATCAAGCCACAAATGGAAGAGAAAACATAAAATTCTTAGCAGAAAACACAGGGGGTAAATTTATGTTGTTTTTGTTTGGTAGAGTGTTCTAAAGGTATCTGTTAAGGCTCATTGATTTTTAGTGTTGTCCAAGTCTTATATATCCTTGTTGATATTCTGTCTAGTTCTATCCATTATTGAAGATGAAATAGAGATGACTTCAACTCTTATTAAATTGCCAATTTCTCCCTTCATTTTTGTCATTTTGTTTATGCACTTTGGAGCTCTGCTACTATGTATGCATGTTTATAGTTGTTACATCATCTTGATGTGTTGACTCTTTTGTCATTATAAATGTTGCTCTATACCTTTAGTAACATTTTGTGCTTTAAGTTCTATTTTGTCTCATATCAGTACTACCACTACAGCTTTCTTGTGTTAGCCATTTGCATGATAGCTTTTTTCATCTTTTTACTTTCAGTTAATTTTATCATTGAATATGAAATGTGTCTCCTATATGGCTAGTACATATTTTTTATTTATCTTAGAGTCTCTTCCTTTGTTGAATTGTTTATCATATTCAGATGTAATGTTATTATTGATGCAGTTGGATTTACAACTCTTATTTTACTTATTGTTTACTATGTGATTCATGGTTCTTTTTGCTCCCCTATTTCTCCTTTCTTTAATTCCTTTTCACTGATTGAATATTTACTGAATTTTCTTTTTTTTTAACATTTTTTTTTAATTTTTATTTTATTATTTTATGATAGCCACAGAGAGAGAGAGAGAGAGAGGGGCAGAGACACAGGCAGAGGGAGAAGCAGGCTCCATGCACCGGGAGCCCGATGTGGGATTCGATCCCGGGTCTCCAGGATCGCGCCCTGGGCCAAAGGCAGGCGCTAAACCGCTGCGCCACCCAGGGATCCCTATTTACTGAATTTTCTACTCCAGGATTCACATTTTTGTTGTTGGGGTTTTTTTGGTAATCTCTTTTTTTAATTTTAAATTTTTATTGTTTAAAGTTTTTATTTAAATTCCAATTAGTCAACATAAAATGTAATATTGATGTCAGGTATAGAAATGTAGTCCTTCAACACTTCCACACACCTAGTGTTCATCACAAGTTCACTCCCTAGTCCCCACAACCTATTTAATCCATCCCCCAACTACCTTTTCTGTGATAGCCATCAGTTTGTTCTCTAAAGTTAAGAGTCTGTTTATTGGTTTGACTCTCCATCTCTTTTTTTCCCCCTATGGTCCTTTGTTTTCTTCTTATATACATGAGTGGAATCATATGGTTTGTCTTTTTCTGACTTACTTACCATAATACTCTCTAGCTCTATCTATGCCATTGCAAATGGCAATATTTCATTCTTTCTTATGGTTGAGTAATATTCATTATGGACACTAAAATATTCCATAGTTTTGGTATTGTAGATAATGCTTTTATAAACATCAAAATGCATGTATCCCTTTCAATTAATATTTTTGTATTCTTTGGGTAAATACCAAGTAGTGCAATTGGTGGATCATAAGATACTTCTCTTTTTAACTTTTTGAGGAACCTCCATGGTATTTTCCACAGTCATTGCACCAGTTTACATTTCCACCAATAGAGAAAGACAGCTTTTCCTCTATAGTCAGGAACAAGACAGGGATGTCCACTCTCACCACTGTCTTCTAAAATGGCATTCAAAGTCTTAGCCACAGAGATCAGAAAACAAAAATAATTAAAAGGCATCCAAATTTGCAAGGAAGAAGTCAAACTTTCACTATTTGCAGATGACAGAATAATCTATACAGATAAACCAAAATCAAAAAATAGTTAGAACTGATATATGAATTCAGTAAAGTCACAGGATACAAAATCAACCTACAGAAATCTGTTGCATTTCTATACACCAAAAAAGCAGCAGAAAGGGAAATTGAAGAATCCGTCCCATTTACAATTGCACCAAAAATCATAAGATACCTAGTAATGAACCTAACAAAGAGATGAAAAACTTGTACTCTAAAAACTATAAAGAACATTTACAAAATGAATTGAAGATAAAAACAAAGAAATGGAAAGACATTCCACAGCATGGATCATAAAAACAAATATTGTTAAAATGTCTCTACCTCCCAAAGGAAGTTAATGCAATCCCTATATACCACCAGCATTTTTCACAGAACTAGAACATATGATCCCAAAATTTGTATGAAACCACAAAAGAACCCTAATAGCCAAAGCAACCTTGAAATACAGAAACAAAGCTGAAGGCATCACAATTCTGGACTTCAAGTCATATTGCAAAGCTATAGTGATCAAGACAGTATGGTTCTGACACAAAAATAGACACATAGGAAAAAAGAACAGATTAGAATGTGCAGAAATAAACCCACAATATGATCAATTTCCACAAAGCAAGAAATAATATCCAGTAGAAAAAAGGATGATCTCTTCAACAAATGGTGTTGAGAAAACTGGACAACATGGGAAAGAATGAAAAGTGGAACACTTTCTTACAACATACACAAAAATAAATTCAAAATGGATTAAATATCTAAATATGAGACAGGAAACAAAAAAATCCTAGAGGAGAACACAGACAGTAACCTCTTTGACATTGGCCATAGCAACGTCTTCCTAGATATGTCTCCTGAAGAAAGGGAAACAAAAACAAAAATAAACTATTGGGACTTGATCCCAAATAAGAAGTATAGGAAACAATAAAACTAAAAGATAACACACAGAATGAGAGAAGATGCAAATATCATATATCTGATAAAGGGTTGGTATAAAAAATATATAAAGATCTTATAAAACTCAACACCTCAAAACCAAATAATACAATTTAAAAATGAGCAGAAGACATGAATATATATTTTTCCAAATTTATATCTCTTTACTTTTCTCTATTTGATGCAATATTATCATCATATCTTCCTTTATTTCTTTGGTTTTGTGAACATATCTGTAACGGCTACTTTGAAATCTGCTTCTGTTAAATCTGACAGCTGGTCCCTCACAGGCAGTTTCTGTTGCCTGCTTCTTTTCTAGGGTATGGGTAGACACTCTTAGTTCTTTGCCTAATCCAGTGTGTGTGTGTGCATTCAGAATATAGACATTATATATGATATATTGTAGCAACTATGGGTACTGGTATCCCCCTCTACCTCTGAGCTTACTATTTTTATTTGTTTGTTTAATGACTATCTGGAATATTTTGGATTGTTTTCGTGAAGGTTCTCCCTCACCCTATCCCCCTACCTACACACACACACAAACGCACAGTGTTAATTCCCTTATGGTGCTTCTCAGGAAAGTACATTTCTGGGTATTCTCACAGTTACACTGTGATGACAGTGACACGTGATAGGGCTCTCTTATAAGATTCCTCACCACACATTGTTTGTTATACTGCATTAATTTTTGACTGATTGCTCTACTCTCTGCAATAGGTTCCTGAGGGAAAAATAAATCTACAAACCAACCTAATCAAAAAGTGGCTTCTAGGATAGATTACATTTTGAGGTCTATGTCTGCTATTTGTCCTCAGCACAAGAGTGCTCCTCTCAGTCATTTATTCCCTTGTTCTTCTATATAGGACTACATTCTAGTCTTTATCTTTATTAACTATATGAATCTCCCCCCAGTGCCTTTCCCTAAAACCTCTACCGTTCTTGAGAATATCTTTAAGCATAAACATCTCCAAGTTCTGTTGCAAAGGAGACTACTTTTTTTAGAAAACAGGTTAGAGGGAGGGGCCAGATGGCGGAAGAGTAGGGTCCCCAAGTCACCTGTCCTCACCAAATTACCTAGATAACTTTCAAATCATCCTGAAAACCTACGAATTCAGCCTGAGATGTAAAGAGAGAACAGCTGGAATGCTACAGTGAAGAGTTTGCACTTCTATCGAGGTAGGAAGACGGAAAATAAATAAATAAATAAAAAGCATCCAAGGGGGAGGGACCATGAGAGGAGCCGGTTCAAGCCACACGGCGAGAGCCCCCAGGACAGGAAAGCCCCGTCCCAGAGAAGGTGGAGCTTCACTAACCTTCCCGGATGGAAAGGCGCTCCCAGGAGTTAGAGCAGGATCCCAGGAGGGCGGGAATGCCCTCAGGCTCCCTGGGACACTAACAAAGGACCTGCACCCTGGGGGGAGTGCATCACACCCCACAGCCGAGTGAATAAAATCATGAATGAGAAAGGAGAAAACATCACCAACACCAAGGAAATACAAAGGATTTTAAAAACATATTATGAGCAGCCATATGCCAATAAATTAGGCAATCTAGAAAAAATGGATGCATTTCTGGAAAGCCACAAACTACCAATACTGGAGCTGGAAGAAATATAAAACCTGAACAGGCCAATAATGAGGAGGGAAATTGAAGTAGTCATCAAAAACCTCCCAAGACACAAGAGTCCAGGGCCAGATGGCTTCCCAGGGGAATTCTATCATATGTTTAAAGAAGAAACAATACCTATTCTACTAAAGCTGTTTGGAAAGATAGAAAGAGATGGAATACTTCCAAACTCGTTCTATGAGGCCTGCATCACCTTAATTCCAATACCAGTCAAAGACCCCACCAAAAAAGAAATATAGACCAATATCCCTGATGAACATGGATGCAAAAATTCTCAACCAGATACTAGCCAATAAGATCCAACAATACATTTAGATTATTCACCATGACAAAGTGGGATTTATCCCTGGGATGCAAGGCTGGCTCAACACACATAAAACAATCAATATGATTGATCATATCAGCAAGAGAAAAAACAAGAACCATAAGATCCTCTCATAGATGCAGAGAAAGCATTTGACAAAATATAGCATCCATTCCTGATCAAAACTCTTCAGAGTATAGGGATAGAGGGAACATTCCTCAGCATCTTAAAAGCCATCTACGAAAAGCCCACAGCAAATATCATTCTCAATGGAAAAACACTGGGAGCCTTTCCCCTAAGATCAGGAACAAGATAGTGATGTCCACTGTCACCACTGCTATTTCACATAGTACTAGAACTCCTAGTCTCAGCAATCAGACAACAAAAAGAAATAAAAGGCATTCCGATTGGCAAAAAAAGAAGTCAAACTCCCCCTCTTCGCAGATGAGATGATACTATACATAGAAAACCCAAAAGCCTCCACCCCAAAATTGCTAGAACTCATACAGCAATTTGGCAGCATGGCAGGATACAAAATCAATGCCCAGAAATCAGTGGAATTTTTATACACTAACAATGAGACTGAAGAAAGAGAAATTAAGGAGTCAATCCCATTTCCAATTGCACCCATAAGCATAAGATACCTAGGAATAAACCTAACCAAAGAGGTAAATTATCTATACCCTAAAAACTACAGAACACTTCTGAAAGAATTGAGGAAAACACAAAGAGATGGGAAAATATTCCATGCTCATGGGTTGGAAGAATTAATATGGTGAAAATGTCAATGTTACCTAGGGCAATTTACATGTTTAATTCAAACCCTATCAAAATACCATGGACTTTCTTGAGAGAGTTGGAACAAATTATCTTAAGATTTGTGTGGAATCAGAAAAGACTGCGAATAGCCAGGGAAATATTAAAAAAGAAAACCATATCTGGGGGCATCACAATGCCAGTTTTCAGGTTGTACTACAAAGCTGTGGTCATCAAGACAGTGTGGTACTGGCACAGAAACAGACACATAGAACAGTGGAATAGAATAGAGAATCCAGAAGTAGCCCCTCAACTTTATGGTCAACTAAAATTTGACAAAGCAGGAAAGACTCTCCATTGGAAAAAAAAGACAGTCTCTTCAATAAATGGTGCTGGGACAATTAGATATCCATATGCAGAAGAATGAAACTGGGCCACTCTCTTACACCACACACAAAGATAAACTCAGAATGGATGAGATCTAAATGTGAGACAAGATTCCATCAAAATCCTAGAGAACAGAGGCAATACCCTTTTTGAACTCGGCCACAGTAACTTCTTGCAAGATACATCCACAAAGGCAAGAGAATCAAAATAAAAAATGAACTATTGGGACTTCATCAAGATAAGAAGCTTTTGCACAGCAGAAGAAACAGTCACCAAAGTAAAAGACAACCTACAGAATGGGAGAAGATATTTGCAACTGATGTATCAGATAAAGGGCTAGTATCCAAGATCTATAAAGAACTTATTCAACTCAACAGCAAAGAAACAAACAATCCAATCATGAAATGGGTAATAGACATGAACAGAAATTTCACAGAGGAAGACACAGACATGGCCAACAAGCACATGACAAAATGCTCTGCATCACTTGCCATCAGGGAAATACAAATTAAACCCACAATGAGATACCACCTCACACCAGTGAGAATGGGGAAAATTAACAAGGCAGGAAACAACAAATGTTGGAGAGGATGTGGAGAAAGGGGAACCCTCCTGCACTGCTGGTGGGAATGTGAACTGGTACAGCCACTCTGGAAAACTGTATGGAGGTTCCTCAAAGAGTTAAAAATAGATCTGCCCTACCACCCAGCAATTGCACTGCTGGGGATTTACCCCAAAGATACAGATGCAGTGAAATGCCAGGATACCTGCACTCTGATGTTTCTAGCAGCAATGTCCACAATAGCCAAACTGTGGAAGGAGCTTCGGTGTCCATCGAAAGATGAATGGATAAAGATGTGGTATATGTATACAGTGGAATATTAATCTGCCATAAGAAACGACAAATACCCACCATTTGCTTCGACGTGGTTGGAACTGGAGGGTATTATGCTGAGTGAAATAAATCAATCGGAGAAGGACAAACATTATATAGTCTTATTCATTTGGGGAATTTGCTCATTTGTCCCTCCGGTTTGGCCTCAGTGACATTTATCCTTGTCTGTAGTGGTTAGTGTTTGGACCTTGGCCATATTTTGGTGTCTTTTAACTAGATATGCCCTGTCCAGCTTGCTAAAGATATCTGATGCCATTTCCACTAAGATTGAATCTTTCCAGAACTCTATTGTCAGTAGACATTGTTCATGTTGGGGTTTGTTCTGATCTGCTGTGTGAAAGGCCTGCTTCACTGGTCATCAGGCCAGGACACTTGTCCTAGACATGCAGTAACAGGAGAACACAAGTGTGTGGGATTTGGTGCAAGCAGTTTAGGCAGCCAGTTTTAGCAGTGTGCTATTACTGAAGTTCTTTTTTGTGGAGGGCAAGGGAAGGAAATGGTGCCTGCTGATTCTTTTGTCCCTGGAGAGGTAATGCAACCTCTCACAGACTCTAAATGTATGAACAGTCTCTTTCTTTGCCCCTTAGATAATCCTCAGGTTGCTCAGTCTGCTCCAGGTTTGTTTGCATGCCTCTGCACCAGGATTAAGGCAACATCTTAATATCTCTACTATAGCCAGTCTTGGGGACTTCTGAAAGTCCACTGTTTCAACCCTGCTGGTTGTAAAAGCTCATGAAATTCAGGCTCTCTCTTTTCCCCAGCTAATCGCTTTGGGGGAGTGTTCTCCTTGTGCATATCTCTGTACATTCCACACTCTTGCCTTTCACTGAGACCAGGAGTCCCTCCCCTTCACAGCACATGATCTGTTTCTGTCCAATATCAAGTCTCTGCATTTACTACTTTTCTCCCAGTGTCCTCTTTTCTCCCTCTAATTGTTCAGTTTTTTTCTACCAGCCTTCAGGTTGATTTCTTTAGTATTCAGAATGATCTAATAGTTATCTAGCTGTGATTGAGGGACATGGAAAGCCTAGTGTCCTCCTACTATGCCATCTTACCTTATTCCTCCAACTAACTAGAATTTATATTAAAAAATTAATAACACTAATAATAGAGAAATATGGATGATTTTTGACAACCCATGTACTAGTCCTCAGTATTTTGAGGTGACTTATTATACGTAGAATCCATTATCTCTTTGTCCTTAAGATTTATTTTACTAGAAAGCTTGAGTGGTATTCTAGTTAGTTTGGGCTGTCATAAAAAAAAATACCATAAACCGGCTTAAACAACTCCTGTTCTCTATTTAAGTGCCTTGTTTATTTCCTTCATGGTACCTATTTCACCTCAAAGCTCTTTCCTTTATTTTCTGAAATTTTTATTTTAGAAATGTTCTTGAAAATAGGGATCCCTGGGTGGCACAGCGGTTTAGCACCTGCCTTTGGCCCAGGGCACAATCCTGGAGACCCGGGATCGAATCCCACATCAGGCTCCCGGTGCATGGATCCTGCTTCTCCCTCTGCCTATGTCTCTGCCTCTCTCTCTCTCTCTTTCTCTGTGACTATCAAAAATAAATAAAAATTTTTTTAAAAAGGAAATATCTGTCTTCTTCAGTCTCATATTGCCTGTGTCTACACATAGTTGTTACTAGATTATTAAAAAATTAATTGAAGAAATAGTAAATGAAAGAATGAAAGAAATGATGCAATCGCACTTTACAAAACTGATTAGGTTTCTTTGATTTCAAGTATTCCATCTGCTCAATTTTCTTTGTCTTTTAGTAATCTGTTTAGTTATGCCATCCTTTTGATATTACCACAATTCTTAGGTGTTCTATTCTGCATTTTTTTCTCATTTTTCTTTTCCCCTTCTTTTTTCTCTTTACATCTCAATTGGAAAGTTTATCCTGGCAATTCCTCCCCCCATATGGGAAAAAGTTTAGTATTAAACTCTCTGGAGATACTTCTCTGGAGAATAGGATTTCACCATGGGGAATTATCTGATAAAGTTCTACCTACCATGAGCAAGTACAGTGAGTACTCTCCCCCACCACTTCCCAGGAATCTGAGATCGTCCTCTGACCCTTACTGTAAAGAACTTGGTGAAGGTCCCAAGGGAAATAACTAGGACAATGCTGGATGGGGGTTGTTTAGCTCTGTTGTGATTGCAACCTCCAAGAGCTTCTCACTTTCTGTGTCCAAAAATCAGCCTTCATCAGTTCATCTCTGTAGGAGCTTTTTCCTTCATATTTCAAAATGGCAGTTTGCCCTTCAAACTCCATTTTCTGATGGGCCCGAGAAAAATTGTTGATTTTCTGTTTGTCTAAATTCTTATTTTACAAACAAAAGGGATGACTTCCTAGGTCTTTACATATCACAGCAGAAACCAGAAGACTAGGTTATTTTAATTTGATTTTTTCATTGTTCCTTCTAAAATATTACAACACTTCCAAATCCTCCTCCTGTTTGCCCTAACTATAATAAGAAACATTAAGTATGTAGTGATAACTATCTGTTTCTTTCCTAATTACTTAACTTGTTATCTATATCAAAGTGAAAAATTGAATTTGGGGATAGTTTCCTTTGAGTAAACTGATAGATTTATCTTAAACTTTGCAATGGTTTATCTTTCATTATTGGTTGCAGGCCACAGTGTATTATCTTATGTATGAATTGTGGTTATATATCCTGAAAATGAACATGAAAACTCCAAGCTATTGTTTTACCCTTCTACGTTTCATTTCCAGAATTTTAACCTAATTACCTAATAATTAAAACATCAATGGTAAAAAAAGCATGGAGGTATTTTGTGAGTAGAAAAGAAAAACAGGCTAGGGAGGGGCAATATGGCGGAAGAGTAGGGTCCCCAAATCACCTGTCCCCACCAAATTACCTAGATAACCTTCAAATCATCCTGAAAATCTACGAATTCGGCCTGAGATTTAAAGAGAGAACAGCTGGAATGCTACAGTGAGAAGAGTTCACGCTTCTATCAAGGTAGGAAGACGGGAAAAAAGAAATAAAGAAACAAAAGGCATCCAAGGGGAGGGGCCCCGCGAGGAGCTGGGCTAAAGCTGGGGCGAGTCTCCCCAGGACAGGAAAGCCCCGTCCCTGAGAAGCAAGAGCTTCACCAATATTCCCGGGTGGAAAGGCGCCCGCAGGGAGTTAGAGCAAGATCCCAGGAGGGCGGGGATGCCCTCGGGCTTCCTGGGACACTAACAGACACCTGCACGCCCAGGAGAGTGCGCCCAGCTCCATAAAGGGCTGCAGCGCGCACGGCTGGACCCGGTAGCAGATTGGAGGGGCTCGGGCAGAGGCTCCGCGGAGGGGGCTGCCCAGCTGGAGCCGAATCCAACAGTGTAGGCCCCCATCACAGGGCGCTGGGACACAGCCCAGGATCCCGGTGATTTCTGTTTGCTTTGCCCATCCTTTTTATCCTTTCTTTTTCTTTCTCTTTTTCTTCTTTTTTTTCTTTTTCTCTTTTTCCCTTTTCTTTCCTTCTTTCTCTCCTCTCTTTTTCTCTTTTTCCAAATTCAACTTGTTTTTGGCCAGTCTGCACTGAGCAAAATGACTAGAAGGAAAACCTCACCTCAAAAGAAAGAGTCGGAAACAGACCTCTCTCCCACAGAGTTACAAAATCCGGATTACAATTCAATGTCAGAAAGCCAATTCAGAAGCACTATTATACAGCTACTGGTGGCTCTAGAAAAAAGCATAAAGGACTCAAGAGACATCATGACTGCAGAATTTAGATCCAATCAGGCAGAAATTAAAAATCAATTGAATGAGATGCAATCCAAACTAGAAGTTCTAACGACGAGGGTTAACGAGTTGTAAGAACGAGTGAGTGACATAGAAGACAAGTTGATGGCAAAGAGGGAAACTGAGGAAAAAAGAGACAAAAAATTAAATGATCATGAAGATAGATTAGGGGAAATAAACGACAGCCTGAGGAAGAAAACCCTACGTTTAATTGGGGTTCCCAAGGGCGCCAAAAGGGCCAGAGGGCCAGAATAAGTATTTGAACAAATCATAGCTGAAAACTTTCCTAATCTGGGAAGGGAAACAGGCATTCAGATCCAGGAAATAGAGAGATCCCCATCTAAAATCAATAAAAACCATTAAGCACCTCAACATCTAATACTTAAGCTTGTAAATTCCAAACATAAGGAGAAGATCCTTAAAGCAGCAAGAGACAAGAAATCCCTGACCTTTATGGGGAGGAATATTAGGGTAACAGCAGACCTCTCCACAGAGACCTGGTAGGCCAGAAAGGGCTGGCAGAATATATTCAGGGTCCTAAATGAGAAGAACATGCAACCAAGAATACTTTATCCAGCAAGGCTCTCATTCAAAATGGAAGGAGAGATAAAGAGCTTTCAAGACAGGCAGGAATTGAAAGAATATGTGACCTCTAAACCAGATCTGCAAGAAATTTTAAGGGGGACTCTTAAAATTCCCCTTTAAGAAGAAGTTCAGTCGAACAATCCAAAAAAACAGGGGTTGAAGAGATATCATGATGACACTAAACTCATATCTTTCAATAGTAACTCTGAATGTGAACAGGCTTAATGACCCCATCAAAAAGCTAAGGCTTTCAGACTGGATAAAAAAGCAGGATCCATCTATTTGCGGTCTACAAGAGACTCATTTTAAACAGAAGGACACCTACAGCCTGAAAATAAAAGTTTGGAGAACCATTTACGATTAAAATAGTCCTCAAAAGAAAGCAGGGGCAGCCTTCCTTATATCAGATAAACTAAAATTTACCCCAACAATTGTAGTGAGAGATGAAGAAGGACACTGTATCATACTTAAAGGATCTATACAACAAGAGGACTTAACAATCCTCAATATGTATGCCCCGATTTGGGAGCTCCGAAATATTTAAATCAATTAATAACCAAAGTGAAGAAGTACTTAGATAATAATACACTTATACTTGGTGACTTCAGTCTAGCTCTTTCTATACTAGATAGGTCTTCTAAGCACAACATGTCCAAAGAAACGAGAGCTTTAAATGATACACTGGACCAGATGGATTTCACAGATATCTCCAGAACTTTACACCCAAACTCAACTGAATACACATTCTTCTCAAGAGCACATGGAACTTTCTCCAGAATATACCCCATACTGGGTCACAAATCGGGTCTGAACCGATACCAAAATATTGCGATCGACCCCTGCATATTCTCAGACCATAATGCCTTGAAATTAGAACTAAATCACAACAAGAAGTTTGGAAGGACCTCAAACACGTGGAGGTAAAAGACCATCCTGCTAAAAGATGAAAGGGTCAACCAGGAAATTAAGGAAGAATTAAAAAGATTCATGGAAACTAATCAGAATGAAGATACAAGCATTCAAAATCTTTGGGATGCAGCAAAAGCAGTCCTAAGGGGGAAATACATTGGAATACAAGAATCCATTGAAAAACTGGAAAGAACTCAAATACAAAAGCTAACCTTACACCTAAAGGAGCTAGAGAAAAAACAGCAAATAGATCCTACACGCAGCAGAAGAATAGAGTCAATAAAGATTCGAACAGAACTCAATGAAATCGAGACCAAAAGAACTGTGGAACAGATCAACAGAACCAGGAGTTGGTTCTTTGAAATAATTAATAAGATAGATAAACCATTAGCCAGCCTTATTAAAAAGAAAAGAGAAAAGACTCAAATTAATAAAATCATGAATGAGAAAGTTGAGATCACTACCAACACCAAGGAAATAAAAATGATTTTAACAACATATTATGAACAGCTATACGCCAATAAATTAGGCAATCTAGAAGAAATGGACGCATTCCTGGAAACCCACAAACTACCAAAACTGGAAAGGAAGACGTAGAAAACCTGAACAGACCAATCACCAGGGAGGAAGTTGAAGCAGTCATCAAAAACCTCCCAAGACACAAAATTCCAGGGCCAGATGGCTTCCCAGGCGAATTCTCTCAACCGTTTAAAGAAGAAATCATACCTATTCTACTATAGCTGTTTGGAAAAATAGAAAGATATGGAGTACTTCTAAATTCGTTCTATGAGGACAGGCTCACCATAATTCCAAAGCCAGACAAATACCCCACCAAAAAGGAGAATTACAGACCAATATCCCTGATGAACATGGATGCAAAAATTCTCAACAAGATACTAGCCAATAGGATCCAACAATACATTAAGAAAATTATTCACCATGACCAAGTAGTATTTATCCCCAGGACGCAAGGCTTGTTCAGCATTCATAAAACAATCAATGTGATTCATCATATCAGCAAGAGAAAACCCAAGAAACATATGATCCTCTCATTAGATGCAGAGAAAGCATTTGACAAAATAGAGCATCCATTCCTGATCAAAACTCTTCAGAGTGTAGGGATAGAGGGAACATTCCTCAACATCTTAAAAGCCATCTACGAAAAGCCCACAGCAAATATCATTCTCAGTGGGGAAGCACTGGGAGCCTTTCCCCTAAGATAAGGAGCAAGACAGGGATGTCCACTGTCACCACTGCTATTCAACATAGTACTGGAAGTCCTCGCCTCAGCAGTCAGACAACAAAAAGACATTAAAGGCAATCGAATTGGCAAAGAAGTCAAACTCCTCTCCCTCTTTCCTGATGACATGATACTCTACATAGAAAACCCAAAAGCCTCCACCCCCAGATTGCTAGAACTCATACAGCAATTTGGTAGCGTGGCAGGATACAAAATCAATGCCCAGAAATCAATGGCATTTCTATACACTAACAATGAGACTGAAGAAAGAGAAATTAAGGAGTCAATCCCATTTACAATTGCACCCAAAAGCATTAGATACCTCGGAATAAACCTAACCAAAGAGGTAAAAGACCTACACCCTGAAAAATATAGAACAATTCTGAAAGAATTGAGGAAGACACAAAGAGATGGAAAAATATTCCATGCTCAGGGATTGGAAGAATTAATATTGTGAAAATGTCAATGTTACCCAGAGCAGTTTACACGTTTAATGCAATCCTTATCAAAATACTATGGACTTTCTTCAGAGAGTTAGAACAGATTATTTCAAGATTTGTGGGGAATCGGAAAAGACCCCGAATAGCCAGGGGAATTTTAAAAAAGAAAACCATATCTGGGGGCATCACAATGCCAGATTTCAGGTTGTACTACAAAGATGTGGTCTTCAAGGCAGTGTGGTACTGGCACAAATACAGACTCATAGATAAATAGAACAGAATAGAGAACCCAGAAGTGGACCCTGAACTTTATGGTCAACTAATATTTGATAAAGGAGGAAAGACTATCCACTGGAAGAAAGACATTCTCTTCAATAAATGGTGCTGGGAAAATTGGACATCCACATGCAGAAGAATGAAACTAGACCACTCTCTTGCACCATACACAAAGATAAACTCAAAATGGATGAAAGATCTAAATGTGAGACAAGATTCCATCAAAATCCTAGAGGAGAACACAGGCAACACCCTTTTTGAACTCAGCCACAGTAACTTCTTGCAAGATACATCCACCAAGGCAAAAGAAACAAAAGCAAAAATGAACTATTGGGAGTTCATCAAGATAAGAAGCTTTTACACAGCAAAGGTACAGTCAACAAAACAAAAGATAACCTAGAGAATGGGAGAAGATATTTGCAAATGACATATTAGATAAAGGGCTAGTTTCCAAGATCTATAAAGAAATTATTCAACTCAACACCAAGGAAACAAACAATCCAATCATGAAATGGACAAAAGACATGAAGAGAAATCTCACAGAGGGAGACGTAGACATGGCCAACATGCACATGAGAAAATGCTCTGCATCACTTGCCATCAGGGAAATACAAATCAAAACCACAATGAGATAACACGTCACACCAGTGAGAATGGGGAGAATTAACAAGGCAGGAAACCACAAATGTTAGAGAGGATGTGGAGAAAAGGGAACCCTCTTACACTGTTGGTGGGAATGTGAACTGGTGCAGCCACTCTGGAAAACTGTGTGGAGGTTCCTCAAAGAGTTAAAATAGACCTGCCCTATGACCCAGCAATTGCACTGCTGGGGATTTACCCCAAAGATACAGATGCAATGAAACGCCAGGACACCTGCACCCTTATGTTTCTAGCAGCCATGTCCAGAATAGCCAATCTGTGGAAGGAGCCTCGGTGCCCATTGAAAGATGAATGGATAAAGAAGTTGTGGTATATACAATGGAATATTACTCAGCCATTAGAAACGACAAATACCCAGCATTTGCTTCAACGTGGATGGAACTGGAGGGTATTATGCTGAGAGAAGTAAGTCAATTGGAGTCGGACAAATATTTTATGTTGTCATTCTTTTGGGTAATATAAATAATAGTGAAAGGGAATAGAAGGGAAGGGAGAAGAAATGTGTGCGAAATATCAGAAAGGGGACAGAACATAAAGACTCCTAACTCTGGGCAACGAACTAGGGGTGGTGGAAGGGGAGGAGGGGGGGTGTGGGGGTGAATGGGTGACGGGCACCGAGGGGGACACTTGACGGGATGAGCACTGGGTGTTATTCTGTATGTTGTTGAATTGAACACCAATAAAAATAAATTTATTTATTAAAAAATAAAAAGAAAATGATTACTGCTACCCCTCAAAAAAAAGGAAAAAAAAGCAAGCTTGATGAACAATGTAAAAATAATCAATTGTTCTAAAAAATGATTTTTACATGAATTTAATTATTAGAATAATTTACATGAATTTAATTATTAGAATTATTTAATCATTAGAAGAGTTGGATACTTTCAGGTCTCACAATATTTCTGTTCAAGTAGTTAATTTCTTTATAGGAATGTTTCTTCATAAGATAGGCAGCATTACAGTAGAAAAATAAGAATTTTTATCATATAGAAAAAAATCACAAACAAAAAGCATATAACGAAGTTTGCATTTCTACCCTGGAATCTAGAATATTCTTTTTTGTGTGGTATCATTTAATCTTTCTAGTAGTAACATTTATATTACTATTGGAAATATTTCTGTTGTACATACATGTGCTGAAAAAGGTCCTCAATTATAGGCTGTTTCTCTTCACAAGATCCTGAAAGAGAAACCTTTTTTTTTTCTTCAGGTATACTACTTAAGGAGAAATATTGTAGGATCAGTGTTGGTGAAGACTGCAGATGTCTTCAACAGTCAAGTGTACAGGTGTCTATAGTGATAGCAAGTGATAACAAGGACTAACTGGAGTCCTTGTTAGTGAAAGCTACTGTGGTCTGTCTTCTCTTTTTTCCTGTGAAGAGAATTTATCACTGAAATGCATGTAGGCACATACATAGCAGCAGTAGTGGGATCTGAGGCACATGTGCACTTGCAGCAGCAGTAGCATTGGAGTATAAGGTGTGGGGATCATGGAGCTTGCACAGGCACAGAATAGTCTTGGAAGTGGATATTATCTCCAGCCCCAGAGGAGGTGGGGGCAAAGTTTAGCTCCAGCTCTGGGGGCAATATGCTGCATCTTTATCACTGTTATTTTTTATAGGCAGGAGAAAACAAGGCTAGAGGAAATTTGGTGTGAAGGAGTAGAACAAACATGTGGCTTGTTCAATTGGTTCTTCAGGTTATTTTTTCCCCAAGGTTAGTCTATTCTTGGGAGACAAACAGTTCAGCTAATCATTTATGAGACAGATAATGGGAATTTGGAGTATCTGTATCTGGCCTTGTCATATAAACCCAAAGAATTCATCTACTAGTCTTTATCTAAATAATATGGGGAGGGGAAATTCTTTGTGATAAGCCATTTTCTAGAACACAAAAGGCTGGGGGTAATTTCTTTCTTGTTTTCTAGGTGCATAGTACTCTCGTAAAGTTTAACATTGCCAATCATTTTCAAGCTGTTATTAATATACAGTAAAAAGGGCCCAGATTTGGAGGTAGATTGTTGTAAAGGAATGTTTATTTATTTTTTTTTAATTTTTTTTATTTATTTATGATAGGCACACAGTGTGAGAGAGAGAGAGAGGCAGAGACACAGGCAGAGGGAGAAGCAGGCTCCATGCACCGGGAGCCCGACGTGGGATTCGATCCCGGGTCTCCAGGATCGCGCCCTGGGCCAAAGGCAGGCGCCAAACCGCTGCGCCACCCAGGGATCCCTGTAAAGGAATGTTTAGAGTAATTTATCCCTGTAATATTTTGGTTAGTTTCACTGAATGCCAAACTGACAAATATATTGTCCATTGTTTCCCTGATGGGAACAGTGTTCCATCTTTAAAATCAACAATAAAATATTCTAGAAGTTCTCTCTATAGAAGGCAGAATCTTTCACGGTAATCATATATAAATGTTTTGAGGAAATTTTAAATATAGGATTAAAATGATTATTTTTGCTGAGAACAACAAATCCCTATAGAATAACATAATACTATGAACTTAAATAACAATATCAAGAAATCTTGGGGTTCATTACTAATGTTATGAGACTTAGTGAAGGTGAGAATCTGGAGTAACAATCCTTGGTTTGATTTTTACTATAGTATAAAACTTTTGAGAAATGAAAAAGAATGAAAATCCCTATTGTTTAACAGTTATTTCCTCTCTGCATAATCACCCAATAATTTGAGCATAATCTTAGGTTGGAAAACAAGTACACAGTCCCTATAATAATTTGAATTTACTGCTTGCCCTAGTAACTCAGACTCCATCATGTCTTCATTGTAAACCATGGGGAATATATATGTAGCAAGATTTGTGTTATGTTAACCTTGTCTTGGCAGTAAATGCCTGTGTTGGAAGCTTGCTTATTTTAACAGAGACAGGCCTAAATCTGAGCTGCATATTTTCTGAACACATGGTATTTATGATACTGTGAGTTTTTCCTTTTTCAAATGTGCTCTCATACATGTGTTGGTTTAAATCTTGCACAGTTCTGTACTGATTGCTGTCACCCATATAAGAGTGTATTTTCTTTTCTTTTTTTTTTTTTTTGTATTTTCTTTTATAAATGACTTAGACTGCCTAGGTCTAGTGGTCTCCTTTATTAACTTTTTGCTAAATACTTTGCTTATCAAAGAATTGAGAATTAGAAAAAATTATTCCTTTTTTTTATACCTTAAATGTACTGAATAGCTCCATAGATTAGATTCCATATGGTTTTGTTTTTCTCTAGTCTGCCCTACAAACATGGTTATGTTGGTTTATATGGTATTTTCTATTGAGTTGAGAACTTTAACATAGTAGACAATGTATATCATAATAAAGAATCTTAAATAATATATCAGGCAGTGTTTTGGTGTGTGTTGAATAGTTTTATTTATCTCATTTTCTCATAAAAATATTTAGGGATAAAATTCTGGTACAAGTAAGCCCCAAATAATCACTCTTTTTACTTTATCAGTGGCTATAACATTTGGAAAAACAGCTTATTAAGTAGAGAGTTATTTTTAAAAAACCTGGAAAATAGGAACGTTATCAACTATTTAAAAAGATTTGCATATCTTATTTCATTGATATTTTTCTTGTTTATAAGTGCTTTCATGTATTATTTAATTGCTGATTATTCTGTAATCATATTTTACCTCACCCCAGAATGAAATATATTTATTTGACTATAAAAACAGCCCAGTGGCATGATCACAGTCTGTAACTATCAGAGTTAAAAGTTCAATTGTTTTATATATCTTAAACACTAAAATCTAAAATTAACATAGTTTATGAATTTATCCTTCTCCAGAACAAAAATTATCATCTGTATTTTCTTGAATCTTTATAAATCAACATTTTTTAAAACCACAAAATTTATGTTAGGTCATGTAAAATATGACTTGGTTGGAAAGAGTGTTACAATGAAATCAAATTCTCTATAATTCACTTTAATGCAATACAGATGTTATTTTGCCACATTTTAAAATCATGTATATTCTCCAAAAATCTAATAAATATTTTAACACAAGCATATTGAATAACATTTTATTAACTATAGTATTGCTTTTCTAAATTTGTAAGCCATTAATTACTACAGAAATTTCACTCTAATTTTTAAAGCCTATATCTGTGATGTTCCTTTTCTTAAAGATTTATTTATTTATTTATTCATGGGAGACACAGAAAGACAGAGGCAGAGACATAGGCAGAGGGAGAAGCAGGCTCCCTACAGGGAGCCCGATGTGGGACTCTATCCTGGATCCTGGGATCACACCCTGAGCTGAAGGCAGATGCTTAACAACTGAGCCACCCAGGTGTCCCATATCTTTAATGTTGTAATGATGGGAACATTTTACTTACTAAACTGAGGCCTGATATCTGATTTTGTTATTAATAAGTAATCTTGAATGATTTAGATTGTAAGGACAGCCTGTAGTATACTTTCTTCATCTCCTTTCCACAGGAGAAATTGCTTATAAAAATCTATTTCTTCCCACTAGAGCATTGGATAAAGAAGTAACTGGAATTTCTTTCTGATACATACACAATAAGCATTTAGGAAAGTTTTAAAAATTATTAAAGTATAACTCCTGCCTTTTTTCCTTCTCTTATAAATCTTACACCAAGTGAAGTGGAGACCACTAAGGAAGCAAAGGCTGAAAAATATAAAATTAAAAAATAACTGGTCAAATAGTTGTATGACTGCTAACTTATTCAGGCATAATAGGATTTCTTGTTCAACTACAATGCATCCTTGCAAAAAAAGATAAGACATAGAGAAGGACCCCAACTATGTGATTATTTTTCTTCCTGTGGGCATTAAAGTTTGTGAAGGTCTTTTTAAAAATATTTCCTCAAGATTTTCAGAAAAGTAGAGACAAATAGCTTGAATCCTTTGGGAAAATACATTGCTAAATTCCAAAATAATAACATGGAATCCCAGAACTGAAACTGATCTTTGTTTCAAGAAAGTAGAATTATTTTATTACATCAGAGTATAATTTATTTTAAAGACAACAAAGGAAGAAAGATTGCATATCATTTTACATATGTGTTGGTGCTCTTGTAGTTTTTTACCAAAATATTTTATCTTTCATCATATTAGTGTTGTTATCAAAGTCCCCTCTCTGTGACTAATTAAAGCCTTGTAGTTACTGGAGAAACATAATAATATTTCAAGATGTTTAAGATCAGTGAAAGTCTTTATAATCTTATAGACTCCTTCCCTGATTATGTAGTAAGACATTCACAGTCCTATCTTACAATATCAACTACATCTTTACAAGCATTCTCAACTGTCTCATAATATCCTGAGGCAACATTAAAGACCATGAAGAAAAGCTTCCTAAATAAGTAGACTTTAAAATAATTGCAGTGACTCTCATAAAAATTTAGATGTTTAATTTACTAATACTTTCTGCTCATTTATTGCCTGTTCTTTCTTGTCATTTACTCTGATCAAAATAAATAAATAATAATTAAATAATGTTTTAAAATAATAATTCAGATATTTTATCTTATCTGTACAGATATTGGCTCTTTTCCTTTGCCTAGTACAGATTATTAACCCCATAGACTAGCCATCAACACTTTAAGCTGTACCACATCCCAGGGAAATGAGAAGCCAATAATGCTATTTTTTTTCTGATGAGACTATTGAAACACAAAGGTTTGATTATGTGCCTGTGGTCACAGAAATGGTTAGTGGTAAAGAGGAAACAAAACAAAAACTCTTAATCTCAACTTCTAGCCCATTAATTGATGCTATCTCCTCACTTTATTTACTATCAGAAATATGACTTAAACTTTAGAATATTTATTCTGTCATTTAAGCCTCCAATTTTTTGATTTTCTTGAATAGAGATCAGGATAAATGATAGTAAAAGAATTAAGTTCGATAAAAACAATATTAAATGTCATTTCTTTTTTTTTTTTTTTTAATTTCTTGACTTGTGTTGACTAATTTCCTGTGTGGTATTTTCTTTTTTTTTTTTTTTAATTAATTTTTATTGGTGTTCAATTTACCAACATACAGAAAAACACCCAGTGCTCATCCCGTCAAGTGTCCACCTCAGTGCCCGTCACCCATTCCCCTCCAACACCCGCCCTCCTCCCCCCTTCCACCACCCCTAGTTCGTTTCCCCGAGTTAGGAGTCTTTATGTTCTGTCTCCCTTCCTGATATTTCCCACACATTTCTTCTCCCTTCCTTTATATTCCCTTTCACTACTGGTGGCTCTAGAAAAAACCATAAAGGACTCAAGAGACTTCATGACTGCAGAATTTAGATCCAATCAGGCAGAAATTAAAAATCAATTAAATGAGATACAATCCAAGCTAGAAGTCCTAACGACGAGGCTTGACGAGGTGGAAGAACGAGTGAGTGACATAGAAGACAAGTTGATGGCAAAGAGGGAAACTGAGGAAAAAAGAGACAGGCAATTAAATGTCATTTCTGACTCAGGTATTTAAGGGAGCAAAAACACAGAAAGTGAATAGATCAGAAAGTGCATAAATGCATGGTAATTTAAAACATTAAATTGAGAAAACTTAAATGATAATGTTGTGAATTAGCATTTGTAAAGCTACTGTCTATTCTTATTTTCTAAAATAGCTTGTTCTGGCTTCAGTATATACATTTTTTTCAGATAAAAAATAAACAGTAGTAAGATGATTGCTAAATGATTAACAACTGCTGTACTAATTACTAATTACTAATACATGTGATTCTCACTTGCATTTATGGGATGCACTGTTAAAAGCTTAGAATGTATAAGATTGTTGCACCTCGATATCTTAAGATGTACAGATATTATCGTTATTTTACATAATTGAAAATATAACATTGAAAGTATTTCTTTTTTGGCAGGATTAATAGTGAATGACTGATAATAATGGCAACATGAACAATCTAAAAGCCTTAGGTTTTTAGAAATCTTAAAAGTGAATAATCTTTTTCCAAGAAGTATCTCATAAGCCCAGCTGTAAGATTATTACATTTATATGCATGACAGAAATTATATGGCATTTAGCCTAAATTCAGAAAGTGCTTTTCCTTAAAAAAAAAAGGCAAATTTCCTCACTGACCCATTTACTGAGGTGTGGGAGGCCCATGAAGTTGGTAAAGCATGGCAGAAATTTATGTAAAAGACATATGTGACCACTAAGAGCCATTGGGGGAATAGTTGAGTGTGGATATTGTGAGCAATTTATTAAAAACCTTGTTCTATTCATACAAGACTGCTCAACAGGACACCTTTCATTCTCTGGAATCAAAAGGTAAGAAGCATGTAATGGCATTTAGTGCTTAGGCATTCTGTTCCCTTGAAATCTCCTACAGCTTAATATTTGATTAATATGGAGGAAAGGCCATAAAAAGCTTATGCACAAGCAGTGAATACTTTTAAAGAGTGGAGGAAATGGAGTCATTCTCGACCTATATTAACTCATTCATTTTACAAATTATTTTTCTTCAATTTTAAGTTTTTTTAAATATTATATTTATCCACTTGATAGAGAAAGAGAGCACAAGCAAGGGGAGCAATAGGCAGAGGGAGAGAGAGAAGTAGGCTCCCCACTGAGCAGAAACCTTAATGTGGGGCTCGAGCCCAGGACCTTGGGATTATGACCTGAGCACAGAGCCATGCACCAGGTTGGGGGTTGAGCAGCTCCCCCAAGTGCTAACACCTGAAATCAGCACAGCAAGCCACTCCCCCAGAATACCAGCTAGACCGACAGGGGAAAAACAAATTATTGACCAAGCAGCACTGGAAAGTTCCAGGGGAAGTCGAGGGATTTACAGTATACAGAATCAGAGGATACTTGTTTTCTATTTTTTGATTTCTGTTTCCTTCCCCCCCCTTTTTTATCCTCTTCTATTTTTTATTTCCTTCCTGTCCTTTTTTTATTTCTTTTTCTTTTCTTCTTTCTCTTCTCTCTTTTTCTCCTTTGCCCAATACAACTTGTTTTTGGCCACTCTGCACTGAGCAAAATGACTAGAAGGAAAAACTCACCTCAAAAGAAAAAATCAGAAACAGCCTTTCTTGCCACAGAGTTACAAAATTTGGATTACAATTCGATGTCAGAAAGCCAATTCAGAAACACAATTATAAAGCTACTGGTGGCTCTAGAAAAAAGCATAAAGGACCCAAGAGACTTCATGACTGCAGAATTTATCTAATCAGGCAGAAATTAAAAATCAATTAAATGAGATGCAACCCAAACTAGAGGTCGTAACGAGGAGGGTTAACGAGGTAGAAGAACGAGTGAGTGACATAGAAGACAAGTTGATGGCAAGGAGGGAAACTGAGGAAAAAAAGAGACAATTAAAAGATCATGAGGATAGATTAAGGGAAATAAGTGACAGCCTAAGGAAGAAAAATCTACACTTAATTGGGGTTCCCAAGGCCGCCAAAAGGGAAAGAGGCCTAGAATATGTATTTGAACAAATCATAGCTGAAAACTTCCTAATCTGGGAAGGGAAAAAGGCATTCAGATCCAGGAAATAGAGAGATTCCCCCCCTAAAATCAATAAAAACCATTCAACACCTCGACATTTAATAGTGAAGTTTGCAAATTCCAAAGATAAAGAGAAGATCCTTAAAGCAGCAAGAGACAAGAAATCCCTAAATTATATGGGGAGAAATATCAGATTAACAGCAGACCTCTCCACAGAGACCTGGCAGGCCAGAAAGGACTGGCAGGATATATTCAGGGTCCTAAATGAGAAGAACATGCAACCAAGAATACTTTATCCAGCAAGGCTCTCATTCAGAATAGAAGGAGAGATAAAGAGCTTCCAAGATAGGCAAAAACTGAAAGAATGTGTGACCACCAAACCAGCTCTGCAAGAAATTTTAAGGGGGACTCTTGAAATTCCTCTTAAAGAGTAAGTCTAATGTAACAATCCACAAAAACAGGGACTGAATAGGTATCATGATGACACTAACCTCATGTCTTTCGATAGTAACTCTGAATGTGAATGGGCTTAATGACCCCAGCAAAAGTCACAGGGTGTCAGACTTGATAAAAAAGCAGGACCCATCTATTAACTTTACATCCAAACGCAACTGAATACACATTCTTCTCAAGTGCACATGGAACTTTCTCCAGAATAGACCACATACTGGGTCGCAAATCAGGTCTGAACCGATACCAAAAGATTAGGATCATCCCTTGCATATTCTCAGATCATAATGCCTTGAAATTAGAGCTAAATCACAATAAGAAGTTTGTAAGGATTTCCAATACGTGGAGGTTAAGGACCATCCTGCTAAAAGATGAAAGCGTCAACCAGGAAATTAAGGAAGAATTAAAAAGATTCATGGAAACTAATGACAATGAAGATACAACCATTCAAAATCTTTGGGATAGAGCAAAAGCAGTCCTGAGGGGGAAATACATCGCAATACAAGCATCCATCCAAAAACTGGAAAGAACTCAAATATAAAAGCTAACGTTACACCTAAAGGAGCTAGAGGAAAAACAGCAAATAGATCCTACACCCAGCAGAAGAAGAGAATTAATAAATATTCGAGCAACTCAATGAAATAGAGACCAGAAGAATTATGGAACAGATTAACAAAACCAGGAGTTGGTTCTTTGAAAGAATTAATAAGATAGATAAACCATTAGCCAGTCTTATTAAAAAGAAGAGAGAAGAGACTCAAATTAATAAAATCACGAAAAGGGATCCCTGGGTGGCGCAGCGGTTTGGCGCCTGCCTTTGGCCCAGGGCGCGATCCTGGAGACCCGGGATCGAATCCCACGTCAGGCTCCCGGTTCATGGAGCCTGCTTCTCCCTCTGCCTGTGTCTCTGCCTCTCTCTCTCTCTCTCTCTGTGACTATCATAAATAAATTTAAAAAAAGTCCTATTTATAAAAAAATAAATAAATAAATAAAATAAAATCACGAATGAAAAAGGAGATATCACCTCCAATACCAAGGAAATACAAACGATTTTAAAAACATATTATGAACAGCTATACGCCAATAAATTAGGCAATCTAGAAGAAATGGACGCATTCCTTGAAAGCCACAAACTACCAAAACGCGAACTGGAAGAAATAGAAAACCTGAACAGGCCAATAACCAGGGAGGAAATTGAAGCAGTCATCAAAAACCTCCAAAGACACAAAAGTCCAGGGCCAGATGGCTTCCCTGGGGAATTGTATCAAATGTTTAAAAAAGAAACCATACCTATTCTACTAAAGCTGTTTGGAAAGATAGAAAGAGATGGAGTCCTTCCATTCTCGTTCTATGAGGCCAGCATCACCTTAATTCCAAAACCAGACAAAGACCCCACCAAAAAGGAGAATTACAGACCAATATCCCTGATGAACATGGATGCAAAAATTCTCAACAAGATAGTAGCCAATAGGATCCAACAGTACATTAAGAAGATGATTCACCCTGACCAAGTAGGATTTATCCCTGGGACGAGGGAGAATCTCAAGCAGACTCTACTATCCACTGCAAGGCCTGACATAGGGCTCAATTTCACAACCCCATTGCCATGACCTGAGCCAAAATCAAGTGTCAGATGCTGAACAAACTGGGCCAACCTGGTGCCCCTATTCATTACCTTTTAAAAAAGAAAGGTTGTTTTCTCCCCATTCACAGCAGCTGTGACAACAGCACAAAATCAAGTGATCTCATCCTGCAGTCAGAGGAAGGAATCTCATCTGCAGGAATTTATTTGAATCTAATGGCAAATAACTCCTAAGGTGTTTTGTCTTTTGAGGCTTCTCTTGAGATCTTACTTTTATTTGTTATATTCCACTTGCATTTTCCATGTACTAGATACCAAGTAAAATTTACCATTTTTCCTTCAAATGTTACAATCATTTCACCACCTACTGAGGATAGAAATCTGGTGGTTTCCTAGGTTACTTTATCTTTTTCATCTCTCACATCTATTTGTTTGACATAACTGATCAATTCTTCATCTAAATATTTCCACAATCTTTCCTCTCATTTTCATTTGCACAGACATTTTCTCTGTCTACACTTGTTTAGATTATGGTAAATCATGCTTAAACTAATCTCTTTACTTCCAGTATTGGTCGCCTTTAATGAATCTTGTTCTTCTGCCTTGATATATATATATATATATATATATATATATATATATATATATATATATATATATATTTAAACAAATCCATGTCAATCCTACTAAAATCCATCAGTGAACTCCTTAGCTTAGTATATAAGGCCTAGTATGATATGGTTATGGTTGCTTTCCCAGTTTCATATAAAATATATTTCCTTCATGAGCACTTACCTTGTCATACCTAACTACTGTATCATGACATATGTCGTAATTGTTCTGATCTCTGTGCCTTTGCACACGCTATTTACTCTCTAAGAAATGCCCTTCTCTGTCTTATTTTATGGAGTTATAGAGACTTCCCTGAGTCATGAACTTTACTCTTAAAGGAAGACTACTCAATGATACAATGACCTTCAATGGCAAATTAAGACTTTTTAGGGAAGACACAAGTTGTTCCTCTCGGTGAAGAAAAGTGAGAGATCTCTGACCTTGAAAATTATTTTTTCTGATCTTGTACACTCATAAACATTTTTTGTGAAGCAAGTATGTTAATATTGAACTAGTAGAGATATAATGCCTTTTAAAAACTCACTTTCTGGGGCACCTGGGTGGCTAATTTAGTTGTGTCTAACTCCTTATCATAGCTCAGGTCTTAATCTCTGGGTTGTGAGCTCAATCCTGCATTGGGTTCTGCATTGGGTTCTGTGTTGGGCTCCATGGTAGGCATGGAGCCCCTTAAAAATAATAATAATAAAATAAATGAATAAAAGCTCATTTATATTCAAATAGTTTGACATATGAAATATTTTCTGAAATTTATGATTTAGCCAAACTTCCTTCACATCTTGAACCTTCTTATATCATCTAAGATGAGGAGTGGTTTCTTGCTGTCACTACACAGCCGTGATTTGTATCACATCAGGATTAATCTTATTTGCCTAGTCATCTAATTCTTTATACATAGTTTTAGAACCAAGAGTGTACCGTAGCAACAGTCTCCCTCTTTTTCAGGATAATTTGCAATTCATGATATAGCTCAACATTTATTTTATGAAAGTAGTCAAACTGTGATGATAATGGTGTTCTGAAGTTGGATCATTCATTAGAGGGGCTCTTGTTGACAATTTTCTAGGCAAATGAAGCTGCAGTGACAACAGTGATCAGGACAAGTGGAGTTTGAACCAGAAGTAGAGATTTTGTAATTCAAATATGAAACATTCTGTCACTTTATATTAAAACCTCATAACTAGGGGCACCTGGGTGGCTCATTCCATTATGCATCTGCCTTCAGTTCAGTTCTTGATGCCAGAATCCTGAGATAGAGACCCAGGTTGGGCTCCCTGCTCAGTAGGGAGTCTGCTTCTCCCCCTCCCTCTGACCCTGCTCATGCTCTATCTCTCTCTCAAATAAATAAATAAAATCTTAAAAAATAAAATGCCATACCTAATGATCATAATTAAGTTTCTAAACTACACAAAAGATAGTAAATAATTTCAAGTTGCATTTTTTAAAAAAAGAACTCTTCAAAACACAATGGCAATATTTATTAGACAAAATCAAGTCTACTCATCTTGAAGTCTCATGATTCTCTTATAACTGATTATCCTATTAACAACTACTAAATACTGAGTTTCAAAAGTAGCTATGCTAAGTATTGTTGTTTAAAGGCATTAAGCACACTCTTGTCCAAAGCCCATATAGGGCATTGTTATAGGCTGGACAGTGTGCAAGCAGCCCCTACAATAGTTAGTATCACTCTATAATAACTTATGTCCTAGAAATCTGGAAAGATAACTACACACTCCTTTCAGACAGAAGTCCCAGCAGTGGGCTGGAGGCAGAAAACTAGTCTGGCTGCAGGCTCTGCCCACCAATTAAAGGTTCTCAGGCGATGGGAACACATAGGGACAGCAACCTGTAGTTTGGTGTTACAGCATCTCTGGCAAACTCCTGGTCTGAATCAACTCAAGCCCAAGGCATCCCCACACTGACTCACTAACATTACAAAGACCAAACACTGTCTACAACAGGCAAAAAAAGTAAAAAGTAAAAAGACATCAAAGATGACTTAACTGAAGGGAAAAGTAGCTAAGCCACAATAACAAAGCACATACATTACACATAGAAGAAACCCATGAAGTGCTAGGTTCTAATGAACAGGGGACACTGTATGGCAAGGTACTACAGTACCTCTTCAAAAAGCCATTACTTTCATGTGCAAGAGACGTAGCTGTCTTTCCTAATGCACAGAAACAAACACAGAGAATTAGACAAATGAGGAGCGAAGGTTATGTTCCAAATGAAAGAAGATGAGAAAATTATAACAAGAGACTTAAGTGAATGTAGATAAGTACTACACTTGATAGATGATTTAAAGAAATGATCATAAAGATAACTCACTGGATATGAGAAAAGAGTGGAGGTCATCCGTGGGACCCTTAACATTGATATAAAAAAGAATGAATCACAGGTGAATAATAAAATGAAATTAAAATTACAAAAGATGGAAAAAATATCAGACTAAAAGAAACAGAAGAATGAATCAAAGACCTTGAGGACAGAGTAATGGAAAATAATCAAACTGAGCAGATGAGAGGGGAAAAAATATACAAAATTAGAATAGACTTAGGGAACTCAGGCACTCCATCAAGCATAATACCATTCACGTTTTTGGGATGTTAAAAGAAGAAGAGAAAAGGGGACAGATAATTTATTAAAAGAAATAATAAATGAAAACTTCCTGAATGTAGGGAAGGAAACAGAAGTCTAGATCCAGAAGTCCGACAAAGCTCCCAAAAAGTCAACACAAATAGGTACACAGCACACCTAGTAATTAAGATGGTAAAAAGGAGTGACAAACAGAATTTGAAAAGCAACAAGAGAAAAGAAAGCAGTTACATATAAGGGAACTTATAAGGAACTTATAACTTATCCTTATCCCATAAGGATATCAGCTTATTTTTCAGCAGAAAGTTTGCAGGCCAGAAGAGCCTGGCATAATATATTCGAAGCCTTGAAAGGAAAGAATCTACTCTAACAAAGCTATAATTCAGAATGGAAGCAGAGATAAAGAATTTCCTAGAGAAACAAAAGTTAAAGGACTTAATGGATATTAAATCAGTCCTAAAAGAAATGTTAAAGGAGATTCTTTAAGTGGAGAGACCATAAGGAAGAGTATGGAAAGTAGACAGACCAAAGCAGTAAAAATAAATATATCTGTAAAAATCAGTCAAGCAACTGAGAAATTAAAGGATGTAAAGTAGGACTCCATATACCTAAAACACGAGGAGGAGGAGGGGGCAAGATGGTGGAAGAGTAGGGTCCCCAAGTCACCTGTCCCCACCAAATTACCTAGATAACTTTCAAATCATCCTGAAAACCTAGGGATTCAGTGTGAGATTTAAAGAGAGAGCAGCTGGAATGCTACAGTGAGAAGACTTCATGCTTCTATCAAGGTAGGATGACAGAAAAAAAAATAATAAAGAAATAAAAAAGCATCCAAGAGGGAGGGGCTCCCGCAAGGATCCAGGCTGTCTCACGGTGAGTGCCCCCAGGACAAGAAAGCCCCAGAGAAGCAGGAGCTTCACCAATCTTCCCAGACAGAAAGGTGCTCGCACGGAGTTGGAGATCGCAAGGAGTTGGAGCAGGATCCCAGGAGGGGCAGGGATTCCCTCATTCTCCCAGGGGCACTAACAGAGGACCTGCACCCCAGGGGAGAGCACACCACACACCCCAGCCAAACTCCCTAAAGGGCCCAGGAGCAGCTCCAGCAGCGACTCAGCGGCGGCTCCAGCAAAGGAGACCCCAGGAGTACAATGGTGCAGGCCTCGGAGGCCAGAGCGCTGGGGACACAGCCCAAGAACCGGCAATCCCCACAGGACAGGCAGAGGCCAGGAGGACACAGGACAGCAAGGACACTCCTGCCGCAGGGTGGCCTCAACCTGTGCAGATCTGCAGCCCTGCCCCCAGAGCATCCAGGCACCTGTGGACTGGGAGCTGTGGTAGGAACTAGGGAGCTGACTCCAGGGATGGGGACCTGGCCACCACCACTGTTATTGTTCCTCCTGGAGCTTCACAGGATAAACAGCTCCTACTGAGCCTCACAGTGGCCCCACAGGATAAGCAGGATAAACAACTCCCACTGAGCCCTGCACCAGGAAGGGGGCTGAGCAGCTTGCCCAGGGACACACACCAGAGAATCAGCACAGCTGGCCCCTCCCTCAGAAGACCTGCTGGAAAGACAGGGGAAAAGCAATTTATTGACCAAGCTGCACTGAAAGTTCCAGGGGAAGTTGAGGATTTACAGTATATAGAATAAGAGGATACTCACCATTGTTTTTTGTTTTCTGTTTGCTTCCCCCCTTTATTTTTTTCTTCTTTATTTTCTCTTCTCT
This sequence comes from Vulpes lagopus, assembly GCF_018345385.1. Taxonomy (NCBI): domain Eukaryota; kingdom Metazoa; phylum Chordata; class Mammalia; order Carnivora; family Canidae; genus Vulpes; species Vulpes lagopus. The sequence goes on along the minus strand of NC_054848.1, from coordinate 68,508,436 downwards.
CTTTTTCTCCTTTTACCAGTACAACTTATTTTGACCACTCTTCACTGAGCAAAATGATTAGAAGGAAAAAGTCACCTCTAAAGAAAGAATCAGAAACAGTCCTCTCTCCCACAGAGTTACAAAATTTGGATTACAATTCAATGTCAGAAAGCCAATTCAGAAGCACTATTATACAGCTACTGGTGGCTCTAGAAAAAAGCATAAAGGACTCAAGAGACTTCATGACTGCAGAATTTAGATCCAATCAGGCAGAAATTAAAAATCAATTAAATGAGATGCAATCCAAGCTAGAAGTCCTAACGACGAGGCTTAACGAGGTGGAAGAACGAGTGAGTGACATAGAAGACAAGTTGATGGCAAAGAGGGAAACTGGGAAAAAAAGAGACAGGCAATTAAAAGACCATGAAGATAGATTAAGGGAAATAAATGACAGCCTGAGGAAGAAAAAGCTATGTTCAATTGGGGTTCCCGAGGGCGCCAAAAGGGACAGAGGTCCAGAATATGTGTTTGAAGAAATCATAGCTGAAAACTTTCCTAATCTGGGAAGGGAAAAAGGCATTCAGATCCAGGAAATAGAGAGATTCCCCCCCTAAAATCAATAAAAACCATTCAACACCTCGACATTTAATAGTGAAGTTTGCAAATTCCAAAGATAAAGAGAAGATCCTTAAAGCAGCAAGAGACAAGAAATCCCTAAATTATATGGGGAGAAATATCAGATTAACAGCAGACCTCTCCACAGAGACCTGGCAGGCCAGAAAGGACTGGCAGGATATATTCAGGGTCCTAAATGAGAAGAACATGCAACCAAGAATACTTTATCCAGCAAGGCTCTCATTCAGAATAGAAGGAGAGATAAAGAGCTTCCAAGATAGGCAAAAACTGAAAGAATGTGTGACCACCAAACCAGCTCTGCAAGAAATTTTAAGGGGGACTCTGTAAAAGAAAGAGGAAGTCCAATGGAACAATCCACAAAAACAGGGACTGAATAGGTATCATGATGACACTAAACTCATATCTTTCAATTAGTAACTCTGAACATGAATGGGTTTAACAATCCCATCAAAAGGCACAGGGTTTCAGACTGGATAAAAAAGCAGGACCCACATCTATTTGCTGTCTACAAGAGACTCATTTTAGACATAAGGACACCTCCAGCCTGAAAATGAAAGGTTGGAGAACCATGTACCATTGAAGTGGTCCTCAAAAGAAAGCAGGGGTAGTCATCCTTATATCAGATAAACTAAAGTTTATCCCGAAGACTGTAGTGAGAGATGAAGAAGGACACTATATCATACTTAAATGATATATCCAAGAAGAGGACTTATAATAATCAATATATATGCCCCCAATGTGGGAGCTGCCAAATATATCAATCAATAACCAAAATTAAGACATACTTAGGTAATAATACACTTATACTTGGTGACTTGAACATAGCGCTTTCTACAATCGATAGTTCTTCTAAGCACAACATTTCCAAAGAAACAAGAGCTTTATTTTTTTTAAAAATTTTTTTTTAATTTTTATTTATTTATGATAGGCACACAGTGAGAGAGAGAGAGAGGCAGAGACATAGGCAGAGGGAGAAGCAGGCTCCATGCACCGGGAGCCTGACGTGGGATTCGATCCCGGGTCTCCAGGATCGCGCCCTGGGCCAAAGGCAGGCGCCAAACCGCTGCGCCACCCAGGGATCCCGAAACAAGAGCTTTAAATGAGCCACTGGACTAGATGGATTTCACAGATATTTACAGAGCTTTATATCCATATGCAGGTGGGTGCACATTCTTCTCAAGTGCACATGGAACTTTCTCCAAAATAGAATGAATAATCGGTCACAAATTAGGTCTTAACAGATACCAAAAGATTGGGGTTGTCCCTTGCATTTTTTCAGACAATAATGCTTTGAAATTAGAACTAAATCACAAGAAGAAGTTTGGAAGGATTTAAAGCACGTGGAGGTTAAGAACTGTCCTGCTAAAAGATGGAATAGTCAACCAAAAATTAGATAAGAATTAAAAAGATTCATGGAAACTAATGAGTATGAAGATTCAAATATTCAGTATCTTTGGGATACAGCAAAAGCAGTGCTGAGGGGGAAATACATCGTAAGACAAGCATCCATCCAAAAACTGGAAAGGACTCAAACACAAAAGCCAAACTTGCACCTAAAGGAGCTGGAGAAAAAAACAGCAAATGCATACTACACCCAACAGAAGAAGAGAGTTAATAAAGATTCAAGGAGAACTCAATGAAATAGAGACCAGAAGAACTGTGGAACAGATTAACAAAACAAGGACTTGGTCCTTTGAAAGAATTAATAAGATAGATAAACCATTAGCCAGCCTTATTAACAAGAAGAGAGAGAAGACTCAAATTAATAAAATCATGAATGAGAATGGAGAGATCACTACCAACATCAAGGAAATACAAAGGATTTCAAAAACATTATGAGCAGCTGTATGCCAATAAATTAGGCAATCTAGAAGAAATGGATGCATTCCTGGAAAGCCACAAACTACCAAAACAGGAACTGGAAGAAATAGAAAACCTGAACAGGCTGATAACCAGGGAGGAAATTGAAGAAGTTATCAAAAACCTCCCAAGACACAAAAGTCAAGGGCTAGATGTCTTGCCAGTGGATTTCTATCAAACGTTTAAAGAAGAAACCATACTTATTCTACTAAAGATGCTCGGAAAGATAAAAGAGATGGAATACTTCCAAACTCGTTTTATGAGGCCTGCATCCCCTTAATTCCAAAGCCAGACAAAGACCCCACCAAAAAGGAGAATTATACACCAATATCCCTGCTGAACATGGATGCAAAAATTCTCAACAAGATACTATCCAGAGGATCCAACAATACATTAAGAAGATTATTTACCATGACCAAATAGGATTTATCCCCGGATGCAAGGATCGTTCAACACTTGTAAAACAATCAATGTGATTCATCATATCAGCAAGAGAAAAATCAAGAACCATATGATCCTCTCATTAGATGCAGAGAAAACATTTGACAAAATACAGCATCCATTCCTGATCAAAACACTTCAGAGTGTTGGGATAGAGGGAACTTTCCTCGACATCTTAAAAGCCATCTACGAAAAGCCCACAGAAAATATCATTTTCAATGGGGAAGCACTGGGAGCCTTTCTGCTAAGATCAGGAACAAGACAGGGATGTCCACTCTCCCCACTGCTATTCAACATAGTACTGGAAGTCCTCGCCTCAGCAATCAGACAACAAAAAGAAATAAAAAGCATTCAAATTGGCAAAGAAGAAGTCAAACTCTCCCTCTTCGCCAATGACATGATACTCTACATAGAAAACCCAAGAGCCTCCACCCCAAGATTGCTAGAACTCAGAGCAAATTGGCAGTGTGGCAGGATGCAAAATCAATGCCCAGTAGTCAGTGGCATTTCTATATGCTAACAATGAGACTGAAGAAAGAAATTAAGGAATCAATCCCATTTACAATTGCACCCAAAAGCATAAGACACCTAGGAATAAACCTATCCAAATAGGTAAAGGAGGGATCCCTGGGTGGCGCAGCAGTTTGGCGCCTGCCTTTGGCCCAGGGCGCGATCCTGGAGACCCGGAATCGAATCCCACATCAGGCTCCCGGTGCATGGAGCCTGCTTCTCCCTCCGCCTGTGTCTCTGCCTCTCTCTCTCTCTCTGTGACTATCATAAATAAATAAAAAATTAAAAAAAAATTAAAAAAAAAAACAAATAGGTAAAGGATCTATACCCTTAAAACTACAGAACACTTCTGAAAGAAATTGAGGAGGACAAAAAGAGATGGAAAAATATTCAATGCTCATGGATTGGCAGAATTAATATTGTGAACATGTCAATGTTACCCAGGGCAATTTACATGTTTAATGCAATCCCTATGAAAATACCATGGACTTTCTTCAGAGAGTTAGAACAAATTATTTTAAGATTTGTGTAGAATCAGAAAAGACCCGAAGCCAGGGGAAGTTTAAAAAAGAAAACCATAGCTGGGGGCATCACAATGCCAGATTTCAGGTTGTACTACAAGGCTGTGGTCATCAAGGAAGTGTGGTACTCGCACAAAAACAGACACAAAGATCAATAGAACAGAATAGAGAATCCAGAAGTGGACCCTCAACTTTATGGTCAACTAATCTTCAACAAAGGAGGAAAGACTATCCACTGGAAAAAAGACAGTATCTTCAATAAATGGTGCTGGGGAAATTGGACATCCACATGCAGAAGAATGAAACTGGACCACTCTCTTTCACCATACACAAAGATAAACTCAAAATGGATGAAAAATCTTAATGTTAGACAAGATTCCATCAAAATCGTAGAGGAGAACACAGGCAACACTCTACTAGAACTTGGCCACAGTAACTTCTTGTGAAATAAATCCTTTTTTTAATAAATTAATTTTTTATTGGTGTTCAATTTACCAACATACAGAATAAACACCCAGTGTTCATCCCGTCAAGTGCCCCCCTCAGTGCCCTTCACCCATTCACCCCCACCCCCCGCCCTCTTCCCCTTCCACCACCCCTAGTTCTTTTCCCAGAGTTAGGAGTCTTTATGTTCTGTCTCCCTTTCTGATATTTCCCAAACATTTCTTCTCCCTTACCTTATATTCCCTTTCACTATTAGCGAAATACATCCTTGAAGGCAAGAGAAAGAATAGCAAAAATGAATTTTTGGGACTTCATCAAGATAAGAAGCCTTTGCACAGCAAAAGAAACAGTCAACAAAACTAAAAGACAATCTACAGAATGGGAGAGGATATTTGCACATGACCTATCAGATAAAGGGCTAGTATCCAGTACCTATAAAGAACTTATTCAACTCAACAGCAATGAAACAAACAAACAATCCAATTATGAGATGAGCAAAAGACATGAATAGAAATTTCACAGAGGAAGACATATACATGGCCACAAGCACATGAGAAAATCCTCCACATCACTGTCCATCAGGGAAATACAGATCAAAGCCACATTGAGATACCACCTCACACCAATGAGAATGGTGAAAATTAACAAGATAGGAAACAACAAATGTTGGAGAGGATGTGGAGAAAGGGGAACCCTCTTGCACTGTTGGTGGTAATGTGAACTGGTGCAGCTACTCTGGAAAACCACGTGTAGTTTCCTCCAAGGGTTAAAAATAGATCTGCCCTATGACCCAGCAATTACACTGCTGGGGATTTACCCCAAAGATACAGATGCAGTGAAACGCCAGGACACCTGCACCCTGATGTTTATAGCAGCAATGTCTCCAATAGCCAAACTGTGGTAGGGGCCTCGGTGTCCATCTAAAGATGAATGGATAAAGAAGATGTGGTTTATGTATACAATGGAATACTACTCAGCCATTAGAAATGACAAATACCCACCATTTGCTTCAACGTGGACAGAGCAGGAGGGCATTATGCTGAGTGAAGTAAGTCAATTGGAGAAAGATAAACATTATATGTTCTCATTCATTTGGGGTATACAAATAATAGTGAAAGGGAATAAAGGGGAAAGGAGATTAAAAAAAGTGTGAAATATCAGAAAAGGAGACAGAACATGAAAGACTGCTAACTCTGCGAAACGAAGAGTTTGGGGAAGGGGAGGTGGGTGGGTGGTGGTGGTCACTGGGTGACGGGCACTGTGGTGGGCACTGACGGGATGAGCACTGGGTTTTATTCTATATGTTGGCAAATTGAACACCAATAAAAAATAAATTTATAAAAAAATAAAAAAGTACAAATAATACAAAAAAGTGGGAAATATCAGAAAAGGAGACAGAACATGAAAGACTGCTAACTCTGCGAAACGAAGGTTTGGTGGTAGGGGAGGTGGGTGGGTCGTGGTGGTCACTGGGTGACGGGCACTGTTGTGGGCACTGACGGGATGAGGACTGGGTGTTATTCTATATGTTGGTAAATTGAACACCAATAAAAAATAAATGTATAAAAAAAAAGAAAAAAAAAGTAATATTACTCAGCCATTAGAGACGACAAATACCCACCATTTGCTTCGAAATGGATGGAACTGGATGGTATTATGCTGAATGAAGTAAGTCACTCGGAATAGGACAAACATTATATGGTCTCATTCATTTGGGGAATATAAAAATCAGTGAAAGGAAATAAAGGAACGGAGAGGAAATTAGTGATAATATCAGTGAGGGTGACAAAACATGAGAGACACCTAACTCTGGGAAATGAATAAGGGGTCATGTATGGGGAGAGGGGAGGTGTGAGGGTGATTGGGGTGCCTGTGTAATGGGCCCTGAGTGGGGCACTTGATGCGATGAGCACTGGGTGTTATGCTATATGTTTGCAAATTGAATGCCAATAAAAAAATTTAAAAAAATAATTAAAAAAATAAATTAAAACCAATGCCACAGAAATACAAAGGATTATAAGAGAATATTATAAAAATTATATGCTACCAATTTGGATAATGTAGTACAAATGGATAAATTCTTATAAAGATATAAACTATTAATATTGAATCAGGAAGAAAAGGAAAGAATTGGGCAGATTGATTACCTGCAATAAAATTGAATCAGTGATAAAAAAAAATACCAGTTTGTCAATACTTTTTTGAGGAGAGTTACTTCTATGTTTATGAGAAATATTGGCCTCTAGTTCTGTTTTTCTCGTTGTTTTGTTTTTGTTTTGTTTTGTTTGTTTTGTTTGTTTTGTTTTATTTTGTTTTGTTTTGTTTTGTTTTGTTTTCTTTTCTTTTCTTTTCTTTTCTGTGTGTGCGTGGTGTGTATATCTGGTTTTCCTATCAAGGTGTTACTCTTAACTCTTCTTTAAATGTTTCATAGAGTTTTCCTGTGAATCCATCTGGTTGAGGACTTTTCCTTGATGGGATTTCTACCACACATTTAAAGAAGAGTAAATAGGGTCCCCGGGGGCTCAGTTGGTTAAGCAACCTCCTTTAGCTTGAGTCGTGATCCCAGGGTCCTGGGATGGAGTCTCACATCGGCCTTCTTGCTTAGTGGGGAGATTGTTTCTTCCTCTCCCTCTCCCTACTTATGCTCTCTCTCTCTCTGTTTCTCTCTCTCTGCCAAATAAATAAATAAAATCTTTTTTAAAAAAAGAAGAGTAAATACCTACTCTTCTCCAACTGTTCCAAAAAATAGAAATGGAAGAAAAACTTCCAAGGTCATTCTGTGAGGCCAGCATTACCTTGACTCCAAAACCAAAGACGCCACCAAAAAGTAGTATTACAGGGCAATATCCCTGAAGAAGATGGATGCAGAAATTTTCAGTAAAATACTAGCAAATTGAATCCCAGAGTATATTAAAAGAATTATTTAACACAATCAAGTAGGATACTTTCCTGGGCTGCAATAATGGTTCAATATTCGCAAATCAATCATTTAATAAAAGAAAGGATAATAAACATATGATCCTCTGAATAGATGCAAAAAAAAAAGCATTTGACAAAGTTATCTATCCATTCATGATAGCAAGCCTCAACAAAGTAGTGATAGAGGAAACATATCTCAACCTCATAAAAGGCCATACGCAAAAGACCCAGAGATAATATAATCTCAAATAGGGAAAAACTGAGAGCTTTTCCTCTATAGTTAGGAACAAGACAGGGGTGACCACTCTCACCATTGTTATTTAACATAGTACTTGAAGTTCTAGCCTCAATAATCAGCAAAAAGAAGTAAAGGATATCCAAATTGACAAGGAAGAAGTCAAACTTTATTCACATATGACATAATATTCTATGTAGAAAATCCAAAAGATTCAGTTATAGTTATTGCTATAACTTATACATGAATTCAGTAAAGTCATAGGATAGAAAATCAGCATATAAAAATCATTTGAGTTTCTATACACCAATAATGAAGCAGCAGAAAGAGCAATCGAGGAATTGATCCCATTTACAATTATACCAAAATCCATAAAATACCTAGGAATAAACATAACCAAAGTAGTAAAGGATCTGTACTCTGAAACTATAGAACACTTAAGAAAGAAATTGAAAATGACACAAATAAATGGAAAAATATTCCATGCTCATGGATTGGAAGAAAAAATATTGTTGAAATATCTATACTGCCCAAAGTAGTGTACACATGTAATGTGATCTCTATCAAAATACCATCAGAATTTTTCACAGAGCTGGAGCAATCCTAAAATCTGTATGCAACTACAAAATACCCCAAACAGCTGAAGGAATCTTGAGAAAAAAAAAAAGCAAGTCTAGAGGCATTACAATTCCACACTTCAAGCTATATTAGAAATGTGTAGCTATCAATATAATATGGTGCTGGCACCAAAGGAGACAAATAGATCAGTGAAACAAAATGGAAGTCCCATAAATGGGCACACAACTATATGGTCAATTATTCTTTAACATCGTAGGAAAGAATATCCAATAGAAAAAGACAGTCCTGTCAACAAATAGTTTTGAGAAAACTGGACAGCAACACGGGGGAGGATGAAAGTGGACCAATTCCTTATACCATATACAAAAATAAATTCAAAATGGATGAAAGATTAGAAAGATTTCCAACAATTTTTATAAGAATTTTGTAATTTTGCTGAATTATTTTATACAAATCCAATACGGTGTTTGGATATATATATATATATAAATAATCTGTCATATTATTTGAATGCTTACACTGTGTGCAAGGTTCTAGTTTTAAGACTTTAAATTCAATAAATGAATTTATGAATGAATTCAATATTTCCATGAATCTATACATGAATTCAATATTTCCAAAAAATTTATGAAGATGCTATTTTCACATTTTATATATGAAAAACCTGTGACATAAAAGGAATAAATAATTTGTTCAAATCTATGTAGCTAGTAAATAATAGAACTGGGATTTATGCCAGAATCGGGCTTCAGAATCTGTGTTCTTAACCACTTTGTTTTACCATCTCCCATACTCCTAAAGCATTTCTTATAGCTACATAAAATTCATTCAGAATGGCAAAGCACTCTTAAAGTGTTTGATATAAATACTTTTAAAATATGTAATGTTTTAATTAGTAAACTTTGTTTTTAGAGTATGTCTAGGTTCACAGGAAAACTGAGCAGAATGTACAGTGTATCAATATACTTCTCCTCCTCTAATAAACCTCCCCACTGTCAACATCTCACAGCACAGTAGTACATTTATTTAAATTGATGAGACTACATTAACACATCAGCACCAATGGTCCAAAGTGTACATCAGGGTTCACTCATGGCATTATACAGCCTTTAGATTTTTACAAATGTATAATGACAGCTATCCACTATAAGAGTATCATACAGAATAATTTACTGCCCTAAAAATTCTGTGCATTTCACCTATTCATCGCTGTCTCTTCCCTATTTTACTGATTTTGTTGTCTCCTTATTTTCACTTTTTCTATATTGTCATATATTTGGAATCATATAATATAGGGCTTTGTCACACTCTTATTTCACTTACTAATATGAATTTAAGGTTTCTCCTTGTCTTTGCATATCTTGACAGCTCATTTCTCTGTAGCATTGAATAATATCCCATTATCTGAATGTATAATTTGTCTATTCATCTACTGGACATATTGTTTACCTCCATGTTTTGGCACTTTTGAATACAACTGCTATAAACATCCATATCTTTTTTGGACATTAGTTTTCACTTCATTTGAATAAATGCAGAAGAGTGCAATTGCTTGATCATTTGGTAAGGTTGTACTTAGTTTTATAAGAAACTGCCAAAATGTCTTCTAAAAGTGGCTTTACTTGTTTTTATTCCTACCAGGAATGGATGAGGAAATCTGTTTCCTCTGTGGCCAGTAATGGTGGAGTTAGTGTTTTGGATTTTTGCAATTATAATAAGTATGTAGTGGTATCACATTGTTATTTTAATTTGCAATTCCCTTTTGACACATGACATTGAACATCATTTCATAAGTTCACTTGCTTCCTGAATATCTTCTTTGGTGAGGTGACTGTTCAGTTTTTTGCCCACATTTTGATCATATTTATTTTCTTATTATTAAGTTTTAAGATTTCTTTGTATATTTTGGACACAAGTCCCTTATCAGATATGTCCTTTGCAAATATTTTCTTCTGGTCTTTGACTTTTCTTTTGATTCTCTTGGTATTGTTTTGCAGAGTAGAAAATTTTAATTTTAGTGAAGACTAAAGCCATCGTCATACCCAAGGTCATCTAGATTTTCTGTTATGTTCTAGGAGTTTTATAGTTTCATGTTTTACATTTAGGTCTATAATCCACTTTGATTTAATTTTTGGGAAGTGTGTATAGCTTGTGTCTAGATTTATTTTTTTGCTTGTGAATGTCCAGTTGTTTTAGCACATTTGTTGAAAAGACTATCTGTGCTCCTTTGTAATGCCTTTATTTCGTTGTCTAAGGTCAGTTGACTGTATTTATGTGGTGCAATTTCTAGGCTATCTATTCTGTTCTATTGATAGATCTATTCTTTGACCTGTATCATACTGTCCTGATTATTATAACTTCATATTAAGTTTTGAAATCATGTAGTGTCAGTCCTCAAAGTTTGTTCTTATCCTTCAATATCTAGTTGGCTATTCTGCGTAATTTCACTTATAAATTTTATTATTAATTTGTCAAAATCTACACAATATCTTGCTGAGATTTTTATTTTTATTGGAATTGTATTTAATCTATGTCAAATTGTGAAGAAATTACATCTTGATAATACTGAGTCTTCCTATCCATGACCATGAAATGTCTCACCATTCGTTTACTTTTTGATTTCTTTTACCAGAGTTTTGCAGTTATCATATAGATCTGATTCATATTTTGTTAGGTTTATTTTATTTTTTTAATTTTTTATTTATTTATGATAGTCACAGAGAGAGAGAGAGAGGCAGAGACACAGGCGGAGGGAGAAGCAGGCTCCATGCACCGGGAGCCCGACATGGGATTCAATCCTGGGTCTCCAGGATCGCGCCCTGGGCCAAAGGCAGACGCCAAACCGCTGCGCCACCCAGGGATCCCTTTTGTTAGGTTTATATCTGACTAATTTATATTTGTAGTGCTAATGTAAATGATAGTGTAATTTTGATTTAAAATGCTTGTTAATGTTAGCATATAGAAAAATAATTTACTTTAGTATTCTAATTTTGCATCCTGCAACCTTTTTATAATTGTTTTATCATATATATGATATATATATGTTTATTCATATATATATGATATATGACATTTAACATATTTTCCTATGCTCACTTATATTTGAAATTTGAAAAAAATATATATCAATTCTTTCAAATTTTCTATATAAACAACCTTCTGCAAACATGGCCAGTTTGATTTCTTACTTCCCAATCTATATACCTTTTATTTCCTTTTCATATCTTTTTGTAGTAGCTAGTATTTCCATTACCATGTCAAAAATCAGTAATAAGAGAGGAAATCTATACATTTTATTCCTGATATTAGTGGGATACTACTGAGTTTTTATTGAGTATAATATTATCTGTAGGTGTTTTGTTGATATTCTTTACCATTGAGGAAGTTCCCTTCCATTTCTTGTTTGCTGAAAGATTTTTTTTTTTATCATTAATGAGTGTTGGATTTTTAAACATTCTTTTTCTGCACTGATAAGATCATGTAATTTTTAGAAGACCTATCGAGTGTAGAAAGCGCTAGATTGAAGTCACCAAGTACAAGTGTATTATTTTCTAAGTATGTCTTAACATTGGTTATTAATTGATTGATATATTTGGCAGCTCTCACATTCAGGCATATATATTAAGGATTGTTAAGTCCTCTTGTTGGATAGATGCTTTAAGTATGATAGAGTGTCCCTCTTCATCTCTCACTACAGTCTTCGGGGTAAATTTTACTTTATCTGATATAAGGATGGCTACCCCTGCTTTCTTTTGAGGACCATTTGAATGGTAAATGGTTCTCCAACCTTTCATTTTCAGGCTGTAGGTGTCCTTCTGTCTAAAATGAGTCTCCTGTAGACAGCAAATAGATTGGTCCTGCTTTTTTTATCCAGTCTGAAACCCTGTGCCTTTTGATGGGGTCATTAAGCCCATTCATGTTCAGAGTTACTATTGACAGATATGAGTTTAGTGTCATCATGATATCTATTCAATCCCTGTTTTTGTGGATTGTTCCACTGGACTTCTTCTTAAAGGGGAATTTTAAGAGTCCCCCTTAAAATTTCTTGCAGAACTGGTTTGGAGGTCACATATTCTTTCAGCTCCTGCCTGTCCTGGAAGCTCTTTATCTCTCCTTCCATTCTGAATGAGAGCCTTGCTGGATAAAGTATTCTTGGTTCCATGTTCTTCTCATTTAGGAGCCTGAATATATCCTGGCAGCCCTTTCTGGCCTGCCAGGTCTCTGTGGAGAGGTCTGCTGTTACCCTAATACTCCTCCCCATAAAAGTCAGGGATTTCTTGTCTCTTGCTGCTTTAAGGATCTTCTCTTTATCTTTGGAATTTGCAAGCTTAACTATTAAATGTTGAGGTGTTGAACGGTTTTTATTGATTTTAGGGGGGGGGGATCTCTCTATTTCCTGGATCTCAATGCCTTTTTCCCTTCCCAGATTAGGAAAGTTTTCAGCTAGGATTTGTTCAAATACATATTCTGGACCTCTGTCCCTTTTGGCGCCCTTGGGAACCCCAATGAAACGTAGGTTTTTCTTCCTCAGGCTGTCACTTATTTCCCTTAATGTATCCTCATGGTCTTTTAATTGTTTGTCTCTTTTTTTCCTCAGTTTCCCTCTTTGTCATCAACTTTTCTTCTATGTCACTCACTTGTTCTTCCACCTCGATAACCCTCATCATTAGGACTTCTAGTTTGTTTGTTTTTTTCTCTCTACTTTTTCCTGTTTTATTTTTTTATTATTATTTTTTTAATAATAAATTTAATTTTTATTGGTGTTCAATTTGCCAACATGCAGAATAATACCCAGTACTCATCCTGTGATGTGCCCCCCTCAGTGCCCGTCACCCATTCACCCCCACCCAGGACTTCTAGTTTGGATTGCATCTCATTCAATTGATTTTTAATTTCTGCCTGATTAGATCTAAATTCTGCAGTCATGAAGTCTCTTGAGTCCTTTATGCTTTTTTCTAGAGCCACCAGCAGCTGTATAATAGTGCTTCTGAATTGGCTTTCTGACATTGAATTGTAATCCAAATTTTGTAACTCTGTGGGAGAGAGGACTGTTTCTGATTCTTTCTTTTGAGGTGAGGTTTTCCTTCTAGTCATTTTGCTCAGTGCAGAGTGTCCAAAAACAAGTTGTATTGGGAAAAGGAGAAAAAGAAAGAAGAGGAAGAAGGAAAAAAAAGAAAAAAAGGAAGAAAAAAGAGAAAACAAGAAAAGAGAAGAAAAAGAAAAAAAAAGAAAAAAGGGGGGAAGCAAACTGAAATCAAAAAGCAAAAAACAAAACAAAACAAAACAAAACAAAAACAAAAAAAAAAAAAACAAGGGTGAGTATCCTCTGATTCTGTATACTGTAAGTCCCTTGACTTCCCTTGGAACTTTCCAGTACTGCTTGGTCAATAATTTGTTTTTCCCCTATCCATCTAGCTGGTCTTCTGCAGGAGGGGCCTGCTGTGCTGATTTTCAGGTGTTAGCACTTGGGGGAGCTGCTCAGTGAAAGATATTTAAGCTGTTTATCCTGTGAGGCCACTGTGTCTCAGTGGGGGTTGTTTACCCCGTGAGGCCCTAGGAGGAACAACTACAGTGGTGGCGGCCAGCTCTGGAGCCCTGGATTCAGCTCTTGCAGTAACTACAGAGCTCTCAGTCTGCAGGGGCTGGGATGCTCTGGGGGTGGGGCCGCTGATCTGCTCAGCTCGGGGCAGGAGCATCCTTGATGTCCTGGGCCCTCCTGGCATCTGCGTGTCCGGGGGAGGTCAGATCCTGGGCTGTGTCCCTGGTGCCCTGTGCTCCTGGGTCTGTTCTGTTGGAATTGCGCTCCCCGCCGCGCAGCCCTCTCTCCACGGAGCCGCCACCCGAGCCCCTCCAAGCTGCTCCCGGGTCCAGCCGGACGCGGGCTGCAGCCCTTTAGGGAGCTCGGCACACTCTCCCCGGGGCGCAGGTGTCTGTTAGTGCCCCTGGGAGCCTGAGGGCATCCCTGCCCCTCCTGGGATACTGCCCGAGCTCCCTGCGAGACCCCTTCTGTCCGGGAAGATTGGTAAAGATCCTGCTTCTCCGTGACTGGGCTTTCCTGCCCTGGGGGCACTCGCCTCCTGGCTTTTGCCAAGCTGCTCGTGGGGGCTCCTCCCCCTTGAATGCCTTTTGTTTATTTTTTTCCATCTTCTTCCCTTGATAGAAGCATAACTCTTCTCACTGTAGCATTCCAGCTGTTCTCTCTTTACATCTCAGGCCGAATTCCTAGGTTTTCAAGTTGATTTGAAAGTTATCTAGGTAAGCTGGTGGGGACAGGTGACTTGGGGACCCTATTGTTCCTCCATCTTGCCCTGCCTCCTCTCTTTCTATTTTAAAAGACTATAAATTGACTTAATTTCTTGAACAGATATAGGCCTATTCAGATAATCCATTTCTTTTTTTCCTGAATTTTGCTAGATTATGTCTTCATGGAATTGGTCCATTTCAGCTAAGTTATCAAATTTGTGGCCACAGAGTTGTTTATACTATTGTTTTTTATATTTTTAATATCCATGGTAGTGAGGTCCCCTCTTTCATTTCTGAGATTAGTAATTTGTGTCTTCCTTTTTTTATTAGTTAACCTGTGTATATTATCAATTTTGTTGATATTTCAAGAACCAGCTCTTGGTTTTGTTCATTTTCTATTTTGATTTCTAATTTTTAATTTCATTTACTTCTGCAAAGGTTTTTTTTATATTTGTTTTATACTGTTTCCTATGGATTCCATTTGCTCTTCTGTTCCTATTTTGCTGAGGTTAAAGCTTATGTTATTAATTTTTAGATATTTCTTCTTTTTTTCTAAATAATAAATTTATTTTTTATTGGTGTTCCATTTGCCAACATACAGAATAACACCCAGTGCTCATCCCGTCAAGTGCCCACCTCAGTGCCTGTCACCCATTCACCCCCAACCCCCACCCTCATCCCCTTCCACCACCCCTAGTCCATTTCCGAGAGTTGGGAGTCTTTATGTTCTGTCTCCCTTTCTGATATTTCCACCCATTTCTTCTCCCTTCCCTTCTATTCCCTTTCACTATTATTTATATTCCCCAAATGAATGAGAACATATAATGTTTGTCCTTCTCTGACTGACTTATTTCACTCAGCATAATACCCTGCAGTTCCATCCACGTTGAAGCAAATGGTGGGTATTTTTCATTTCTAATGGCTGAGTAATATTCCATTGTATACGTAAACCACATCTTCTTTATTCATTCGTCTTTCAGTGGACACCGAGGCTCCGTCCACAGTTTGGCAATTGTGCACATTGCTGCTAGAAACATTAGGGTGCAGGTGTCCCGGTGTTTCATTGCATCTGTATCTTTGGGGTAAATACCCAGCAGTGCAATTGCTGGGTCGTAGGGCAGACCTATTTTTAACTCTTTGAGGAACCTCCACACAGTTTTCCAGAGTGGCTGCACCAGTTCACATTCCCACCAACAGTGCAGGAGGGTTCCCCTTTCTCCACATCCTCTCCAACATTTCTTCTTTCCTGCCTTGTTAATTTTCCCCATTCTCACTAGTGTGAGGTGGTATCTCATTGTGGTTTTGATTTGTATTTCCCTGATGGCAAGTGATGCAGAGTATTTTCTCGTGTGCTTGTTGGCCATGTCTATGTCTTCCTCTGTGAGATTTCTGTTCATGTCTTTTGCCCATATCAGGATTGGATTGTTTGTTTCTTTGGTGTTGAGTTTAATAAGTTTTTTATAGATCTTGGAAACAAGCCCTGTATCTGATACATCATTTGCAAATATCTTCTCCCATTCTATAGGTTGTCTTTTAGTTTTGTGGACTGTTTCTTTTGCTGTGCAAAAGCTTCTTATCTTGATGAAGTCCCAATAGTTCATTTTTGCTTTTGTTTCTTTTGCCTTGGTGGATGTATCTTGCAAGAAGTTACTGTGGCCGAGTTTAAAAAGGGTGTTGCCTGTGTTCTCCTCTAGGATTTTGATGGAATCTTTTCTCACATTTAGATCTTTCATCCATTTTGAGTTTATCTTTGTGTATGGTGAAAGACAGTGTTCTAGTTTCATTCTGCATGTGGATGTCCAATTTTCCCAGCACCATTTATGGAAGAGACTGTCTTTTTTTCCAGTGGATAGTCTTTCCTGCTTTCTCGAATATTAGTTGACCATAAAGTTGAGGGTTCACTTCTGGAGTCTCTATTCTGTTCCACTGATCTATGTGTCTGTTTTTGTGCTAGAACCACACTGTCTTGATGACCACAGCTTTGTAGTACAACCTGAAATCTGGCATTGTGATGCCCCCAGCTATGGTTTTCTTTTTTAAAATTCCCCTGGCTATTCGGGGTCTTTTATGATCCCACACAAATCTTAAAATAATTTCTTCTCACTCTCTGAGGAAAGTCCATGGTATTTTGATAGGGATTGCATTAAACGTGTAAATTGCCCTGGGTAACATTGACATTTTTACAATATTAATTCTTATTTCTTCTTTTCTAATATATGCTTTCAATGCTATAAAATTCACTCTAAGCCTTGTTTCTCTTTTACACATTTTGGTAAGTTCTGTTTTCATTTTCATTTAGTTTAAAATATATTTTTTAAAGTTTCTTTTGAAACTTATTTAACACTGTTAATTATAAATTCATTGTTTAATCTCCAAGTTTTTTGTGGTTTTCCAGCTATCTTTTGTTTGATTTCTAGTTCAATCTTGTTATAGTGTGAAAGCAGACATTTTATGTATTTTATTCTTTAAAATTTATTAAGGTGGGTTATATGGTGCAAATATTTTCTATCTTGGTGAATGATTCATATAAATTTGAGAATAATGTGTATCCTACTTTTGTTGGATTAAGTAGCTGATAGTCATCAATTATATTAAGTTGATTGATGGTGCTATTGAGTTCAACTATGCACTTACAGATGTTTTTTGTATTTGATATGTATATTCATGATGAGAGGGAGATAAAGTCTTTACCTACAGCGGTGGTTATATCAATATTCAATGCAATTCTATCAGTTTTTGACTCACATATTTTGATGCTGTGCTGTTAAGCACATATCCATTAAGGATTGTTATGTAATTTTTGAATATTGACTACTTTATCATTATGTATGCACCTTAACTTTATCCCTGATAGCTTACTTTCTCTGAAGTCTACTTTTTGTGATGGTAATAGGGCTACCTTTGCTTTCTTTTAATAAGTGTTATCATGGGTTATCTCTCTCCATTCCTTTACTCTATATTTTTTTAATTGTAAAATTTTAAAAGTTGTAGAGTTACATGATTTCAAGTGCAGAGCATTTATTTGAGAAGTCTATATGTTATACAATGCTTATCACAATTATACTACCTTCTGCTATTATACAATGCTATTACAATAACATTGACTATATTCCCTATACTGTACTCTTTATCCCCATGACTTCTTAATTCCATACCTGGAAGCCTGTATCGCTCATTCTTCTCTATGCACATTGCTCATGCTCCCTTTCCTTTGGGAGCCAACATTTCAATTTATTTTTTTAAATGAATTTATTATTAATTGGTGTTCAATTTGCCAACATAAAGAATGACACCCAGTGTTCATCCCAACAAGTGTCCCACTCAGTGCCTGTCACACAGTCACCCCCACCCCAGCTCACCTCCCTTTCTACCACCCCTTGTTCATTTCCCAGAGTTAGGAGTCTCTCATGTTCTGACTCCCTTTCTGATATTTCCCACTGATTTTCTCTCCTTTCCCCTTTATTCCCTTTCACTATTTTTATATTCCCCAAATGAATATAGCCTCATATATAATGTTTGTCCTTCTCCAATTGACTTATTTCACGCAGCATAATACCCTCCAGTTCCATCCACGTCAAAGCAAATGGTGGGTATTTGTCATTCCTAATGGCTGAGTAATATTCCATTGTATAAATAGACCACATCTTCTTTATCCATTTGTCTTTCGGTGGACATGGAGGCTCCTTCCACAGTTTGGCTATTGTGGACATTTCTGCTATAAACATCAGGGTGCAGGTGTCCCGGTGTTTCATTGCATCTGTATCTTTGGGGTAAATACCCAGCAGTGCAATTGCTGGGTCGTAGTGCAGACCTATTTTTAACTCTTTGAGGAACCTCCACACAGTTTTCCAGAGTGGCTGCACCATTTCACATTCCCACCAACAGTGCAGAAGGGTTCCCCTTTCTCCACATCCTCTCAAAAATTTGTGGTTTCCTGCTTTGTTAATTTTCCCCATTCTCACTAGTGTGAGGTGGTATCTCATTGTGGTTTTGATTTGTATTTTCCTGATGGCAAGTGATGAAGAGCATTTTCTCATGTGCTCGTTGGCCATGTCTATGTCTTTCTCTGTGAGATTTCTGTTCATATCTTTTGCCCATTTCAGTATTGGATTGTTTGTTTCATTGCTGTTGAGTTACAAAAGTTCTTTATAGATCTTGGATACTAGGCCTTTATCTGATAGGTCATTTGCAAATATCTTCTCCCATTCTATAGGTTGTCTTTGAGTTTTGTTGACTGTTTCCTTTGCTGTGATAAAGCTTCTTATCTTGATGAAGTCCCAATAGTTCATTTTTGCTTTTCTTTATCTTGCCTTCATGGATGTATCTTGCAAGAAGTTACCGTGGCCGAGTTTAAAAAGGGTGTTGCCTGTGTTCTCCTCTAGGATTTTGATGGAATCTTGTCTCACATTTAGATCTTTCATCCATTTTGAGTTTATCTTTGTGTATGGTGAAAGACAGTGCTCTAGTTTCATTCTTCTCTATGTGGATGTCCAATTTTCCCAGCACCATTTATTGAAGAGACTGTCTTTTTTCCAGTGGATAGTCTTTCCTGCTTTCTCGAATATTAGTTGACCATAAAGTTGAGGGTCCATTTCTGGATTCTCTGTTCTGTTCCATTGATCTATGTGTCTGTTTTTGTGCCAGTACCCACACTGTCTTGATGACCACAGCTTTGTAGTACAACCTGAAATCTGGCATTTTGATGCCCCGTGCTATGATATTCTTTTTTAATATTCCCCTGGCTATTCACAATCTTTTCTGATTCCACAAAATCTTCAGATGATTTCTTCCAACTCTTTGAGGAAAGTCCATGGTATTGTGATAGGGATTGGATTAAACATGTAAATTGCCCTGGGTGACATTGACATTTTCACAGTATTAATTCTTCCAACCCATGAGCATGGAATATTTTTCTGTCTCTTTGTGTCTTCCTCAATTTCTTTCAGAAGTGTTCTCTAGTTTTTAGGGTATACATCCTTTGCCTCTTTGGTTACGTTTATTCCTAGGTATCATATGCTTTTCGGTCCAAATATAAATGGGATTGACTCCTTCATTTCTATTGTTTTCAGTCTCATTGTTAGTGTATAGAAATGCCATTGAGTTCTGGGCATTGATTTTCTATCCTGCCACACTGCCGAACTGCTATATGAGTTCTATCATTCTTGGAGTGGAGGCTTTTGGGTTGTCTATGTACAGTATCATGTCATCTGCGAAGAGTGAGAGTTTGACTTATTCTTTGCCAATTTAAACGCCTTTTATTTCTTTTGTTGTCTGATTGTTGGAGCTAGGACTTCTAATACTATGTTGAATAGCAGTGGTGAGAGTTGACATCCCTGTCTTGTTCCTGATCTTAGGGGAAAGGCTCCCAGTGTTGCCCATTGAGAATATTTGCTGTGGGCTTTTCGTAGATGGCTTTTAAGATGTTGCAGAATGTTCCCTCTATCCCTACACTCTCAAGAGTTTTGATCTGAGTTATATGCTGTACTTTGTCAAATTATTTCTCTGCATCTTTGAGTGGATCCCATGGTTCTTCTTTTTTCTCTTGCTGATATGATGAATCACATTAATTGTTTTATGAGTGGTGAACCTGCCTTGCATCCTGGGAATAAATCCTACTTGGTCATGGTGAATATATTCTTAATATATTGTATCCTATTGGCTAGTATGGTTTTTTAAAAAACAATAAATTTACTTTTTATTGGTGCTCAATTTGCCAACATACTAAATAACACCCAGTGCTCATCCCATCAAGTGCCCCCCTCACTGCCCGTCACCCAGTCACCCCCACCCCCCGTCCTCCTCCTCCCCTTCCACCACCCCTAGTTTGTTTCCCAGGGTTAGGAGTCTTCATGTTCTGTCTCCCTTTCTTATTTCCTACCCATTTCTTCTCCCTTCCCTTCTATTCCCTTTCACAATTATTTATATTCCCCAAATGAATGAAAATATATAATGTTTGTCCTTCTCTGATTGACTTATTTCAGTCAGCATAATACTCTCCAGTTCCTCCCACATTGGAGCAAATGGTGTATATTTGTCATTTCTAATTCCTGAGTAATATTCCATTGTATACATAAACCACATCTTCTTTATCCATTCATCTTTCGATGGACACCGATATTACCTTGTTGAGAATTTTTCCATCCATGTTCATCAGGGATATTTGTCTATAATTCTCCTTTTTGGTGGGGTCTTTGTCTGGTTTTGGAATTAAGGTGATGCTGGCCTCATAGAACGAGTTTGGAAGTATTCCATCTCTTTTTGTCTTTCTGAGCAGCTTTAGTAGAATAGGTATGGTTTTTTTCTTTAAACGTTTGATAGAATTCCCCAGGGAAGCCATCTGGCCCTGGACTTTTGTGTCTTGGGAGGTTTTTGATGACTTCTTCAATTTCCTCTCTGGTTTTTGGCCTGTTCAGGTTTTCTATTTCTTCCAGTTCAAGTTTTGGTAGTTTGTGGTTTTCCAGAAATGTGTCAATTTCTTCTAGATTGCTTAATTTATTGGCGTATAGCTCCTCATAATGTTTTTAAAATGGTTTATATTTCCTTGGTGTTGGTAGCGATTTCTCTTTTCTCATTCATGATTTTATTAATTTGAGTCTTCTCTCTATTCATTTTATTAAGGCTGACTAATGGTTTATCTATGTTATTAATTCTTTCAAAGAACCAAGTCCTGGTTTTGTTAATCTGTTCCACAGTTCTTCTGGTCTCTCTTTCACTGAGTTCTGCTCGAATCTTTATTGACTCTCTTCTTCTGCTGGGTGTAGGGTCTATTTGCTGTTTTTTCTCTAGTTCCTTTAGATGTAAGGTTAGCTTTTGTATTTGAGTTCTTTCCAGTGTTTGGATGGATGCTTGTATTAAGATGTATTTCCCCCTCAGGACTGCTTTTGCTGTATCCCAAAGATTCTGAAAGGTTGAATCTTCATTCTCATGAGTTTCCATGAGTCTTTAATTCTTCTCTAATTTCCTGGTTGACCCTTTCACCTTTTAGCAGGATGTTCCTTAACCTGCATGTGTTTTAAGTCCTTCCAAACTTCTTGTTGTCATTTAGTTCTAATTTCAAAGCATTATGGTTGGAAAATATGCAGGGGATGATTCCAATATTTGGTATCAGTTAAGACCTGTTTTGTGACCAAGTATGTGGTCTATTCTGGAGAAAGTTCCATGTGCCCTTGAGAAGAATGTGTATTGAGTTGCGCTTGGATATAAAATTCTGTTGATATTTGTGAAATCCATCTGGGTCAGTTTATCATTTAAAGCTCTTGTTTCTTTGGAGATGTTGTGCTTAAAAATACCTATCAACTGTAGAGAGTGCTAGAGTGAAGTCGCCAAGTATATTATTATCTAGTTATGTCTTAACTTTGGTTATTAATAGTTATTAATTGATTGATGTTTGGCAGCTGCCACATTCCGTGCATATACATTGACGATTGTTAAGTCCTCTTGTTGGATAGATCCTTTAAGTATGTTATAGTGTCCCTCTTCATCTCTCACTACAGTCCTTGGGATAAACCATAGTTTATCTGATATAAGAATGGCTACCCCTGCTTTCTTTTGAGGACCATTTGAATGGTATATGGTTCTCCAACCTTTCATTTTCAGGCTGGAGGTGTCCTTCTGTCTAAAATGAGTTTCCTGTAGACAGCACATAGATGGGTCCTGCTTTTTTATCCAGTCTGAAGCCCTGCGCCTTTTAATGGGGTCATGAAGCCCATTCACTTTCAGAATTACGATTGAAAGATATGAGTTTAGTGTCATCACGATACCTATTCAGTCCCTGTTTTTGTGGATTGTTCCATTTGACTTCCTCTTTCTTTTGCATAGTTCCCCTTAAAATTTCTTGCAGAGCTGGTTTGGGGGTCATATATTCTTTCAGTCCCTGTCTATCTTGGAAACTCTTTATCTCTCATTCTATTCTGAATGAGAGCCTTGCTGGATAAAGTATTCTTGGCTGCAGTTTCTTTCATTTAGGAACCTGAGTATATCCTGCCAGCCCTTTTTGGCCTGCCAGGTCTCTGTGGAGAGGTCTGGTGTTAAGCTAATATTTCTCCCCATAAATTTCACAGATTTCTTGTCTCTTGCTGCTTTAAGTATATTCTCTTTGTCTTTGGAATTTGCAAGCTTCACTATTAAATGTCGATGTGTTGAGCGATTTTAGGGGGGAATCTCTCTCTTTCCTGGATCTGAACGCCTGTTTCCCTTCCCAGACTAGGAATATTTTCAGCTATGATTTGATCAAATACATATTCTGGACCTCTGTCCCTTTCGACGCCCTCGGGAACCCCAATGAAACGTAGGTTTTTCTTCCTCAGGCTGTCATTTATTTCCCTTAATGTATCCTCATGGTCTTTTAATTGTTTGTCTCTTTTTTCCTGTTTCCCTCTTTGCCATCAACTTGTCTTCTATGTCACTCACTTGTTCTTCCACCTCGTTAACCCTCGTCGTTAGGACTTCTAGTTTGGATTGCATCTCATTCAATTGATTTTTAATTTCTGTTTAATTAGATCTAAATTCTGCAGTCATGAAGTCTCTTGAGTCCTTTATGCTTTTTTCTAGAGCCACCAGTAGCTTTATAATAGTGCTTCTGAATTGGCTTTCTGACATTGAATTGTAATCCAAATTTTGCAACTCTGTGGGAGAGAGGACTGTTTCTGATTCTCTCTCTTGGGATGATTTTTTCTTTCTAGTCATTTTGTTCAGTGCAGAGTGGCCAAAAACAAGTTGTATTGGGAAATGGAGAAAAAGAAAGAAGAGAAGGAAGAAAAGAGAAAGAAAAAAAGAAAAAAAAGAGAAGAGAAGGAAAGAAACAAAAGTGGGGGGGAAGCAAAGAGAATACAAAAAACAAACAACCAGGGGGAGTATCCCCTGATTCTCTATACTGTAAATCCCTCGACTTCCCTTGGATCTTTCCAGTGCTGCTTGGTCAATAATTTGTTGTTCCCTTATCCATCTAGCTGTTCTTCTGGGGGGAGGGGCCTGCTGTGCTGATTCTCATGTGTTAGCCCTTGGGGGAGCTGCTCAGCCCCCTGCCTTGTGCAGAGCTCAGTGCAAGTCGCTTAACCTGTTTATCCTGAGGCCACCGTGAATCTTCGTGGGGGTTATTTATCCTGTGAGGCCCCAGGAGGAACAACATTTGTAGCAGGGGCCTGCTTTCTAGCCCTAGAGTCACCTCCTGCAGTAACTATGGAGCTATCAATCTGCAGGGGCCTGGATGCTCTGTTGGCGGGGCCGCTGATCTTCTCAGCTCAGGGGCATCTGGAGGCTGGAGCGTCCTTATTGTCTTGTGCCTTCCTGTCTTCTGCCTGTCCCTGGAGGAGTGCTGGATCTTGGGCTGTGTCCCCGGCGCCCTTTGCTCCCAGGCTTGTGCTGTTGGAATCGTGCTCCCAGCTGCACAGCTCCCTCTGCATGGAGCCTCTCCCTAAGCTGTCTCCGAGCTGCTCCCGGGTCTGGCTGTGCACGCCCTGCAGCCCTTAGGGAGCTCCACTGCGGCGGGGTGTGGAGCGCTCTCCTTGGGGCGCAGATCCCTGTTAGTGTCCCAGGGAGCCTGAGGGCATCCCCGCCCCTCCTGGGATCCTGCTCCAACTCCCTGTGAGCGCCATTCCATCCGGGAAGATTGGTGAAGCTCCTGCTTCTCTGGGACGGGGCTTTTCTGTCCTGGGGGCACTCGCTCTGGCCTTAGCCTGGCTCCTCGCGGGGTCCCTCCCCCTTGGATGCCTTTTGTTTCTTTATTTCTCCCCCCTCCCGCTCCGTCTTCCTACCTTGATAGAAGCACGAACTCCTCTCAATGTAGCATTCCAGCTGTTCTTTCTTTTACTCTCAAGCTGAATTCATACGTTTTCAGGATGATTTGAAGATTATTTAGGTAATTTGGTGTGGACAGGTGACTTGGGGATTCTACTCTTCCGCCATCTTGCCCTGCCTCCTTAACAGTTCATTTTCTGTATTTATGGGTGGGTCTGTTTCTTCTCTTTGGTTGTTTGTTCATTTATCTTTTTTTTTTTTTTTACATGAGCATTTATTTGAGAAGTCTTTATGTTATACAATGCTTATCACAAGTATACTACACTCTGCCACTATACAATGCTATTACAATAACATTGACTATATTCCCTATACTGTAGTTTTTATCCCTATGACTTCTTAATTCCATTACTGGAAGACTGTATGTATCTCTCATTCTTCTCTACCCATCTTGCTCATGCTCCCTTTCCTTTGGGAGCCAGCAGTTCAATTTCTGCATTTATGGATGGGTCTGTTTCTGCTCTTTGGTTGTTTGTTCATCTATTCATGTTTTTTTTACATTCCACATATAAGTGAAATCATATGGGATTTGTCATTCACTATCTGCTTTATTAGCATAATACACTCTAGGTTGATTCATGTTGTTGCAAGTGGCAACATCTCATTCTTTATATAGCTTAGTAAAATTCAATTTTGTGTGTGTGTGTGTGTGTGTGTGTGTGTGTGTGTGTGTATCATGTCTTCTTTATCCATTCATCTATTGATGGACACATGGGTTGCTTCCATATCTTGGCTATTCTAAAAAACGATGCAATAAACATAGGAGAATATATATCTTTTTTTATTTTTAAAATTTATTTTTTATTGGTGGTCAATTTGCCAACATATAGAATAACACCCAGTGCTCATCCAGTCAAGTGCCCACCTCAGTGCCCATCACCCAGTCACAGAGAGAATATATGTTTTGAATTAGTGTTTTTGTTTTCTTTTTTTTTTACTTTTTATTTTTTTAATTGAAGTTCAGTTTTCCAACATATAGTATAACACCCAGTGCTCATCCCATCAAGTACCCTCCTTAGTGCCCATAACCCAGTTACCCCATACCCCTGCCCTCCTCCCCTTCCACTACCCTTTGTTCTTTTCCCAAAGTTAAAAGTTTTGTGTTTTGTTACCTCCTCTAATTTTTTCCATAAACACCCAGTAGTGGATTTACTGGATATATATATATATATATATATATATATATATATATATATATATATATATTATATATATTTTAGAAGCCTCAGAGCTGTTTTCTACAGTAACTTCACTGGTATACATTTCCACCAACAGTGCATGAATATTCCCTTTTATCCACATCCTCTCTAACACTTAGTATTTCCTGTCTTTTTTATTCTAGCCATTCTGACAGCTAGCTGTAAGGTAATGTATTTTTTTGTGGTTTTGATTTACATTTCCCTGATGATTACTGATGTTGATCATCTTCTTATGTGCCTGTTAACAATCTCTATATCTCTTTTAGAAAAAAAATGTCTATTCAGGTTCTCTGCCATTTTTTAATAATCATCATCATAATAATTTTGGTGTTGAGTTTTATAAGTTCTTTATCTACTTTGAATATTAACCCCTTATCAGATATATCATCTGTGAATATCTTCTTCAATTCAGTAGGTTGACTCTTTGTTTTGTTGATGGTAAGTTTTGTTGTAGAATAGTTTGTTTCTGCTTTATTTTGCTGGATTAAGGAGACATCCAGAAAAATATTTGCAAGCCAATTATAAAATAAAGTATTGCCTATGTTTTCTTCTAGGAGTTTTATGGTTTCAGGCCTTACATTTAGGTCTTTAATCCATTTTGGATCTATTTTTGTGTATGGTGTAAGAATGTGGTCTAGTTTCATTTATTTACCTATAAAATTCTAGTTTTCCCAGAATGATTTACTGAAGAGACTGTCTTTCCCCCATTGTATATCCTTGCCTGCTTTGCCATAGATTAATTGACCAGATAAGCATTGATTTATTTCTGGGCTCTTTATTCTGTTCCATTAATCTATTTTTGTGACAATACTATCCTGTTTTCATTATTATAGCTTTGTAGTATATTTTGAAATCTGAGATTGTGCTACCTCCATCTTTTTAAAAATTAGTTTCAGAGATAGAATTTAGTGATTTATTAGTTGCATATAACACTCAGTGCCCATTAGATACAATATCTGCCTTAATCCCCATCACCCAACTATCCCTCCCCCCACCTACCTCCCTTCCAGGAACCCTCAGTTTGTTTTCTAGAGTTCCGTGTCTCTCATGGTTTGCCTCCTTCTCAATTTTCATCTTATTTTATTTTCCTTCCCTTCTTCTATGTTCATCTATTTTATTAAGTTCCACATATAAGTGAAATTGTATGGTATTTGTCTTCTCTTTCTGACTTATTGCACTTAGCATAATACCCTCTAGTTCTATCCACATAGTCACAAATGGCAATATTTCATTCTTTTTGATGGTTGAATAATATTCCATTGCTTATAAATACCACATCTTTATCCAATTATCTCTTGATGGACATCTGGGGTCTCTCCATATTTTGGCTAATGTTTTCATTGCTGCTATAAACATTGGGACGTATGTGCCCCTTCAAATCACTATGTTTGTATCCTTTGGATAATTGGTAATGCAATTACTGTGCCTTAAGTTAGCTCTAGTTTTAACTTTTTGAAGAACCTCCATACTGGTTCAGAGTGGTTGCATCAGTTTGCATTCACACCAACAGTGTAAGACGGTTCCCCCTTCTCTGCATCCTCACCAACTTCTGTTTCCTGAGTTGTGAATTTTAGCCATTCTGAATGCTGTGAGGTGGTATCTCATTGTGGTTTGGATTTGTATTTCCCTGATACTCAGTGATTTTGAGTACTTTTTCATGTTTCTGTTGGCCTTCTGTACCATTTGTATGTATTCTTTGGAGAAATTTCTGTTTATGTCTTCTGCCCATTTCTTGACTGGACTTTTTGTTTTTGGGGTTGAATTTGATAAATTCTTTAGAGGTTTTGGATATTAGACATTTATCTGATGTAACTTTTGTAAATATCTTCTCCCATTCCATAAGTTACCTTCTAGTTTTGTTGACTGTTTCCTTTGCCATAGAAAAACTTTTTATCTTGATCAGGTTCTAATAGTTGACTTGGCCTTTAGTTTCTCTTGCCTTTAGAGATGTATCTAGCAAGAAGTTGCTGTGGCCAAGGTCAAAAAACGTGCTGTGTTCTCTAGGATTTTGATGTATTCCTATCTCACATTTAGATCTTTCATCCATTTGGAGTTTATTTTTGTGTATGGTGTAAGAAGACTGTTCCCTTTTATTCTTCTGCATGTGGCTGTCCCAATATCCCAACACCATTTGTTGAAGAGACTGTCTTTTTTTTTTCTTTTTGGATTGCATATTATTTCCAGGTTTGTCAAAGATTAGTTGGCCATAGAGTTGAGAGCCCATTTCTGGGTTCTCTATTTTGTTCCATTGATCTATGTGTCTGTTTGTGTGCCAGAATCATGCTATCTTGATGATTAGAGTCTTGTAATACAGCTTGAAATCCAGAATTGTGATGCCACCAGCTCTGGTTTTATTTTTCACTGTTACTCTGGCTATTTGGGTTCCTTTCTGATTCCATAGAAATTTTAGGATTACTTGTTCCAGCTCTATGGAAAGTGCTGATGGTGTTTTGTTAAGGATTCATTGAATGTGTAGATTGCTTTGGGTAACATAGACATTTTTACAATATTTGTTCTTCCAATCCATGAGCATGATTTTTTTCCCATTTCTTTGTGTCTTCTTCAATTTACTTAATATATATTCTACAGTTTTTAGAGTACAGATCCTTTACCTATTTGGTTAGATTTATTCCTAGGTATCTTATGATTTTGGGTACAATTGCAAATGGCATAGATTCCTTGATTTATCTTTCTTGTGCCTCATTGTTAGTGTATAAAATGCAAATTATTTCTGTGCATTGATTTTGTATCCTGCCACACTGGTGAATTGCTGTATGAATTCTAGCAATTTTAGGATGGAGTCCTTTGGGTTCTCTATATACAATATTATGCCGTCTATAAAGATAGAGTTTGACTTCTTCTTTGCCAATTTTATTGTTTTTTTTTTTTAAATTTCTTTTTGCTGTATGATTGCTGAGGCTAGGGGAACAAAAGTGGTGAGAGTAAGCATCCCAGTCACGTTCCTGATCTTTGGGGAAGGGCTCTCAGTTTTTCCCCATTGAGAATGGTATTTGATGTGGGTTTTTCATAGATGACTTTTATAATATTGAGATATGTTCCTGCTATCCCTACACTTTGAAGAGTTTTAATCAGGAATGGATGCTGTATTTTGTCAAATGCTTTCTCTGCATCTTTTCTTATTGCTCTGGTAGGACTTGCCATGCTATATTGAATAAAAGTCTTGAGAGTGGACATCCCTTTCTTATTCCTAACCATAGAGGAGAAGTTCTCAGTTTCTCATCACTATGTTCTTAGTTATGGGTTTTTCATATATATGGCCTTTATTATGTTTGCCTGGCCTTTATTATTTTTAAAAAGTTTTATTTATTTATGAGAGACAAAGAGAGGAAACAAGCATGAATTTTGGAAAGGGGAGAGGGAGAGACTTTTCGAGCAGAATCCCCAATGTGTGCAGAGCCTGACATTGCATTGAGCTTGATTTCCTGACCCAAGAGATCATGACCTGACCCGAAACCAAAAGTCAGATGCTTAACTCATTGAGGCACCCAGGCCCCCGTGGTCCTTATTATGTTGAAGTATGTTCTCTCTAAACTCATTTTGTTAAGAGTTTTAATCATGAAAAGATGTTTAATTTTGTTTAATGCTTTTTCTGCATCTATTGAAATGATCATATTATCTTTATCCTTCATTTTATTCATTTAGAAACATGTATATGTCTTTATATTTAATGTTTTTTTTTTGTTTGTTTGTTTTGCAGCCAGTTTATAGTTAGGTCCTGCCTTATGATCCACTCTCACATCTTTGGTGCTTTAATTGATGTATTTAGACCTTTATTATTTTTGATATATTGATATTATTTTTATTTTATTATTGATATATTTATTATTTTATTATTTGATATATTTATTTATTTTATTTTTGGTATAATATTTATTTATATATATTATTTATTATTGATATATTTAGACTAGTATCTACCATATTTGTCACTGTTTTCTACGTGATGCCCTTCTTCTTATCCCTCTTTTTGTCATCCACACTTTTGTGGTTTTTTTTTTTTTTTTTTTTTTTTTTTTTTACTTTTGTGGTTTTAATTGGGCATTTCCTATGATTTTGTTTTTTCTCCTTTCTTGGCTTTTCAGCCATACTAATTTTATTTTTTAGTGATTTCTCTTAAAGTTTACAATGTATATTTACAACTAATCCATGTCCACTTTCAAATAACACTATAGCACTTTACAGGTAGTGCAAGTACTTTATAGTAATAAAATATTCTTAATTCTTCTTTACTGTTCCTTTTACTGCTGTTATCATTTTTATATACTTGATATAATTGAATACATTGTTGCTGTCATTATTTTGGATAAACTGTTTCCTGTTAGATTAAGAAAAATATTGTATTTCAATTATTCATTGCCCAATGATTTTTCTGTTTTTTTTTAAATCTAGATTCAAGTTTCTAACATATCATTTTACTTCTCTGAGGACCTTCTTTTAATTTTTCCTGCAATGCATGTATATCACGACATATTTTCTCAATTTTTATTTGTCTCATTATTTATTTCTTTATGTATTTATTTATTCATTCATTCAGCTCTTAAACCTATTAATCATATATATTTTTTAAAATCCTGGTCTGATAGTTCTTACATTTCTGTTATATTTGATTCTGGTTCTGGTGCTTTTTCAGTCACTTCAGTCTTTGTTTTTTTATAATTCAATATACTTTGCTTTTTTCCACTTTTCTTAAAAAGATTTTATTTATTTATTCATGAGAGACATAGAGAGAGAGGCAGAGACACAGTCAGAGGGAGAAGCAGACTCCCCACAAGGAGCCTAATGTGGAACTTGATCCTGGATCCCGGGATCACACCCTGAGCCAAAGGCAGACACTCAACCACAGAGCCAACCAGGTGTCCATTTTTTTTCCTTTTAAAGGGAAACACGATGTATTGGATTAATAGCCTTCATTGATGTAGTGGAAAGGTTTTTATCTCTTAGGATCATCCACACTGAGCCTACAGCAACTTATCAATTTTAATTTAGGTCTTCTTATCTTGGTACTGGTTCCTGCAGGGATTTTTGCTTGTGGATCTCTGTTCAGATAAGTTGTGATTCCCTTTATTTACTTGTCTGTCTACAATTTGGGGGCAGTCATTTGCCCTATAACTTCACTTTTCTGACAGACCTAAGAAAAGCTGTTGATTTTTCAGTTTGTTCAGGTTTTTACTTGTTAGGATACAGTGAATACTTTTCTTAAGATTTTATGTATTTATTCATGAGTGAAACAGAGACAGAGGCAGACGGAGAGGAGGCTCCATGAAGGGAGCCCGATGTGGGACTAGTTCCCGGGACTCCAGGATCACGCCCTGAGCCAAAGGCAGACGCTCAACTGCTTAGCCACTCAGACATCCCCAGAGTAAATAGTTTTAAGATCCTTACATAGAAAAAATGGAAACCAGTTTTACTTTCTCTGAATGCTACTTTTAGTTGATAGTAGTACTATTAATATTCTAAAAGTAATCCATAAGTATTATATTTAAGAAACTGGAGGAACACAAATGACTTCAACGTTAATTCTTATTTTTTTTTTGTTTTCTATAATTGAAGCTCTATGCTTAGCATTACATACTGAAGTAATTAAACAGGAAATTTTTGTTAATATATTTCAATTTTTTACCATAACAGTAATAAGATATAAATTTATTAGCAACAAATAGTTTAAACATACAGAATACTTAGAGTTAAATATTTCTAGACTGTGTTTTTATAATAGCATACAAATCATGCACTAAAATGGCAATGACATTGTTTTCTAACACACTATACATGTACTTTCTATTCTCTAGATTTTATATGTCTAAATAGACAAATATGTAGAAATATGTAGTCTGAAGTATAGATATTCATTTAGAAGATGGTGATTCAGAAAGCACAAAAGAGAGTGGAAAAAGTGAGAGAGGGAAGAAAGAAAAATCAATTAATGGTGTGTTGATGTGAAGGATGCTAATGTGAGCAACTGTTGCTTAGTCCTGTTGGTAATTCTAAGACATTGTGCAGAATATCCTTCTGAAATATCCCGCTGAGGGACAGAAAAATGGGGGCATTTATTTACCTATTCCTATCCCTCATTGTTGAGGATTATTTTTTGAGAATTAAATTCTCTGCCCTTGGTTTTGCTCTCCCCTCCTGCTGAGCAAGCTTCTGACCTATAGGAGACAGCTCTCAGACAGAGAAGCAGATGGAGTCTTGTATTTGAGGGAAAAAAAATTACCACCACCATTGCCAGTAAGCTTAGTGATGAATAGAGTGGATATCAGATGGGGCTAGAATTTTTACTATTTTAAGTAAAAAATGTAAGATAATATATCACATGATAGATATTACATAAATGTAGCTATTATTTGCTTTTATTGTTAATTAACTTAGAAAACTACAGAGAAGGTGTAATACATATAATAGCAAAGGTCATTTATGAATAAATGTTATGGAATCGTTTAAACAGTATTATTTTTCCTCTAAGCTCAATAGATTTATCTGCTGATTCCTTTGTGAAAGATAAGACGGGAGCTATACACCTAGGGAAAAGTTTAAAAAAAAAACAATTTTACTCCATTCTTGTGTAATCAGATTAGACTGTCCTGACTTTGCAAATATTGGCTCCCTTTTTTCATTTTACCAGCAATACTCACTGTACATTTTTGGTAGATTTAGAATTTAAAATGACATTAAACCCCAAAGATACAGATGCAATGAAACACCAGACACTTGCACCCTGATGTTTATAGCAGCAATGTCCACAATAGCCAAACTGTGGAAGGAACCTCGGTGTCCATCGAAAGACGAATGGATAAAGAAGATGTTGTTTATGTATACAATGGAATATTACTCAGCCATTAGAAACGACAAAAACCCACCATTTGCTTCAACGTGGAGGGTATTATGCTGAGTGAAGTAAGTCAATTGGAGAAGGACAAACAGTGTCTTTTCTCATTCATTTGGGGAATATAAATAATAGTGAAAGGGAATATAAGGGAAGGGAGAAGAAATGTGTGGGAAATATCAGGAAGGGAGACAACATAAAGACTCCTAACTCTGGGAAATGAACTAGGGGTGGTGGAAGGGCAGGATGGCGGGGTGTGGGGGTGAATGGGTGACGGGCACTGAGGGGGGTACTTGATGGGATGAGCACTGGGTGTTATTCTGTATGTTGGTAAATTGAATACCAATAAAAAATTAATTTATTAAAAAAAAAGAAAGACGAATGGATATAGAAGATGTGGTCTATGTATACAATGGAATATTACTCAGCCATTAGAAATGACAAATACCCACCATTTGCTTCGACGTGGATGCAACTGTAGGGTATTATGCTGAGTGAAATAAGTCAATCAGAAAAGGACAAACATTATATGGTCTCATTAATTTGGGGAATATAAAAAATAGTTAAAGGGAATAAAGGGGAAAGGAGAAAAAATAAGTGGGAAATATCAGAAAGGGAGACAGAACATGAAAGACTCCTAACTCTGGGAAACGAACTAGGGGTGGTGGAAGGGGAGGTGGGCGGGGAGTGGGGGTGACTGGGTGGTGGGCACTGAGGTGGGCACTTGACGGGATGAGCCCTGGGTGTTATTCTGTATGTTGACAAATTGAACACCAATAAAAAATAAATTTATTAAAAAAATAATAAAATGACATTAAGAACATATCCTGCCTTTATTTTACTCAGGTCTAATAGAGGAAAAATCTAATCTGATAGTAACATTAATATTACTATCACAAGCATAAGAAATTACAGCTAAATGTTCAGCCTCCTTAACAGTAAGTATACTTTGCAGAATTCTAGATATGATTCTTTTTTATCTATTTTTAAGTGAATTAGGCACTCAGTTGATGTTAGTAGAAATTGAAAATTCACTGTGCCGTTCCAGATATCATGAATTCTGCCATGTAAATTTTTCAAAGGTATCTTAAAAGCTTAATCTGAATAGATCTTTTCTGACACTGATGCTACATTGTTCACTGGTCCTTTCTAACAATAAGCATCTGTTTTTTAAAACTGATGACTAGACAATCGGAGAAGGACAAACATTATATGGTCTCATTCATTTGGGGAATATAACAAACAGTGAAAGGGAATAAAGGGGAAAGGAGAAAAAATGAGTGGGAAATACCAGAAAGGGAGACAGAACATGAGAGACTCCTAACTATGGGAAATGAACAAGGGGTGGTAGAAGGGGAGGTGGGCGGTGGGTGGGGGTGACTGGGTGATGGGCACTGAGGGGGGCACTTGATGGGATGAGCACTGGGTGTTATTCTATATGTTGGCAAATTGAACACCAATAAAAAAATAAAAATGAATAAAAATAAAAACTGAGGACTAGACAAAGATATATTGCCAGTTATTCAAGGCCTGTGTGAGTTTAAGGAAATGTATACTAATAATTTAAGCTAAAGCATAGAGGTTAAAATGTGCTACATACATTCAATTTTTTTAATGTTACCCTTATCTAATTGCTTTTAATTTGAACATAAATATAAACTATTGGCTTCCATATTACTATGGGAAATTCAGATCACTTCATTAGGAAATAAAAAAAGTGAAGCAATGTTCTCTGAGTGCTAGGCATCCAATTTTCCTTTATTCTATAAAGATATTCTCTGACATTTTTTTTGAGAGTGAGAAAGAGAGCACAAGTATGGGGGGAGGGGGAGAAGGGTGAGATAAGAAAATCTTAAGCAGGCTCCACACCCAGCACTGACCACAACATGGGGCTCAATCTAACAACCCTAAGATCATGACCTGAGATCATGATCTGAGCAGAAACCAAGAATGGGACACTTAACCGCCTGAACCACTCAGGAGCCCCTGATATTTTCTTTAAAAAGGCTTTTCAGGGGGAGCCTGGGTGGCTCAGTTAGTTAAGCATCCACCTTCAGGTCAGGTCTTGATTCCAAGGTCCTAGAATCTAGCCCCTGCTCAGCGGGGAGCCTACTTCTCCCTCTCCCACTCTTCCTGCTTGTATGCTCTCTCTTTCTCTCTGTCAAATAAATAAATATTTAAAAATAAATTAAAAAATAAAAGGCCTTGCTGTTTTGCCTTACAAATAGGTATTTCATTTACGTGGAATTGATGTTTGGGTATGCTGTATGGTGGCTAATTATTTTTTCACAAGTATACTTTTCCAGCAACACTTGTGTAATAAACATAAATGATAAATAAGAAAAGATGTCTTATATATTATCATCAGTGCAACCTCTGTTCATAAATCAAGTATCATTCTGTAACTGTGTGAAAGTTATAGTCTGAACTGCTGTTCTATTAATCTATTAGGCTCAATACTTAACTCACTATATTTTTTTGTAAATTTATTTTTTATTGGTGCTCAATTTGCCAACATACAGAAAAGCACCCAGTGCTCATCCCGTCAAGTGCCCCCCTCAGTGCCCGTCAACCAGTCACTCCCACACACCGACCACTTCACCTTCCACCATCCCTAGTTCGTTTCCCAGAGTTAGGAGTCTCTCATGTTCTGTTTCCCTTTCTGACATTTCCCATTCATTTTGTCTCCTTTTCCCTTTATTCCCTTTCACGATTTTTATATTCCCCAAATGAATGAGACCATAAAGTGTTTGTCCTTCTCCCATTGACTTATTTCACTCAGCATAATACCCTCCAGTGCCATCCACGTCGAAGCAAATGGTGGATATTTGTCATTTCTAATGGCTGAGTAATATTCCATTGTATACATAGACCACATCTTCTCTATCCATTCATCTTTCGATGGACACCGAGGCTCCTTCCACAGTTTGGCTATTGTGGACATTGCTGCTAGAAACATCGGGGTGCAGGTGTCCTGGAGTTTCATTGCATCTGTATCTTTGGGGTAAATCCCCAACAATGCAATTGCTGGGTCATAGGGCATGTCTATTTTTTTTTTTATTGGTGTTTAATTTACCAACATACAGAAAAACACCCAGTGCTCATCCCGTCAAGTGTCCACCTCAGTGCCCGTCACCCATTCCCCTCCAACACCCGCCCTCCTCCCCTTCCACCACCCCTAGTTCGTTTCCCCGAGTTAGGAGTCTATTTTTAATTCTTTGAGGAACCTCCACATGGTTTTCCGAGTG
The DNA here is from genome assembly GCF_018345385.1 of Vulpes lagopus. Classification (NCBI taxonomy): domain Eukaryota; kingdom Metazoa; phylum Chordata; class Mammalia; order Carnivora; family Canidae; genus Vulpes; species Vulpes lagopus. The sequence continues at coordinate 68,472,983 of NC_054848.1, read as the reverse complement.
GCTGCACCATTTGTCATTCCCACCAACAGTGCAGGAGGGTACCCCTTTCTCCACATCCTCTCCAACATTTGTAGTTTCCTGCCTTGTTAATTTTCCCCATTTTCACTGGTGTGAAGTGGTATCTCATTGTGGTTTTGATTTGCATTTCCCTGATGGCAAGTGATACGAAGCATTTTCTCATGTGCTTTTTGGCCATTGCTAGGTCTTCCTCTGTGAGATTTCTGTTCATGTCTTTTTCCCATTTCAGGATTGGATTGTTTGTTTCTTTGCTGTTGAGTTTAATAAGTTCTTTATAGATCTTCGATACTAGCCCTTTATCTGATAGGTCATTTGCAAATATCTTCTCCCGTTCTGTAGGTTGTCTTTGAGTTTTGTTGACTGTATCTTTTGCTGTGCAAAAGCTTAAAGCTTATCTTGATGAAGTCCCAATAGTTCATTTTTGCTTTTGTTTCCCTTGCTTTCAGGGATGTATCTTGCAAGAAGTTACTGTGGCCAAGTTCAAAAAGGGTGCTGCCTGTGTTCTCCTCTAGGATTTTGATGGAATTTTGTCTCACATTTAGATCCTTCATCCATTTTGAGTTTATCTTTGTGTATAGTGCAAGAGAGTGGTCTAGTTTCATTCTTCTGCATGTGGATGTCCAATTTTCCCAGCACCATTTATTGAAGAGACTGTCTTTTTTCCAGGGGATAGTCTTTCCTCCTTTGTTGAAGATTAGTTCACCATAAAGTTGAGGGTCCACTTCTGGATTCTCTATTCTGTTCCATTGATCTATGTGTCTGTTTTTGTGCCAGGACCACACTGTCTTGAGGACCACAGCTTTGTAGTACAACCTAAAATCTGGCATTGTGATGCCCCCAGCTATGGTTTTCTTTTTTAAAATTCCCCTGGCTATTCGGGGTCTTTTCTGATTCCCCACAAATCTTCAGATAATTTGTTCCAACTCTCTGAAGAAAGTCCATGGTATTTTGATAGGGATTGCATTAAATGTGTGAATTTCCCTGGGTACAATTGACATTTTCACAATATTAATTCTTCCAATCCCTGAGCATGGAATATTTTTCCATCTCTTTGTGTCTTCCTCAATTTCTTTCAGAAGTGTTCTCTAGTTTTTAGGGTATAGATCCTTTACCTCTTTGGTTAGGTTTATTCCTAGGTATCTTATGCTTTTGGGTGCAATTGTCAATGGGATGGACTCCTTAATTTCTCTTTCTTCAGTCTCATTGTTAGTGTATAGAAATGCCACTGACTTCTGGGCATTGATTTTGTATCCTGTCACACTGCCGAATTGCTGTATGAGTTCTAGCAATCTTGGGGTGGATTTTTGGGGTTTTCTATGTAGAGTATCATGTAATCTGCGAAGAGGGAGAGTTTGACTTCTTTGCCAATTTGAATGCCTTTTATTTCTTTTTGTTGTCTGATTGCTGAGGCTAGGACTTCCAGTAGTATGTTGAATAGCAGTGGTGAGAGTGGACATCCCTGTCTTGTTCCTGATCTTAGCGGAAAGGCTCCCATTGCTTCCCCATTGGAAATGATATTTGCTGTGGGCTTTTCATAAATGGCTTTTCAGATTTTGAGGAATGTTCCCTCTATCCCAACACTCTGAAGAGTTTCGATCAGGAATGGATGCTGTATTTTGTCACATGCTTTCACTGCATCTATTGAGTGGATGCTATGGTTCTTGTTTTTTCTCTTGCTGATATGATGAATCACATTGATTGTTTTACGAGTGTTGAACCAGCCTTGCATTCCGGGGCTAAATCCTACTTCGTCATGGTGAATAATCTTAATATATTGTTGGATCCTATTGGCTAGTATCTTGTTGAGAATTTTTGCATCCATGTTCATCAGGGATATTGGTCTATAATTCTCCTTTTTTTTTGGTGGGTTCTTTGTCTGGTTTTGGAACTAAGGTGTTGCTGGCCTCACAGAACGAGTTTGGAAGTATTCCATCTCTTTTTGTCTTTCCGAGCAGCTTCAGTAGAATTGGTATGGTTTTTTCTTTAAACGTTTGATAGAATTCCCCAGGGAAGCCATCTGGCCCTGGAATTTTGTGTCTTGGGAGGTTGGATGACTGCTTCAATTTCCTCCCTGGTTATCGGCCTGTTCAGGTTTTCTATTTCTTCCAGTTCAAGTTTGGTAGTTTTTGGTTTTCCGTAAATGAGTCCATTTCTTCTAGATTGCCTAATTTATTGGTGTATAGCTCCTCATAATATGTTTTTAAAATCGTTTGTATTTCCTTAGTGTGGGTAGTGATATCTCCTTCCTCATTCACAATTTTATTAGTGTGAGTCTTCTCTCTCTTCTTTTTAGTAAGGGTGGCTAATGGTTTATCTACACTATTAATTCTTTCAAAGAACCAACTCCTGGTTTTGTTGATCTGTTCCACATTTCTTCTGGTCTCCATTTCATTGAGTTCTGCTCGAATCTTTATTTACTCTCTTCTTCTGCTGGGTTAGGATCTATTTGCTGTTTTTTCTCTAGTTCCTTTAGGTGTAAGGTCAGCTTTTGTATTTGAGTTCTTTCCAGTTTTTGGATGGCTGCTTGTAGTACGATGTATTTCCCCCTGAGTACTGCTTTTGCTGTATTCCAAAGATTTTGAATGGTTGCATCTTCATTCTCATTAGTTTCCATGAATTAACTCAGTTTTTTTAATTATTACAAATTTATTTTCGTCTTGATTTCCACTTTATTATGTTTTGGCATCTGATAAAGCTATTTCTCCCACCATATTCTTTTTTTCAACTTTATCATGACTATCCTTGACCCTTTGAATTTCTATACAAATTTTTGTTGTTGTTCTTGTTAGAATTTTTTATTATTATTCTGAGAAAGAACCCCCACAACAAAAAAAAAATTTTCCAGCCACACACATGAGTGGTATGGGTAGGGGCATGTGTCCAGCCAGCCAGTCCCAACCCCTAGTTCATGTGGTTTGGGCATTTGTAAGGGGTGTGGGGAATGACCCCCAAAAATGGTGTGTGTGTGTGTGTGTGTGTGTGTGTGTATAGGAAGGAGAGGGGTGCAAAAGCAGTGAGGAGGGGTGAGGGGAAGGAAGTGATGACGTCAGTACTGTGAATGCTGCACGTGGGAAGACATTCCTAACATTTCTCATTGTACATACCACCAGGGACACTTTCTTTGCCCATTAGCAGGACTAGCATCTTGATAGTCATGGTGACAGCGATGCTGATGGTGGAAGCTCTACCCGTACTCTTGATATGAAGATCTATGGTAAATACACCATCCTGTAGTAGTGAGACCTGGATAACAAAACACTTTTAGCCTCCAAGTGTTAGCCTATTCATTAAAAAACTTGCCTGGTCTTTGCCAACCAGGACACCAACCTCTGCTGGTGTGATGTTGGTGATGGTTTTCTCAGGGACTATGGCCCAGATCGAGGTCCAGTTCTTATAGCTCACAATGGCCATGTTCTGACAGGTCCTGACTGCTGTGAGGTTATCCGTGTAGGCTTTCTACCAGCCATGGCACTGATACTGAGGCTGCTCTCAGTGCTGTTTCTGAGGCTGACACAGGCTGGGCTGGGGGCCTCAGACTGGTGGGCAAGGTAAGGGAGAAAGCTCCGAGCACGTTGTGCTGCCTTCAGGACCACAGCTCTGCTAGCTGTGCAGCAGCCCTTGCATAACCACTTTTCCCATACAAATTTTAAAATCAGCTTACCAGTTCTACTTAAGAAAAATTTGTGGAGGTCACCTGGGTAGCTCAGTAGTTGAGTGCCTGCCTTTGGCTCAGGTCCTGATCCTGGGATCATGGGTTCAGGTCCCCACCTGGCTCCCTGCAGGAGAGCCTACTTCTCCTCCCTGTGCTTATGTCTCTGCCTCTCTGTGTGTGTCTCTCATGAGTAAAGAAACAAAATCTAAAAAAAATATATTGGGAATTTGAGTGTGATCATATTTAACCTATAAATCAAATTTGTATAGATAATTTCTTTGAATATTAGGCCTCCTAATCTGTGAATATTGTACATCTCTCATTTATTTATATCTTCTTTAATAATGCATGTTGAATTATTCTAATTTTTCTAATTTTCTGTTGCTTGTTTTCTACTTAGATATTTTTGGACTATATAAAATGATACACTTTTAAGTTCATATTTTTGTTTGCATATAGAAAAGACAATAATTTTATATTAAACTTGTATCCAGTACATATCAGAAATCTAGTTTTTATCCTAATAGTTTTTAGATTTTATTTATTTGAGAGAGAAAAAGCACAAGAAGAGGTAGGGGGATATGGAAGAGAAGGAGAAGCAGACACTCCACTGATCAGGGAGCCAGAAGTAGGACTCATCCCAGGAACCTGGGATCATGACCCAAGGAGAAGGCAGATATGGACCCAACTGAATGACCCAGGTGTCCCTTAATAAGTTTTGTTAAAGATTTTATTTATTTGAGAAAAAGAGAATAAGCAGGAGTGAGGGGCAGTGGGAGAGGGAGAGAGAATCTCAAGCAGTCTCCCCAATGAGTGCAAGCCCCATGAGAGGCTCAATCTCAGACCCTGAGATCATGATCTGAGCCAAAATGAGGAATTCTGCACTTAACTGACTGAGCCACACAGGTACCTTTATCTTAATAGTTTATTTGAAGATTTACTTGAATTTACAGTCTGCAAAATTATATCTTCTGTACATAATAGTAGTTTTATTTATTTCTAGTCATTTTTAGCTATTATTTATTATATATAATAATATATGTATTTATTTATGCTTTACTAAACTATCTAAAACAAATGGTACACTGTCAGATATAAATGGTTATAATAGCATTCTTGACTTCTGAGAAAATTGACTTAGAATTAAAAAACTAAAAACAACTAAAACAACTAAACAATTAAACAACTAAAAACAATTAAAGACATCTTTAAAAAGATTAATATTAACTGGGAAAACAGTGAGTTCCAAAATAATTAGGTTATGGAAATAGTTTGTGTGATAGCATCAAGTCCATGGCTTGTTTCATTACGTTTTTTAAGAAAAGATTTTATTTATTTATGAGAGTCACACAGAGAGAGGGGCAAAGACTTAGGCAAAGGCAGAAGCAAGCTCCTCAAAGGGAGCCCGATGTGGGACTGGATCCCAGGACCTGGGGATCACACCCTGAGCCAAAGCCAGATGCTCAACCACTCAGCCACCCAGATGTTTCCATGACTTGTTTCATTATTGATGGACTCTTTACTAACTCTGAAGTGTTTTTACTACTAACTTTATTTTTACTGTTTTGAATTAGCCTCAGTTTTACTTGTGTATGTTAAATTTTCTTAATTTTATATAGTACTGAATCTTTTCAAAAAGAATTTGGCTTCTTTTTTTATATGAATTTATTTTTTATTGGTGTTCAATTTGCCAACATATAGAATAACACCCAGTGCTCATCCTATCAAGTGCCCCCCTCAGTGCCCGTCACCCAGTCACCCCCACCCCCTGCCCACCTCCCCTTCCACCATCCTTAGTTCGTTTCCCAGAGTTAGGAGTCTCTCATGTTCTGTCTCCCTCCCTGATATTTCCCACTCATTTTTTCTCCTTTCCCCTTTATTCCCTTTCACTGTTTTTTATATTCCCCAAACGAATGAGACCATATAATGTTTGTCCTTTATATTGGTGCATTTTCATAGAATACACTAATGTGGTCTATGTAGATATTCTTAGATGTACATAGGTATATAGCAATATAGTAACAACAGGCTACCTTAGGTAGGCTTCCTTAGTCATCAAGAATGATTTAATGTTCTGGAGGAAGGTAGGGATATATATAAGTATTCAGAAGAGCAGGGCTTGGAGATTCCTTCAGGATGAAATTGTAGTCACAGATGCATTTCTGTTCTGATCATCTGTCCAACACTAATACTGTAAGATAGGGGAAAGAAAAGAAAAACCTCACTATATAAAGTTTTAATTTCTGAAAGTATGACAATTTTGAGAAGGGCATATAGACTTAGCATTTGATTTGAGTACATATGCAAATTATTTAGATAGTTCCTTATCTCCCTATGAGAGTAATTTTATAGTGGGACTTTCTAGCCCATACTTAATATTGGGACAGTGAAGATGATTTGGCAGGTACCAAAGACAAAAATACATAGATTCAAGTTTACTGGTGTAGGTTTAAACTTGAGAAAAAAATATACATGCATTATTGGTCATACTCACATTTTTGTGAATTCCTCAGTTGCTAAAGGATAATTATCTCCGTCCTCTAAATGACCCAAGGTTTTTGCTAATAGATAAGAGAAACTATATTGTAGTTTTAAATAGTTCAAGGAGCTAAAAGCACTGTGATTGATTTACCCTAGGTTACAACTTAACAAAAAAATCTGAATTTAATCATACACTGTGTTTGTTGTCAAACACACTATCAAGAGAGAATGAATGATCTACAGGGCAAGACTACATACATGCTATCATGGTTAGTGATAAAAAAATGCATTATATTTAAATTTTTTAAATATAAAAGGAAACTTGGAGATGTGCTTTTCAAAAAAAAATTTTAAGACTTTATTCACGAGAGATACAGAGAGAGAGAGAGAGAGGCAGAGACATAGAGGCAGGAGAAGTAGGCTACATGCAGGGAACCCGATGTGGGACTCCATCCCAGGACTCTGGGATCATGCCCTGAGCTGAAAGCATCCCAATACTTTTCAAAATTAAAGGGGAAAAAGATTGCCAGTAGTTTACATTTACTGAAGTGATTTTCCCTATCACTAATAAAAATTTGAGAATAGGGAATACATAAATAAAATCTTTAAAAATTTTGAGAGTAGAATATAGTTCAGAAATAGACATATACAGATGAAAGAAAAGAAAATTGATGTGTCCTGTTACTTAACTACTAAACTTTCCTTTAGATAGATTAAAAGTAATTGCCAAAGTATTTTGCTTAATTTGCAGCAAATATAACTTTTGTCTCAGTTTTTGCCATTCCTATAAATAGATTCAGTACATGCTTGTACTATGAGTAGTTGCTCTGTTGGTTAAACAATTCATTTTAGAAGTAACTGTAGATACCTATTGAGACTAACATCTACATTAGCATTATTCTCAAGTGTCTTTTTGCTATTTGATTTTTGAGAAAGATTATATAAAATATGTTTCCTTTCATATTGTGTGAAAACAAACTATTTCTTTCAATAATGGTTTTTCCGTGACACTTCTATTCTGTTCCAAATACACTTAATTTGGTAAAGCCTTTAATTTTTCACTTCTTTTCACTTGTGGATATAAGTTGGTAAATGCTGAAGCTATATAAGGAAGTCAGAAAATATTGGTAATTATCCCTGTTCCTATAACTGGTTCAAGTGTTGCACTAACTTTCACTAGACAACTGTGATAATCCTCCCTCTTCCCAAACACAAACACATATATATATATATATACACACACCCACACAGCCATACACACACCCACATGCATGTGTGCACAAACATGATTATTTGGCCTAAATAAACAAATAGATATTTGGTATAATTTGGTTGCCAACATAGAAGAAAGTTTAAGATCAAAGTAAAGCTGTGAATTCTAGATTGGTGGATGATAATTTCATTTGAGTCTCTCCCTCTTTTCTGGATATTATCCTCCATTCTTTTTTTTTTTAGAAGTTATTTATTTATTCATGACAGACACACACACACACACACACACACACACACACACACACACAGAGAGGCAGAGACAGGCAGAGAGAGAAGCAGGTTCCGTGCAGGAAGCCCGACGTGGGTCTCGATCCGGGGTCCCCAAGATCACACCCCGGGCTGAAGGCGGCACTAAACCACTGGGCCACAGGGGCTGCCCCCTCCATTTCTAACAACAACAACAACAGCAACAACAATAATAATAATAATAGAAACAGTATGTGTGTTTTTAATAGCTCAGTTAACAAATAGGTACTGCACACCTTCTATGATCTCACCTCTGTAGTAGATGTAGCTATGTGAGAAAATCAAATAAGAGAAGGCCATATTTGAAGAAAAGTGAGCTTGTCTAGCATACAATAGTTAAACTTGCTAACATAAAGGAAATTTTTTTCTTGGAGATTTTGTTGTGGTATAAAATTGGGGTGTTCTCATTGCCCTAGGAGATTGATGAGATATGGAAATTACGCCAGAGATCTTTAATGAGGGATTGAAAATGAAATTTTCCAGCCTAAAGGGGGAACTGTACTTATAGGAGTTTTAGAATGGTAATCACTTGCTCAAAAGCAAATTTCCAAAATAGTTTTTAAAAAGCTTGATAAAATTAAACCTTGATTAGCAATAATTGAGAATGCTTGTTTTAACTGTAACCTCACTAACATTGACTTCTTTTTTTCAGTGTTACTAATTTGATATGTGAAAATGGTATCTCAGTAAATTTGCATTTCTTAATAGTTACCTTGTATATTGTCATCTTTGCTGTACAATTGTTAGTTGTCTTTTTATTTTAAAATGATCTGTATATTTCCTCCAAAACTACTTTTGCCCACGCACTCTTGTATTGATTTGTGTGATTTCCTTATACAGAATCAAAAATTATAACCGTTGATCTATCATAATTGGTGTGGATATTTCCATTTCTAGTTGCTTTTCAATTTTCACTTGGTTAAAAGAAATATAAGAATAAAATATTAATCTAGACAAAGTTATTGAGCTTTTTTATTTATTCCATTATATTTAAAGAATTTTTAAAGTTCACCAATTTTATCCACTATAGAACCATATCTACTCATTAAATAAAATTTGCAATATCCAAAAAATAAAAAAGTTAAAAAAGGACCACATTGTTCCAATTTTCAGATAGCCTCAAGTGTACTATAAATACTTTGTTGAATTTCTTTCCATTACTTTTTTGAACTCTGGAGAAAGGTTTTCATGTTGCTGTTGCTTGGATATTAGTAAAATGCATTCTTCTTTATGATATAATCATCACTATTTCTTGTCATGTTCCATTCTATCAAGTCCTGCAGTTCATTTATTAAACAAATATTTGTTTACTGTCATTACATATCAGTCACTCTTTTAGGCATTGTAATGCCTTTAGTGGAAGTGGGGTGAGAAAAAACAATGGAATAAACATATTACATATTTTTACATGCTGTGAAGAAAAAATAAAGTAGGTTAAGCAAGAGGAATAAAGACTTAAGGAAGTTGGTGGGTTTCACAATTATAAACAGAGGGGTGAGAAAAGGCCTTTTTTATAGTGCTTTTTATTTGTGCTATTTTAATTGATACTTGAATAAATTGATAGAATAAGCTTTGCAAATATCTGGATAGAGAGCTCCAGGTGAAGGGATGGAGCAAGAACAAATGAACTGACATAAGAATGAGCTTGATATTTCTAAGAATACTGAAGTGACGGTGAGTGGTAGAGATGTGAGAGAGGGGAAGAAGAATATGATATTTCAACAGCAAGGTAAGGTCTTGGTAAGAAGTTTGAACTTCACTGAGTGTAAGAGGAATGGCCATTGGACATTGAGAGCAAGGAAGTTACATAATCCAACTTATATTTATAAGGAATCACTCAATTAGTTTTTTTTAAAAGATTTTATTTATTTATTCATGAAAGACATACAGAGAGAGAGGCAGAGGCACAGGCAGAGGGAGAAGCTGGCTCCATGCAGGGAGGCCGATGTGGGACTCGATTCCAGGACCCCAGAATCATGCCCTGAGCCAAAGGCAAATGCTCAATCACTGTGCCAGGCATCCCTCACTCAATCAGTTTTGTGGAGAATATAGTAAGAAATGGATAAGAGCAGGAAGATCTGTTAGGAGACTGATGAAATAATCTATGTGAGAGATGATGGTTATTCAGACTAAGCCATTGGCAATAAAAAGTGTTAAGGCATAAGATTTTGAGTATATTTTCAAGACTTAGCCATCATAATTTCCTGACATATTGAATGTGGGATGTGAGAAAAAGAAGAGAGTTAAGAATTACTCCAAGGTATTTGGCCAAAAAACACCAAGGAAGGAGCTGCTACTTACTGAGATGAAGAAGATACAAGGAGGAACAGAGTTAGAGGGTAAGGAGATTGAGTTTAGTTATTATAAAATTTTTGTAATAATAGTTTAAATAGTTTTCCTTTATTAAAGATATTCTACTTTAGTTATAAATATAGAAAATATAAATAATGAAAAGATCCACAAAAATCACTTCTAATTTTATTAACAAAGAAAATTGCTTCTTTTCTTTTTTTTTAAGATTTTATTTATTTACTCATGAGGGGAGCAGAAAGAGAGGCAAGGACATAGGCAGAGGGAGAAGCAGGCTCCCTCTAGGGAGCCTGATGCAGGACTAGACCCTAAGACACAGGGATCACGCCCTGAGCCAAAGGCAGACACTCAAACACTGAGCAACCCAGGTGTCCCAGAAAATGTTTTGATGTAACTGTATAGTCTTTACACACACACACGCACACACACATACACACACACACAAATATAAACACAATATATACATTCACACATTGTTTATGTATATAACATTTTTCTTACTAAAATGGGATGCTTTTCATGGGCTGATCATTTCAGATACTTAACATCTAGCATTTGTTTAGATTTTTTTTTTCCTATCCAGACATTTGGGGAAAAGATGAGCCACTTGTTCTATGTTCTAGCACTTGTTTGATTTGACTATTGTCATTACTGTTTACTTCTTTAACTTAATTTGTAACTTATTTTACTGAATTATATCAGTTAATAAGTTTTTTTATCTTGCTTATTCCAAGTAGCTAACCTTGGGAAATACTTTCTAAGCCAAATTATCTAGATGAGTGTTTCTAGTTCAGGAATTGAAAAACTATAACTCACAGGACAAATCTGGGATGCCACCTTTTTTTATATGGCCTGCAAGCTAAAAAATGCTTTTAATAGATGAACATACTTACAATTGATTTGATGATTGAAAAACACAACTTTCAACCTTAATTAGGCTAAATGTAATCCCCTAAATTCTTTTCATTAGAATTATATTACCAAAAAATGCTCTTTGAATATTTTCATCATTATATTTTGAATTGTGTCCATTTTAAAATGTGTGGGAATTTGTTTTTTTCTTTTTATATAAGTATGCACATGATATCCTTGATGTTACTTCTTTTTGTCCCCCAAAGGCTCGAATAATTACAATCCATCTGGCCTTAACAGAAAAAAAATGTTTGCTGGCTCCTGCTCTAGATTTTTATAAGAGTGCATAAGAATAAACCAGAGGCTATGAGAAAAATGCAGATTTTTGTTTTTCATCCTATCTTCATCCTACCTTTCACCACACTGCTACATCTATTTTAATTCAGTAAGCCAAAGGTGAGTGCTAGGAATCTCAATTTTAACAAACATCCCAGGTAATTCTTATACACTCTGAAACAAATTTTTAAAAACACAGAATTCCAATTTGCACTGAGCAAATTTCAATATGCCTTTGAGCTACATTTCGGCCTATACTTCACCACTGTCATGCTGGTAAAAATCAGTCCATTGTAAAGATCTCATTGGAATGGCTTGCCAGAGGAACTACATCTGCCTATAATTCTCTCCACCTATCATCATTTGTGCAGTCATCTTTCCTTGGAATACAGCAGTGCTAGGGAATCAAAACATTGTTTGTGGTCTAGGAGGTCTGTAACTCTTAATTTGAACCCCTATGATAGGGATAGATAGATGCGTCATTATTCCTGGGTTCCATACAACTGTAATTATCTCCTTTTTTATTCCCTCTTTATTATTGTTTACGTATGTATGTATTCATAAATCCATCCATCCATCCATCCAATTTTCCTATAAACACAAGATTTTAAAAAGAATTAAAAATAAACACAAGATTTTAATTTTGCTGGAATTAGTGGCACTTCCCACCCCAAAACCATGCAAACCTTGAATTTTTGATAAGAATGACATACAATTTGTTTCACGGTAAATTTAGAAATATACCAATGCACCTGGGAAAGACCAAATGTTGTGACATTTGAGTACAAACAACAAAATATAAGGAGCTTTAAAAAAATCAAAACAGTACAGAACATTCCATAGTCATTGTTAGAATTTATTGCTGGAATATCTTAATAAGAATTCTGAGAAGTCCTGAAGCTTTTAGGTAGTACATGTGAAAATCAGAAAGGAAGAAATAATTTATCTTCTGAGACAAATTTAAGCATTAAGCCTTAACTCCTCTTAGTGATGTTTTTGCAGGTTGCCTCAAGTTCCCATTTCTAAGAACCAAACCTTTCCTCTTTTCTCTACATTCTCAATATTTTCATTGCTTTTTCTTGTTGATACTAATGGTGCATCAGAGAAATATGGCTTCCCTCTCTGAGTAGATGTGAAGGATTTTCATGTCTTTTTTGCCTTTTTGAGTCCAATATTTTTGCATATTTTTTACGAAATTCTCTCTCTGGAGACAATGTATTAATTAGTATTAATTTATTGCTTGTGTATAAAAATATGTGTATTCAATTTATCTGAAATTATTCTCTTTTAATTCACGAATTCCTAATACTAAAATTATTTAATATAGTGTTCTTAGTTATTCAATGAGCTTTAAATTTGTTTTTTAAGGACAAATTCTATATTGTTCCAAGTACTTAACATTTTCAACTTCATTCAGAAACCCGATAGATTGCCTTTACACATTAAGCAAGATAAACAGTTCTACCAGATAATATTCTAAAAATGTATGATCCCATGGGGTGCCTGGCTGGCTCAGTTGGTGGAGTGTGAGACTCTTGATCTCAAGGTTGTGAGTTCAAGCCCCAAAGTTGGGGGAAAAAATCTAAAAAAAAATTTAAAAAGGAAAAGAAAAATTATCCCAGTGAATTAAAACACAATTCTTATAGCCCTAAATTCTTGGCCCCAGATTAGAGATACAATTTGAAACATGCAATTACTTATAGGAAAATGCAACCTAAATGATTTCTATGATGAAATTTGCTTTTAAGGAAAAGTTGTGATACTGTTTTCCAGTTTATATTTCACCTCAGAATATTTTAGGAGACATATTTATCCTTAAGCATTAAAATAGATTACATAATATGTATCTCTCATATCCTAAAAATTAAAAAATAGTGCAAATGAGCCAATGGCCTAAGAAAATAATTTTGTCTGAATAAAACTGTTTTTTTTGAGACTAAAGTAGAAATAGTTAATCCATACTTGTTTTTCAATCATCACAGTTTATTTTACTTATATTAAAATATAATAGAAGTTTCAGAAAACTTTATCTTCCTATTTACTTTTTGCTCTTTGACTGAGAGTTTACATTATTGTCATATGTCTCCATAAAACAACTAAGGGCTTCATATAGTTCATGTTCATTTCCTAAACTGCCACTTCAGAAAAGTTGGTTTGTGTCCCTTAGCATTATTTCTTGTTATGCTTGGAATTTTGCTTTCACATCTCAAAATTTTTACCACATTAGCAATATATAGTTCTAGTTGTATTACCCAGTCTTTGGTACTCAGATGATCTAGAGCATGTATACATTATGAAATGACAATTTCAAACAGAGCCCATAGCTTTGATGTTGGTTTAATTAGGATCATTTTGATATTTACATTTATTTAAAAAGAATATCTTCAGCTAGATACATTAATCCATATATAAACAGTACATGTCCTACCATCTACTGTGGCTTACATTCAAGTCCTGAAATTTTGTTTCAATCAAGTGGTACAATATCACATGCACACACATCTATTAGAAATTTTTGAGGTAATGTTTAGACAAAGTATGTAAACTAAAAATGCCTTCTAAAATCTTCTGTGTTCCGTAAAGGATGAAGTTAAGAGTAGGTGATGGAGGTGAGAGAATAGAGAGAAGCCGATTAGCACTGATGATTTTTTTTAAAGATATTCACTTACAAATGAAATGTTCCTAAGGGTTACTATTACTTTAGTAGTCAAATCAATGTTAAGAATAATCATACAGGGACACTTGGGTGGCACAGTTGATTAAGCATCTAACTCTTCGTTTTGGCTCAGGTCATGATCTCAGGGTCATGAGACTGAGTCCCCATGGGGCTCCACACTCAGCTCAGAGTCTGATTGAGGTTCTCTTCCTCTCTTTCTGCCCTTCCCAATTGTGTTCTCTCTGTCTCTCTCTCTAAAATAAATAAATAAATAAATAAATCTTTTAAAAAAGGAACCATAGAAACTAAATGAAAACTATTCATGATGCTTCACCTTAAAATAGGCAGATATTTCCTGCCTTTACTCTTAAATGTTTATAACATTTAAATTACTCTTTATTTATGTATGTCCCTCTTTAAATTGTTCTTTGTTAAATTTACAAGCCTCATATATTTAAAAAAATCTTTAATGGATAGAGATATGTATTCATTATCTTGACTTTCATTACTTTGTCATGATTCCTACCATAATGTAATAAATCTTCCCTTCATCACAAAAAGTATCTATTTACTCCTTTATTTAGGGAAACTAACATATGATATTTCTCTGCAATAAAATCAATTAAGGATATATTTTCTATTTCCTAAAGCACTGGAGAAGAAAAGCTTGCAAATTCTGTTTGTCCTATTCAGGGACGTAGTCTGCCCCAAATCCTCAGAAAGGTGATTTAAAACAAAGGAAATAACAGATGTTGGCAAGAATGTGGAGAAAGGGGAACCCTCTTACACTTTAGTAGGAATGCAAACTCGTGCAGACACTAGAAAACAGTATGGAGTTTCCTCAAAAAGTTAAAAATGGAACTACTCTATGATCTAGCAATTGCACTAGTAGGTATTTACCCAAGGATACAAAAATACTGATTTGAAGGGACACATGTACGTAATGTGTAATGTTTATAGCAGCATTATCAACAATAACCAAGTTATGGAAAGAGCCCAAATGTCCATCAAGTAATGAATGGATAAAGAAGAAGTGTTATATATACATACAATGGAATATTACTCAGCCATCAAAATCAATGAAATCTTGCCATTTTCAATGATGTAGGTGGTGCTAGAAAGAATTATGCTAAGTGAAATAAGCCAGAGAAAGACAAATACCATATGATTTAACTCACATGTGGAACTTAAGAAACAAAACAGATGAACATAAGGGGAAAAAAGAGAAGCAAACCACACAACAGACTCTTAACTATAGAGAACAAACTGCGGGTAGCTGGAAGGGAGGTGAGCAGTGAGATGGGTTAAATGGGTGTTGGGTATTAAGGAGGGCACTTGTTTTGATGAGCACTGGGTATTATATGTGTGTGATGAATCACTAAATTCTCTCTGAAACTAAAATTACACTATATATTAACTAACTGGAATTTAAATAAAAACTTGAAACAAAAAAATAAGAGTTATTTGCACCCAAAGAAAATGAAAATGCTAGTTCCAAAAGATAAATGCACTCTATATTTATTTCAGCATTATTTATAATACCCAAGATATGGAAGCAACCCAGGTGTCCATCAATATATGAATGGATAAAGATGTGGTATATATACACAACAGAATATTACTCAGTCATAAAAATAATGAGACCTTGCCTTTTGCAACAAAAGGCATGGACCTAGAGAGTATTACACTAAGTGAAGTAAATCAGACAAATACCATATGATTTCACTTATCTGTGGAATCTATAAAAAAAAAACCCAAACAAATAAATAAACAAATGCACCATTAAATACAGAGAACTAACTGGTGGTTGCCAGAGGGGATATGGGTAAATAGATGAAGGGGATTAAGAGCTACAAACTGCCGGTTATAAAGTAAGTCCTGGAGATGAAAAGTACAGCATAGGTAATATAGTCAATAATATTGTAATAACATTGTTCCATGACAGATGGTGACTACACTTACCATGGTGAGCACTGAGTAATGTACAAAATTGTTGAATCAATGTTGTGCACCTGAAACTAATATAATTAGTATGTCAATTTTACTTAAAAAAGGAGTCATTTGCCATCTTGTTTAAATTTGCTTAAAATTAATTTTTAAATGATCCTAAATATTGATTTAAAAAGTTCTTGATTTTCCAAAAAATGTAATTTACACTTTTGGACGTTTTAAATCAATCTCAAAACTTGTAAAATTATTTATTTTACATTATAGGAGGCTTATTTTTATGCAGAAGATGACAACATCTGATAGTCCCCTTACTGGTTCTAAAACAAAGAAACTAATTTACTCTGAGACAGCCGTGACATATAATATCATCACTCAACTCTTTTCTTGCAAGTCTCTCTAAAGAACTGTTTTTTAAAATTAAATAAAATAAAAAGACTGCAAACTTTTGTTGAAAAATTGAATGAGAGCACTGATCATTTTTGATTGCCAAATGGGAAATCTTTTAAATTAGACTGACTTTTGAGGGTGAAAGTACATGAGGTTAGCTTTTTTTTTAAGTTTCATAGTAATTATATTTTCAACATTTGTACATTGAGTTAGGTCTTTCTCAGATTTCCAATGGTAGCTAGATTGTTTCTAACTACTGACCCTGATCCTTTGGAGCCAAGTGGAATACATTAACTCTCTTGAAGCTCCAAGAAACCATTTGTTAAGTCATACTTCATGGAAAGTAACATCCTAAAATATGTAAGAAAGAATTAATTTCACATACATATGCATTAGTCTTTCAGGGATTATTGTGATCAATTGATTTAATATAGGAGCAAGGCTTTGTGGAATAGTTTTGGTCTTGAAGCAACATCCCATTAATTTATTCAAAAACTGTTTCTCTACCAATAGATTTTCATTTGAGTTATGCCGATTACTGGAAGCTATAAGATAAACTCATCAATCAATTGTTGAACAATAATGAAAAAGAAATGATAAGTAAAAAAGTATTAATAATAACTTAATGGTATAAACACTAGTCTATGTCACCAGTAACACTATATTAGAAGTCCCAATCTATGTAACGAATCAGATCTCAATTGTTTCTTCATGGGATGAAATTTAATAAAAACAGTTTATTCTATAATAACTCATTTCTCTTGTGAAATTCTGAGAAGAGAATTGAAACCCAAACAAATGGAAGGATAATTCAACAGGCAATCATGGGATGCCAATTGTATTTTTGAATTACTGTAGGTGCTGGGAATGCATGTATCATCTATACTCAGTCATTTATTCATACATTTCTAAATATTCCCTTAAGTTCATCCATCTCTTTATAGGTAGGATGGTATTCACACCATTCTTGAATATTCCCTTAAGGACATAATTATTATTAGTTATTTTTCTCTTGTTCTGAAAATATCTTGCACATGTAACATTTTACTTTCCCCCTTAACTACAGATACAACCCAAAAGGCATCAGTATGTATGAAGTTCTGTACATAAAAGTCTCACCAAAACAACTTTAATATGATGGTTTACAATAGCAAAGAAACATTCTTTTTTTAAGATGTATTTATTTTAAAGAGAGAAAGAAAGAGAGAGAGCAGGGGGGAAATGAAGAGGGAGAGAGAAAGTTAAGCAGACTCTCCCCTGAGCACAGAGCCCAGGGCAGGGCTTTATCCCAGGATCCTGAGATCATGACCTGAGCCAAAACCAGGAGTTGGATACTCAAGCTACTGCTCCACCCAGGCAACCCACAAAGCAATATCCTTAATTTTCTTCTCCCTGGGCATATTTGAAGTTTGTACAGTGACTTTTTTTGAAAAGCTAGAAAAAAAAGGGAGAAAAACAAACAAAACTTGTGTTAAACAGTCCATTCTTAAGTTTACCATAACCATTGATAGTATTGTTTTATTAATTTTTACTAATTATCTTGTTCTAGGGACGCCTGGGTGGCTCAGCAGTTGAGCACCTGCCTTTGGCCCATGGTGTGATCCTGGAGTCCCGAGATCGAGTCCCACATCGGGCTCCCTGCATGGAGCCTGCTTCTCCCTCTGCCTATGTCTGCCTCTCTCTGTGTGTCTCATGAATAAATAAATAAAATCTAAAAAAATTATTATCTTGTGCTAGGAAATGGACAATATCCTATTTTTAATGCCTTTTCACCAATTTAAGCTGTTTAGTTGTCTTGTTCACCCTTGGAAGCTTTAGTTTAGTCTATTAAATGTAGTTAAAAACAACAAGAATGAGATTGGAAAGCTGCCTAAGTGTTTGTGTTCAAATAGAGATTATCTTTCCTTTATCTTTTTATCCTTTTTACGAACTAAATTTAGAGTTTTTAAACTATTTTTCAGTGTCCTAACATGTATGTTTTATCTGTACCTGGGCATATTTTAATTACTTCTTTATACTGGCTAACTTTTTGAAAATAGTAATTATTTAAATACTTAAATAATTTACCAAAATGTATTGAATGATTATACTCGAAGATTTTACCTTCTAGTAATTTTTCATGATTTATACTGAATCAAAACATTTGTAAATGTTTTAACACTAACACTTCAAGTTTATAAATTTAAATAAAAACTGGTAATGTGTAAAAAGGAATAGAAAGTACATATAGTAAATAGTTACCAAAGTAACTATTTCACATTTATTTCAGTTTGCATTGTTTTCATATATTTTAATGATAGTGATATAAAACAAGTGGGATCAGAAAATACGAAAAAATAGTTTTTACTTTTACTTTTGTGAGTTTAAGTAAAGGATATATCTTGAATGATTTTTTCAGAATTTTGACACATATATCAATATAATGTGCATTTTAATTTTTCTAGTAGACTTAAGCTTTTACATGTTGTAGATACTTTTTTCAAGCTCCTATAACTCATACTGTTTTAAGCCATCACAGCATTGTTTACAGATGTAGAAAACATTGTAAATCATATAAGTCTTATTCAATAATGCATTACTTATATAATCTATAGTACATCCACACAATAGAATACTGTGCAGTCACTAAAATGATGATACAGATTGATATTTATTGACATAAATACAAAAAAATGATTATGTTTTAGTTTAAAATTTAACAAAACACAGTACATAAGTGCTTTATTTGTTTGTAAAATAGTGTGTGTATACGTAGGAGAAAAGGCATGGGAGTATATGTACACACAGAAAACATTAATAGTGGTGATCTCTGAACTGTGGGAATTTTGTTTTTTTTATAAATGTCTGCATTGTGTACATTTTTTTAAAGCAATGAGCATGTATTATGTATATGATCAATAAAAACAGTGATTTCCATTTGAAAATATTTTATAATGAATATAAGTGTAATTTGTAGGTACACAATTACAGCAAAACAGCTTTTTCTCATTATTTTATGGGCAAATAGCTAACAAAAGCATTAACAAAATTATTTATTTATATTGAATTATGTGTGTAATCTAAAATTTCTATATAACATAATAAAAGCCAATTAAGAATAGAGACAATACATTTTCTATGGTTGGATCTGTGATATGGATAAATCCTATTTTAAAAAATAATTATTGACATTTAACATAAATTAAATAATTATTTCTCTACTTCCAAAAAGGATTTGAACAAACACATATTAAATGAGAGGCAACCTAAAGAAAACATAAAACTAAGTATAATACGGATGGAAGGTAGATGGTGGGGAAAAGAGGGGACTAGAAGTAAAATATGGAAAATCTGTAATCTAGAAATTACAGGCTAAATAATGTAACTGCAATATAGAACAGAACATTTTGTCACAACTTCCAAGCAGCCAGACATAAAGAGAACCATACTTAATTAATAGCTTTCATATAATAGATGGAAGCATGTGATTTAATCAAGAGACACAAGCTTTTCCTTAATTTTGATACAGATGTGAATATTATCACATGGATGTATTAAAAATTTACAAGAGATAATGAAGATATTCTTCAAATTAGTTTTCCAACATCACTATATGGATGATTTATCCTTTATATTGACAGTTTATGGAGACTGAGGTAAGATTTTAAAATTATCTATAAGTAAAGACAATTCACTGCAGTTATTCATCTTTTTCATTAATTTAACATGACCCATCTCTACTACTAAGGAGTTAGAAAAATGAGTGGTAAGAATGCTCCTTGGACTGTCCAAATATATTAAATCTCTCAGGAAATATCTTTAAGATGAAACTCATCTTTTTAATATTGCTTAAAGTGTTAATTTCCTAAGGTACTGATTGAGAAAACACCAATATGTTTATTTCTCTGGGCATGAAGTTAAGAAAACTTCCAACACTTAGTCAAAGCCACTGTCAACTCTGTGGTATGCCCACAATATGTTAGTAAAGGGAAAAAAATGTATAAATAAAGAAACTCACATTTCCTTAAAATAACATTCATTTTAAGTAATAAAGTAAAATTATGCACAAATGTTAATTGGATCACATACATTTTCCCCTGCTATATTGATTTCTCACAAAGCAAATTAGAAGTTTTCTGTGTGATACATTCAGAAATCAGGTCCATTTTGAGAATATTTTCATTGAAGCAATTACATTTAGTATTATAATTGAAATAAGGAACTCTACTCAATTACCTTACCTGGACTGATTTGGAGGGGGGGGAGTATGTGGAGGGATGAATTTTATTCTACATATTCCTAAGGATATTTTATCAAAAAATAGTACAAAATGACAGTTTCACAATTAGAAATTATGTTCTTCACTAAAATGAACAAAGTTTTCTAGTTTGTTTTCTCAAAAGAAAATATTCACTTAAAAAAAAACCTGGCATAAAATAACCTCTTATCACAAAATAGCCCAAACTAAGTAGGCACCAGCTTAAGGATGAAACAAATTGAGCATTCTTATTCTCACCACCTGCACCTGGCCTGGCCCAGGGTGACGTGCAGGGGCTTGGAGCCCACTGTGCGACCATTCATCTCATCCACTGCTTTTGTAGCATCTTCAAAAGAGGAGAAGCAGACAACACCAAACCCTTTGCCTTGCCCTACTTCCACCATCACTTTGGCCCGGCTAATTGATCCAAAGGAAGAAAATTCCTCCTTCAGTTTTTCATCATCGATGGTCTCATCCAGGTTCTTAATATAAATAGGCACCCCAGGAGGCCGACTTTTTTCTTTTAATCTCAGCCGTTCAAATCTTCGTCTTAACTCAGCCAATCGTTCAATTTTCTTCTGTGCTCGCCCTACATATAGAACTTTCCCATTGATGGACTTTCCATGCAGGTCTAACACAGCCTTTTGGGCAGCCTCGTGTGTCTCATACCTCACAAAGCCAAAGCCCTTTGATTTCCCACTGGCATCTCTTATTACCTTAACACTCTCAGTTGGCCCATACCCACTAAATATTTCCTTCAGTTTTTCATCATCCATGTCATCTCCAAAGTTTTTAACAAAAACATTGGTGAAAGTTGCTCTATCCCTGGTTCTGACTTCAGCTGCTCGCTCTTCTGGGAATTTGAATCTGCCAACATACACTTGGCGGTTGTTAAGCCGCACTCCATTCATGTGCCAGATGGCTCTATTGGCAGCAGCCAGGCTGTCAAAGTGCACATAGGCATAACCCTTAGAGCCATTGTCATCGCATACGACTTTGCAGGAGAGAATGTTCCCAAAAGCAGAAAATAAATAAAAAAGGGCCCTATTGTCTATGGATTTGTCCAGGTTTTTAATGAATATATTTCCAACTCCAGACTTTCTTAAGCGGTCATCTGGCTGAGACCACATGAGGCGGAAAGGTTTGCCATTAATCAAATCAAAATTCATGGTATTCAGGGCCCACTCAGCATCTGCAGGAAAGCGAAAGTTAACATAGCCATAGCCCAGGGGACTGCGGGTCACTGGGTCACGGCAGATTCGGGTGAAGCGCAGAGGGCCAGCAGGCCTGAACTTTTTATATAGCATGTCCTCCGTGACATCTGGGTCCAAGTCACCCACGTACAGGGCAGCCTTTAGGTACTTCTTTTTCTTGCCAGCAGGGTTAGGCTCTCCACTTCCCATCTTTCTGAGTACAGGGAGGTGGCTCTCTTGGGAGAGAAAAAAAGCCGATTTCTCTAAGCTATGGGCCAAGCAGCTGTTCACAAACAGAAGAAAGCCAAGGAGAAGGAAGCTCTGAGAAAATGAAGTTCAGAAACAGCTGGTCAGCAGGCTCAGAACAAACACATCAGACAAAAATGCATCCCAATAACAAATCTGTTCTACCTAAGGGAACTTCTAATTTAAGATTTAAAATCTGTTTCAAAAGCCAGTAGTAAAGAAATTTCCTGTTCCCCATTTAATTGTAAGAAATCATCAAGCAGCTGGCTGGCACCCCACATCCAGCATTGCCGACAGAGGCCTGGAGACCTGTTTTCTGCATTAACATAGGCCTCGACCTCCTGTTGGCTTAAAATTCTATTAACATGGGCAGGGGCCAACCGTGTATTCCTCCGCCGGCTGCTCGGCCGGTCTCTGCGGGCTCGCAGCTAACTAAGGCCGCTAAACACACTCAGCGTCAGCGAAAGGGCAGACTAAACACTTGGTGCGCTGGGGCCGGAAGGCAGGCTGCAGACGGCGGATCAGACAGAGAAACAGACAGACAGACACACGCGCTGGGGACGGGAGACCGCCCAGATACCCCAGATGCCCACCGGTACGGACCGAGAGACGCGCGGTAATTTCGGCAGTCTGAGACTCGCGGCAGGTCCGGAGGGACTGACTGGCAGACACGCACTGGGTCAGCTCAGGCGGGAGGCGGTTCCGGACAGATGCGGGGCGGAGTCAGAGGAGAAGGGCAGATGCGCAGCGGGCGGGCAGAGCGGGGACCGTGGACGTGGATTGCTCTCCGCAGGACAAACCGACCCAAGGACGAGAACCATTTAGCCTGTGGTTGGGCGGGCGGGGCGTGAGGAAACCCGGAACCCTGATAAGTAACTTCCCACTTCCCGCTCCCTCTGTGCTAAGATTCCTTTAAAAAAATGTTTTTCATATTTTTTATTTTAAAATTTTATTTTATTATCTTAACATTATATGTTCTCATACATTTGGGGAATATAAATAATAGTGAAAGGGAATAGAAGGGAAGGGAGAAGAAATGTGTGGGAAGTATCAGAAAGGGAGACAGAACATAAAGTCTCCTAACTCTGGGAAACGAACTAGGGGTGGTGGAAGGGGAGGAGGGCGGGGGGTGGGGTGAATGGGTGACGAGCCCTGAGGGGGGCACTTGATGGGATGAGCACTGGGTGTTATTCTGTATGTTGGCATATTGAACACCAATAAAAAATAAATTTATTATAAAAAATATTAATTTTAGACTGCTGATCCCAAAATCAAAGCAGGAGGTAATCACCTAGGCAGAAAGAACTCTCATACTTTTTTTAATATAAAAAATAATTCGCTATACCATTTCTGCTTAGGAAATAAGATATAGGGTTGCATACTTTCCTGAGTTAATTATAAAAATTGAGAATTGACAGCTGTACTGGATTCCCATTATAGTACTAAATGATCACAGAGTCGAATAAAACGCAGGACTATGTTGTGTTTGGTCTCTATCCTTACTCCATTAAACTCCAACATAAAGATCACATTATCTCCAGGTAGTAGGCAGAATTCTTTTCATTGCTCCAGTCATAATTAAGATTTTAATGATCAGGGAATCATAAAATGGCTTTTTGTGATACGTTGTGCCACAAAACGTTGAAAATGTGATGTCTCCATAATCACAAATTACAGAATCTTACTGGAAGTGATAAAAGCCGCAGAATCAATACAAAATATATGATTAGTATTCACAGATAAAATAAACATGTAAAGATATAGGCATTTTGTGCATTAATTACTAATTATTTTATTTTATTCTTTAAGTTTTTATTAAAATTCCAGTTGGTTAGCACAGTGTAATATGAGTTTCAGGTGTATAATATTCAATTCAATACTTCCATGGATTCTTGGGTGGCGCAGCAGTTTAGCGCCTGCCTTTGGCCCAGGGCGCGATCCTGGAGACCTACGATTGAATCCCAAGTCGGGCTCCCAGTGCATGGAGCCTGCTTCTCCCTCTGCCTATGTCTCTGCCTCTCTCTCTCTCTCTCTCTCTCTCTGTGTGTGACTATCATAAATAAATAAAAAATTTAAAAAAATCAATACTTCCATACAACACTTGGTGCTCATCACAAATGCATGCCTTGATTCCCGTTACCAATTCAACCCATCCCCCACTCTGCCTCTGGTAACCATCAGTTTGCTCTCTATAGTTAAGAATCTGTTTCTTGGTTTGCCTCCCACACTTTTTTTATTCCCCATTTGCTCATTTGTTTTATTTCTTATATCCCACATGAGTGAAATCATATGGTATTTGTCTTTTTCTGACTTATTTCCCTTAGCATAATATTCTCTAGCACAATCCATGTCTTTGCATATATATATACACATATATGTATATATATATATGCAAGTTCACAAGTTCACATTTGTGAACACCTGCTTGGCTTATTGTATATATATATGTGTGTATATGTATATGTACACATATATATGTGTATGTACACACACACATATATATACACACACACACACCACCTCTTCTTTATCCATTCATCAGTCAATGGACACTTGGACCGTCTCCATAATTTGTTGTAGATAATGCTGCTATACATATTGGGGTGCATGTAACCATTTGAATTACTAGAAGACTGTATGTCTTCTTTGGAAAAATTTCTATTCATGTATTCTGCTCATTTTTAAATTGGATTATTCATTTTTGGGGTGTTGAGTAGTATAAGGTCTTTACATATTTTCGATACTGACTCTTTATCAGATATGTCATTTGCAAATATCTTCTCCTATTCTAAAGGTTGTCTTTTAGTTTTGTTGATTGTTTCCTTCACTGTACAGGATCTTTTTATCTTGATGAAGTCCCAATAGTTTATTTTGCTTTATTTTCCTTAAGAGACATATCTAAAGGGAGGTTACTGCCTGTTTTCTCCTTTAGGATTTTCATGATTTCAGGTCTCACATTTAGTCTTTAATCAATTTGAATTTATTTTTGTGTATGATATAAGAAAGTGCTTCAGTTTCACTCTTTTGGGTGTTGCTGTCCAGTTTTCCCACTGACATTTGTTGAATAGACTTTCTTTCTATTGGCTATTCTTTCCTGCTTTGTTGAAGATTAACTGACTATAGAGTTGTAGTTCATTTCTGGGTTTTCTATTCTGTTCCATTGATCTATGTGCCTCTTTTTGTGCCAGTACCACACTGTTTTGATCACTATAGCTTTGTAACATAACTAGAAGTCCAGAATTGTGATGCCTACAGACTTGCTTTTCTTTTGCAAGATTGCTTTGGCTATTTGGGGTCTTTGTGGTTCCATACAAAATTGGGGATTGCTTATTCTAGCACTGTGAAAAATGCTGATGGTATATTGATAGGATTTCATTAAATATGTAGATTGCTTTTGCTGGTATAGACATTTTAACAATATTTGTGCTTTAAATCCAAGAGCATGGAATGTCTTTAATTATGAATTTAAACGTGAGTTTTCAACTTTAAACCATGGCAAAAAGCTGTTATAAGTTTAGATTCACCTCAGGTTTCCCATTATTTCTCTCCTTAAGATTTGTGAGAAACTGTTTTGAAGAGGAGTGTTTCCATATCTTTGGAAAATCAACAATTTCTATAACACACAGCTTCAGTCCCTTCCACAACCTTTCCCCCCTAAAAGAAAATCCAAACAAAACACATCAGTAATTTTATGCTGGAAAAAGATCCTAGCACTAACAAAGAATTCAAGTGAAGGACATCATCCCAAAAGATGTTGTCTTAAGAAAAGTTTATTAGAATAACAGGCTCAATTCTCATGGTGCTTCCTTTTTTACATCTTATATTTTCTATTAGGCTGTATAGTTGACTAAAGATAACAATTTACCTTTATTATTTACTCAAATATTTAGTAATTTTCTTTATTGTGCTCTTGTGTTTGCTTTATAGGATTCCTGCTTAGGACATGGAGACCATGTGAGAAAAGGCAAATAATAACAAAAAAATTATAGAGATAGACTAATAAAAGCTAGTGTTACAATATAACACACAATGACCAATACGTAAGAACACTCATGAACACCCACTTAGCTTATTGTATCTTGAAAAAAATTAAGCATTTTTCCTTATAACTTTAATTAACAATGAGCTAGAATTTTGGGTTGTTTTTATTTTTCTTATTTAAAAATATTACTTTACTGAAAATATTATAATAACACAAATCCAAGAGAAGTATTCCCACAATATTATCACTGAGTCAAGTGGATATTTTATTTTTTTATGTAGCTATCTAAATATTTTCCATATTCCAATTCATTTTGCATATTTTCTCTAAGATTATAGCTATTATTGTGTTATTCAAAACAATTATTTCAACAACTCCTTTCTACACTTATTTGCTATTTTGGGGTCATTGAAGTATAAACATTCTAATTATAGTGAACTTTTGATCGGATCAAAAATCAGATATTTAGAACGTCTTTGAAATAAGTGAATTTTAGTAGAGTTCACTCTGCTATGCTGAAGCTTATGGGGAAAAAAGCATTTTTACCTATAATCTGTTTAATCCCTTTAAAATTTGAGTTGAGAGGAATCTATAGAACAAAAATCAGATTTAGAACATTTCTCTGTCATTATTACATATTAAAGGCAAGTTTATAGCCTATGTAAATATGACTCATGTATTAAATCCATTAAAAATCCCCACCCAGATTCCTGAGGCAATTGGTTGAAGCACATCTGAGTCTTTCTAAATTTGAGAAATGTTTTGCATGAGGAAATAGTCATGAACAACTGGCATTCTACTTGCATCCCATCACATGTTGTTATTTACAGTTAATAGCAATGAATCAGCATGAGTGGAAGAGGAGGAAGAGTTGGGAATTTATTTTTCAGCTTTGTCTTAACAGGCACTTGATCCTGTTTCCAATTAAAAGTATCAGCAGTACAAATTGCTGAGACTTCACAATGAAACTAAATTTTCTGCTTTCTTGAGTGAAGTCTGGGTTAACTAAACAAAATATTATAAAGTTAAAACTCCATTACCTAGTACCTGACTCATATCTTTTTTTTTTTTTTTTTTTAGATACAGGAAAGTTGCAAAAAAACAATTTGATGTTGAGAATGTGGTATAACACAGAATAAGTTATTCTGATTTATTAAAAATTTAGCATTAATTCTTTTTTCCAGTACGTTGCATTTTTTATTAAATAAAATATTCAAGAAAACTTTCTATTCAGCACATACAAATATGTATCTATATATGTCGGTATAAACAGACATTTTTATACTAGGTTTTGGAACCAGTAACGATTCTTTTTTCTATTTCTAAAAATTTTATCCTGAACCATGAGTACTTATGCTCTGAATGATAATCTTGAAGGCAACTTGATGGAATTAATTATCAAATAATTATTAATTTGTGTTTATTAGAATATAATTACTAAAGTGAAAAAGTGGCCCAAACTAGAAATGTTTCAAGAGAGTTTACAATGGAACAGAATTAATTATGCAGTCATCAAAAATAATGAAATTTTGGCCTTTGCAATGATGTGGATGGAGCTAGAATATATTGTGTTAAGTGAAATATGTCAGAGAAAGACAAATACTATGTGATTTCACTCATATGTGGAATTTAAGAATCAAAGCAGATGAACATATGAGAAGGAGGAAAAAGAGAGTTTAGCAAACCGTAAAAGACTCTTAAAGATAGAGAACAAATTCAGGGTTGATGAAGGGAAGTGGATGGAGAATGGACTAGATGGATAATGGGTATTAAGGAGGGCACCTGTTATGATGAGCACTGGGGGTTGTACTTAAGTAACGAATCTCTAAATTCTACTCCTCAAACCAGTATTGCACTGTATCTTAACTAACTGGAAATTAAATAAAAATTCGAAAAAAAGAATGAGAAATATTTGTATGTGCTGAATAGAAAGTTTTCTTGAATATTTTATTTAATAAAAAATGCAACGTACTAGAAAAAAGAATTAATGCTAAATTTTTAATAAATCAGAATAACTTATTCTTCAACACTGAACCAAAAGTTCAGTATTTTTAAATTCTAGAACTGCATTTTAGATATTCAAGGCAGTAACTATAATTCATACATTTATAACCCTAGGGAATTTATTTAAAATTAAGGCAAATATGCTAGTTTAATGTATTTTCTTTTTTATCATGAATTAAATCTCTGTTGAATAAAAAGTCAGTCATGTCCCTGTGATTCTAGACATTTTGAAAAGTGTGAGATAATATCTCATTGTGCTTTTGAGTTGCATTTTCCTAATGATCAGTGAAGCTAAGCATTTTTGCATGTGCCTGTTGGCCATCTATAGTATTCTTGGGAAAAATGTCTATTCAGGGAGCTACCCATTTTTTTGTATATTTTTTATTGGAGTTCGATTTGCCAACATGTATCATAACACCCAGTGCTCATCCTGTCAAGTGCCTCCCTCAGTGCCCATCACCCAGACACCCCAAACCCCCACCCACCTCCCTTTCCACCACCCCTTGTTCATTTCCCAGAGTTAGAAGTCTGTCATCTTCTGTCACCCTCAATGATATTTCCCACTCATTTTCTCTCTTTCCCCTTTATTCCCTTTCACTATTTTTTATATTTCCCCAAATGAATGAGACCATATAATGTTTGTCCTTCTCCAATTGATTTCACTCCACATAGTACCCTCCAGTTCCATCCACGTTGAAGCAAATGGTGGGTATTTGTCATTTCTAATAGCTGAGTAATATCCTATTGTATATATATACCACATTTTCTTTATCCATTCATCTTTCGATGGACACTGAGGCTCCTTCTACAGTTTGGCTATTGTGGACATTGCTTCTATAAACATTGGGGTGCAGGTGTCCTGCCGTTTCACTGCATCTGTATCTTTGGGGTAAATCAACTCAAAATGGATGAAAGATCTACATGTGAGACAAGAATCCATCAAAATCCTAGAGGAGAACACAGGCAACACCCTCTTTGAACTTGGCCACAGCAACTTCTTGCAAGATACATCAATAAAGGCAAAGGAAACAAAAGCAAAAAATGAACCATTGGGACTTCATCAAGATAAAAAGCTTCTGCACAGCAAAAGAAACAGTCAACAAAACTAAAAGGAGCTACCCATTTTTAATGTATTATTTGTATTTTTTAGTATTGAGTTGTGTTTTTTATGTATTTTGAATATTAATCTCTTAGCAGATATATCATTTTCAAATATCTTCTCCTATTTAGTAGGTTGCCCTTTTATTTTGTTGATGATTTCCTTTGTAGTGCAAAAGCTTTTTGTTTTGGTGTAGTCCCATTAGTTTATTTTTGCTTTTGTTTCCCTTGCCTGAAGAAACATATAAAGAATAATGTTGCTAAGGCCAACATTAAAGAAATTACTGCTCATGTTTTCTTCTAAGACTTTTATGGTTTACATGTCACATTTACGTTTTTAATCTATTTTGACTATTTTTGTGTTTGGTGTAAGAACGTGTCCAGTTTCTTTCTTTTGCATGCTATCCAGTTTTTCCAAAAATATTTATTGAAGAGACTGTTTTCCCCACTGTATATTATTATCTTTGTTAAAGATTATTTTGACCATATAAGTGTGGATTTATTTATGGGACTTCTATTCTGTTCCATTGATCTATGTGTCTATTTTTGTACCAGTACCATACTGTTTAGATTACTATAGCTCTGCATTATATCTGAAATATGGGATTGAAATAACAAGTGTTAACAAAAATATGGAGGAAAATGAGCCCTTGTACACTGTTGATGGGAATGTAAATTGGTGCAGCCAATGTGGAATACTGTATGGGGGTTCCTCAAAAACAATTAAAAATAGAAATAGCATATAATCCAATAATTCCTCTCCTGAATATTTACCCAAAGGAAACAAAACCACTAATTCCAAAAGACATATGTGCCCTGTTTTTTGGCAGCATGATTTACAATAGCCAAGATATGGAAGGAACCCAAATGTCCATCAGTAGAATGAATAAAGAAGTTGTGGTATGTATACCCAAGGAATATTTCTCAGTCATAAAAGTGAATGAGATCTTGCCACTTGCAGTAATATAAATGGACTTAGAGTTTACATTGATAAGTGAAATAAATCAGACAGAGGCAGATACCATATGATTTCACTTATATGTACAGTCTAAAAAACAAAACAAAACAAAACAAAACAAGCAAACACTTTACAATACAGAGAACAGAAGAGAGGTGAGTGGGTGTATGGGTGAAATAGATAAGGGAGATCAAGAAGTACAAATTTCCAGTTATAAAATAAATAAGCCATGTAGGTGAAAAGCATATCATAGGGAATATAGTCAATAATGTTTTTTATTTTTATTTTTTATTTTATATTATTTTTTTTAATTAATTTTTATTGGTGTTCAATTTACCAACATACAGAAAAACACCCAGTGCTCATCCCGTCAAGTGTCCACCTCAGTGCCCGTCACCCATTCCCCTCCAACACCCGCCCTCCGCCCCTTCCACCACCCCTAGTTCGTTTCCCCGAGTTAGGAGTCTTTATGTTCTGTCTCCCTTCCTGATATTTCCCAACATTTCTTTTCCCTTCCTTTATATTCCCTTTCACTATTATTTATATTCCCCAAATGAATGAGAACATACACTGTTTGTCCTTCTCCGATTGACTTACTTCACTCAGCATAATACCCTCCAGTTCCATCAATGTCGAAGCCAATGGTGGGTATTTGTCGTTTCTAATTGCTGAGTAATATTCCATTGTATACATAAACCACATCTTCTTTATCCATTCATCTTTCGATGGACACCGAGGTTCCTTCCACAGTTTGGCTATTGTGGCCATTGCTGCTAGAAACATCGGGGTGCAGGTGTCCCGACGTTTCATTGCATCTGAATCTTTGGGGTAAATCCCCAACAGTGCAATTGCTGGGTCGTAGGGCAGGTCTATTTTTAACTCTTTGAGGAACCTCCACACGGTTTTCCAGAGTGGCTGCACCAGTTCACATTCCCACCAACAGTGTAAGAGGGTTCCCTTTCCTCCGCATCCTCTCCAACATTTGTGGTTTCCTGCCTTGTTAATTTTCCCCATTCTCACTGGTGTGAGGTGGTATCTCATTGTGGTTTTGATTTGTATTTCCCTGATGGCAAGTGATGCAGAGCATTTTCTCATGTGCATGTTGGCCATGTCCATGTCTTCCTCTGTGAGATTTCTCTTCATGTCTTTTGCCCATTTCATGATTGGATTGTTTGCTTCTTTGGTGTTGAGTTTAAGAAGTTCTTTATAGATTTTGGAAACTAGCCCTTTATCTGATATGTCATTTGCAAATATCTTCTCCCATTCTGTAGGTTGTCTTTTAGTTTTGTTGACTGTATCCTTTGCTGTGCAAAAGCTTCTTATCTTGATGAAGTCCCAATAGTTCATTTTTGCTTTTGTTTCTTTTGCCTTTGTGGATGTATCTTGCAAGAAGTTACTGTGGCCGAGCTCAAAAAGGGTGTTGCCTGTGTTCTCTTCTATGATTTTGATGGACTCTTGTCTCACATTTAGATCTCTCATCCATTTTGAGTTTATCTTTGTGTATGGTGAAAGAGAGTGGTCCAGTTTCATTCTTCTGCATGTGGATGTCCAATTGTCCCAACACCATTTATTGAAGAGACTGTCTTTCTTCCAATGGAGAGTCTTTCCTCCTTTATCGAATATTAGTTGACCATAGATTTCAGGGTCCACCTCTGGGATCTCTATTCTGTTCCATTGATCTATGTGTCTGTTTTTGTGCCAGTACCACACTGTCTTGATGACCACAGCTTTGTAGTACAGCCTGAAATCTGGCATTGTGATGCCCCCAGCTATGGTTTTCTTTTTTAAAATTCCCCTGGCTATTCGGGGTCTTTTCTGATTCCCCACAAATCTTCAGATAATTTGTTCCAACTCTCTGAAGAAAGTCCATGGTATTTTGATAGGGATTGCATTAAACGTGTAAATTGCCCTGGGTAACATTGACATTTTTACAATATTAATTCTGCCAATCCATGAGCATGGAATATTTTTCCATCTCTTTGTGTCTTCCTCAATTTCTTTCAGAAGTGTTCTATAGTTTTTAGGATATAGATCTTTTACCTCTTTGGTTAGGTTTATTCCTAGGTATCTTATGCTTTTGCGTGCAATTGTAAATGGGATTGACTCCTTAATTTCTCTTTCTTCAGTCTCATTGTTAGTGTATAGAAATGCCATTGATTTCTGGGCATTGATTTTGTATCCTGCCACGCGACCAAATTGCTATATGAGTTCTAGCAATCTTGGGATGGAGGCTTTTGGGTTTTCTATGTAGAGTATCATGTCATCGGCGAAGAGGGAGAGTTTGACTTCTTCTTTGCCAATTTGAATGCCTTTAATGTCTTTTTGTTGTCTGATTGCTGAGGCGAGGACTTCCAGAACTATGTTGAACAGCAGTGGTGAGAGTGGACATCCCTGTCTTGTTCCTGATCTTAGGGGAAAGGCTCCCAGTGCTTCCCCATTGAGAATGATATTTTCTGTGGGCTTTTTGTAAATGGCTTTTAAGATGTCGAGGAAAGTTCCCTCTATCCCAACACTCTGAAGGGTTTTGATCAGGAATGGATGCTGTATTTTGTCAAATGCTTTCTCTGCATCTAATGAGAGTATCATATGGTTCTTGGTTTTTCTCTTGCTGATATGATGAATCACATTGATGGTTTTACGAGTGTTGAACCAGCCTTGTGTCCCAGGGATAAATCCTACTTGGTCATGGTGAATAATTTTCTTAATGTGTTGTTGGATCCTACTGGCTAGTATCTTGTTGAGAATTTTTGCATCCATGTTCATCAGGGATATTGGTCTGTAATTCTCCTTTTTGGTGGGGTCTTTGTCTGGTTTTGGAATTAAGGGGATGCTGGCCTCATAGAATGAATTTGGAAGTACTCCATCTCTTTCTATCTTTCCAAACAGCTTTAGGAGAATAGGTATGATTTCTTCTTTAAACGTTTGATAGAATTCCCCTGGGAAGCCATCTGGCCCTGAACTCTTGTGTCTTGGGAGGTTTTTGATGACTGCTTCAATTTCCTCCCTGGTTATTGGCCTGTTCAGGTTTTTGATTTCTTCCTGTTCCAGTTTTGGTAGTTTGTAACTCTCCAGGAATGCGTCCATTTCTTCTAGATTTCCTAATTTATTGGCGTACAGCTGTTCATAATATGTTTTTAAAATCGTTTGTATTTCCTTGGTGTTGGCAGTGATCTCTCCTTTCTCATTCATGATTTTATTAATTTGAGTCATCTCTCTCTTCTTTTTAATAAGGTTGGCTAATGGTTTATCTATCTTATTACTTCTTTCAAAGAACCAACTCCTGGTTCTGTTGATCTGTTCCACAGTTCTTTTGGTCTCGATATCATTTAGTTCTGCTCGAATTTTGATTAACTCTCTTCTTCTGCTAGGGGCGGGGTCTATTTGTTGCTTTTTCTATAGTTCCTTTATGTGTAAGGTGAGCTTTTGAATTTGAGTTCTTTCCAGTTTTTGAATGGATGCTTGTATTGCGATGTATTTCCCCCTCAGGACTGCTTTTGCTGCATCCCAAAGATTTTGAATGGTTGTATCTTCATTCTCATTAGTTTCCATGAATCTTTTTAATTCTTCCTTAATTTCCTGGTTGACCTTTTCATCTTTTAGCAGGATGATCCTTAACCTCCACGTGTTTGTGGTCCTTCCAAACTTCTTGTTGTCATTGAGTTCTAATTTCAAGGCATTATGGTCTGAGAATATACAGGGGACTATCCCGATCTTTTGGTATCAATTCAGACCGGATTTGTGACCCAGTATGTGGTCTATTCTGGAGAAAGTTCCATGTGCACTTGAGAAGAATGTGTATTCAGTTGAGTTTGGATGTAAAGTTCTGTAGATATCTATGAAATCCATCTGGTCCAGTGTATCATTTAAAGCTCTCGTTTCTTTGGATATGTTGTGCTTAGAAGACCTATCTAGTATAGAGAGAGCTAGATTGAAGTCACCAAGTATAAGTGTATTATTATCAAAGTATTTCTTCAGTTTGGTTATTAATTGGTTTAAATATTTGGCAGCTCCCACATTTGGGGCATATATATTGAGGATTGTTAAGTCCTCTTGTTGGATAGATCCTTTGAGTATGAGATAGTGTCCCTCTTCATCTCTCACTATAGTCTTCGGGGTAAATTTTAATTTATCTGATATAAGGATGGCAACCCCTGCTTTCTTTTGAGGACCATTTGAATGGTAAATGGTTCTCCAACCTTTTATTTTCAGGTTGTAGGTGTCCTTCTGTCTAAAATGAGTCTCTTGTAGGCAGCAAATAGATGGGTCCTGCTTTTTTATCCAGTCTGAAACCCTGCGCCATTTGATGGGGTCATTAAGCCCGTTCACTTCAGAGTTACTATTGATAGATATGAGTTTAGTGTCATCATATCTATTCAGTCCTTGTTTTTGTGGATAGTTCTACTGAACTTCTTCTTAAAGGGGAATTTTAAGTCCCCCTTAAAATTTCTTGCAGAGCTGGTTTGGAGGTCACATATTCTTTCAGTTCCTGCCTGTCTTGGAAGCTCTTTATCTCTCCTTCCGTTTTGAATGAAAGCCTTGCTGGATAAAGTATTCTTGGTTGCATGTTTTTTTCATTTAGGACCCTGAATATATCCTGCCAGCCCTTTCTGGCCTGCCAGGTCTCTGTGGAGAGGTCTGCTGTTACCCTAATATTCCTCCCCATAAAAGTCAGTAACTTTTTTTCTCTTGCTGCTTTAAGGATCTTCTCCTTATCTTTGGAATTTGCAAGCTTCACTATCAAATGTAGAGGTGTTGAACGGTTTTTGTTGATTTTAGGGGGGGATCTCTCTATTTCCTGGATCTGAATGATTTTTTCCCTTCCCAGATTCGGAAAGTTTTCAGCTATGACTTGTTCAAATACGTATTCTGGCCCTCTGCCCCTTTAGGCGCCCTCGGGAACCCCAATTAAACGTAGGTTTTTCTTCCTCAGGCTGTCATTTATTTCCCTTAATCTATCCTCATGGTCTTTTAATTGCCTGTCTCTTTTTTCCTCAGTTTCCCTCTTTGCCATCAACTTGTCTTCTATGTCACTCACTCGTTCTTCCACCTCGTTAAGCCTCGTCGTTAGGACTTCTAGCTTGGATTGCATCTCATTTAATTGATTTTTAATTTCTGCCTGATTGGATCTAAATTCTGCAGTCATGAAGTCTCTTGAGTCCTTTATGGTTTTTTCTAGAGCCACCAGTAGCTGTATAATAGTGCTTCTGAATTGGCTTTCTGACATTGAATTGTAATCCAGATTTTGTAACTCTGTGGGAGAGAGGGCTGTTCCTGATTCTTTTTTTGAGGTGAGGTTTTCCTTCTAGTCATTTTGCTCAGTGCAGAGTGGCCAAAAACAGTTGTATTGGGAAAAGGAGAAAAAGAGAGAGAAGGAAAGAAAGAAGAAAAAGAAAAAAGAGAAATAAGAAAAAAAAGGGGGGGGGAAGAGAAGAAAAAGAGAAAGAAAAAGAAAGGAGAAAAAAGAAAAAAAAGGGGGGTGGGGTGGGGAAGCAATCAGAAATCAAGTAGAAAGAAAGAAAAAAAAAAAGCACAAAACAAAACAAAACAAAACAAAAAACCAGGGGGGAGTATCTTCCGATTCTGTATACTTTAAGTCCCTTGAGTTCCCCTGGAACTGGTCCGTCTCGCTGGTCTTCTGGGGGAGGGGCCTGCTGTGCTGATTCTCAGGTGTTAGCACATGGGGGAGCTGCTCTGCCCCTGCCTGGTGCAGGGCTCAGTGGGGGTTGTTCACCCCGTGAGGCCCCGGGAGGAAGCCACAGTGGCCGGGGCAGCTCTGGGACCCTGGAGTCAGCTCCCGCAGTAGCTCCGGGGCTCTCCGTCTGCAGGGCCTGGGGGCTCCCGGGCGGGGCCGCTGATCTGCTCAGCTCCAGGCAGGAGCGTCCTTGCTGTCCTGGGCCCTCCCGGCCTCTGCCTGTTCCGGGGGGAGGCCGGATCCTGGGCTGTGTCCCGGCGCCCTGTGCTCCAGAGCCTGCGCTTTTGGATTCGCGCTCCCGGCGGTGCAGCCCCCTCCGCGGAGCCGCAGCCCGAGCCCCTCCGAGCTGTTCCCGGAGCCGCGCCGCCCCCTCCGCGGAGCTTCTTCCTCCGCCCGAGCCCCCGCCGCTGAGCTGCTCCCGGAGCCCCGCAGCCCCCTCCGCGGAGCCGCCGCCCGAGCCCCTCCGAGCTGTTCCCGGAGCCGCGCAGCCCCCTCCGCGCGGAGCTTCTTCCTCCCCCCGAGCCGCCGCCGCCGAGCTGTTCCCGGAGCCCCGCAGCCCCCTCCGCGGAGCCGCCGCCCGAGCCCCTCCGAGCTGCTCCGGGTCCCGCCGAGCGCTGCAGCCCTTAGGGAGCTCGGCGCACTCTCCCGGGGCGCAGTTACTCTGTTACTGTCCCAGGGAGCCCAAGGGCATCCCCGCCTTTCTGGGGATCCTGCTCCAATTCCCGGGGAGCCCCTTTCCGCCCGGGAAGGTTGGTGCAGCTCCTGCTCCTCCGGGACGGGGCTCTCCTGTCCTGGGGACACTCGCCCCGGCCTCAGCCCGGCTCCTCGCGGGGCCCCTCCCCCTTGGAGGCCTTTTGTTTCTTTATTTCTTTTTCCCGTCTTCCTACCTTGATCGAAGCGCGAACTCTTCTCACTGTAGCGTTCCAGATGGTCTCTCTTTAAATCTCAGGCCGAATTCCTAGATTTTCAGGATGATTGGATGGTTTTCTAGGTAATTTGTTGAGGACAGGTGACTTGGAGACCCTGCTCTTCCGCCATCTTGCCCCTCCCCCAATAATATTTTTTATAATAGCATTTGTTGATAGATGGCGACTACAGTTATTGTGGTGAGCACTGTATAATATATAGAATTGTTTAATCAATACATTGTACACTTGAAACTAATATAACATATGTGTATTATACTTAAGTAAAATAATAAAAATTCAATTGAAAAGACAAAAAACTGCTGCAAAAGTCATGCATTCTACTGTGAAGAAATCTGAGTATTAATAAACAGAATAAAACATAATGTAACAACTTTATATATATTTAGGTTTTATTAGGTGTCTCCTTCGGGTGCTCTTTTAATTAGATCCTCTAATTTTTAGATAAATGTATAGAATACTGCTTATGAATTTATGCAATTGCTATGTAGTCAACAATCTAGCCCATCTAAAAGCTTATAAAGTGTATACGATGTAGAATAAAAATGTTTGGGACACCTGGGTGGCTCAGCGGTTTGGCGCCTGCCTTCGGCTCAGGACGTGATCCTGGAAACCCGGGATCGAGTCCCACATTGGGCTCCCTGCATGGAGCCTGCTTCTCTCTCTCTCTGCCTGTGTCTCTGCCTCTCTCTCTGTATCTCTCATTAATAAATAAATAAAATCTTTTTAAAAAAGAATCAAAATATTTTCTGTTATGATGCATTAAAATAGGGCAGGAGTATCACCCAGTTGGCACATAGTCTCAAACAAATATCTTTCTCCTCACTAGGGTCTGTTTACTAAACATGTGTCTCATACAGGAAAACACACACACACACACAAACACACACACACACACACACCACATACCCTGATTAAAAATCTTGAGTTATTTTACTTGACTTAAAACACGAAATAATTTTATTTCTATTTTTTATTTTCATTTTTTATTTTTTAATTTATTTCTTATTGGTGTTCAATTTGCCAACATATAGAATAACACCTAGTGCTCATCCCATCAAGTGCCCCCCTCAGTGCCCGTCACCCATTCACCCCCACCCCCCGCGCTCCTCCCCTTCCACCACCCCTAGTTCTTTTCCCAGAGTTAGGAGGCTTTATGTTCTGTCTCCCTTTCTGATATTTCCCACACATTTCTTCTCCCTTCCCTTCTATTCCCATTCACTATTATTTATATTCCCCAAATGAATGAGAACATACAATGTTTGTCCTTCTCCGATTGACTTATTTCACTCAGCATAATACCCTCCAGTTCCATCCATGTTGAAGCAAATGGTGGGTATTTGTCGTTTATAATGGCTGAATAATATTCCATCATATGCACAAACCATATCTTCTTTATCCATTCATCTTTCGATGGACACCGAGGCTCCTGCCACAGTTTGGCTATTGTGGACATTGCTGCTAGAAACATCGGGGTGCAGGTGTCCCAGCGTTTCATTGCATCTGAATCTTTGGCGTAAATCCCCAACAGTGCAATTGCTGGGTCGTAGGGCAGGTCTATTTTTAACTCTTTGAGGAACCTCCACACAGTTTTCCAGAGTGGCTGTACCAGTTCACATTCCCACCAACAGTGTAAGAGGGTTCCCTTTCCTCCGCATCCTCTCCAACATTTGTGGTTTCCTGCCTTGTTAATTTTCCCCATTCTCACTGGTGTGAGGTGGTATCTTATTCTGGTTTTGATTTGTATTTCCCTGATGACAAGTGATGCACAGCATTTTCTCATGTGCATGTTGTCCATGTCGATGTCTTCCTCTGTGAGATTTCTGTTCATGTCTTTTGCCCATTTCATGATTGGATTGTTTGTGTCTTTGCTGTTGAGTTTAATAAGTTCTTTATAGATCTTCGATACTAGTCCTTTATCTGATATGTGATTTCCAAATATCTTCTCCCATTCTGTAGGTTGTCTTTTAGTTTTGTTTACTGTTTATTTTGCTGTGCAAAACTTCTTATCTTGATGAAGTCCCAATAGTTCATTTTTGCTTTTGTTTCTCTTGCCTTCATGGATGTATCTTGCAACAAGTTGCTCTGGCCAAGTTCAAAAAGGGTGTTGCCTGTGTTCTCCTCTAGGATTTTGATGGAATCTTGTCTCACATTTAGATCTTTCACCCATTTTGAGTTTATCTTTGTGTATGGTGTAAGAAATAATTTTAAATGTAAACTTTGTGCTATATTTTTAAATTGTGGTTAAAATGCACAAAGCTTACCATCTTAATGATCTTAATCATCTTAATGATTTTAAGTGTACATTCAGTGGCAGTAACTATATTCACATTGTTGTGTTACCAACACCACGATTTATCTCCAGAACAGTTTTTAATCTTGATGAACTGAAATTCTCTATTAATCTATGCTTTAAATGAAACCTAACATATGTTAAGCCATGTCTTTATTGGCCGTTAAAGCTTTTAATTATCTTATTATCATGATACACAATGCTTTAATAAACATCCTTATTCACATCACATACAATATATTCACATAGGAATATATTATTGTTCCTATTTCTATTAGCTAGATTTTCAGAAGCGGAGATTGTACAATTACATGGTATATTGTAAACCTAGATCCTCTTTTCAAACCAGAATAAAGTTATAGACTGATGGTCAGGCATATTTACTGACAGAACTTGGATACATATTGACTTGGTTGTGCATTATGCGTGAATATGTTAATAGGGAGATTGCTGGAGCAGGGTTGTGTTACATAATAAGGATTTAGACAGGTATATGTGATGGGAAGGTAATTAAAGGCTTCTAGTTTAAAATGTCAAAACAAAATAAAACATTCCACATATTGACCATCAAATCTTACACTTTTCCCCTTCCTTCAGGACTATCTGTACAGAATGTAAAACATGGGAAACAGCTCTCCAAAGATAATGAAAATTGAACATTTAAATAAGTATGTGATTAAGAAAAATTCTCTGCTTGTCTTTTCTGACACAAAAGTTAAGGTGTAACACAATACATTATTGTTTATCAATGAGAGGATCATTCTTCCTATTAAGACATCCATATCTCATGACTATAAGAACACTAAGTACTCAGAAAATTCCTGTGAAAGCTGTTGGGACTCTTTTTGTATACTCCTTGGTCATCTATATTAATCCTCATAACAGATGACAGGAATTGTACGCCCATTTTGTTCTCAAATAATATTGTAATAATTATCTTCATGCTTTCATACATACAGCAGTAGTTATATTAAGTGGACATTAGATCACAGGGTGAAAATCCTACATTTTTTATTGGCTTCTGAATTCCTTAGTAATTTTCCTTTGCCATGATTCTAAATACACTTAAAAAAATCTTGAATTATCTGAATTTTTCCATAAAATACTTTTTTGGGGTGGATTGGCACAATAGAAATATTAATGCCATATTAATATTTATTAATATTAATAGAAATATTATAAAGAGTTATCATAACTTCTACAATTATTTTGTTAAAATTATAACTTAATTTATTACTTAAAAATTTAGTTTCTGTGCTATATCAGAGAGCCCTAAATGGAAAACTAGATTTTGACAACAGAGGGGCAACTGGGTGGCTTAGTGGTTGAGCATCTGCCTTTGGCTCAGGTCGTGATCTGGGATTCTGGGTTTGAGTCCTACATCAGGCTCGGGAGCCTGCTTCTCCCTGTGCCTCTCTATGTCTCTCATCAATAAATAAAATATTTTTTAAAAAGATCTTGACAACATAAAAACTTGAAGAAACTGCAAAGTTTAAAGTTAACTAATTTATCTAATCTGTAAAGGAGATACAAATTCTGATTACTTAGATGTTCCTCAACAAAGAGTCATCAGTAATGCTTATTTTTGATTTACAGTATAATCAAAATAATTATTTATTGACTTGAAGCAATACCTAAGCTTTAACACTTTTCCATTAGAAATGCAGTCATCTTGAGGCGCCTGGGTGGCTCAGTGGTTGAGCATCTGCCTTTTGCTCAGGTCATGATCATGAAGTCCTGGGATCCAGTCTCACATCAGAATCCCTACAGGAAGCCTGCTTCTCCCTCTGCACATGTCTCTGCCTCTTTCTGTGTCTCTCTTGAATAAATAAATAAAATCTTTAAAAACCCCAGAAATGCAGTCCTCTTGTAAATATTTAAATAAATATAGGTAGAAGGGGTAAATCTACCACAAGATTTCAAAAGATATAAGGAGTACTGAGATTGTTACTATTAATTAATATATTCTGCTTGTGCATAAGTATTTAATCTTATTTTTTCATAACATTTAAGATTTACTACTAGGTTTTGACTGCTGAAACATTCTTTTTGTTTTTTTACTTCAAGTATAATTAACAGTGACATATTAGTGTCAGGTGTACAATGTAATGATTTAGCAATTCTACACATTTCAGTGCCCATTAAAATATCAAGATAAATGTACTCTTAATCCCCTCTATTTTACCCATTGCCCCAAGAACTTCCCCTCTGGTAACCACCAGTTTGTTCACTGTATTTAAAGAGTCTGTTTTCCTGGTTGTATCTTTTTTTTTTTAAATTTTTGCTCATTTGTTTTGCTTCATAAATTCCACATATGAGTGAAGTTATATGGTGTTTTTCTTTCTCTAACTTATTTAACTTAGCATTATACCCTCTATGTCCATTCATGTTGTTGCAAATGGCAAGACTTCATTCTTTTTATGGCTAAGTGATATTCCAAAAAAATTATATATCTCTTCTTTATCCATTCATCTATCGATGGACACTTGGGTTGCTTCCATATTTGGCTATTGTAAATAATGTTGCAATAAAAATAAGGTGCATAACATTTCAGAATTAGTGTTTTTGTTTTCTTTTGGTAAATACCCAGTAGTGGAATGGATGGATCCTATGGTAATTTTTTTAATTATTTAAGGAACCTCCAACTATTTTCCATAGTGGATGCATCAATTTTCATTCCCACCAATAGTGCATGAGAGTTCCTTTTTCTCCACAATCTTGCCAACATTTGTTACTTCTTGTATTTTATTTTAACCTTTCTAACAGATGTAAAATGATTTTCCTTATGATTATAAGGATGTTGAGCATCTTTTCATGTGTCTATTGACTATCTCTATGTCTTCTTTGGAAAAATGTCTATTTGGGTCCTTTGCTCATTTTTAATTGGATTTTTTTTCCTATTGAGTTGTGTAAGTTCTTTATACATTTTAGACGTTAACCTCTTATCATATATATTGTTTCCAAATATCTTGCCCCATTCTATAGGTTTCATATTTTTTATAATGGTTTCACTCACTCTGCAAAACCTTTTTATTTTGGTGTAGTCCCAGTAGTTTATTTTTGCATTTGTTTCCCTTGCCAGAAAAGACATATCTAGAAAAAAATGTTTTTACATTTGATGCCACAGAAATCACTGTCTATGTTTTCTATGCATTTTATGGTTTCATGTTTCATATTTCAGTATTTAATCCAGTTTGGGTTTATTTTTGTATATGGTATAATAAGGTGGTCCAGTTTCATTCTTCTTGTGCATATTTGCCCCATTTTTGAACACCGTTAAATAGAATGTCTTTCCCCGATTGTATATTCTTGCCTCCTTTGTTAAAGATTAAAAGCTTGTGAAAATATGGAATTATTTCTCTCTTTTCCACTCTGTTCTATTGATCTATGTCTATTTTTGTGGCAGCGCCATACTGTTTGGATTACTACAGATTTTTACTGTATCTTGAAATCTGGGATGGTGATACCTCCAGCTTTACTCTTCTTTTTCAAGATTGCCTTGAATATTCAGGGTCTTTTTTGGTTCCATACAAATTTTAGTATTATTCTAGTTCTTTAAAAAATCTTGTTGGGGGGCAGCCCAGAAGCTCAGTGGTTTAGCGCTGCCTTCGGCCCAGGGCCTGATCCCCGGAGACCCGGGATCGAGTCCTTCATAGGGCTCTCTGCATGGAGCCTGCTTCTCCCTCTGCCTGTGTCTCTGCCTCTCTCTCTCTCTCTCTCTCTCTGTGTCTCATGAATAAATAAATAAAATCTTTTAAAAAACGTTGTTGGTATTTTGATAGGGATGACATT
Source organism: Vulpes lagopus (assembly GCF_018345385.1). NCBI lineage: Eukaryota > Metazoa > Chordata > Mammalia > Carnivora > Canidae > Vulpes > Vulpes lagopus. Next base: position 68,430,402 of record NC_054848.1, on the reverse strand, counting down.
AAATGTATAGAGCACTTTGGATAGCATAGGCATTTTAACAATATTGGTTCCTCAAATCCATGAGAATGGGATATGCATTTGTTTGTGGCTACTTCAATTTCTTTCATCAGTATTTTAGACTTTTTCAAGTACAGATCTTTTACCTCCTTGCTTAAGTTTATTCTTAGGTATCTTCTTGTTTGGGGGGAAATTGTAAATGAGGTTGCTTTCTTAATTTCTCTTTCTCCTACTTCATTAGTAGTGTATAGAGATGGAACAGACTCCTGTATATTAATTTTGTATCCTCCAACTTTCATTTATCACTTATAGTAGTTTTTTGTGGATTCTTTAGGGTTTTCTATATAAGTATCATGTCATCTGCAAATAGTGACAGTTTGACTTCTTTTTTTTTAAATCAATATAGATAGCTTTCATTTCAGTTTTTCTTGTCTAATTGCTGTTACTAAGACATTAGTATTATGTTTAATAAAAGTGAGAGTGGACATACCTGTCTTGTTCCTCACCTTAGAGGAAAAGCTCTCAAATTTTCACCATTGAGTATGTTTGTTGTGGATTTTTCCAAGGCCTTATTACAAGGCCTTTATTATATTGAGGTAAGTTTCCCTAAATTTACTTTGTCAAGAGTTTTTATAATAAATAGAACTTGCACTTTGTCTAATCCTTTTTCTGCATCTATTGAGATGATCATGTTTTGTATCCTTTCTCTAGTTTATATGATATATCACGTTTACTGATTTGCAAATACTTTCACTCCTGGACTAAACCTCATTTGATAGGAGCAAATAATTTTTTCTTGTATGTAATGTTGACTTGGTTTGTTAAAGTTTTGTTGAAGATTTTTGCATGTATGTTCATCAGAGATATTGGCCATAGTTTTCTTTATTTGTTGTTGTTCTTGTTGTTGAACATCATCATCATGATGTTGTGTCATCTGGTATGGTATACGGTAATGCCCATCTGGTAGAATAAATTTGGAAGCTTTTCTTTCTCTTCTATTTTTTTGAGGAATACTTTATGTAAAACAGACATTAACTTTTCTTTAAATGTTTTCTATAATTCACCTGTTATGACATGTGGTGCTACAGTTTTATTTGTTGAAAATTTTTTGATTACTGATTCAATATCATTGCTAGTAATTGGTCGGTTCAAATTTTCTATTTCTTCCTGATTCAGGTTTTGAAGGCTATATGTTTCTAGAAATGTATCAATTTCTTCTAGGTCATCCAATTTATTGTGATACAACTTTTCATAATGTTCTTTTATAATCCTTTGTATTTCTCTGGTGTTGTTTTTTTTCCCCTCCTTAATTTCTGATTTCATTTATTTGAGTCCTCTATCTCTCTGTTTCATGAGTCTGGCTAAACTTTGATCAATTTTGTTATCTTTTCAAAGAACTGCCTTCTGTTTTCATCTATCTGTTCTGTTTTTTTTTAGTCTCTATTTTATTTATTTTTGCTCTAATCTTTATTATTTTCTCCTTTCTACTGGCTTTAGACTTTGTTCTCTTTTTTCTAAGTTCTTTAGGTGTAAGGTTAAGCTGTTTGAGATTTTTCTTGTTTCTTGAGGTAGGTCTATATTGCTATAATCTCCCCTCTTAAAATAGCATTTGATGTATCCCCAAAATTTTGAACCATTGTACTTTAATTTGTCTCCATGTATTTTTTAATTTATTTATTTTTTATTTCTTGGTTGATCAAATTGTTTAGTAAGCATGTTATTTAGCCTCCGTGTATTTGTGTCCTTTCTGGATCTTTTCTCGTGACTGATTTCTAGTTTCACACTTTTGTGGTAGGGAAAAGATGCATGATATGACCAGTCTTTTTTTTTTAATTTATTGAGGCTTGTTTACTGACATGACCTATTTTGGAAAATGTTTCATATGTACTTGAAACTAATGTGTATTCTGCTTATTTTGGATGAAACACTCTTTTTTGGATTTATTTATGAGAGAGAGAGAGAGAGAGAGAAAGAGAGAGAGAGAGAGAGAGAAGCAGAGATATAAGAAGAGGAAGAAGCAGGCTCCCTGCAGGGAACCCCATGTGGTACTCAATCCCTGATCCCAGGGTCACGCCCTGAGTCCAAGGTAGACACCCAACCACTGAACCACCCAGGTGTCCCTGGGTGAAACATTGTTAATATATCTGTTAGGTCTAACTGGTCCAATGTGTCATTCAAAGGCACTGTTCCCTTGTTGATTTTCTGTCTGGGTAATCTATCCATTGATTTAAATGGGGTGCTAAAGTTCCCTACTATTATTATACCACTGTCATTTTATTTTTCCCTTATATCTGTTAATAGGTGCTTTATATATTTAGGAGTCTCATGTTGGGTGCATAAATATTTACAATTGCTATATCCTCTTGTTGGATTTTTTCCCTTTATCATTATGTAGTGCTTTTGTTGTTGTTGTTTTGTCTCTTATCTCAGTCTTTTTTTTTAAGTTTTTATTCATTCATGAGAGACACAGAGAGAAGGCAGAGACACAGGAAGAGGGAGAAGCAGGTTCCTCGCAGGGAGCCCAATTTGGGACTCCATCCTGGAACTCCAGGATCACACCATGAGCATTAGGCAGCCACTCAAATGCTGAGCCACCCAGGCATCCCATCTCAGTCTTTATTTTAAAGTCCATTTTGTCTGATATAAGTACTGTTACTCCAGCTTTTTTTTGCTTCCATTTGCATGGTGAATGTTTTTCCATCTCTTCACTTTCAATCTGGATGTAAAATTAGGTCTGAAGTGAATCTCCTGCAGGTAGCCTGTAGATGTGTCTTGCATGTTTTATCCATTCAGTCACCCTATGTCATTTGATTAGATCACTTAATCTATTTTTATTTGAAATAATTATTGATAGGCATGGGCTTATTGACATTTTGTTACCTATTTTATGGTTTTCTGTTTGTTTTTTTGTTTGTTTTTAATTTTTCTCTGTTTTTTTCTTCTCTTGCTCTCTTTCCTTGTGGTTTGCTGGCTTTCTTTAGTGATATGTGCAGATTACCTTCTCCATATTTTTTTCTGTATCTACTACACGTTTTACTTGTGGTTACCATTAGGTTTACATATAACATACATATAGCAGTCTATATTGAGTTAATGGTCACTTAAGTTTGAACACATTCTAAAAGCAGTTTTTACCTTTCCACCATATTTATGTATTTATTTATATATATATGATGTCATATTTTACGTTGTTTTATTTTGTGAATGCCTTGACTGGTTTTTAAAAATATAATTGGTTTGAATGTGTTTGTGTTTTGACCCCTGTGCTAGTGTTATAAATGATTAATCTACTTATATTTGTATTGCTGAAACATTCTTGAAATTGATTTACTACTAAAACTGAAAAACAATAATTAATAATGAAGGGACATTTCTCTTGGTGAATTTATCTATTTCTGGCTTCCATTATATTGAAATGGGCTTCAGAATGCTTAGATACATTATTTATCAACTTAAGTGATATCTCTGCTTCATTTTGAGTGCTAGACACTTTATGTTTGCTTCAACTATACTCTTTCCCCATTACAACTTTCAGTTTTCTTCACATGTTTTAAGAAGTTATTTAATTTTTGTGACATTTGACAAATGATGGTATTGAAGATACATTTTAAGGTCTATTTGTGGTTCATCCATTTACTTACATAAGATACATTTATCAAGAATCCCTTACATATCAGGCACTTTGCTTGGCACTGGAGATAGAATGTTAAACAAGACAGACATGGCCCCTACTATACATAATTGTTCTCACATTCTAAGGGGGGAAATATCATAAATAAATAAATATAATGAATAAAAAACTTAAAAAAACCTTAATTTGTGACAAGATCCACATAGGAAACCAATTGGGCAATCTAATAGCAGTTAATAGTGAAGATAGAATGGTCTATCTTAAAATAATATGGATAATTATAAACATTTTCCAATGACATATATTTTACAAACTTATAAAAGATTAAGTGAAATTTATATTGATTGATATAATTTTTTTATTTATTTATGATAGTCATACAGAGAGAGAGAGAGAGGCAGAGACATAGGCAGAGGGAGAAGCAGGCTCCATGCACCGGGAGCCTGACGTGGGATTTGATCCCGGGTCTCCAGGATCGCGCCCTGGGCCAAAGGCAGGCGCCAAAGCGCTGCGCCCCCCAGGGATCCCAGCCCCACCCAGGGATCCCTATATTGATTGATATAATAAAAATATTACACTGACATCTATATGTCCCAGAAAAGAAGTCATTTCCACTTATCAGAATATCAGTTGAGTGACAAAGGATATGGTCATATTGAAAGCATGTTCAGAAATTTTTATGCTGGTGTAGTTTACCAGCCTTGGGAAATATAAGTCAAACCCTAAAAATAGTATTTATACTAGGCTTCTCCACAAACTGAGTTCTTCAAAATGTCTTAGAGAAAATATTGTGAATTATTGCCAAGAGGAAATATGAAAAAATGTTTAAAATAATTTTATCATGTCTACTTATTATATGTATAGATGCTCTTTTTGTAAAATATTTTCTATATATTATGTATAGGACCCCTGTTGCTCTCACTGCCCCCCCTTCTCCCTCCCTCTCTCCTTTCTCTTCTCCTTTCCCTCTCTCTCACTTTGTTGGTCATATTAGAGTATTGATTGTGTGTGTGTGTGTGTGTGTGTGTGATTCCTCCTTTATTTTTATTTATTTTTAGTTTTTAATTTTTTCTTTTCCTAATTTTTATTTTAAATTCTAGTTGATTAATATATACTGCAATATTGATTTCATGAGTAGAATTTAGTTATCGATCACTTACATATAATACCCAGTGTTCATTATAAGTGCCTTCCTTAATACCTATCATACATTTATACTATCCCTTGCCCACCAACCATCTATCAGCACTCAGTTTGTTCTTTCTAGTTAAAAGCCTCTTATGGTTTGACTCCCTCTATTTTTACCCTCTTCCCTTATATTCATCTGTTTTGTTTCTTAAATTCCACATGAGTGAAATCATGATATTTATCATTCTCTGACTTCTTTTACTTAGCATACATAATACATTCTAGCTCCATGCACATCATTACAAATGGCAAGATTTCATTTTTTATGGCTGAGTAATATTACATTGTATATAATTACCACCTCTTCTTTACCTATTAATGAGTTGATGGTCTTGTGTGCTCTTTCAATAATTTGACTATGGTTCATAATGCTTCTATAAACATTGGGGTATATATGTTCCATTGAATCAGTATTTTTGTATCCCTTGTGTATATAAATAGTAGTAAAATTGATGGGTCATAGGGTAGTTTTATTTTTAACCTTTTGAGGAAATCTATGCTTGTTCTCCAGACAATCTGTACCAGTTCGCGTTCCCACCAATGGCGTAGCAAGTTTCCCCTTTCTCGGCACCCTCACCAATATCTATTGTTTCCTTTGTTGTTAATTTTAGCCACTCTGACAGGGGTGAGATAATATCTTAAGGTATATTTGATTTGTATTTCCCAGATGATGACTGAAGTTGAGCATCTTTTCATATGTCTGTTAGCCATTTGGATGTCTTCATTGGAAAAATGTCTATTCATGGCTTCTGGATATTATTTAACTGGATTGTTTGGTTTTTGGGTGTTGAGATTGATAAGTTCTTTATAGATGTTGTATAATAACCTTTTATCAGATATGCTATTTGCAAATATTTTTTCCCATTCTATAGGTTGCCTTTTAGTTTAGTTTAGTTTTTTTTTTCACTGTGCAGAAGCTTTCTATCTTGATGAAGTCCCAATGATTCATTCTTGCTTTTGTTTCCCTTACCTAGGGAGACGTTTCTAGTAAGAAGATACTACACCCAATGTGATATCCTCTAGGATTTTGATGGTTTCCTGTCTCATATTTAGGTCTTTAATCTATTTTGAATTTATTTTTGTGTATGGTGTAAAAAAGTGCTCTGGTTTCATTCCTCTACATGTTTCTATCCAGTTTTCCCAACACCATTTGTTGAAGAGATTCATTTTTCCATTGAATATCCTTTCCTGCTTTGTCAAATATTAGTTGACCATTTCTGGTTTTTCTATTCTCCCTAATTGATCCATATATCTGTTTTTGTGCCAGTACCATACTATCTTGATGACTATAGCACTGTAATGTAATTTGAATTCCAGAATTGTGATGCCTCCAGCTTTGCTTTTCTTTTTCAGAATTGGTTTGGCTATTCAGGGTCTATTGTGGTTCCATACAAATTTTAGGCTACTTTGTTCTAACTTCATGAAAAACGCTGGTGGTATTGTGATAGGGACTTCATTAAATGTGTAGATTGCTTTGGTACTATAGACATTTTTAACAAAATTTTTCTTCCAATCCATAAGCATGAAGTGTTTCTATTTCTTTGTGTTGTCTATAATTTCTTTCATAACTGTTCTATATTTCTCAGTATACAGGTCTTTTATGTCTTTGGTTATGTTCATTTCTAAGTATCTTATGCTTTTTGGTATAATTGTAAATGGGGTTTATTTCTTGATTTCTCTTTCTGCTGCTTCATTGTTAGATATAGAAATTCAACAGACATCTGTGCATTGATTTTATATCCTGTTACTTTGCTGAATTCCTGTATAAGTTTTAATTTTTTGATGGAGTCTTTTGGGTTTTTTTTTTTACATAGAGTATCATGTCCTCTGTGAAGAGTGAAAGTTTGACTTCCTCTTTGATGATTTGGATACCCTTTATTTCTTTTTGTTGTCTGATTGCTGAGGATAAGATTTCCAGTACTATGTTGAACAACAGTGAAGAGAGTGGACATCCCTATTACATTCCTGACCTTAGGGGAAAAACTGATAGTTTTGAGGATAGTATTATTAGCTGTGGGTCTTTCAGACGTGGAGTTTATGTTATTGAGGTATGTTCCCTCTATCCCTACAGTGTGCAGAGTTTTTACCAAGAAATCATGCTTGCTGTATTTTGTCAAATGATTTTTCTACATCTATTGACAGGATCATATAGTTCTTATCCTTTCTTTTATTAATGTGGTATATAATGTTGATTGATTTGTGGATATTGAACCATGCTTACAGCCCAGAAATAAATCCCACTTCGTAGTGGTAAATAATCCTTGTAATGTACTGTTGGATTCAATTATCCAGTATCTTGTTAAGAATTTTTGCATCCATTTACATCAGGGATGTTGGTCTGTAATTGTCCTTTTCAGTGGGTTCTTTGCTTGGTTGTCAAATCAGGTTAATGCTGACCTCATCTAATGGGCTTGGTAGAATTCTACTGGGAAGCCATCCGGCCCTGGACTCTTGTTTGTTGGGAGATTTTTGATTACAGATTCTGTTTGATTGCTGGTTATGGGTCTGTTCAGATTTTATATTTCTTCCTGTTTCCATTTTGGTAATTTATGTGTTTGTAGTAATTTATCTATTTCTTCCAGATTGACTAATTTGTTGTCATACAATTGTTTATAATATTCTTCCTTTATTTCTTGAACCTGAGCATAAAATTTATTAAAAATGATTATAGATAAATAAGATAAATCTGTGAAAGGATACATAGAATATGGTAGGAACTCAATCTATTCAGGGTGATTTAAATTGAAAACTGCTACTCTATATACTCTTTATAATTCATATATTTGAATAATATAATACTACTATGTAAGACATACTATTAATGAGAAACATTTTTCCATATTGCATTTATGTCTAAAATAATTGTGTACACCTCTTCATGGGTCACATATTGTATCTCAAGTTTAGAGACTGTGCTTGGACTTGGGGTGAGTTATAGGTTTAGAAACAAAGAAGGGGGATTTGAGGGCAGGTCCTGAGGAGAATCAGTGGTGTCTTCTAAGGCAACTACCTCAGGGGAAGTCATTACCATATCCTCAGTCACAGCAAGGTTAATCTGCTCAGATAGAGTTAGAGAAAGTGCTTCTTCTGGCAAAAAAGACTAATCAGAATTTAGAGGTTCAACATCCTCAGCATCATCAATACCTTCCTATATATACTCATTTTAATTTTCAAGATCTCATTTCTTTTTAATCAATACCCTTAAAGCAGCAGATACCCTGAAAGTTGGGAATTTGATTTGTATCATAATTTTTCCACACACAGGAGGATTCTGGGTATGGTTTCTTCCAGGCAGACATTAAAACTTCCAGATCATTTGTGCAGAATTTGAGTTGGAATTTATAATCCTTGAGCTCATCCTATTCTTTGTCAACTTGGTCCATCTCAATTAGAAGCAACCAAGAAATTTCATTATACAAATTAATTTGTAAATGTATATCCAAAAGTATCATATATGAGGTCACTTAGAACCTTGTGTCTTATAGTTATTTTGTTAGGAATAATCTAAGATGGTATTTTGAACTCTCAGTAGATATTCGACTCTCAATATAGATTCAATTGAATCTCTATTGTGATATCACACCAAATTATCAGTGCTCTCTTTCCTACTAGAAATAGAATCATTAGTGCTTTTAAATCAAATCACATACAAAACCACTTCCAGAAACCCAAGAATCAATTCAAAAGATTCATCCTTAAGATTATGTTCCTCTATAACCACTCGTGGTACCAAAATCTGTATTAATCAGTGTTCTCTAAGGAAACAGAACCAATAGGATGTGTCTGTGAATGTGTGTGTGCATGTGTGTGTGTGTGTGTGTGTGTGTGTGTGTACAGAGAGAGGGAGAGAAAGATATTTAAGGATTTGGTTCATACAATTCTGGAAGCTGTAAATTCTGAAATCTACAAGATGCGAAGGCAGACTGGAAACCCAGAGAAGAGTTGTTGATTTTTCATCTCAAGACCAAAGAGGGTGTGGAGGCAGAATTCTCTTTTCCTTAGGAGATCTCAATTTATTTCCCCATAAGGCCTTAACTGATTAAATGAAGTGTACCTACTTTATGGAGGGAAATCTGCTTAATATAATTCTATGATTTAAATATTAATCTCATCTAGAAAATGCCCTCACAATATCTACATTGGTCCTCATCTAGAAATACCCTCATGATACCTAGACTGGTATTTGACCTAATTGTAAGTACTGTGGGCTAGTCAAATTGACACACATAATTAAACATCACAGAGGAAAAAGACAATCTTTTATAAATTCTAATTCTGATACTATTTATTTGTTTAGTTTGAAGTATACAAATTTTTAAGAAATATTTTTAATATCAAATCAAATTAATATCAAATCAATATCAATCAATCAAATCAATATCAATCAATTTTTAATCTCAAATATTATGAGATATTTATTAAACATCTACTGATAAAACTTATTTAATTTTTTAAAGCTTATTTATTTATTCATAAGAGACAGAGAAAGAAAGAGAGAAAGAGAGCGAGAGAGAGAGAGGCAGAGACACAGGCAGAGGGAGAAGCATGCTCCATGCAGGGAGCCTGATGTGGGACTCAATCCCAGGCCTCCAGGATCACACCCTGGCTGAAGACAGGTGCTAAACCACTGAGGCACCCAGGGATCCCCTGTCTACTGGTAAAATTTAAACCACATGTTGATTCTCCATTGTAGTTTAGGAACATTTTGCTGCTAAGTGAATAGGTAGCAATAGAAACTAATGATCAAAATGTTGAAATATGCTATAAAATGGATTTTAGACAAAACTTAACAGATATCCTTAATTTATTCTATATTTCCTGTTTCTAGATTTTCTTCTTTTCCTAGATTTTCTTCTGTTTAGAAGGATTCTTTTTTTAAATTTCAAAATTAAGATTTTAATTAATGGAAATCCCATGCACTGTTCCTCTCACTGAAGTTGTATTTAACTCTACTCTTTGTAAAATAACAATGGTACCCGACACACAGTCACACCCACCCCCCGACCACCTCCCCTTCCACCACCCCTAGTTCATTTCCCAGAGTTAGGAGTCTTTCATGTTCTGTCTCCATTTCTGATATTTACCACTCATTTTTTCTCCTTTCCCCTTTATTCCCTTTCACTATTTTTTATAGTACCCAAATGAATGAGACCATATAATGTTTGTCCTTCATCGATTGACTTATTTCACTCAGCACAATACCCTCCAGTTCCATCCACATGGAAGCAAATGGTGGGTATTTGTCGTTTCTAATGGCTGAGTAATATTCCATTGAATACATATACCGCATCTTCTTTATCCGTTCATCTTTGGAAAGACACCGAGGCTCCTTCCACAGTTTGGATATTGTGGACATTGCTGCTATAAACATCGGGATGCAGGTTTCCCGGCGATTCACTGCATCTGAATCTTTGGGGTAAATCCACAACAGTGCAATTGCTGGGTCGTAGGGCAGATCTATGTTTAACTCTTTGAGGAACCTCCACACAGTTTTCCAGAGTGGCTGCACCAGTTCACATTGCCAACAACAGTGCAAGAGGGTTCCCCTTTCTCCACATCCTCTCAAAAATTTGTGGTTTCCTGCTTTGTTAATTTTCCCCATTCTCACGGGTGTGAGGTGGTATCTCATTGTGGTTTTGATTTGGATTTCCCTGATGGCAAGTGATGCGGAGCATTTTCTCATGTGCTTGTTGGCCATGTCTATGTCTTCCTCTGTGAGATTTCTGTTCATGTCTTTTGTCCATTTCAGGATTGGATTGTTTGTTTCTTTGCTGTGAGTTTAATAAGTTCTTTATAGATCTTGGAAACTACCCCTTTATCTGATACGTCTTTGCAAATATCTTCTCCCATTCTGTAGGTTGTCTTTGAGTTTTGTTGATGGTATCTTTTGCTTTGCAAAAGCTTCTTATTTTGATGAAGCCCCAATAGTTCATTTTTGCTTTTGTTTCTCCTGTCTTCATGGATAAAACTTGCAAGAAGTTTCTGTGGCGAAGTTCAAAAAGGGTGTTGCTTGTGTTTCCCTCTAGGATTTTGATGGAATCATGTCTCGCATTTAGATCTTTCATCCATTTTGAGTTTATCTTTGTGTATGGTGCAAGAGAGTAATCTAGCTTCATTCTTCTGCATGTGGATGTCCAATTTTCCCAGCACCATTTACTGAAGAGGCTGTCTTTTTTCCAGTGAATAGTCTTTCCTCCTTTGTTGAATATTAGTTCACCATAAAGTTGAGGGTCCACTACTGGATCCACTTTTCTGTTCCATTGATCTATGTGTCTGTTTTTGTGCCAGAACCACACTGTCTTGATGACCACAGCTTTGTAGTACAACCTGAAATCTGGCATTGTGATGCCCCCCAGCTATGGTTTTCTTTTTTAATATTCACCTGGCTATTCGGGCTGTTTTCTGATTCCACACAAATTGTAAGATGATTTTTTTCCAACTCTCTGAAGAAAGTCCATCGTATTTTGAAAGGGATTGCATTAAACGTGTAAATTGCCCTGGGTGACATTGACATTTTCACAATATTAATTCTTCCAATCCATGAGCATGGAATATTTTTCCATCTCTTTGTGTCTTCCTCAATTTCTTTCAGAAGTGTTCTGTAGTTTTTAGGTTATAGATCCTTTACTTCTTTGGTTAGGTTTATTCCTAGGTACCTTATGTTTTGGGTGCAGTTGTAAATGGGATTGACTCCTTAATTTCTCTTTCTTCAGTCTCATTGTTAGTGTATAGAAGTGCCACTGACTTCTGGGCATTGATTTTATATCCTGCCACACTGCCAAATTGCTGTATAAGTTCTAGCCATTTTGGGGTGGAGGCTTTTGGGTTTTCTAAGTAGAGTATCATGTAATCGGCAAAGAGGGAGAGTTTGACTTCTTCTTTGCCAATTTGAATGCCTTTTTTTACTTTTTGTTGTCTGATTGCTGAGGCTAGGACTTCCTATACTATGTTGAATGGCAGTGGTGAGACTGGACATCCCTGTCTTGTTCCTGATCTCAGTGGAAGGGCTCCCAGTGTTTCCCCATTGAGAATGATAGTTGCTGTGGGCTTTTCATAGATGGCTTTTAAGATGTTTTTTCTTTTTATTTTATTTTATTTATGATAGTCACAGAGAGAGAGAGAGAGAGTGAGAGAGAGAGAGAGGCAGAGGCAGAGACACAGGCAGAGGGAGAAGCAGGCTCCATGCACCGGGAGCCCGATGTGGGATTCGATCCCGGGTCTCCAGGATAGCGCCCTGGGCCAAAGGCAGGCGCCAAACCGCTGCGCCACCCAGGGATCCCGGCTTTTAAGATGTTGAGGAATGTTCCCTCTATCCCTACACTCTGAAGAGTTTTGATCAGGAATGGATGCTGCACTGGGTGTTATTCTATATGGTGGCAAATTGCACACCAATAAAAAATTAAATTTATAAAAATAATAACAATGGTAGTGAGAAAAGTTTCAGATTTCTCCAACAGTAATAATATTATGAAGGGATCATTTTCTCTAGAGATTTGTTTTTTATTTTTTTTAATAATAAATATTTTTTATTGATGTTCAATTTGCCAACATACAGAATAACACCCAGTGCTCATCCCGACAAGGGCCCCCCCTCAGTGCCTGTCACCCATTCACCCCCACCCCCCAGCCTCCTCCCCTTCCACTACCCCTAGTTCATTTCCCAGAGTTAGGAGTCTTTATGTTCTGTCTCCCTTTGTGATAGTTCCACCCATTTCTTCTCCCTTCCCTTCTATTCCCTTTCACTATTATCTATATTCCCCAAATGAATGAGACCATATAATGTTTGTCCTTCTCCGATTTACTTATTTCACTCAGCATAATACCCTCCAGTTCCATCCACATCGAAGCAAATGGTGGGTATTTGTCATTTCTTATGGCTGAGTAATATTCCATTGTATACATGGACCACATATTCTTTAACAATGCATTCATCTTTCGAAGGACACCGAGGCTCCTTCTATAGTTTGGCTATTGTGGACATTGCTGCTAGAAACATCGGGTTGCAGGTGTCCCGGTGTTTCACTGCATCTGTATTATTGGGGTAAATCCCCAGCAGTGCAGTTGCTGGGTGGTAGGGCAGATGTATTTTTAACTCTTTGAGTAACCACCACACAGTTTTCCAGAGTGGCTGCACCAGTTCACATTGCCACCTACAGTGCAGGAGGGTTCCCTTTTCTCCACATCCTCTCCAATATTTGTGGTTTCCTGCCTTGCTAATTTTCCCCATTCTCACTGGTGGGAGGTGGTATCTTATTGTGGTTTTGATTTGTATTTCCCTGATGGCCCACTCATTATACAAATAACCTCTGCATGCTGGAATTTTTGAATTATAATATAGCTAGGAAAAAATTATTCTGAAGCCGACAGGGCAAGATTGTGGAAGGGTAGGTTCCCCAGGTCACTTGTCCCCACCAAATTACCTAGATAACCTCCAAAAAATCCTGAAAATCTATGATATCGGCCTGAGATTTAAAGAGAGAACAGCTGGAATGCTGGAGTAGGAAGAGTTCACGCTTCTATCAAGGTAGTAAGACAGGGAAAAAAGAAATAAAGAAACAAAAGGCATCCAAGGGGGAGGGGCTCCACGAGGAGCCAGGCTAAGGCCGGGGCCAGTGTCCCCAGGACAGGAAAGCCCCCTCCCCGGAGATTCACCAGTCTTCCGGGATAGAAGGGAAGGTGGAGCAGGATCCCAGGAGCGGTGGGGATGCACTCAGCTCTCAGGAATTCTAACAGAGCACCTGTGCCCTGGGGAGAGTGTGCCACACCCCGAAGTCGAGTTCCCTAAAGGGCTGAAGCAGAAGCCTGGCTGGTACCTGGAGCAGCTTGGAGGTGGCCCTGACAGAGGCTCTGCATGGAGGAGGCTGCGCGCCCGGGAGCACGAATCCAACAGCGCTGGCCTGGGAGCACAAGGCGCTGGGGACACAGCCCAAGATCCGGCGCTCCCCCTAGGACAGGCAGAAGCCAGGAGGGCCCAGGACAGCAAGGACACTCCTGCCCCAGCTGAACAGATCAGTGTCCCTGCCCCAGAGCATCCAAGCCCCTGCAGACTAAGAGCCCCGTTGTTACTGCAGGAGCTTAATCCAGGGCTCCAGACCTGGCCCCCACCACTGTTCTTGTTCCTCAGGGGGCCTCACAGGATAAACAACCCCCACTGAGCCTCACAGTGGCCTCACTGGATAAACAGCTTGAACATCTTTCACTGAGCCCTGCACCAGGCAGGGGGATGAGCAGCATCCCCAAGTGCTAACACCTGAAAATCAGCACAGCAGGCCCCTCCCCCAGAAGACCACTAGACGGACATGGGAAAAACAAATTATGGACCAAACAGCACTGGAAAGTTCCAGGGGAAGTCAAGGGACTTATAGTATACAGAATCAGAGGATACTCCCCCTTGTTTTTGTCTGTTTGTTTTTTGATTTCTGTTTGCTACACCCCCCCGTTTTCTTTCTTTTCTTCTCTTTTTTTTCTTTGTTTTCTTCTTTTCTTCTTTTTTTCCTTCTTTCTCTTCTCTGTTTTTATTATTTTCCCAGTACAACTTGTTTCTGGCCACTCAGCACTGAGCAAAATGACTAGAAGGAAAAACTCACCTCAAAAGAAAGAATCAGAAACAGTCGTCTCTCCCACAGGGTTACAAAATTTGTATTACAATTCAATGTGAGAAAGCCAATTCAGAAGCAATATTATAAAGCTACTGGTGGCTCTAGAAAAAAGCATAAAGTACTCGAGACTTCATGACTGCAGAATTTAGATGTGATCAGGCAGAAATTAAAAATCAATTAAATGAGATGCAATCCAAACTAGAGGTCCTAATGATGAGGGTTAAAGAAGTGGAAGAACGAGTGAGTGACATAGAAGACAAGTTGATGGAAAAGAGGGAAACTGAGAAAAAAAGAGACAAACAATTAAAAGACCATGAAGATAGATTAAGGGAATTCAGGGACAGCCTGAGGAAGAAAAATCTACATTTAATTGGGGTTTCCAAGGGCACCGAAAGGGCCAGAGGGCCAGAATATGTATTTCAACAAATCATATCTGAAAACTTTCCTAATCTGGCAAAGGAAACAGGCATTAAGATTCAGGAAATAGAGAGATCCCCCCCCCCAAAATCAAGAAAAACCGCTCAACACATCGACATTTAAGAGTGAAGCTTGCAAATTCCAAAGATAAATAGAAGATCCTTAAAGCAGCAAGAGACAAGACATCCCTAACTTATATGGGGAGAAAGATTAACAGCAGACCTCTCCACAGAGACCTGGCAGGCCAGAAAGGGCTGGCAGGATATATTCAGGGTCCTAAATGAAAAGAACATGCAACCAAGAATACTTTATCCAGCAAGGCTCTCATTCAAAATGGAAGGAGAGATAAAGAGCTTCCAAGACAGGCAGGAACTGAAAGAATATGTGACCTCCAAACCAGCTCTGCAAGAAATTTTAAGGGGGACTCTTAAAATTCCCCTTTAAGAAGAAGTCCAGTGGAACAATCCAAAAAAAAACAAGGACTGAATAGATATCATGATGACACTAAACTCATATCTGTCAATAGTAACTCTGAATGTTAACGGGCTTAATGACCCCATCAAAAGGCGCAGGGTTTCAGACTGGATAAAAAGGCAGGACCAATCTATTTGCTGTCTACAGGAGACTCGTTTTAGACAGAAGTACACCTACAACCTGAAAATAAAAGGTTGGAGAACCATTTACCATTCAAATGGTCCTCAAAAGAAAGCAGGGGTAGCCATCCTTATATCAGATAAACTAAAATTTACCCCGAAGACTATAGTGAGAGATGAAAGGGACACTCTATCATACTTAAAGGATCTATCCAACAAGCGGACTTAACAATCCTTAATATATATGCCCCAAATGTGGGAGCTGCCAAATATTTAAACCAATTAATAACCAAACTGAAGAAATACTTAGATAATAATACACTTATACTTGGTGACTTCAATCTAGCTCTTTCTACCCTCAATAGGTCTTCTAAGCACAACATCTCCAAAGAAACGAGAGCTTTAAATGATACACTGGAACAGATGGATTTCACAGATATCTACAGAACTTTACATCCAAACTCAGCTGAATACACATTCTTCTCAAGTGCACATGCAACTTTCTCCAGAATAGACCACATACTGGGTCACAAATTGGGTCTGAACCGATACCAAAAGATTGGGATCGTCCCCTGCATATTCTCAGACCATAATGCCTTGAAATTAGAACTAAATCACTACAAGAAGTTTGGAAGGACCTGAAACACGTGGAGGTTAAGGACCATCCTGCTAAAAGATGAAAGGGTCAACCAGGAAATTAAGGAAGAATTAAAAAGATTCTGGAAACTAATGAGAATGAAGATACAACCGTTCAAAATCTTTGGGATGCAGCAAAAGCAGTCCTAAAGGGAAATACATCGCAATACAAGCATCCATTCAAAAACTGGAAAGAACTCAAATACAAAAGCTAACCTTACACAAAAAGGAGCTAGAGAAAAAACAGGAAATGGACCCTACACCCAGCAGAAGAAGAGAGTTAATTAAAATTCGAGAAGAACTCAACGAAATCGAGACCAGAAGAACTGTGGAACAGATCAACAGAACCAGGAGTTTGTTCTTTGAAAGAGTTAATAAGATAGATAAACCATTAGCCAACCTTATTAAAGAGAAGAGAGAGAAGACTGAAATTAACAAAATTATGAATGAGAAAGGAGAGATCACTACCAACACCAAGGAAATACAAATGATTTTAAAAACATATTATGAACAGCTCTACGCCAATAAATTAGGCAATCTAGAAGAAATGGACGCATTCCTGGAAAGCCACAAACTACCAAAACTGGAACAGGAAGAATTAGAAAACCTGAGCAGCCAATAACCAGGGAGGAAATTGAAGCAGTCATCAAAAACCTCCCAAGACACAAGAGTCCAGGGCCAGATGGCTCCCAGGGGAATTCTATCAAACGTTTAAAGAAGAAATCATACCTATTCTCCTAAAGCTGTTTGGAAAGATAGAAAGAGATGGAGTACTTTCTAATTCGTTCTATGAGGCCAGCATCCCCTTAATTCCAAAACCAAAGACCCCACCAAAAAGGAGACTTACAGATCAATATCCCTGATGAACATGGTTGCAAAAATTCTCAACAAGATACTAGCCAATAGGATCCAACAACGCATTAAGAAAATTATTCACCATGACCAACTAAGATTTATCCCTGGGGCACAAGGCTGGTTCAACACTCATAAAACAATCAATGTGATTCATCATATCAGCAAGAGAAAAACCAAGAACCATATGATCCTCTCATTAGATGCAGAGAAAGCATTTGACAAAATACAGCATCCATTCCTGATCAAAACTCTTCAGAGTGTAGGGATAGAGGGAACTTTCCTCGACAACTTAAAAGCCGTCTAAGAAAAGCCCACAGCAAATATCATTCTCAATGGGGAAGCACTGGGAGCCTTTCCCCTAAGATCAGGAAAAAGACAGGGATGTCCAGTCTCACCACTGCTATTCAACATAGTATAGGAAGTCCTAGCCTCAGCAATCAGACAACAAAAAGACATTAAAGGCATTCAAGTTGGCAAAGAAGAAGTCAAACTCTCCCTCTTCGCCGATGACATGATACTCTACATAGAAAACCCAAAAGCCTCCACCCCAAGATTGCTAGAACTCATACAGCAATTTGGTAGCATGGCAGGATACCAAATCAATGCCCAGAAATCAACGGCATTTCTATACACCTTCAATGAGACTGAAGAAAGAGAAATTAAGGAATCAATCCCATTTACAATTGCACCCAAAAATAGAAGATACCTAGGAATAAACCTAACCAAAGAGGTAAAGGATCTATACCCTAAAAACTAGAGAACACTTCTGAAAGAAATTGAGGAAAACACAAAGAGTTGGAAAATTATGCCATGCTCATGGATTGGCAGAATTAATATTGTGAAAATGTAAATGTTACCCAGGGCAATTTACACATTTAATGCAATCCCCTTCAAAATACCATGGACTTTCTTCAGAGAGTTAGATCAAATTATTTTAAGATTTGTGTGGAATCAGAAAAGACCCCGAATAGCCAGGGGAATTTTAAAAAAGAAAACCATAGCTGGGGGCATCACAATGCCAGATATCAGGTTGTACTACAAAGCTGTGGTCATCAAGACAGTGTGGTCCTGGCACAAAAACAGACACAAAGATCAATGGAACAGAATAGAGAACCCAGAAGTGGACCCTCAACTTTATGGTCAACTAATATTCGACAAAGGAGGAATGACTGTCCATTGGAAGAAAGTCTCTTCAATAAATGGTGCTGGGAAAGTTGGACATCCACATGCAGAAGAATGAAACTAGACCACTCTCTTTCACCATACACAAAGATAAAACCAAAATGGATGAAAGATCTAAATGTGAGACAAGATTCCATCAAAATCCTAGGGGAGAAAACAGGCAACACCCTTTGTGAACATGGCCACAGTATCTTCTTGAATGATACATCCACGAAGGCAAAAGAAACAAAAGCACAAATGAACTATTGGGACTTCATCAATATAAGAAGCTTTTGCACTGGGTCCCTGGGTTGCGCCGCGGTTTGGCGCCTGCCTTTGGCCCAGGGCGCGATCCTGGAGACCCGGGATTGAGTCCCACGTCACGCTCCCGGTGCATGGAGCCTGCTTCTCCCTCTGCCTGTGTCTCTGCCTCTCTCTCTCTCTCTCTCTCTCTCTCTCTGTGTGTGTGTGTGACTATCATAAATAAATTTTAAAAAAAAATTTTAAAAAAGAAGCTTTTGCACATCAAAGGATACAGTCAACACAGCTAAAAGTAAACCTACAGAATGGGAGAAGATATTTGCAAATGACATATCAGATAAAGGGCTAGTTTCCAAATCTATAAAGAACTTCTTAAACTCAACACCAAAGAAACAAACAATCCAATCATGAAATGGGCAAAACACACATGAGAAAATGCTCTGCATCACTTGCCATCAGGGAAATACAAATCAAAACCGCAATGAGATACCACCTCACACCAGTGAGAATGGGGAAAAATTAACAAGGCAGGAAACCACAAATGTTGGAGAGGATGCGGAGGAAAGGGAACCCTCTTACACTTTTGGTGGAAATGTGAACTGGTGCAGCCACTCTGGAAAACTGTGTGGAGGTTCCTCAAAGAGTTAAAAATAGATCTGCCCTACGACCTAGCAATTGCAGTGTTGGGGATTTACCCCAAAGATTCAGATGCAATGAAACGCCGGAACACTTGCACCCTGATGTTTCTAGTAGCAATGTCCACAATAGCCAAACTGTGGAAGGAGCCTCGGTGTCCATCCAAGGATGAATGGATAAAGAGGATGTGGTCTATTTATACAATGGAATATTACTCAGCCATTAGAAATGACAAATACCCACCATTTTCTTAGACGTGATGGACCTGGAGGGTATTATGCTGAGTGAAATAAGTCAATCGGAGAAGGACAAACAGTGTATGTATGTTCTCATTCATTTGGGGAGTATAAATAATAATAATAGTGAAAGAGAATGTAAGGTAAGGTAGAGGAAATGTGTGGAAAATATCAGAAAGGGAGACAGAACATAAAGACTCCTAACTCTGGAAAATCAACCTAGGGTGGTGGAGGGGGAGGAGAGCGGGGGGTGGGAGTGAATGGGTGACGGGCACTGAGGTGGACACTTGATGGGATGAGCACTGGGTGTTATTCTGTATGTTGGTAAGTTGAACACCAATAAAAAATTAATTTATTAAAAAAAAAACACCCAGTGCTCAACCCATCAAGTGCCCTCCTCAGTTCCCATCACCCAGTTACCCCACCCCCTTGCCCATCTCCCCTTCTGCAACCCTTTGTTCATTTCCCAGAGTTAGTAGTCTCCATAGTTTGTCTTCCTCTCTATTTTCCCACTCATCTGCTCTCCTTTCCGTACATATGGAAAGTCTTAAAGTCTTTACACAAAAAGAACTGCTTAGACCAATAAGCAATATCAGTGAAGTTGCAACAAGAAAAACAGAATATAAAAATTATTTATGTTTTTATACACGAATAACAAACTACTCAAAAAGTAAATTAAGTGAACAATGCTATTTACAGTAATATCAAAAGGAATAAAATACTTAGGAATAAAAATAACCAAGGAGATGGAAGACTTGTACCCTGACAACTACAAAACATTGATGAAAGATAGTAAATAGGACGTAAATAAGTGGAAGGACATCCCATGTTATGGATTGAAATATGTAATATTGTTAAAGTGTCTTTACTACTCAAAGTGATCTACACATTCTCTATATCATCAAAATTCCAATGACAGTATTTACAGAGATAGAAAAAAATTCTAAAATATATATGGAACCACAAAAAATCCTGAATAACCAAGGTAATCTTCAGAAAGAAGAACAAAGCAGGAGCCATAATACTTCCTGATATAAAAACATATTACTAAGTTATGGTAAATAAAATATTATGGTACTGGCATAAATAGAGAAATATAGATAAATGAAACAAAATGGAAAGCCTCAAAATAAACCCACATATATATGGTCAACTGATCTTTGACCAGTTAGTCAAGCAAATACAATGGAGGAAAGGATAAGGATGTTACATACACAAAGAAAAATTATTCAGCCTTTTAAAATATAAAGGAATGCTTCCATTTGTGACAAGATGGATGGACCTGGAGGACATTATGTTACATGAAATAAATCAGTGCAGAAGACAAATACTGCATGAGTCAAGTAATTAAACTCATAGAAATAAGAGGAAAATAGTGGTTTCTAGGAACTGGGGAAAGGAGAAAATGGAAAATTGGTGTTCAATGAGTATAAAGTTTCAGTTATACAAGACAAATTCTAGAAATCTGCAATAGATTATTGTGCCTGATGTTATCAAATACTCTATTGTGCACTTAGAATTTAAGAAGGTAGAAATTATGTTGTGTTCTTACTACCATTAAAAGAAAATGAATTAACAGCAAAGCAATATAGCACAACACATAAAGTCCTCCAGAAAAACTGGGGTGAGACCACTTAGGAAATTAAATATATATTAATTTATATAATTAATTAATTATTAATTAATTAAATAAATTAAAATTTAATTAATTCAACCCAATTAATTAAATTCAATTAATTATTAATTAAATGGTTAATTAATTTATATTTATTATATATTTTTATTTCCCTTTCCTCAGGTATACATAAACATATATACACATATACATTTATATATATAAATGTGGAACAAAGGAAACAAACAGGCCCAGTTAAAAATGGATGTCCCGAACAGAGCTGAGAATGTGTTGTTAATGGTGATATCATGGGGTTCATTAATTTGTAAAGATCTTCTGAACCAATCTGAAAAAAACAGAAAGAAGTGGCTCTTTCTTCAAATACCAAAATTTCAATTAAAGTTTACAAGCATACAAAAAACAAGAGGAAAACACGGCCAATTCAAAAGATGAAAAAATTAAGTCTCCAGAAATTGTTCCTGAAGAAATATACTCTAAGATTTGATAGATAAAGACTTCGTAAAAACTGTCAAACATATGCTCAAAGAACATTAGGAAAATACAGAAAAGGAAATAAAGGATATCGGGAAAATAACATATGAACAAAATAAGAATATCAACACAGAACCCCCCCCCCCCCCAAAAAAAAACTCAAAAATTCTGGTGCTGAAATAAATAAGAACTGAATTGAAAAATTCACTAGAAGCATTCAACATCCAACTCAAACAGATACAAAAGAGAAACAACAAACTTGGAGACAGGTCATTTGAATGATAGAGTCTGAAAAGCAATAAAGAAAAATAAGAATAAAGAAATTTAATAGATTAAGGGGATAAAGAAAAGCAGCAATTGGACAAATACACTCTTTATTGAGAGTATAAAGGTTTCAGAGTGTAATTGAAGTAATAATACCTGAATATTTCCAGAAAGTGAGTAAAGATATGGCTTTAAGAACAATACCCCTCTTCTTAAGTGTTTATAATTTTTAGTTTCAGGTGTAGAATTTTGTAACTTATCCTTTACACACAACACTCAGTGCTCATCAAAAGTGCCTTCTTAACACCCATCATCCATTTAACCCATTCCCTTGCACATCTCCCCTCCAGCAACCTTCAGTTTGTTCTCTGTAGTTAAGAGCCTGTTTCTTAGTTTGCCTCTCTCTTTTTTGTTTCCTCTATGAACATTGTTTTGTTTCTTAAATTCCATATAAGTGAAATCATACGCTATTTGTATTTCTCTGACTTATTTTGCTTAGCCTAATAATACTAACTCTACCCATGCTGTTACAAATGGCAAGATTTCATTTATTTTTATGGCTGAGTAATATTCCATTATATATATATATTCATATATATTCATATTCACCTCTTTTTATCTATTCATCAGTCAGTGGAAATTTGGGCTCTTTTTATAATTTGACTATTGTTGATAATGCTGCTATAAGCATTGAGGTGCATATATCCCTTCAAATCAGTATTTTTGTATCCTTTGGGTAAATACCTAGTAGTGCAATTACTGGATCATAGGGTAGTTCTCTTCTTAACTTCTTGAGGAACCTCCATACTGTTTTCCAGAGTAGTTGTATGGGTGATATCTCATTGTAGTTTTTATTTGTATTTCCCTGATGATAGAGTGTTGTTGAGCATCTTTTCATGTGTTTGTTAGGCATTTGTATGTCTTCTTTGGAAAAATGGCTATTCATTTTTTTCTGCCTATTGTATAACTGGATTATTTTGTTTTTTGGGTGAGTTTGATAAGTGCTTTATAGTTTTTGAATACTAACCCTTTATCAGATATGTTATTTGTAAATACCTTCTCCGAATTTGAAGTTTGCCTTTTACTGTTGTTTCCTTCACTTATGCAGAAGCTTTTTATTATGATAAATTCCCAAATGTTTAGTTTTCCTTTTTTATTTCCCTTTCTTCAGGTGAACTATCTAGTAAAAAGTGCTATGACCAATGTCAAAGAGGTTACTGCATGTGTAGTTCTCTAGGAGTTTGATGGTTTCCTGTCTTACATTTAGGTCTTTCATCCATTTTGAATTTATTTTTGTGCATGGTATAAGAAAATGGCCCAGTTTCATTCTTTTCCAGATTGCTGTCCAGTTTTTCCAACACCATTTTTTGAAAAGACTGTATTTTTTCTGTTGGATATTCTTTCCTGATTTAGCAAAGATTAGGTAAGATAAATTTGGTTAGGGGGTTATTAATTCCATTAATTTTGCAAAGAACCAGCTCCAGATTTCATTGACTTGTTCTACCATCTTCTAGTTTCTATTGCATGTATTTCTTCTCTAATCTTTATTATTTATCTTATTCTGCTGTGTTTAGGTTTTCTTTGTTTTACCCTTTCTAGCTCTCTTAAGTGTAAGGTTCGATTGTTTGAGATTTTTCTTGCTTCTTAAGGTAGTCTTCTTTTGCTATATACTTGACTCTTATGACTTGATTTCTGACTTACTATGTGATCTGTTCTGGAGAATGTCCCATGTGTACTCAAATATTTTATTTTACAAATTTAATTACAATATGCTTGGTGTTGGCCTTTTGTTGATTTTGAAGGAAGTTCTAGGTGACTCCTGAATCTGGATATCTATCTCCTTCCCCAGATTAGAGGAGTTTTCACTATTATTTCCTGAAATAAATTATCTGCCATTTTTCCTCTCTCTTCTTCTGGGACTCCTATTATATGAAATCTATTATGTTTGATGGCCTCATTGAGTTCCCTATGTCTACCCTCATGATCCATAATTGTTCTTTCTCTATTTTGTTCAGTTTCATTATTTTCCATAATTTTATTTTTTATATCACTTATTCATTCTTCTGCTTTTTCCATCCTTGTGGCCATTACATCCAGTTGGTTTCAAGTCTCAGATACTGCTTTTTTCATTTCTGTCTGATTGTTTTTTAGTTCTTCTATGTCTGTTGTCAAGGGTCTCCCTGATACCTTTCATGCTTTTCTGAAGCACATTGAGTATCCTTATGACTGTTGCTTTAAATTTTACATCAGGCATATTATTTACATCTGTTTCAATTAGATGTGACTTTTTCTTGTTCTTTCTTTTGAGATGAATTCCTCTGTCTTGGCATTTTTTTTCTAGGTCTCTGTTTTGTTCTCTGTGATAAAGAATCCTATTATATTTCCTGTTCCTGAGAGTAGTGGCTTTATGAAGAAGAGGTCATATAGTGTCCAATGCACTCTGCTGCTGTGTTTTTGCCTGCTATATGCCTCAAGTCAGTCATCTATAGAGGTTCTTGCCTGAATTGGGCCTTGACCAGTGTGTGGCAAATTTTAACTAGGTGCATTCTGGTCTGCTTGTTAAATGAGACCTGGTGCTATTTCCACTAGAACTGAAGTTTTGCAGAAATCCATGGCCAGTAGATGTCATATGTGCAGGTGTTTGTGCTTGTCATCTGGTTTGGGGCCAGGTGTGCCAGGCCTTAGGCACACTTTCTCAAGGAGAGCAGCACCAACAGAGTGCAGGGGGCAGAGCTTGGTGTAAATAGTTCAGGCAGCCAGTGTTGGCACTCTGCTGTTTACTGAAGTTGATTTATGCTGAGAGGTGGGGGAGGGAAATAGTACCAGCCAGCTCCTTTGTCCCAGGAGATGGAAGTCATTGTCTGGTGTTCTACGAGAAACCCTCCCAGAAGATTGAGTAATTTGCTTAGTCTTTTCTAGGCCTTTTTCAGATAGTTGTTATCACACTATCTCCAGGTTGCTTGCCTGCCTGGAGAAGTGCAGTGCAATTTGGCCTCTATCCAAGACAAGTTGGATGATTTTAAAACTCTAAGTTTTAGGGACATGGTGTCTCAGGGACCTACTCTGGTCTTCTGTGGGAGGGTCTAGCAATGCTAAGACTTATGCAGTTTTGACCCAGAAAGGCAGTCACATCAGATTCAGGGGCTTGGGATTTGGAGCAAAGCAGGCTGAACTGCCAGTGTCCAGGTTAGCTGCTCTCATCAGATGTCTCTGCACCTATGTTGGGGAGCAAATGATTGAAGAGGCTCTTTCTAGCTCTTTCATACCCGGAGAGACAATGCCACCCCTCACAGATGCACTCTGAGAAGAGGGAACAGTTTCTTCCCATGCATCTTAGGTGATCCTCAGATTATGTCACCTTCTCCCTCAGGTTACCTGCCAGCCTTCTTTCCAGCAGTAGGGCAGTGCCCTCAGAGTTCTATCCCAGCCATGCCAAAGATCTCTAAAACTCCAGTCTTTGAGCCCTGCCCTTGCAAAAACCCATGAAAATCAGCCATCTCATTTTCCCAGTCAATGTCTTTTGGGGAAATGTTCTTGTGTAATCCCCTGTTCAGTTCTCTCTCTCTCTCTCTCTCTCTCTCTCTGTCTCTCTCTCCATGACCAGGGCTCCCTCCCCTCCACAGCACCTGAAATATGTTTCTCCCCTAGGCCATGTCTCAGCACTTCCTACCTTCCTCACTGTGGCCTCTTCTCTTCCTCTAACAGTTGTGCAGGATGTTCTGTCAGTCCCTAGGTCTATTTCTTGAGTATTCAGAATTATTTAATTATCTAGCTCTGTTTGAGGGATGAAACAAGCCTAGGGTTCTCATACTAGGCCACTATCTTAGCTGTCCACTACAGTACAAGCTCATTGAACGATATCCCAAAGAGACCCACAGAGTGGCACATTATAATTAAACCATTAAAAGCCAAATACATGCAGAATCTTGAAAGCAACAAGAAAAAAAGTGACTCATCTTATATAAGGAGTCTAAAAAATATTAACGTCGGATTTCTCAGCAGAACCCTTGCAGATCAGATGCAGTAGGATGATATTTTTGACATGCTGAAAGAAAAATTAGAAAAACAACAGAAACAGATTATCAACCAAAAACATATTATTCATCAAAACTATTCTTCAAAAGTGAGAGTGAAATTAAGATATTTCTACACAGAAGCTAAGAGAGGTAGTTAATACCAGATCTGCCCTACAAAACACGATAAAGGATGTCCTTCAGGTTGAAATAAAATGATGCTAGACAATAAGACAAAGCCATACAAAACCCTAGATCTCTCTGGTAAAAATGAGTACATTAAAAACATAAAATCACTATTGTTATCATTTTAATTTGTAACTCCACTGTTTATTTTCTATGTGATTTAAAAGATAAAAGCATAAACACTTAGAATAAATATATGTTATTAGGTAAACATTTTGTAAAGATATAATTTTTGGTATAAATAAGAAATATGATTTGGGGTGGAACTATCTAAGAACACATTTTTATGTGATAGAGGTTAATTTGTTATAAATTAAAGATAGGTTTTCATAACATTAAGATTTTATATATAATCCCTCTGAAAACTGCAAAGAAAATGCCAAAGGAATACACACAAAAGGAAACAAGAAAGATATCAAAATATAGTAAAACAGAAAAAAAACAGCTAAACTGAATGGAAGACAGTAAGTAAAAAGAAAAAAAAACTATAATATGTACAGAAAAAAATAACAAAATGGAATAAGTGTTTTCCTATCACCATTTTAAATGTGAATCAATCAAACTCTCCAATCAAAATGCATAAACTGAAAGAATGGATAAAAAACAAGATCATATAGTATTTTTTTAAATTTTATTTATTTATGATAGGCACACAGTGAGAGAGAGAGAAGCAGAGACATAGGCAGAGGGAGAAGCAGGCTCCATGCACCAGGAGCCCGACATGGGATTCGATCCCGGGTCTCCAGGATCGCGCCCCGGGCCAAAGGCAGGCGCCAAACCGCTGCGCCACCCAGGGATCCCAAAAAACAAGATCAAACTCTATTCTGTCTACAAGAGGCACTATAGATCTAAGGAGAGCTCTCTTTCTCTATAGAGAATCAAATCTATAATCTATCATCTATCTATCATCTATCTATCTATCTATCTTTCTATCTATCTATCTATCTATCTATCTATCTATCTATCTATCTATCGTCTATGTATATCAAAAGATATTCCATGCAAATAAAAACCAAAAGAACTGGCTATATCAATATCAGACAAAATATGCTTTGTCCAAAACTGTTATGAGAAGCAAGACAATATATAGGACCAATTCACCAGAATAGCCATTATAAACATATGTACCAAACATCAGATTATATATATATATATATATATATATATATATATATATATATATATATATCAAACAGACATTGAAAGAAATGAAGGGGGAAATTAATAGCTTTACATTAATAATAGGAAACTTCAATACTTCTCTTAACAGTGGATCTAACAACCATACAGATGACCAATAAGGAAATAAAAGGCATATACATCAGTACAGACTAATTGTACCTGAAAGATTCATATAGATCATCTCAAGCACACAAATAACATAACCAATGATAGCCCATATATGAGATCACAAAACAAGTATTTATGAACTTAAGATATTGAAATCATACAAAGTATATTTTCTGATCATAATGGAATAAAACTTGAAATCAAAAGCAGAAATACCCTGGAAAATTCACAATTATGTGGAAATTAAAAAACACTCTTTTTTTTTTTTTTAATTTTTTTTATTTATTTATGATAGTCACAGAGAGAGAGAGAGAGAGGCAGAGACACAGGCAGAGGAAGAAGCAGGCTCCATGCACCGGGAGCCTGATGTGGGATTCGATCCAGGATCGCGCCCTGGGCCAAAGGCAGGCGCCAAACCGCTGCGCCACCCAGGGATCCCTTAAAAAACACTCTTAAATAACAATGTGTCGAGAAAGAATCACAAAGGAGATTTATGCTAAAATTAGTGCACAAAGTACCAAAACGTATGGGATGCAGCAGAAATAATCCTATGAAGGATATTTATACCTTGTAAATGCTTATATTTAAAAAAAGGAAAGGATAAGATGCAACTCAACAACTTAACTTTACACCTTAGGTAACTAGCAAGGGAAGGAAATAAAGATTATAACAGAGATAAACAAAATACAGAAATTTTAAAAATCAATATAAAAATCAGCAAAATCAAAAGATGGTTCTTCTAAAAGGGTAACATATTTAATAAGGTTTTAGCTATATCAGTTATTTTGACTAGGGATAAAGAAGAATCAAATATCCAAAATCTGAAGTGAAAAGAGAACATTACTTCAGTGTCACAAAAATGAAAGCGATTATGAGAGTTCAATGAAAAATATCAATAAACATGTCAATCAAATAGATAATGTACATGAAGTTTAAAAATTCCTAGAAATACACAACTTACCAAGACTGAATCATTATGAAAAATGAAAATTTAAAAATTTATATAACTTTTAAGGAATTTGAATAAAAAACCTCCCCCACAAAAACACTCCGGTAGGAACCTTCACTGATGAATTTGACCAAACATTAAAGAATTAAAATAAATTATTCTCAAAGTCTCTCAAAAAATTGAAGAGGAGGGAACACTTCTTAACTCATTGTATGATGCCAGCATTATTTTAATACCAAAGCCAGGCAATGATATGATACAATTCGAAAACTACAGACCAATATATTTTATGAATATTGATGCAAAAATCTTTTTTGAAGGATTTTAAAAATGTATTCATGAGACACACACACACACAGAGGCAGAGACACAGACAGAGGGAGAAGCAGGCTTCCTGCAAGGAACCCAATATGGGACTTGATCCTGGATCCCAGGATCATGCCCTGAGCTGCAGGCAGATACTCAACAGCTGAGCCACCCAGCATCCCAATGCAAAAATCTTGAATAAAATACCAGTAAACTGAATTCAACAGTATATTAAACAGGTTGTGCACCATGGCAAAATATAATTATCTTTTGGAATGCAATAATGGTTGAATATCCAAAAATCATTCAACTTAATATACCATATTAACAGAATGAAGGGAAAAAAGTTATCATCTCAATTGATGCTGAAAAAACATTTGAAAAAATTCAACATCCTTTAATGATAAAAACACCCAACAGAAAAAAAAACTGAATGAAACTGCAATATAATAAAGGCTATATATTTCATAAACAGATAACTTTATAATGGTGAAAAAATGAAAGTTTTTCCTCTAAGATCAGGAAAAAGACCAGGATGCACATTCTCACCATTTCATTCCTGATGGGTGTGCCTTCAGGTGTTTCATGTACATTTATTGGCCTCAGGATTCAGATACCAGATAAGTAGTGTAAAATTGAATATACATGCTCATTTGGAGTCTTAAAAATCACTTTTTATTGATGATTTTTTTCACCTAGAAATTTTAGGTAGAGGAACCAATTCATTATAGCTTCCTTGAGCCAGTGGGCAGAATTTTTCCAATTTCCTTTCCTTGAAGGGCCAGTATTTCCAAGGTCCCAATTTTATACTATTTTGAATATAATTCTCTGCTTTACCTTGATCCAAGACCAGGTTTTTCATCTCCATATGGATATTACCTCTCATTACCTAGGTCTATAACTATTTTCTGTAAAGTATCACTAGTCCATCAGATTTTTCTGGAAACTTCTGATAGCCTTTATTCTCAAAGTCTCTCAAAAATTTGAAGAGGAGGAACACTTCTTAACTCATTGTATGAAGCCAGCATTATTCCAATACCAAAGCCAGGCAATTATATAATACAATTAGAAAACTAATTGTAAAACTAATTGGCTGTCTAGCTTACAGATTTTTCTGGAAACTCTTCTGATAGCCTTTCATTTTAGCACAGATACCTATTTAAACATTTTTCTCATATTGAATGTAACATTTATACACAGTTTTTCTAACATGCATCAGTGTCCACAATAGCTCTGTTTACTGTATTTTCTGAAACAAAGTATCCAAAATCCTTCCATGTTAAAATGATAGGTCAACTATTCTTCCTTGTTGCTAATACAGCCATGCAGACAATTAACTGTATATTTAGGGGTACAACATAAAGTTTACAAAATCAGTTCATTATCTTACGTTTTAAATTAATTTTGAAAGCTTTTGTAGACAGAGTCAAACTTCTTAACTAAATATAGCAATATATTTGTATGTAATAAGTTAAATTATTGAGATGATGTTAAGGAAGTTGGTTGACTTGGGTCAATAAAAAGAACAATTATATGCACCACAGTAAAAAAATATTTTAAAGACTCCATACTAGGACTATATCTGATAAATTATATATATACATATAATTTATAATATATATATACTTAGTAATAGAAAATATATTTTATTTTATTTTTTAAAGATTTTATTTATTTATTCATAACAGAGAAAGAGAGAGAGAGAGACAGAGAGAGAAGCAGGCTCCATGTAGGGAGCCTGACATGGGACTCAATCCCTGGTCTCCAGGATCACACCCCAGGCTGATGGCGGCGCTAAACCACTGGGCCACCGGGGCTGCCCTAGAAACATTTTTCTCCATTGAGAAATGGATTTATCTATTTTTCCTTTTCCATTGTTTTTAAGTTCTACCTTAAAATGAACTGTGCAGTATGTTTCAGTTGTAGGATTAAATTGCTGTGCAGTATGTTTCAGTTGAAGGATTTAGTGATTCATCACTTAGATACAACACACTGTGCTCATCACAAGTGTCCTTCTCAATACCCATCACCTATTTAATTTGTCGCTACAATCCCCCTACCCACCCACCTTGCCTACATCATTTTGTTCTCTATAGTTAAGAGTATGTTTCTTGGTTTTCCTTTCCTTTCCCTCCCTGTGTTCATCTGTTTTGTTTCTTAAATTCTACATATGAGTGTTTGACTTCCTCTGACTTATTTATTTCGCCTAACATAATAACGTCTAGCTCCATCCATGCTGTTACAGATGACAAGATCTCATTTATTTTTATGACTCATATCCCATCATATATATGATATATATGTTATGATATATATGATATATTATATATATGACATACATGATATATACATATATATATATATACATTTATATATACATCTTCTTTATCCATTCATCAGTTGATCTAAATTTGGGTTCTCTCCATAGTTTGGCTATTGTTGATAATGATGCTATAAACATCGATGTGCATGTATCCCTTCAAATCAGTATCTTTATATCCATTAGGTTAAAACCTAGTAGTGCAATTTCTGGGTCATAGGGTAGTTCTTTTTTTTTTTTTTTTCAATTTTTAAGGAACCTCTATAATGTTTTTCAGAGTGAATAAACCAGTTTGCATTCCCACCAAGAGGGTAAGAGGGTTTTCCTTTCTCCACATTCTTGCCAACACCTGTTGTTTCTTATGTTGCTAATTGTAGCCATTTTGACAGATGTGAGGTGATATTGTAGTTTTGATTTGTATTTCCCTAATAATAAGTGATGTTGAGCATCTTTTCATTTGTCTGTTAGACATCTGTAGGTCTTCCTTGGGAAAAAAAGTGTCTATTCATGTCTTCTGCCCTCGTTTAATGGATTGTTTGATTTTGGGGTGTTTAGTTTTACAAGGAGAGAAACTGAGTGGGAAAAATTAGAGAGGGAGACAAACCATGAGAGACTCCTAACTCTGGGAAACAAAAAGTTGCAGAAGGGGAAGTGGGTGGGGGAATGGGGTAACTGGGTGATGAACACTAAGGAGGGCACTTGATGGGATGAGCACTGGATGTTATACTATACGTTGGCAAATTGAATTTAAATAAAAAATAATTTAAAAAACATGTTCTTCATATATATATATATATATATATAT
This sequence comes from Vulpes lagopus, assembly GCF_018345385.1. Taxonomy (NCBI): domain Eukaryota; kingdom Metazoa; phylum Chordata; class Mammalia; order Carnivora; family Canidae; genus Vulpes; species Vulpes lagopus. The sequence goes on along the minus strand of NC_054848.1, from coordinate 68,398,952 downwards.
ATATATATATATATATATATATATTTTAAGGATTTTATTTATTTATTCATGAAAGACAGAGAGAGAGAGAGAGAGAGAGAGAGAGAGAGAGGCAGAGACACAGGCAGAGGGAGAAGCAGGATCCATGCAGGGAGCCTGATGTGGGACTCGATCCTGGGTCTCCAGGATCAGGCCCTGGGCCAAAGGCAGGCGCTAAACCGCTGAGCCACCCGGGTTGCCCCTCTTTATATATTTTGGATTCTAACCCTTTATCAAATACGATATGCAAATATGTTCTCCCATTTCATAGGTTGCCTTTTAGTTTTGTTGATTTTTTTCTTTGCTGAACAGAAGCTTTTGATTTTAATAAAGTCTCAATAGTTTATCTTTTCTTTTGTTTCCCTTGCCCTAGGAGACATATCTAACTGAAAGCTGCTACTGCCAAAGTCCCCAAGAAACTACTGTTTGTGCTCTCCTTCTAGGATTTTGATGACTTATTTTTTAAGATTTTATTTATTTATGTGATAGAGAGCTCAAGCAGGGGGAGTAGCATGGGGAGAAGGAGAAGCAGGCTCTCCACTGAGCAGGGAGACATATTCAGGGCTTGATTCCAGGACCCCGGGATCATGGCCAGATCATGAGAAGTTTAACCAACTGAGCCACACAGGAACCCGGGATTTTGATGATTTCTTGTCTCATATTTAGATCTTTCATTCATTTCTAATTTTTGTGTGTGTATAATTTAAGAAAATAGTCCAGTTTTCAGTCTTTTGCATGTTGCTGGCCGGTTTTCTCAACACCATTTGTTGAAGAGCTTGTCCCTCCCTCCCTCCCCACCGGATACTCTTTTCCGCTTTCATTGAAGATTAATTGACCTTATAGTTGTGGGTCTATTTCTGAGTTTTCTATTATATTCCATTGATCTTTGTGTTTGCTTTTGTGCCAGTACCATACTGTCTTGATGACTGCAACTTTGTAATATAATTTGAAGTCTGGAAATGTGTTGCTCCCAAGTTTTCTTTTCTTTTTTTTTAATTTATTTTTTATTGGTGTTCAATTTGCCAACATATAGAATAACACCCAATGCTCATCCCATCAAGTGCCCCCCTCAGTGCCCATCACCCAGTCACCCCCACCCCCCGCCCACCTCCCTTTCTACCAACCCTTGTTCATTTCTCAGAGTTAGGAGTCTCTCATGTTCTGGATCCCTTTCTGATATTTCTGACTCATTTTTCTCCTTTCCCCTTTATTCCCTTTCACTATTTTTTATATTCCCCAAATGAATGAGACCATATAATGTTTGTCCTTCTCTGATTGACTTATTATGCTGAGTGAAATAAGCCAACTTTGCTTTTCTTTTTCAAGATTGCTTTGGCTATTCAAGATCTTTTGTGTTTCCATACAAATTTTGGGATTGTTTGTTCTAGCTTCCTGAAAAATGCTGTTGGTATTTTAATAGGGATTGTATTAAATGCCTAGGTTGCTTTTGGTTGTATAGATATATTTTTTAATGATTTTATTTATTTATTCATGGGATACATACAGAGAGAGAGGCAGAGACACAGGCAGAGGGAGAAGCAGGCTCCATGCAGGGAGCCCAATGTGGGACTCGATCCTGGAACTGTGGGACCATGCCCTGAGCGGAAGGCAGACGCTCAACCTCTGAGCCACCCAGGCATCCCAGTTGTATAGATATTATAACAATTTTTATTCTTCCAATTCATGAGCATGGGATGTTCGTCCATTTCTTTATGTCTTCTTCAACTTCTTTCATAAGTGCTTTATAGTTTTCATGATACAGATCTTTTACCTGTTTGGTTAGGTGTATTTTTAGGTATCTTATGTGTTTTAGTACAATTGAGAATGGAATTGATTCCTTGATTCATATTTCTGCTGCTTCAATATTGATGTAAAAATGGAGTACAGAATAGATTTCTGTATATTGATTTTGTATCTGGATACTTTACTAAATTCGCATATCAATTCTAGCAATTTTTGTGGCATCTTTTGTGTTCTATATATATAGAAAGTATCATGTCATTTGCAAACAGCGAATGTTTGACTTCTCCCTGGCCAATTGGATGCCTTTTATTTCTTTTTATTGTCTTATTGCTGAGGCTATGACTTCCAGTACCATGTTAAACATTAATGGAGAGAATGGACATCCCTGTCTTGTTCCCAACTATAGAAGAAAATCTCTCATTTTTTACCCTGTTGAGGATCATTTTTTTTAATAGTTTGAGAAGAATACGTATTGACTCTTCTTTCAGTGTTTGGTAGAATTCCCCTGGGAAGACATCTGGTCCTGGACTTTTGTTTTTTGCTTGATTTTTGACAACAAATTCAGTGTCTTAGCTGGTTATCAGTCTGTTCAAGTTTTCTATCTCTTCTTTTTTCAGTTTTGGTAGTTTATATGTTTCTAGGAATTTATCCATTTCTTTGAAGACACCCCTTTTTTGGCATATAGTTTTTCATAATATTCTCTTTTTAAAAACATATTTCATTTATTTTAGAGAAAGAGACAGAGAGAGCACCAGCAGGTGAAGGGGCAGAGTGAGAGAGAGGAGGACAAGCAAACTTCCTGACAAGCCTGGAGCCTGACATGGGGCTTGATGCTAGGACACTAAGATCATGACCTGAGATGAAGTCAGACACTTTTCTAAAATTCATTTATTCATGAGAGACACAGAGGGAGAGTCAGAGACATAGGCAGAGGGAGATGCAGGCTTCCTGCAGGGAGCCTGATGTGGAAGTTGATCCCAGGACCCCAGGATCACCACCTGAGCTAAAGGCTCAACCACTGAGTCAGAAACGTAAATGACTGATCCACCCAAGTGCCCCCATAATATTCTGTTACAGTTGTTTGTATTTCTGTAGTGTTTGTTATTCCTCCTTTCATTTGAGATTTTAATTTGGTCCTTTTTCTTTTGATAAGTCTGGCTAGGGGTCTATCAATTTTGTTAACTCGTCCAAAGAACCAGCTCCTGGTTTAATTGATGTGTTCTTTTTTTTGGGGGGGGGGTTCTTTTGTTTGTTTTTTGGTATTTGTGTATATGTGTTTGTTATTGTTTTGTTTTTAGTTTCTCTATAATTTATTTCTGCTCTCATCTTTATTATTCCCTTTCTTCTGCTGTGTTTAGGTTTCACTTTTTGTTCTTTATATAATTTCTTTAGGTGTAGGGTTAGCTTGTTTATTTGAGATTTTTATTGTTTCTTGATGTAGGCCTATATTGTTACATACTTCCCTCTTATAACAGATTTTGTTACATCCCAAAAGTTCTGAACATCATGTTTCGGTTTTCATTTCTTTCCATGTGTTTTTTTAAACCTTCATTGATTTCCTATTCATTCTTTAGTTGGCTGTTTCTTTCCATGTGTGTGTTTTTTTTTTTTTACCTTACTTGATTTCCTATTCATTCTTTAGTAGGCTGTTCTTTAACTTCCATGGATTTGTGGTTTCTATTTTTTTTCTTGTGGTTGACTTCAAGTTTCAAAGCATTGTAATTAGAAAATATGCCTGGGTGACACAGCTGGTTAAAGATTTGAATCTTAGTTTCAGCTCAAATGGTGATCTCAGGGTTGTGAGATTGAGCCCCTTGTCAGGCTCCATCCTGAGTCTGCTTAAGACTCCCTTTCCCACTCCCCTTATCCTTCCCTTCTCTGTAGAATATTAAAAAAAAAGATGCTTGGCATGATCTCAATCTTTTTGCACTTCTTCAGGTCTGATCTGTGAACTAGTATGTGATCTATTCTGGAGAGTGTCCCATATACACTTGAAAAGAATGTGTATTTTGCTGCTTTAGTATGAAATGTTCTCATTATACCTGTTATTCCATCTGGTCCACTACATCATACAAAGACATTGTTTCCTTGTTGATTTTTTGCTAAGATGTACTGTCCATTTATGCAGGAGAAGTGTTAAAGTACCCTTGTTTTATTATATTATTTTCAGTGAGTTCCTTTATGTATGTAATTAGTTGCTATATATATATACACTTCAATGAGTTACTTTATGTATGTAATTAGTTGCTATACATATGTGTGTGTATACACATGCACACACACACACACACATATATATATATATACACACTTACATTAATTATAAATGTCTTCCCATTTTAATCTGAAGAAACAGGTTCAAAAAAGCTAATTAGATTGTGCTAATTTATGGTAAATATAAATATTTTTATTAATTCTGTTATAGCTTGGAGTTTCTTCTATTTTCTTTTATATACAGGGATGATTTTCTATATATGATCATTAGTATTTATGAAAGCTTATTTAAGGTTTAAAATTGATCTATTTATAGTAATACCATTTAAAATTATTATTTTTTGTATATTTTTTATTGGAGTTCGATTTGCCAACATATAGTATAACACTCAGTGCTCATTCCGTCAAGTGCCCCCCTCAGTGCCTCTCACCAAGTCACCCCATCCCTCCACCCACCTCCCCTTCCACTACTCCTTGTTCATTTCCCAGAGTTAGGAGTTTCTCATGTTCTGTTACCCTCTCGGATATTTCCCACTCATTTTCTCTCCTTTCCCCTTTAATCCCTTTCACTATTTTTTATATTCCCTGTATGAAAGAAACCATACAATGTTACTTCAAACTTAAAGGAAGGCTTTGGTTGTAACTTACTGAGATCCATATAGCAATACTTATGAGAAAAATAAAACATTAATGTTATTTGTGTAAATACATGCTGAAGAATATGGTGCTACCACAAATTGCTTTAACCCTCCACAGCTTTTTAAAAAAAATTATTTATTTTTTCATGAGAGACACAGAGAGGCAGAGACATAGGCAGAGGGAGAAGCAGGCTCCGTGCAGGGAACCCAATGCAGGACTCCATCCTGGAACTCCGCAATCACATCCTGAGCTGTAGGCAGACACTCAACCGCTGAGCCACACAGGCATCCCTCTCCACAGCTTATTAAGGCATCTTTATAAATGGGCTATTAAAGATGTGCAACAAATTGAAAGATTCATACTGGGCACATGAGGGGGAACTCAAGTTGTTACATTAATAAAGGGAAAACTCACTATCATTTAAAGGCTCTGGACTGGCTTGATAGGCATCACATCCAGGAGGGTAAGAGCAATCCTGTACTTGGTTCAATGCTCTGTTGTTACCATCCTCAAATTTTTAATAAGTTTGAAAATAAGCTCTACATTCCCCATTTTGTACTGGACCTCACAAAATATGTAACCAATTTTTTACATATTCTAATGTTTGAAGGCCAGAAGACTAAGCCAGAATAATTATCCAAGCCTACCTACAGTGTAAAGTACATAAAGAAATTCTGAGTATATCAAGGTAATGTGAAAAGCAAGAAAAAAAAGTAAGCTAGGAGAAAAATCAGAAAGATATTTCAGAAATTGTAGGAGATATGATATGACTTCTTGAAAGAATAAAGTAAATTCAGCCCCCACGTGAATCATAATATTAATATATTTAAAACTGAAATGAGTTCCTCCTTAGGGAAGCCTGGGTGGCTCAGAGGTTGAGCATCTACCTTCAGCTCAGGGCGTGATTCAGGGTCCAGGATCAAGTCCTGCCTCGGGCTTCCTGTGAGGAGCCTACTTCTTTCTCCCTCTGCCTATGTCTCTGCATCTCTCTCTAAGTGTCTCCCATGAAAAAATAAATAAAATCTTTAAAAAAGAATGGAGTTCCCCTCACTTTAAATGGTGCTACTTTTAGTTTCCATTGTATTAAAATTTCCTTCACTAGTTAAATCACCTTGTGCATCATGTTACTTCTCAACAGAAAAAAGAAAGTAGGTAGTTTAAAAAAGAGAAAAAAAGGAAGGCCTCAATATGATGTAGAAAAATGTTCAAAATTCAAACAAAAAAGAACCTATATATTTATCATGACAACTAATGGGTTTTTTTCTCAACTTTTTGGAAAATTTAATAACCTAGTCAAGCTACCCCAAATGTAAAACCTATTTCAAACTAACTAAATCTTAGAAAACAAAGAACAGTTTATTTCTTCTAGTTGAAAAACTAAAATAATCACTAAAAGTAATTTTTGTTTTTGTATCATTTACCTGACTGCTTGAGATTCATGTATAGTACATGTATAGTACATAAAATATACAAAATATATAATATGTAATTATATGTATTTACATATATAATATGTAATTATATATGATATGTATATAATATGTAATGTATATAATATGTAATTATATATATAATTAAAATAGAAAACAAATATTGGTGAGTGCAATCAAACTTGACAAAAGGATAATTTTGCATTGGGGATTTTTGTTTTAAAAAATACAGCATATATTTACTATAATAGCCTATGCCAATATAAATGGGATTATGGTTTAAAAGTTTATATTTCCACAGTAAAAATGATTCCACCTTGGAAAACATTGAGAAAAAGGGAAAGCAATATTTTAACAGTTCAATTTGGCATGTAAATCTGGACATAGTCTTGAGTAAGTCATCTTTATATGAAGCAAACTTGAATAGAAATATTACTTAAAAAAAAAACAAAAAACTAAAAACAACCAAAAAAGAAATATTACTTAATACATTGATTGATATGGATGGATAATAAAAGCTAAAAATAACAGTAAGTTTACTACAAGCCATGTCTACTCACTTATTTCATATCCTGTCGTGTTTCTTGAGCTACAGATTCTGTAAATCATCAGCAATTCACTAATAGTATTGAAAATAAGGATAAAACTTGAATCAATGTAGAAATCAATAAATATAGAATAAGACTGTGTCTCAAAAAGTATAAAACACTGGGGGATCCCTGGGTTACTCAGCGGTTTGACGCCTGCCTTCCGTCTGGGGCATGATCCTGGAGTGCCGGGATCGTGTCCCGCATGCATCGGGCTCCCTGCATGGAGCCTGCTTCTCCCTCTGCCTGTCTCTCTCTCTCTCTCTCTCTCTCTCTCTTTCTGTATGTGTCTCTCATGAATAAATAAATAAAATCTTTTTTAAAAAGTATAAAACAACAATTTTCCCAGCTTTTTGTAGAAATAATTGATATATAACATTGTGTAAACTTAAAGTGTATAAAATATTGATATACTTTGCTATTGACACAAAAATGGACACACAGATCAATGGAAAAGAAGAGAAAATCCAGAAATGAACCCAAAATTATATGGTCAATTAATCTTTGACAAAGCAGGAAAGAATATCCAATGGCAAAAAGACAGTCTTCAACAAATAGTGTTGGGAAAACAGGATAGCAACCTACAAAAGGATGAAATTGGAACATCTTCTTACACCATACAAAAAAAAAAGGAGCCCAAGTGTCCATTGATCGATGAATGGATAAAAGACATATATATCAGCAAAGAAGAATGAAACCTTGCCATTTGCAACAGCCTGAATGAAGCTAAAGGGTATTATGCTAAGTGAAATAATGCAGTCAGGGAAACACAAATACCTTATGCTTTCAATTATATGTGGAATATAAGAAATAAAAAAACAAGCAAAGGGGAAAAAAAGAGAGATGCAAACTAAAAAACAGACTCTTAATTATAGAGAACAAAATGATGGTTACCAGAGTTAAGGTGGGGGGTGGATGGAGTTAAATTGGTGATCAGATTAAAGAGTGCACTTGTGATGAGTGCACTTATACTGGGTGATGTATAGGAGTGTTGAATCACTAGATTGTACACCTTAAAATTAATATTACACTGCATGTTACCTAAGTGGATTTAAATAAGAGCTTAAAAATTTTTATAATTATGTATTGTAAATGATTACCACAGTAGTGGTAGTTAATACCACAGTCATGTCACATAATTACCATTTCTTTTTTTGTGGTGATAACATTTACGATCTACTGTTTTAGGAACTCTCAACTTTGTAAGTCAGTGCTGATAAATCTAATCACCATAATACACATTAAATCCACAGAGCTTACATCTTATCAGTGGAAATTTTTACCCTTTGGCCAGCATCTCCACATTTCCCCCACTCTCAAGCCCCTGCCAACTACCATTGTACTCTCTGTTACCATGACTTGAGCATTTTTAGATTTCATTTATAAGCAATATTTTTCCTTCTCCATCTTATTTCACATTGTATAATGCTTTCAAAGTCTATTTGTGTTGTTGCAAATAAGAGAAATTCCTTCTTTCTTATGATGAATAATTATATATTATAACTATATGAATTATAGTAAATGTGTATATATAAATTTATATATAAATCAACTTATAGGGATCCCTGGGTGGTGCAGTGGTTTGGCGCCTGCCTTTGGCCCAGGGCGCGATCCTGGAGACCCAGGATGGAATCCCACGTCGGGCTCCCGGTGCATGGAGCCTGCTTCTCCCTCTGCCTGTGACTCTGTCTCTATCTCTCTCTCTCTGTGACTATCATAAATAAATAAAAATTAAAAAAAAATAAATCAACTTATAAAATTATTTATAGTATTTAAAAATATTAAAAAATATGTATATTTGTATATATTTAAAGGCAATCATTCTATGGCTAAAATAAAAAAGACAGGAAGAAACAAGTGTTCCTGAGGATGTAGAGAAAAGAAACAGTTGTGCACTGTTGGTGAAAGTTTATATTGGTACAGCCACTGTGTAAAACAGTATAGAAGTTCCTCAAAAAGTTAAAAATGGCAATTCCATATGATTCAATAATTCCACTTCTCAGTATTTACCCAAATTAAAAAAACACTAATTCTAAAAGGTATATGGAACCCTATATTTATTGCACCATTATTTACAATAGCTAAGATATGTTAACAACCTGTGTCCATCAATTCATTATAGAATTATAATTATATATATAATTCATTCATTATAGAATTAAAATTATATATATAATTCATTCATTAAAAGGATATTTACTTTGATCTAATGGATGGACCTAGGGGATATTATGCGAAGTGAAATAAGTCAGTGTAATAAGACTGAAAAAGACAAATATCATAAGATTCTGCTCATATTTGGAATCTAAAAAAAAAAATAATAAAGAAAACCTGAGTCAGATCTATAAATACAGAGAACAAATTGATGGTTATCAGAGGAAAGGATGGTTGGCAGAAGGAAAAAATGGGTGAAGGAAAGTGGGAGATGCAAGCTTCCAGTTATGGAGAATAAGTCATCAGAGTAATAGGCACAGCATAGGGAATAGAGTGAATAATATTGTAATAGCATTGCATGATTAACAGATAGTAGCTACACTCAAGATGAGCATACCATGAGTTATACAGAAGTTGAATCACTATGTTGTACATCTGAAGCTAATATAACATTTATTCTAGCTCACTGAAAAATGCTGGTGGTATTTTGATAGGGATTTAATATCATTAAAATACATTGAAATGGGATCCCTGGGTGGCGCAGCGGTTTGGCGCCTGCCTTTGGCCCAGGGCGCGATCCTGGAGACCCGGGATCGAATCCCACATCGGGCTCCAGGTGCATGGAGCCTGCTTCTCCCTCTGCCTGTGTCTCTGCCTCTCTCTCTTTCTCTCTCTGTGACTATCATAAATAATAAAAAAATACATTGAAATGCATATATTGCTTTGAGAATATAAACATTTTAACAATATTTATTCTTCCAATCCATGAACATGGGATATTTTTCCATATCTTTGTGTCATCTTCAATTTCTTTCATAAGTGTTCTATACTTTTAAGATTACAGATCATATCCTTCTTTGGTTATGCTAATTCTTAGGTATCTTATGGTTTTTGTTACAATTGTAAATGGGATGGTTTACATGACTTCTCTTTTTGCTGCTTCATTCTTGGTGTATAGAAATATAACATATCTGTTCATTGATATTGTATCCTGTGACTGCTGAAATTGTGTATCAGTTCAGCTCTAGTAATTTTTTGATAGAGTCTTTCAGCTTTTCTACATCATGTCATCTATGACAAGTGAAAATTGGACTACTTCCTTGCTGATTTAGATATCTTTTATTTCTTTCCGTTTGTCTAATTGCTGAGGCTAGGAATTCCAGTAGTATCTTAAATCATAATGGTGAGAGTGAATATCTCTGTCTTGTCCTGACCTTAGAGGAAAAGCTCTCAGTTCACTATTGAGGATGATATTCGTTGTGGGTCTTTCATATATGGCCTTTATGACATTGAAGTATGTTCCATCTATACCTATGTTCTTGAGAGTTTTAATTAAGAATAGATGCTGTACTTTGTCAAATGCTTCTTCTGCACCTATTGAGATAATCATATGGTTCTTATCCTTTCTTTTATTAATGTGGTGTGTGACACTGATTTCCAAATATGGAACAGCCCTTGCAGCCCAGGATTAAATCCCAATTGATTGTGGTGAATAATTTTTTCAATGTACTGTTGGATTCAATTTGCTAGTATTTTGTGAGAATTTTTGCATCCATGTTCATCAGGGGTATTGGCCTGTAATTCTCTTTTCTAGTGGGGTTTTTGTCTGGTTTTGGAATCAAGGTAATGGTGGCTTCATTGAATGAGTTTGGGAGTTTTCCTTCCATTTTAATTTTTGGAACATTTTGAGAATATGTATTAACTTTTTCTTAAATATCTGGTAGAATCCCCTGGGAAGCCATCTGGCCCTGGACTTTTGTTTCTTGGGATATATATATATATATATATATATATATATATATATATATATATATATTTTCCTATTGATTCCATTTCTTTGCTGGCTATGGGTTTGTTTAAACTTTCTATTTCTTCTTGTTTCAGTTTTGGTAGTTTATATGTTTCCAGGAATTTATCTTTTCTTTCAAATTGCTCAATTTGTTGGCATATAATTTTTCATAATATTCCCTTAAAATTATTTGTATTCCTGTAGTATTGGTTATTAACTCTTCTCTTTAATTGGTGATTTTATTTATTTTGATTCTTCTCTTTTCTTTTTGATAAGTCTGGCTAGGTGTTTGCCAATTTTGTTAATTCTTTCAAAGAACCAGCTCTTAGTTTCATTGATCTCATCTACTGGTTTTTGCTTCCTTGTTTGTTTCTATATCATTTATTTTCTCTAATCTTTATTTCCCTTCTGCTGGATTTAGGCTTTATTTGCTATTCCTTTTCTATCTCCTTTAGGTGTAAGGTTAGGTTGTGTATTTGAGACTTTTCTTGCTTCTTGAGGTGGGCTGTTTTGCTTTGTGCTTCCTTCTTATGACCACTTTTGCTGCATCCAAAATGATTGAACTGTATTGTTTACATTTTTCTTTGCCCCATGTATTTTTTGTATTTCTTTTTTAATTTCCTGGTTAGCCCACTCATTTATTAGCAGGATGTTCTTTGCATGTCATCCTTGTGCAGGTGCCATGCTAATCTTCTTTGCTTCATTCCAATTTTAGTATATGTGCTGCTGAAGTGAGCACATAGCAGGATGTTCTTTAACCTCCATTTTTTGTAGTCTTTTCATTTTTTTTTCTCGTGGTTGACATTATGTTTCATAGCATTGTGGTAGAAAAATATGCATGATATTATCTCAGTAGTTAGTGAGGTCTGATTTGTGACCCAATATGTGATCTAATCTGGAGAATGTTCCATGTCCAACTGAAAAGAATTTGTATTCTTGCTGCTTTCTTTATTTTTTTTTTCTTGCTGCTTTAGGAGAGAAAGTTCTGAATATATCTTCTAAGTCCATCTGGTCCAATGTGTTTTTTTGTATATTTTTTTATTGGAGTTCGATTTGCAAACATATAGTATAACATCCAGTGCTCATCCTGTCAAGTGCCTCCCTCAGTGCCTGTCACCCAGTCACCCCATCCTCCTGACCACCACCCCTTTCACTACCCCTTGTTTGTTTCCCAGAGTTAGGAGTCTCTCATGTTCTGTCACCCTCTCTGATTTTTCCCACTCATTTTTTCTCCTTTTCCTTATAATCTCTTTCACTATTTTTTATATTCCTCATATGAGTGAAACCATATAATGATTGTCCGTCTTCAATTAACTTACTGCAGTCAGCATAATATCCTCCAGGTCCAGTGTTTCATTCAAAGTCATTATTTTCTTGTTGATTTTCTGCTTAGATGGTCTGTCCATTGATATGAGCAGGATGCTAAAATCCCCTACTGATACTGTTATCAATTTTCTTATGTTTGTTATTATTTATATGTTTGGGTACTCCCAATTTGGGGGACTGAATATTTAAAATTTTCAGAACTTCTTGTTTTATAGACCCCTTAATTAGGATAGCATGTCTTTCTTCACCTCTTGTTACATGTAGTCTTCGGTTTAAAATCTAGTTTGTCTGATATAAGTATGGCTTTCTTTTCACATCTGGTAGCAAGATAAATGGTTCTCTATTCCATCATTTTTCAACCTGCATGTGTCTTTAGGTCTAACATGAGTCACTTGTATGTAGCATATAAAAGTGTTTTTTTTTTTTTTTAATCCATCCTGATACTCCATGTCCTTTGATTGGGGCATTAATCCTTTGACATTCAAAGTGATTATTGAAGGATATGAATTTAGTGCCATTTTGTTACATACAAAGTCTGTGTTTCTGGAGATTTTCTCTGTTTCTTTCTATTTTTTGTTGCTTTTGGTCTTTCTTCCTCCTCAAAGAGTTCCCCATAATATTTCTTACAAGGGTCATTTAGTGATCACACATTCTTTTTGTTTTTATTTGTCTGGGAAACTCTTTATCCTCCTTCAATTTTGAATGATATATCCCTGATGGATAGAGTATTCTTGGCTGCATCTTATTCCCATTCATCACTTTGAACATATCTTGCCACTTACTTCTGTCCTATCACGTTTCTGTGGACATATCTGCTGCTAACTTTGTCTTCCCTTGTAGGTTAGGATTTTGCAAATTTATTATGATATGCTGTGGTGTTGGCCTGCTTTTGTAGATTTTGATAAATGTTCTCTGTGTCTTCTGGATTTTTGTCAACTATAGTCAAAATTTTAAAGATGTAATTAAAAATTAATAATGTTAGTCATTCTAAAATGTGTTGATGTCTCTGTGGGTTTGATTTGCTTTTTAGTTTGATGTAATCCAAGTCACTTATTTTGTTTGTTTGTTTGTACTTTTAGTGTCACATCAAAAAATAAATTGCCAAAGTCAATGTCAAGGAGTTCTTCCCTATATTTTTTAGGGGTTTTATAATTTAAGGATGTATGTTTAAGTCCTTAATTAACTTCAAGTTACTAACATAGAGTTCTGATTTTATTTTTTCTTCTTGTGTTTATCCACTTTTCCCAGCACTGTTTACTGAGGGGACTATCATTTCTCAATTCAATAGTCTTGAATTTTTTGTGAAATATTGGCTCACCATATATACAACAATTTATATCTGCATTCTTAATTCTATTCTATTGTTCTTTGTGTTTATTTTAATGCCAGTATAATACTATTTTAATTACCATAACTTTGTATAAAACAACTTTAAAGCAGACCATAAAAATCCCACAAAATCAGATATTTCAGTAAGATTTTTTGAGGTAATATGGATATTTTAACAATGTTAATTCTTCCAATTCATGAGCATGGGGAAATTATCCATTTCTTTTTGTCATCTTCAATTTCCTTAATCAGTGTTTTATAGTGTTCAGAGAACAGATCTTTTACTTCTTTGGTTAATTTCTATGTATCTTATTCTTTTTGCTGTCATTGTAAATGTTGTTGAATTTAAATTTCTCTTTATGTGACTTCGATGTGTATAGAAATGTTACCAGTTTCTGGGTATTAATTTTGCATCCTGCTATAAACATCGGGGTGCAGGTGTCCCGGTGTTTCACTGCATCTGTATCTTTAGGGTAAATCCCCAGCAGTGTAATTGCTGGGTCATAGGGAAGATCTATTTTTAACTCTTCGAGGAACCTCCACACAGTTTTCCAAAGTGGTTGCACCAGTTCACACTCCCACCAACAGTGCAAGAGGGTTCCTCTTTCTCTACATCCTCTCCAACATTTGTTCTTTCCTGCCTTGTTAATGTTCCCCATTCTCACTGGTGTGAGGTGGTATCTCATTGTAGTTTTGATTTGTGTTTCCCTGATGACCAGTGATGCAGAGCATTTTCTCATGTGATTGTTGTCCATATCTACGGTTTCCTATGTGAAATTTCTGTTACTGTCTTTTGCCCATTTCATGATTGGATTGTTTCTTTGCTGTTGAGTTTAATAAGTTCTTTATAGATCTTGGATACTAGCCCTTTATCTGATACTAGGGCTTGCAGTGAGAGATTGGTGAGCTTAACTCAGAGGGATAGGGGGTAGCTAAAGTATCTAGGGACAGAATCAGAATTCAGAAAGGCCATGGAAAACTGGAACACTGGGTTGAGATAAACCACATGTAACATAAAAAAAAAACAAACAAACAGCTGTATTTGATGGCTTAGTATGAATTACAAAATATTGGAATCCCTTGACTCTGTAGCTCCACATATGTAAATCTATCCTGAGATAATAAAAGTATGGAAAGAGAAAAAAAATAATTTTGCATACTGTCACATCACTGCATTTTAAAAAGTTTATAGTAGTTTTTTTGTTGGAGTCTTCAGGATTTTCTGTGTATAGTACGTAATCTCTAAATAGTGGCAGTTTAATTCTTCTTCACCAATATGGATGCTTCTTTTAAAAAAAGAGATTTATTTATTTATTTATTTATTTATTTATTTATTTATTTATTCATGAAAGACATAGAGAGAGAGACACAGAGACATAGGCAGAGGGAGAAGCAGGCTCCCCGCAGGGATCCTGATGCGGGACTTGATCTCAGATCCTGGGATCACACCCTGAGCAAAGGCAGCCCCTCAACCTCTGAGTTACCCAGGCCTCCCATGGATGCTTCTTATTTCTTTTTCTTGTCTCATTTCTGTGACTAAGACTTCCAGTGCTATGTTGAATAAAAGTGGTCAGTTGATGCTGCATTTTGCTACCCAAAGCAATCAATACATTCAATGTCATCCTGATCAAAATACAATCACCATCTTTCATAGAGCTGGAACAACAATCCTACAACGTGTGTGGAACCAGAAAACCAGGAATAGTCAAAGTAATATTGAAAAATAAAAGTAAGCCTGGAGACTTCAAAATTCCAGACTTCAAGCTGTATTACAAGGCTATAATCATCAAGAAAGTATGGTACTGGCACAAAAATAGACAAATAGATCAGTGTAACAGAATAGAGAACCCAGACATATACTCTCAATTCTATGGTCAACTAATCTTTGACAAACCCGGAAAGCATATCCATTGGAAAAAAATATAGTCTCTTCAATAGATGCTGTTGGGAAAATTGGAGAGGCAAATGCTGAAGAATGAAGCTAGACAGTTTTCTTACACCATACACAAAAATAAACTCAAAATAGATGAAAGACCTAAATGTGAAACAGGAATCCATCAAAATCCTAGAGGAGAACACAGGCAGTATCCTTTTTGATCTCAGTTACAGCAACTGCTTGTAAGACACATTTCTAAAGGCAGGGGAAACAAAAGAAAAAGTGAACTATTGGGATTTCCTCCAGATAAAAGCTTTTGCACAATAAAGAAAAGAGTCAACAAAACCAAAAGACAACCTATGGAATGGGAGAATATATTTGCATATGACATAACAGATAAAGGGCTAGTATTCAAGATCTATAAAGAACTTATCAAACTCAACACCCAGAAAGTAAGCAATCCAGTCAAGAAATGGGCACAAGACATGAACAGACATATCTCCAAAGTAGACATATCAATGGCCAACAGACATATTAAAAGGTGAAGTTCTCAACATCTCAGCATCAGGAAATACAAATCAAAAGCACAATGAGATACTACCTCACACAGCTCAGAATGGCTCAAATGAACAACTCAAAAAAACAGCAAATGTTGGTGAGGATGAAGAGAAAGGATCACCCTCTTACACTGTTTGTGGGAATGCAAATTGGTGCAGCAACTGGAAAACTGAAAGTTCCTCAAAAAGTTAAAAATAGAGCTACCCTATGACATAGCAATTGCAACTGCATTTATTTATCCAAAGGATACAAGCATAGTGATTCAAAGGGCACATGCACCCCCATTGTTTATAGCAGCAATATACACAACAGCCAAAATATGGAAGGAGCCCAGATGTCCATTGACAGATGAATGGATAAGGAAGATGTGAGATTATATATGTATAATCGAATATTACTCAACCATCAAAAAGAGTGAAATCTTGCCATTTGCAATGACATGGATGGATCTAGAATGTATCATGCTGGGTGAAATAAGTCAGTCAGAGAAGCACAAACACTATTTTATTTCACTCATATGTGGAATTTAAGAAATAGAACAGAGAACATAGGAGAAGGGAAGGAAAAAAAATAAAATAAGATGACAATTAAGAGGGAGGCAAATCATAAGAGACCCTGAACTCTAAGAAACAAACTGAGGTTTGCTAGAGGTCAGGTGAGTGGGGAGAATTGATAATTGGCTGATGTGCATTAAAGAGGGCACTTGATGTAATGAGTACTGGGTATTATATGCAACTGATGAATCACTAAATTCTACCTCTGAAACTAATTTTTCAAAAATAGTGAGTGGGCATCCTTGTCTTATTTTTGACCTTAGAAGGAATGCTTTAAATTTTTCACCACTTAGTATGATATTAGGTGTATGTTTTTCACGTATGACCTTTATTAATGTGAAGTATGTCTCACCACAACCTGTTTTATTGAGTTTTTATCATGAATAGATGGTTATTTCTTCAAATGTGTTTTCTTTTTCTATTGAGGTAATGATGATTTTTATCTTTCATTTTTTTGATGTGGCTTATGATATTGCTTGATTCACAGATATTGAACCATCCTTCATGTGGGCAATGAATCACACCTGATCATAGTGAATGATCTTTTTAACGTACTGTTTTATATCATTTGCTAATCTTTTGTTAAGGATTTTTTGCATCTATGATCATCAGGGGTATTAGCCTGTAATTTTCTTTTCTGTAGTGTCTTTCTGGTAGTAGGGTAATTTTAGCTTCATAGTATTTGGAAGATCTTCTTCCTTTATTTTTTGGAATAGTTTGAAAAAATAGGTTTTAATTCTCTAAATATCTGGCAGAATTCATCTGTGAATCCATCTGGTCTTAGACTGTTATTTTTTGGTAATTTTTTGATTACCTATTCAATTTTGTTACTTATAATTGGTGTGTTCAGATTTTCTACTTTTTTTTGGTTCAGATATGTAAGATTTTATATTTCTTGGAATTTATAATTTTTTAAAATTGTTCAGCATTTTGGCATATAATTTCTCACATCTATTCACTTATAATACTTTGCTTTTATTTCTGTGATATCAATTGTTACTTCCCTGTCATTTCTGATTTTATATATTTGGGCCCTTTCTATTTTTTCCTTAATGAGTCTAGCTGATGGTTAGGCAATTTTGTTTGTCTTTTCAAAGAAAAAACTCTAGGTTTAATTCTCCCCACCCTTTTTTTTTCTTTTTTTTTTTTAGTCTCTACATCATTTATTTCCACTCTGATCTTTATTGAGATTTTTTTTTCTCCTTTTTCTAGTTCCTTTAGGTATTAGGATAGATTTTTCATTTCAGTTTTTTCTTATTTTAAGGGTCAGGCCTGTAGAGCTATATGCTTTCCTCTTAAAACTGCCTTTGCTTATTTCTATAGATTTTCAACCTTTGTGTTATTATTTTTTCTCCATTTTTAAAAAATTACTCTTTGATTGCTTCATTGACCCATTGGTTGTTTAGTATCATGTTGTTTGGTCTTTACATGTTTGTATTTTTCCCATCTTTTTAGTGATTTATACCTAGTTTAATACCATTCTGGTTGGAAAAGATGCATGGTATGATTTCAGTTTTCTTAAGCTTACTGAGACTTGTTTTAAGGCCTAATATGTGATCTATTCTGGAGAATGCTCCATGTGAACTTGAAAAGAACGTGTATTCTATTGGGTTTTCTATGATAGAATATTCTATGTATATCTGTTATGTTCTTTTGGTCCAATGTGTAACTCAAGGCATTGTTCCCTTATTGAATTTCTGTCTAGATTATCTATCTATTGATGCATATGGCATGTTACAGTCCCCTATCATTATTATATTACCATCAGTTTCTCTCTTTATGTCCATTAATATTTGATTTTTGAATTTAGGTGTTCCAGTGTTGGTTGCATAGATATTTATGATTATTACATCATTTGTTGGATTGATTCCTTTACCATTATGTAATGCCCTTCAATGACTCTTGTTTGTCTTTCTTTTACAGTCAATTGTGTCCAATATATGTGGTTCTCACCTAGCTTTTGGGATTATATTCTGCTTCCATTTGCATGGTGAATGAATGTTTTTCTATCCCTTCATTTCAATCTGTATGTTTCTTTAGAGTTGAGGTGAATTCAGATGGATAAGGAGCATATAGTTTTTTTTCTTTTTTAATCTATCCCACCACCATATTTTTATTGGGGAATTTGAACATTTATATTTAAAATAATTATAAATAGCTAAGTACTTATTGTAATTTTTGTTAATTATTTTCTGGTTGCTTTGTAGATAGTTTCTGTTCATTTCTTCTCCTATTGTTCCCTTTCTTTGTAGTTAAAACATTTACACATTTTTGGCATGGTTTCTCTATTTTTTTGTGTGTATCTCTCAAGGGTTTTGGGTTCATTGTTACCCAGATGTTCATACATACCATCCTAAGTAAGTAGCAGTTTATATTAATCTCATAGTCTTCTAAGTTCAAAATACATTCTAAATAAATAAATAAATAGTTTTATAAACTTTTTTTTTCTTTTTTTCTCCTTATCTTCTCTTTCTAGTTCATTCTCCACCCAAGCTGAATAGCAAAAAGAAAAGAATGTGCTTTTTAAGTGAGAATACATTAAGGGATCTCCTGGACAACATCAAGAGAACAAACACTCACATTTTAGGAGTTCCAGAAGAAGAAGAGATAGAGAAAGGAGTAGAAAATTTATTTGATGAAATAATAGCTAAAATTTCCCTAACTTAGGAAAGGAAATAGACATCCAGGTTCAATAATCACAGAGAATTTCAAAAAAGATGAGCCAAGGAGATCCACACCATAGCACATAACTATTTATAGATCAAAAGTTAAAGAAAAAAAAAGAAAAATTTAAAAGCAGCAAGAGAGAAGTAAAAATTTACCTATAAGGGAAAGCTATAAGGATATCAACTAATTTTTCAGTATACACTTTGCAGGTGAGAATAGAAAGGAATGATATATTTAATGTGCCTAGAGGAAAACCAAAACCAAAAACAAAACAAACAATAAAGAAGTATAACCTACCTGACAAAGTTGTCATTCAGCTTTGAAGGAGAGTTAAAAAATTTTCCCAGAGAAATAAAATTTAAAGGGGTTCATCACCACTAAATGGCCTTACAAGAAATGCTAAAGGGATTTTTTTAACTGAAAAATAAATGGCCGTAATTAAACATAAGAAAACCTGAGCCAAAGTCAGATGCTTAAACAAGTGAGCCACCTAGACACCCCCATACCTATCTATAATTTCTTTAAATATAAATGGCCTGAATGCTCTAATAAAAAAAAAATAGAGTGGTGGAAAAGAGAAAAAAAGACAAAACAGGACCAATAAATATGCTACTAACAAGAGATTCACTTCAATTCTAAGGACACAAACAGACTGAAAGTGAAAAGATGAAAAAATATTTACCATTCAAATGGAAGCAGAAAAATGCAAAACCAAAACTAAAACACATGTTAGCAATATTTAGACACAATAGACTTTAAAACAAAGACTGTAAAAAGAGACAGGGGAGACATTTCATGATGATAAAGAGATCGATCTTACATGAGAATATACCAATTATAATTGTATATGCACTCAATATTGGAGCACCTAAATAAATAAGGCAAATATTAATGGACATTGATAGAGAATTGGATGGTAATATAATAACAGTAGGAGACTTTAACAACCACTTGTATCACTGAGTAGATCATCAAAACAAAAATCAATAAAAAGACAATATATTTCAAGATGCTCAAAAAAAGCTTCTTGAATATTCAATTTTTCCAAAAAAAATTACTCATTTTTTAATAATAAATTTATTTTTTATTGGTGTTCAATTTGCCAACATACAGAATAACTCCCAGTGCTCATCCTATCAAGGGCCCCACTCAGTACCCATCACCCATTCACCCCCAACCTTCACCCTCCTCCACTTCCACCACCCTTAGTTCGTTTCCCAGAGTTAGGAGTCTTTATGTTCTGTCTCCCTTTCTGATATTTCCTAACCAATTCTTCTCCCTTCCCTTCTATTCCCTTTCACTATTATTTATCTTCCCCAAATGAATGAGAACATATAATGTTTGTCCTTCTCCAAATGACTTATTTCACTCAGCATAATACCCTCCAGTTCCATCCACATCGAAGCAAATGGTGGCCATTTGTCATTTCCAATGGCTGAGTAATATTCCATTGTATACATAAACCACATCTTCTTTATTCATTCGTCTTTCAGTGGACACCGAGGCTCCATCCACAGTTTGGCTATTGTGCACATTGCTGCTAGAAACATTAGGGTGCAGGTGTCCCGGTGTTTCATTGCATCTGTATCTTTGGGGTAAATCCCCAGCAGTGCAATTGCTGGGCCGTAGGGCAGGTCTATTTTTAACTCTTTGAGGAACCTCCACACGGTTTTCCAGAGTGGCTGCACCAGTTCACATTCCCACCAACAGTGCAGGAGGGTTCCCCTATCTCCACATCCTCTCCAACATTTCTTCTTTCCTGCCTTGTTAATTTTCCCCATTCTCACTAGTGTGAGGTGGTATCTCATTGTGGTTTTGATTTGTATTTCCCTGATGGCAAGTGATGCAGAGCATTTTCTCATGTGTGTGTTGGCCATGTCTATGTCTTCCTCTGTGAGATTTCTCTTCATGTCTTTTGCCCATTTCATGATTGGATTGTTTGTTTCTTTGGTGTTCAGCTTAATAAGTTCTTTATAGATCTTGTAAATTAGCCCTGATACTGATACGTTATTTGCAAATATCTTCTCCCTTTCGGTAGGTTGTCTTTTAGTTTTGTTGACTGCATCCTTTGCTGTGCAAAAGCTTCTTATCTTGATGAAGTCCCAATAGTTCATTTTTGCTTTTGTTTCTTTTGTCTTCGTGGATATATGTTGCAAGAAGTTACTGTGGGCAAGTTCAAAAAGGGTGTTGCCTGTGTTCTCCTCTAGGATTTTGATGGAATCTTGTCTCACATTTAGATCTTTCATCCATTTTGAGTTTATCTTTGTGTATGGTGAAAGAGAGTGGTCTAGTTTCATTCTTCTGCATGTGGATGTCCAATTTTCCCAGCACCATTTATTGAGGAGACTGTCTTTCTACCAGGGGATAGTCTTTCCTCCTTTATCGAATATTAGTTGAGCATAAAGTTGGGGGTACACTTCTGGATCTTCTATTCTGTTCCATTGATCTATGTGTCTGTTTTTGTGCCAATACCACACTGTCTTGATAACCACAGCATTGTAGTACAACCTGAAATCTCGCATTGTGATGCCCCCAGCTATGGTTTTCTTTTTTAAAATTCCCCTGGCTATTCGGGGTCTTTCTGACTCCACAGAAATCTTAAAATAATTTGTTCTAAATCTCTGAAAAAGGCCATGGTATTTTGATAGGGATTGCATTAATCGTGTAAATTGCCCTGGGTAACATTGACATTTTCACAATATTAATTCTGCCAATCCATGAGCATGGAATATTTTTCCATCTATTTGTGTCTTCCTCACGTTTTTTCAGAAGTGTTCTATAGTTTTTTAGGGTATAGATCCTTTACCTCTTTGGTTAGGTTTATTCCTAGGTACCTTGTGCTTGTGGGTGCAATTGTCAATGGGATGGACCCTTAATTTCTCTTTCTTCAGTCTCATTGTTAGTGTATAGAAATGCCACTGACTTCTGGGCATTGATTTTGTATCCGACGATGCTGCTAAATTGCTGTACGAGTTCTAGCAATCTTGGGGTGGAGGCTTTTGGGTTTTCTATGTAGAGTATCATGTCATCGGCGAAGAGGGAGAGTTTGACTTCTTCTTTGCCAATTTGAATGCCTTTAATGTCTTTTTGTTGCATGATTGCTGAGGCTAGAACTTTCAGTAATATGTTGAATAGCAGGGGTGAGAGTAGACATCCCTGTCTTCTTCCTGATCTTAAGGGAAAGGCTCCCAGTGCTTCCCCATTGAGAATGATATTTGCTGTGGGCTTTGCATAGATGGCTTTTAAGATGTTGAGGAATGTTCCCTCTATCCCTACACTGTGAAGAGTTTTGATCAGGAATGGATGCTGTATTTTGTCAAATGCTGTCTCTGCATGTAATGAGAGGATCATATGGTTCTTGTTTTTTCTCTTGCTGATATGATGAATCACATTGATTGTTTTACTAGTGTTGAACTAGCCTTGTGTCCCGGGAATAAATCCTACTTGGTCATGGTGAATAATTTTCATAATGTATTGTTGTATCCTATTGCCTAGTATCTTGTTGAGAATTTTTGCATCCATGTTCATCAGGGATATTGGTGTATAATTCTCCTTTTTGGTGGGGTCTTTGTCTGGTTTTGGAATTAAGGGGATGCTGGCCTCATAGAACGAATTTGGAAGTACTCCATCTCTTTCTATCTTTCCAAACAGCTTTAGGAGAATAGGTATGATTTCTTCTTTAAACGTTTGATAGAATTCCCCTGGGAAGCCATCTGGCCCTGGACTCTTGTGTCTTGGGAGGTTTTTGATGACTGCTTCAATTTCCTCCCTGGTTATTGGCCTGTTCAGGTTTTTGATTTCTTCCTGTTCCAGTTTTGGTAGTTTGTAACTCTCCAGGAATGCGTCCATTTCTTCTAGATTGCCTAATTTATTGGCGTAGAGCTGTTCATAATATATTTTTAAAATCGTTTGTATTTCGTTGGTGTTGGTAGTGATCTCTCCTTTCTCATTCATAATTTTATTAATTTGAGTCTTCTCTCTCTTCTTTTTAGTAAGGTTGGCTAATGGTTTATCTATCTTATTAATTCTTTCAAAGAACCAACTCCTGGTTCTGTTGATCTGTTCCACAGTTCTTCTGGTCTGGATTTCATTGAGTTCTGCTCGAATTTTAATTAACTCTCTTCTTCTGCAGGGCGTAGGGTCTATTTGCTGTTTTTTCTCTAGCTCCTTTATGTGTAACGTTAGCTTTTGTATTTGAGTTCTTTCCAGTTTTTGAATGGACGCTTGTATTGCAATGTATTTCCCCCTCATGACTGCTTTTGCTGCATCCCAAGGATCTTGAATGGTTGTATCTTCATTCTCATTATTTTCTTTGAATCTTTTTAATCTTCTTTAATTTCCTGGTTGACACTTTCATCTTTTAGCAGGATGGTCCTTGACCTCTACGTGTTTGAAGTCCTTCCAAACTTCTTATTGTGATTTAGTTCTAATTTCAAGGCATTATGGTCTGAGAATATGCAGTGGACGATCCCAATCTTTTGGTATCGGTTCAGACCCGATTTGTGACCCAGTATGTGGTCTATTCTGGAGAAAGTTGCATGTGCACTTGAGAAGAATGTGTATTCATTTGAGTTTGGATGTAAAGTTCTGTAGATATCTGTGAAATCCATCTGGTCCAGTGTATCATTTAAAGCTCTCGTTTCTTTGGAGGTGTTGTGCTTAGAAGACCTATCGAGTATAGAAAGAGCTAGATTGAAGTCACCAAGTATAAGTATATTATTATGTAAGAATTTCTTCACTTTGTTTATTAATTGATTGATATATTTGGCAGCTCCCACATTTGGGGCATATATATTGAGGATTGTTAAGTCCTCTTGTTGTATAGATCCTTTAAGTATGATATACTGTCCCTCTTTATCTCTCACTATAGTCTTTGGGGTAAATTTTAGTTCATCTGATATAAGGATAGCTACCCCTGCTTTCTTTTGAGGACCATTTGAATGGTAAATGGTTCTCCAACCTTTTATTGTCAGGTTGTAGGTGTCCTTGACCTCTTGTAGGTAGCAAATAGATGGGTCCTGCTTTTTTATCCAGTCTGAAACCCTGCGCCTTTTGATGGGGTCATTAAGTCTGTTTACGTTCAGAGTTACTATTGACAGATATGAGTTTAGTGTCATCATGATATCTATTCAGTCCTTGTTTTTGTGGCTTGTTCCACTGAACTTCTTCTTAAAGGGGAATTTTAAGTCCCCCTTAAAATTTCTTGCAGAGCTGGTTTGGAGGTCACATATTCTTTCAGTTCCTGCCTGTCTTGGAAGCTCTTTATCTCTCCTTCCATTTTGAATGAAAGCCTTGCTGGGTAAAGTATTCTTGATTGCGTGTTCTTCTCACTTGGGACCCTGAAAATATCCTGCCAGCCCTTTCTGGCCTGCCAGGTCTCTGTGGACAGGTCTGCTGTTACCCTAATACTCCTCCCCATAAAAGTCAGGGATTTCTTGTGTCTCGCTGTTTTAAGGATCTTTTATCTTTGGAATTTGCAAGCTTCACTATTATATATAGATGTGTGGAACTTTTTTTTTTTTTTTTTCAGGGGGGAATCTCTCTATTTCCTGGATCTGAGTGCCTGTTTCCCTTCCCAGATTACCCAGATTAGGATAGTTTTCAGCTATGATTTGTTCAAATACATATTCTGGCCCTCTGTCCCTTTCGGCGCCCTCGGGAACCCCAGTTAAACGTAGGTTTTTCTTCTTCAGGCTGTCGTTTATTTCCCTTAATCTATGTTCATGGTCTTTATTTTTTGTCTCTTTTTTTTCTCGGTTTCTCTCTTTGTCATCAACTTGTCTTCTATGTCACTCACTCGTTCTTCCACCTCGTTAACCCTCGTCGTTAGGACTTCTAGTTTGGATTGCATCTCATTCAATTGATTTTTAATTTCTGCCTGATTGGATCTAAATTCTGCAGTCATGAAGTCTCTTGAGTCCTTTATGCTTTTTTCTAGAGCCACCAGCAGCTGTATAATAGTGCTTCTCAATTGGCTTTCTGACATTGAATTGTAATCCAGATTTTGTAACTGTGAGAGAGAGGACTTTTTCCGATTCTTTCTTTTGAGGTGAGGTTTTCCTTCTAGTCATTTTGCTCAGTGCAGAGTGGCCAAAAACAAGTTGTATTGGGAAAAGGAGAAAAAGAGAGGAGAGAAAGAAGGAAAGAAAAGAGAAAGAGGGGATCCCTGGGTGGTGCAGCGGTTTGGCGCCTGCCTTTGGCCCAGGGCGCGATCCTGGAGACCCGGGATCGAATCCCACGTCGGGCTCCCGGTGCATGGAGCCTGCTTCTTCCTCTGCCTGTGTCTCTGTCTCTCTCTCTCTCTCTCTCTCTCTCTCTGTGACTATCATGAATAAAAAAAATTAAAAAAAAAGAGAGAAAGGAAAAAAGGAAGAATAAAAGAAAAAAAGAGAAGAGAAAGATAAAGAAAATGAAAGAAAGGGAAAAAAGGTGGGGGAAGCAAGCAGAAATCAAAAAGAAAACAAACAAAAAACACGAGGAGTATCTTCTGATTCTGTATACTTTAAGTCACTTGACTTCCCTTGAAACTTGTCCGTCTAGCTGGTCTTCTGGGGGGGGGGGGTCTGTTGTGCTGATTTTCAGGTGTTAGCACTTGGGGGAGCTTCTCTGCCCCCTGCCTGGTGCAGGGCTCAGTGTTGGTTGTTTACCCCGTGAAGCCCCAGGAGGAATTACCACTGTGGGTTTGGCCATCTCTGGAGCCCTGGATTCAGCTCCCACAGTAACTCCAGAGCTCTCCGTCTGCAGGGGCCTTGATGCTCCGGGGGCAGGTCCGCTGATCTGCTCAGCTCGGGCAGGAGTGTCCTTGCTGTCTTGGGCCCTCCCGGCCTCTCCCTGTCCTGGGGGTTGGTCGGATCCTGGACTGTGTCCCTGGAGCCCTGTGCTCCTGGGCCTGTGCTGTTGGATTCCCGCTTCTGGCTGTGCAGCCGCCTCCGCAGAGCCTCCGCCTGAGCCCCTCCAAGCTGCTCCAGGGGCCATGCAGCCCCGTCGTGTGGAGACTCTTCCTCTGCCCGAGCCGCCTCCAAGCTGCTCCCGGGGCCTCGCTGCCCCCTCTCCGCGGAGCCGCCGCCCGAGCCCTTCCAATGTGCTCCTGGGTCCAGCCGTGTGTGCACTGCAGCTCTTTAGGGAGCTCGGCGCACTCTCCCCGGGCGCAGGTGCCTGTTAGTGTCCCAGGGAGCCTGAGGGCATCCCTGCCCTCCTGGGGTCTTGCTCTGACTCCCTGCGAGCCCCTTTCTGTCCGGGAAGATTGGTGAAGCTCCTGCTTCTCTGGGAGGGAGCTTTCCTGTCCTGGGGGCACTCACCCTGGCCTTACTTAGCCCGGCTCCTCAGGGGGCCCCTCCCCCTTGGATGCCTTTGTTTCTTTATTTCTTTTTCTCCGTCTTCCTACCTTGATAGAAGTGTGAACCCTTCTCACTGTAGTATTCCAGCTGTTCTCTCTTTAAATCTCAGGCAAAATTCGTAGATTTTCAGGGTGATTTGAAGGCTATCTAGGTAATTTGGTGGGGACAGGTGACTTGTGGACCCTACTCTTCTGCCATCTTGCCCCTCCCCCCTAAATTACTCATCTTTAAAATTTTCTCTGCTTTGACAAAAGACATGTTCCTCTCCCTGCACGTGAAGCAGATTGTAGAAAGAGGCATTCTTGGGCTTGTAGGTAGCTTTATCCTATCTCTTCCCTTCTTTAACCCTTCCTTTTAGAGTTTTTCATTCTGTCTCTCTCTGTGTGTGTGTGTGTGTGTGTGTATATATATATATATATATATGTATATATATATATACATGTGTGTATATATATATATATATATCTTTTTGAGACATTTATTTGGAAAAATAATAATTGAGATGCCCCAAAACTTGGGATAATTCTTTCCTTTTTTTTGCAATAAAGAAGAGAAAATTCAGACTCCTAAAAACAAAAGAAGACAATGTCTTTGATTGGCAATTGGACCAAATGGACAGAACAAATATATGTAGGACATTTCATCCTGAAATAAAATAATACACATTCTTTTCATGTTCACTTGGAACATTCTTCAGAATAAATCACATTAGGCTGCAAAATATGTTTCAATGAATTTAAGATTATAATCATATCATGCATCTTACTGACCACAGCAGTATGAAACTAGAAATCCATCACAAGAAAAAAACTTGAAAAAGCACAAACATGTGAAGGCTAAATAATATACTAAACAACCAATGGATCAATGAAGAAATCAAAGAATAAATTAAAAAATACATAGTGATAACTGAAAATAAAAATACAATGGTCTAACCCCTACTTACCTGATATATAGTCATTATCCAAAAGGTCACCAATATTATAACAGGTAGTATTCCTCTAGAGTTTATGTATTTATATATATACACAAGTAAAATGTTATTAAAGTCTTTATGTTGCTTTCTGTACTCTTACATAAATTATAGTGTCTTATGCACACTATTCTGCATCTTTCTTTTTCACATAATAGTATAATGGGCATATTTCCATATAAGTTCATTAAAACCATCCTTATAATGTTAAAATAATCATGAGCATAAAATTCAATTAATTTTTACGAAGTTAACATACCTTTGCAATCAGGTACTCATTTCAAAATGTAGAACAATGGGATGCCTGGGTGGCTCAGTGGTTGAGTGTCTGCCTTTGGCTCAAGACATGATCCTGGGATCCAGAATCGAGTCCCACATCGGGCTCCCTGCAGGGAGCCTGCTATTCTTCTGCCTGTCTCTCTCTCTCTCTCTCTCTCTCATGAAAAAATTAATAAATCTTAAAAAAATGTAGAACACTACTAGAACCCTGGAAATCCTCTATGTACCATCTTCCAGGCACCACTGATTCAATGGTAGCATTGAAAATAAGTTGTTTTACCATTTGAATAACTTTTAAAAATTGTAATGGCATTACTAATAAAAATGTCCCAATAACAGTGTGAATTGATATAGCATAGTTAATCAAAACACTCGAAATGTTCAGAGTTTATAGCTTATTATTTGGAATTAATGATTAATAGAATCCAAATTACATTTTAAAATTTCATAAATGTAACAAATTTTCAAGTTACAAAAGTTTTAGTGTTTATAAATAGGTACTTAGCTTCATTAAAATTATAGCTTATTCATTATCTATTTGCCAAAGGCTTTAATTACTGTTAGTGTAAGCTTCTGGGCCTTCACTGCGCACACCATTAGAATTTATAAACCAGAATGTAAATAAAGACTTGCTGGTGTTTTTATTATTTGACTCCAGGTTTTTGTTGGTAATATAGTTAATGCATTGGAAGGGGAAATGGGGAGAAAGAGTTGCAGAAATATATGGGAAGTGAGAAACATGAGTCTAAGATAGTATAGAGGAAGTCTACAAATACAGAGTAAATGACTACTTGTATAATCAGCTTTTACATACTCCAAAAAAAAATTTCCATTACAACCTGCTATATATACTGAAACCCTCAATGTTATAATCTAGTCACAGTGTGTAAAAGAACACAGACTCTAATCCTGGCATAGGTAAATATAATGACCCATTAACATCAGTCAATATCACAGATTTCACAATGGATGTGTCAGTTTGAGGAGCTATAAAGATCAGGATTCAAAGAGACAAGATGGATGCATTTTTATTGTTATTTTAAAAGTAATAACTCAACTATGGACAACAAACTGATGGTTACAGAGGGGAGGTGGGTGGGGGGATGGTTAAATAGATGATTAAGAATTGCAGCTGTGATGAGCACTGAGTGTTGTATGTGTGTTGAATCACTAAATTGTATACCTGAAACTAATATTACAGTGTATATTAACTAACTGAAATTTAAATTTTAAAAAAGTAATGTATGATTCTTGTTGAAAATCCAAGCATTTCAAAACATATAGAAATCAAATGATTGAAACTCGTTCATCTCTATCCTATTACACAGAGATGAAAACTTAATATTTTTAAATATATATCCTTCTAAATCCTGTTCTCTACAAATACATACATATACACACAGTGATTTAACAGAAATATTTTTTATATATTTTAAATACTAAACTTTTTCATTACAAGCAATATCATGGATATTTCTCTACTCAAATATATGAATGTTTTTCATTTTTGACAGGAAGTTATTTATTGTTTATTAATATATACTTGAACAAATAAATTGTAGAACCCTTTTTTACCTTTAGCCAACTAATGTGCACTAATGAGCACATTGTATAAAATTAATTGTCAAGAGAGGGGGCAAGATGGCGGCAGAGTAGGGTCTCCAGGTCACCTGTCCTCAACAAATTACCTAGAAAACCATCCAATCATCCTGAAAATCTACGAATTCGGCCTGAGATTTAAAGAGAGACCAGCTGGAACGCTACAGTGAGAAGAGTTCGCGCTTCTATCAAGGTAGGAAGACGGGAAAAAAGAAATAAAGGAACAAAAGGCCTCCAAGGGGGAGGGGCCCCGCGAGGAGCCGGGCTGAGGCCGGGGCGAGTGTCCCCAGGACAGGAGAGCCCCGTCCCGTCCCGGAGGAGCAGGAGCTGCACCAACCTTCCCGGGGGGAAAGGGGCTCCCGGGGAATTGGAGCAGGATCCCCAGAAAGGCGGGGATGCCCTCGGGCTCCCTGGGACAGTAACAGAGGAACTGCGCCCCGGGAGATGCGCCGAGCTCCCTAAGGGCTGCAGCGCTCGGCGGGACCCGGAGCAGCTCGGAGGGGCTCGGGCGGCGGCTCCGCGGAGGGGGCTGCGGGGCTCCGGGAGCAGCTCAGGCGGCGGCTCGGGCGGAGGAAGAAGCTCCGCGGAGGGGGCGGCGCGGCTCCGGGAACAGCTCGGAGGGGCTCGGGCGGCGGCGCGAATCCAACAGCGCAGGCTCCGGAGCACAGGGCGCAGGGACACAGCCCAGGATTCGGCCTCCCCCGGGACAGGCAGAGGCCGGGAGGGCCCAGGACAGCAAGGACGCTCCTGCCTGGAACTGAGCAGATCAGCGGCCCCGCCTGGGAGCCCCCAGGCCCTGCAGACGGAGAGCCCCGGAGCTACTGCGGGAGCTGACTCCAGGGTCCCAAAGCTGCCCCCGCCACTGTGGCTTCCTCCCGGGGCCTCACGGGGCGAACAACCCCCACTGAGCCCTGCACCCGGCAGAGGCAGAGCAGCTCCCCCAAGTGCTAACACCTGAGAATCAGCACAGCAGGCCCCTCCCCCAGAAGACCAGCGACACGGACCAGTTCCAAGGGAAGTCAAGGGACTTAAAGTATACAGAATCGGAAGATACTCCCCCGTGTTTTTTTTGTTTTTGTTTTTGTTTTTGGTTTTTTTTTTGTTTTGTTTTGTGCTTTCTTTTCTCTCTCTTTCTTTTTGATTTCTGATTGCTTCCCCCACCCCCCCTTTTTTTTCTTTTTTCTCCTTTCTTTTTCTTCTCTTTTTCCCCTTTTTTTTCTACTTTCTCTTTTTTCTTTTTCTCTTTTCTTTCCTTCTCTCTCTTTTTCTCCTTTTCCCAATACAACTTGTTTTAGGCCACTCTGCACTGAGCAAAATGACTAGAAGGAAAACCTCACCTCAAAAAAAAGAATCAGAAACAGCCCAATCTCCCACAGAGTTACAAAATATGGATTACAATTCAATGTCAGAAAGCCAATTCAGAAGCACTATTTTACAGCTACTGGTGGCTCTAGAAAAAACCATAAAGGACTCAAGAGACTTCATGACTGCAGAATTTAGATCCAATCAGGCAGAAATTAAAAATCAATTAAATGAGATGCAATCCAAGCTAGAAGTCCTAACGACGAGGCTTAACGAGGTGGAAGAACGAGTGAGTGACATAGAAGACAAGTTGATGGCAAAGAGGGAAACTGAGGAAAAAAGAGATAAGCAATTAAAAGATCATGAGGATAGATTAAGGGAAATAAATGACAGCCTGAGGAAGAAAAACCTACGTTTAATTGGGGTTCCTGAGGGCGCCGAAAGGGACAGAGGGCCAGAATATGTATTTGAACAAATCCTAGCTGAAAACTTTCTTAACCTGGGAAGGGAAACAGGCATTCAGATC
Organism: Vulpes lagopus; assembly: GCF_018345385.1. Lineage (NCBI taxonomy): Eukaryota > Metazoa > Chordata > Mammalia > Carnivora > Canidae > Vulpes > Vulpes lagopus. The sequence goes on along the minus strand of NC_054848.1, from coordinate 68,368,052 downwards.
CAGGAAATATAGAGATCCCCCCCTAAAATCAACAAAAATCATTCAACACCTCGACATTTAATAGTGAAGCTTGCAAATTCCAAAGATAAGGAGAAGATCCTTAAAGCAGCAAGAGAAAAAAAGTCCCTGACTTTTATGGGGAGGAATATTAGGGTAGCAGCAGACCTCTCCACAGAGACCTGGCAGGCCAGAAAGGGCTGGCAGGATATATTCAGGGTCCTAAATGAGAAGAACATGCAACCAAGAATACTTTACCCAGCAAGGCTTTCATTCAAAATGGAAGGAGAGATAAAGAGCTTCCAAGACAGGCAGGAACTGAAAGAGTATGTAACCTCCAAACCAGCTCTGCAAGAAATTTTAAGGGGGACTCTTAAAATTCCCCTTTAAGAAGAAGTTCAGTGGAACAATCCACAAAAACAAGGACTGAATAGATATGATGACACTAAACTCATATCTATCAATAGTAACTCTGAACGTGAATGGGCTTAATGACCCCATCAAAAGGCGCAGGGTTTCAGACTGGATAAAAAAGCAGGACCCATCTATTTGCTGTCTATGAGACTCATTTTAGACAGAGGGACACCTACAACCTGAAAGTAAAAGGTTGGAGAACCATTTACCACTCAAATGGTCCTCAAAAGAAAGCAGGGGTTGCCATCCTTATATCAGATAAGTTAAAATTTACCCCAAAGACTATAGTGAGAGATGAAGAGGGACACTATCTCATACTCAAAGGATCTATCCAACAAGAGGACTTAACAATCCTCAATATATATGCCCCGAATGTGGGAGCTGCCAAATATTTAAACCAATTAATAACCAAACTCAAGAAATACCTTGATAATAATACACTTATACTTGGTGACTTCAATCTAGCTCTTTCTATACTAGATAGGTCTTCTAAGCACAACATCTCCAAAGAAACGAGAGCTTTAAATGATACACTGGACCAGATGGATTTCACAGATATCTACAGAACTTTACATCCAAACTCAACTGAATACACATTCTTCTCAAGTGCACATGGAACTTTCTCCAGAATAGACCACATACTGGGTCACAAATCGGGTCTGAACCGATACCAAAAGATTGGGATAGTCCCCTGTATATTCTCAGACCATAATGCCTTGAAATTAGAACTTAATCACAACAAGAAGTATGGAAGGACCACAAACACGTGGAGGTTAAGGACCATCCTGCTAAAAGATGAAAAGGTCAACCAGGAAATTAAGGAAGAATTAAAAAGATTCATGGAAACTAATGAGAATGAAGATACAACCATTCAAAATCTTTGGGATGCAGCAAAAGCAGTCCTGAGGGGGAAATACATCGCAATACAAGCATCCATTCAAAAACTGGAAAGATCTCAAATTCAAAAGCTCACCTTACACATAAAGGAACTAGAGAAAAAGCAACAAATAGACCCCACCCCCAGCAGAAGAAGACAGTTAATTAAAATTCGAGCAGAACTCAATGATATCGAGACCAAAAGAACTGTGGAACAGATCAACAGAACCAGGAGTTGATTCTTTGAAAGAATTAATAAGATAGATAAACCATTAGCCAACCTTATTAAAAAGAAGAGAGAGAAGACTCAAATTAATAAAATCATGAATGAGAAAGGAGAGATCACTACCAACACCAAGGAAATACAAATGATTTTAAAAACATATTATGAACAGCTGTACGCCAATAAATTAGGAAATCTAGAAGAAAGGGATGCATTCCTGGAAAGCCACAAACTACCAAAACTGGAGCAGGAAGAAATAGAAAACCTGAACAGGCCAATAACCAGGGAAGAAATTGAAGCAGTCATCAAAAACCTCCCAAGACACAAGAGTCCAGGGCCAGATGGCTTCCCAGGGGAATTCTATCAAACGTTTAAAGAAGAAATCATACCTATTCTACTAAAGCTGTTTGGAAAGATAGAAAGAGATGGAGTACTTCCAAATTCGTTCTATGAGGCCAGCATCACCTTAATTCCGAAACCAGACAAAGACCCCACCAAAAAGGAGAATTACAGACCAATATCCCTGATGAACATGGATGCAAAAATTCTCAACAAGATACTAGCCAATAGGATCCAACAACACATTAAGAAAATTATTCACCATGACCAAGTAGGATTTATCCCTGGGACACAAGGCTGGTTCAACACTCGTAAAACCATCAATGTGATTCATCATATCAGCAAGAGAAAAACCAAGAACCATATGATACTCTCATTAGATGCAGAGAAAGCATTTGACAAAATACAGCATCCATTCCTGATCAAAACCCTTCAGAGTGTTGGGATAGAGGGAACTTTCCTCGACATCTTAAAAGCCATCTACGAAAAGCCCACAGCAAATATCATTCTCAATGGGGAAGCACTGGGAGCCTTTCCCCTAAGATCAGGAACAAGACAGGGATGTCCACTCTCACCACTGCTGTTCAACATAGTTCTGGAAGTCCTCGCCTCAGCAATCAGACAACAAAAAGACATTAAAGGCATTCAAATTGGCAAAGAAGAAGTCAAACTCTCCCTCTTCGCCGATGACATGATACTCTACATAGAAAACCCAAAAGCCTCCACCCCAAGATTGCTAGAACTCATACAGGAATTTGGTAGCGTGGCAGGATACAAAATCAATGCCCAGAAATCAATGGCATTTCTATACACTAACAATGAGACTGAAGAAAGAGAAATTAAGGAGTCAGTCCCATTTACAATTGCACCCAAAAGCATAAGATACCTAGGAATAAACCTAACCAAAGAGGTAAAAGATCTATACCCTAAAAACTATAGAACACTTCTGAAAGAAATTGAGGAAGACACAAAGAGATGGAAAAATATTCCATGCTCATGGATTGGCAGAATTAATATTGTAAAAATGTCAATGTTACCCAGGGCAATTTATACGTTTAATGCAATCCCTATCAAAATACCATGGACTTTCTTCAGAGAGTTAGAACAAATTATTTTAAGATTTGTGTGGAATCAGAAAAGACCCCGAATAGCCAGGGGAATTTTAAAAAAGAAAACCATAGCTGGGGGCATCACAATGCCAGATTTCAGGTTGTACTACAAAGCTGTGGTCATCAAGACAGTGTGGTACTGGCACAAAAACAGACACATAGATCAATGGAACAGAATAGAGAACCCAGAAGTGGACCCTGAAATGTACGGTCATCTAATATTCGATACAGGAGGAAAGACTATCCATTGGAAGAAAGACAGTCTCTTCAATAAATGGTGCTGGGAAAATTGGACATCCACATGCAGAAGAATGAAACTGGACCACTCTCTTTCACCATACACAAAGATAAACTCAAAATGGATGAGAGATCTAAATGTGAGACAAGATTCCATCAAAATCCTAGAGGAGAACACAGGCAACACCCTTTTTGAACTTGGCCACAGTAACTTCTTGCAAGATACATCCACAAAGGCAAAAGAAACAAAAGCAAAAATGAACTATTGGGACTTCATCAAGATAAGAAGCTTTTGCAAAGCAAAGGATACAGTCAACAAAACTAAAAGACAACCTACAGAATGGGAGAAGATATTTGCAAATGACATATCAGATAAAGGGCTAGTTTCCAAAATCTATAAAGAACTTAATAAACTCAACACCAAAGAAACAAACAATCCAATCATGAAATGGGCAAAAGACATGAAGAGAAATCTCACAGAGGAAGACATGGACGAGGCCAACAAGCACATGAGAAAATGCTCTGCATCACTTGCCATCAGGGAAATACAAATCAAAACCACAATGAGATACCACCTCACACCAGTGAGAATGGGGAAAATTAACAAGGCAGGAAACAACAAATGTTGGAGAGGATGCGGAGAAAAGGGAACCCTCTTACACTGTTGGTGGGAATGTGAACTGGTGCAGCCACTCTGGAAAACTGTGTGGAGGTTCCTCAAAGAGTTAAAAATAGACCTGCCCTACGACCCAGCAATTGCACTGTTGGGGATTTACCCCAAAGATTCAGATGCAATGAAACATCGGGACACCTGCACCCCGATGTTTCTATCAGCAATGGCCACAATAGCCAAACTGTGGAAGGAGCCTCGGTGTCCATCGAAAGATGAATGGATAAAGAAGATGTGGTTTATGTATACAATGGAATATTACTCAGCAATTAGAAACGACAAATACCCACCATTTGCTTCAACGTGGATGGAACTGGAGGGTATTATGCTGAGTGAAATAAGTCAATCGGAGAAGGACAAACAGTGTATGTTCTCATTCATTTGGGGAATATGAATAACAGTGAAAGGGAATATAAAGGAAGGGAAAAGAAATATTGGGAAATATCAGGAAGGGAGACAGAACATAAAGACTCCTAACTCTGGGAAACGAACTAGGGGTGGTGGAAGGGGAGGAGGGCGGGTGTTGGAGGGGAATGGGTGACGGGCACTGAGGTGGACACTTGATGGGATGATCACTGGGTGTTTTTCTGTATGTTGGTAAATTGAACACCAATAAAAATTAATTAAAAAAAATTAATTGTCAAAAGTATGATTGCTAGGTCAGGTTATGTATATTTAAAATGTCAATTTGCATTATTAAATTGCACTCTAACAAAGATGACAAATTACATGCTCCCATAAAAAGTACATGAAAGTGCCCTTTTATTCACATACTCAGTAATGCTGATTATTCTTTATTTATAAATTTTTGGTCTTCCTAATAATGAAAAGTGTCATCATGTCATTTTGATATGCAGTGAATAAATAGTGAGATTGAGGACCTTGTCATGTTTACTGGCCATTTGCATTTACTCCACTCTGAATTGTCCTTGTAAACCTTTGCTCATTTTTCTTTAGGCAATACATATTTTCCTTCATATGTTGTAAGTGATCTCTATATAGAGTTGATTCTGTCTTTTACATATGTTGTGAAATATTCCTCCCATTAACTAATTAACTTTTGGCTTTTTGAAACTTTTTATTTTAAATTATTTTTAGATATGTAAAAGCTATCAAAATAGGACATAGAATTTTCACACACTCTTCACCTAGTTTCTGCTACTGTTAACATCTTATATAATGATGATACAATATGGAAACCAGAAAATTAATATTGAAACACACTATTAACAAATCTATGAACCTTATTCAAATTCCACTATTTTTCACATGAATTTTCTTTCAAAAAATATCTTTTTGTTTTAATGGTTCTAGGATCCAATCCATTATTCCATATTGTATTTAGTTGTCATGTCTCCTTAATTTCCTCTGGTTTATGAGAGTTATTCAGTCATTCCTTGACTTTTATGATCTTGACATTTTTGAAGAATTATGATCAGGTGTTTTCTTTAAATTTTTGTATACATTTCTTTAATTTAGGTTTCCTCAATATTCACTCATGATTAGACTAAAGTTAGTTTTTGCAAGAACACTACAGAGGTGATGTTTCTTTCTTAGTAAATCCGATCAGGGGATACTTGATGTTAATATGCCTTATTACTATCCATATTGATTTTAATCATTTGGTAAAGAAAATGTCAGATATCCTTTTGCAATCTATGTTGTGGGAGAGACCATTGAGAGTATGCACATATGCTGTCATCATAATTTCACCAATTACAGCATCTATTGATAATTCTTGCATGCAATATTTATGACTTTGGTGTTCTAATGGTGAAATTTTATTTTTCCTTTTTCTTCCTTTTTCTCTTTTATTGCTTCCTTTCCTTCCTTTCTTTCTTCCATTTCCTTTTCTTTCTTGCTTGCTTGCTTGCTTGCTTTCTTGCTTTCTTGTTTTCCTTCCCTTTCTTCCTTTGTCCCACTAGCAGACTGACATTTGCCATTTCTATCAGTCAAATGCAATATATATAAATAATATTGAGATCAGAGAATCATAATAAAATGTAGTAAAATAATTATGAAGCGATGAGTTTTGAGTATTTGTGCTTTAAATATCATAGTTTAGTTAATCATAAGTATATATTTAATTTTTGCAAGTATAATTTAAATTTTGCAAGTATAATTTAAATTTTGGCTGTATTTAACAAGTGTCTCATAAAGTTTTTGAAAACTTTACCATCAGCTTCAGCACCTAAGCATGATGTACTCTAGTACACTCATGTCTGCATCCCAAAAATTCTCTTACTTTACTGTGAATATATATATAATATATAATAATATAATATTAACATATATTAATAATATAACAATATATTATATTAATTATTATATATAATAATATAATATACTAATATAAATATATATTAATAATATAATATATTACATTATATAATACATGCATAATGTATATACATATATAATTTATATATGTATATATAATTTTATTCTGTATTTTTATTTCAAGTTTTTATATAAATTCTAGTTAGTATATATGGTAAAATTGGTTTCAGATACAGAATTTAGTTATTCATTATTTGCTTGTAACACCCAGTGCTCATCACAGCAAGTACCCTCCTTAATACATGTCACTCATTTAGCCCATACCCCACCCTTCCTTCCAGCAGCCCTCAGTTTGTTCTCTATAGTTAAGAGTATCATATGGTTTGTTCCCTCTATTTTTCTCCCCTTCCCCTATGTTCCTATGTTTTGTTTCTTAAAGTCTGCATGAGTAAAATCATGTAGTATTTGTCTTTCTCTCAATGATTTATTTTGTTTAGCATAATATATTCTAATTCCATTCACATTGTTGAAATGGCAACATTATTTTTGATGGCTGAGTAAAATTCACACATATATAAAATTCACATCTTCTGTTCTCTTCATCAGTACGTGGACATTTGGGCTCATAATTTAGCTATTGTTGATAATACTACCAGAAACATCCAGGTGCACATTCCCTTTCAAATCAGTATTTTTGTATCCTTTGGGTAAATACCTAGTAATGCATTTGCTGGATCATAGGGTAGTTCTATTTCAAACATTTTGAGGAACATTCATACTCTTTTCCAGAGTGGGTGTACGACCGTTCATTCTCTCCAATACTGTAAGAGGGAATTTCTTTCTCTGCATCCTTGCCAACATCTAGTGTTTCCTGTGTTAATTTTAGCCTTTCTGACAGATGTGAAGTAGTATCTCATTGTAGTTTTGATTTGTTTTCCATGATAATGAGTGATGTTGCGCATCTTTTCATGTGTCTATTCACCCTCTGAATGTGTTCCTTGAGAAAATGTCTATCCATGTGTTCTGCCCATTTTTAACTGGATTATTTGGTTTGGGGTGTGGAATTTTTTAAGTTCTATGTGGATAATGCATATTAACCCTTTATCAGATATTGCATTTGCAAATATCCTCTTCCATTCCATAGGCTGCCTTTCAGTTTTGTTTCCATCTTGGTGCAGAAGGATTTTATCTTGATAAAGTCCCAATAGTTCATTTTTGCTTTTTTTTCCCTTGCCTCCAGAGATGTGTCTAGGAAGAATTTGCTACAGCGGATGACAAAGAGGTTGCTGCTTATGTTCTTCTCTAGGATTTTTATGGTTTCCTGTCTCACATTTAGGTCTTTCATACATTTTGAGTTCATCTTTGTGTATGGTGTAAGGAAGTGGTCCAGTTTCATTCTTCTGCATATTAATGTCCAGTTTTCCCAATACCATTTGTTGAAGAGAATTTTTTCTTTCACTGAATATGCTTTCCTCCTTTGTCAAAGATTACTTGATCATATGGTTGTGGATCTATTTCTGGATCATATGGTTGTGGATATATTTCTATTACCAGAATAGACTCTATTCTGTTCCACTGATTTATGTGTCTTTTTGTCTTCATGATTACAGCTTTGTAATTCAGTTCGAAGTCTAGAATTGTGATGCCTCCAGCTTTGCTTCTCTTTTCCAAGTTTGTTTTGGCTATTCAGAGTCTTTTTTAATTCCATACAGATTTTAGGATCTGTTCTATCTCTGTGAAAAATGCAGGTGGTAATTTGATAGGGATTTCATTAAATGTTTAGATTGATTTGCATAGTATAAAGATTTTAACAATATTTGTTCTTTCAATCTGTGAGCATGGTACATTTTTCCAGTCATTTGTGTCCTCTTCAATTTCTTTCATTGGTCTTTGAAAATTTTCATAATATAGATTTTTTTTCCTTTTTCATTAAGTTCAGTCCGAGGTATTTTATGGTTTTTGGTGCAATTGTAAATGAGATTGATTCCCTGATTTCTCTTTTTTCTGCTTCATTTTTTTGGTGTATATAAATGCACAGATATCTGTACATCAATTGCTGAATTTATGTATCAGTTGTATCAATTCTTTGGTGAAGTCTTTTGGGTTTTCTTCATAAGGTATCATGTCTGTGACTTGTGAAAACTTGACTTCTTCCTTGCTGATTTGGATGCCTTTTATTTCTTTTTGTTGTCTGGTTGTTAAGGCTAAGACTTCCAAAACTATGTTAAATAACAACAGTGAGAGTGGACATCCCTGAGTTATTCCTGACCATAGAGGAAAAATTCTCAGGTGTTCCCCATTAAGAATGTTATTAGGTGTGGGTCTTTTATATATGTCCTTTATGGTTGAGGTATGTTCCCTGTATCCCTTCTTTGTTGAGGGTTTTTTTTCAAGAATGGAAGGTATACTTTATCAAATGCCTTTTCTGCATGTATTAAGAGGATCATAAGGTTCTTATCCTTTGTTTTATTAATGTGGTGTGTCATGCTGATTAATTTACTAATATGGAACCATCCCCATAGCCCAGGAATAACTCACACTTGATCATGGTGAATTATTCTTTTAATACACAATTGAATTTGGTTTGCTAATATCTTGTTGAGAATTTTGAATCCACATACATTAGGGATATTAGCCTGTAATCCTCCTTTTTTTTTTAATGGGATCTCTGCCTGGTTTTGGAACCAAGGTAATGCTGCCCTTGTACAATGAGTTTTGAAGTTGTCCTTATCTTTCTATTTTTTGGAACAGTTTGAAAAGAATAGGTATTAACCCTTCTTTAAATGATTGGTAGGGTTCTCTTCAGAAGCCATCTGGCCATGAATTTTTCTTTGCTGGCAGATATTTATTAACTGAATTTTTCTGCTGGTTATGGGTCTGTTCAAATTTTCTAATTCTTCTTGTTTCAGTTTTGTTTGTCTGGATTTTTCAAGAAATGTATCCATTTTTCCAGATTGCTCAGTTTTTGGCATATAATTTTTCATAATATGCTTTTAGTATTTTTTGTGTTTCTGTGGTTTTGTCTGTTATCCTCTTTCATTCCAGATTTTATTTATCTGTACCTTTTCTCTCTCTTTTAAAAATAAATCTGTCTAGAGGCTTATCAATTTTATTAATTCTTTCAAAGAACCATTTCCTAGTTTCATTGACCTGTTCTACTATTTTATTTTGTTTCTCTATGATTTATTTCTACTCTAATCTTTATCACTTCCCTTCTTCTGCTGGTGTTAGGCTTGATTTCATGTTCCTTTTATAGCTTCTCTAGGTTTTTTTTTTTTAAGATTTTATTTATTTATTCATGAGACACAAAGAGAGAGGCAGAGTCATAGGCAGAGGGAGAAGCAGGTGCTGGGAGCCCAATGTGGGACTCCATCCCAGGACCCCGGGATCACGACCTGACCCAAAGGCAGACGCTCAACCACTGAGCCACCCTGGAATCCCTATAGCTCCTTTAGTTTTAAGGTTAGGTTGTGTATTTGTGACTTTGCTTGCTTCTTCGTGTAGGCTCATATTGCTTATGTATTCTGTCTTAGAATCACCTTTGCTGTATCTAAAAGGTTTTGAACGTCAGGTTTTCATTTTAATTTGCTTCTATGTGTATGTTTATTTCTCTAATTTCCTGGTTAACTCATTCATTCTTTAGTAGCATGTCCTCTAAGCTCCATGTATTTGTGGTCCTTCCAAATTATTTCTTTTTTACCAAATTATTTCTTGTGGTTGAATTCAAGTTTCACAGTGTTTGGGTCTGAACTTATGCATTACATAATCTCAGTCTTTTTGTACTTGTTGAGGCCTGGTATGTGACCTAGTGTGTGATCTATTCTGGAGAATGTGCATTGTGCATTGGAAAGAATGTGTATTCTGCATTAGGATGAAATTTTCTGAATATACATGTATATGGTTAAATGTGTCATTCAAAGCCATTTTTTACCTGTTGATGTTTTGCTTATATGATATGTCTATTGCTGTGAGTGAAGTGTTAAAGAACCCTACTATTATTGCATTGTTTTTAATGTTCTTTTAATATTTTTTATTAGTTGATTTATATATTTGGTTTGCCACAGCTGGGGGCATAAATATTTACAATTGTTGGATCTTCTTGTTGGATAGACCTCTTCATTATGATACAGTGCCCTTCTTCATCTCTTGTTCATCTTTAGTTTAAAATCTAGCTTGTCTGATATAAGTATGGCTACTCAAGCTTTCTTTTGATGTCCATTAGCATGTTCTGCATTCCCTCACTTTCAATCTGACAGTGTCTTTAAGTAAAAAATGTGCCTCTTGTAGGTAGCATATAAGTGAGTCTTGGTCATTCCATATTTATTTATTGGAATTCTACTATAAAGGAAAGTTGCCTATTTCCTCTTTAATTATTATTTATTTTATTATTTATATCAGTATGGACTCATGAATTTCTATTCTATTCAATAGATTGTAATTCAAGGCTATCTATATATTTTGTTACTTGAATTTTTACAGCTTTGGCCATGGGGACTCTTCAGGTTGACTCTTCTTTTTTTTAATATTTTAATTATTTATTCATGAGAGACACAGAGAAAGAGAGAGAGAGAGAGAGAGGCAGAAACACAGGCAGAGGGAGAAGCAGGCTCCATTACATGCAGGGAGCCCAACATGGAACTCGATCCTGGGTCTCCAGGATCACACCCTAGACTAAAGCGGCACTAAACTGCTGAGCCACCAAGACTGCCCTTCAGGTTGACTCTTGCATTAAAAAAAAATTTTTTTTGTTGACACTTATATTGTTTCAATTAGCTTTCATCATTTTCTGAGTTCTTCCATATTCTCTGGCACCACGGGATTTTATATATATATATATATATATATATATATATATATATATATATACACACACACACACACACACACATACACACACACATATATAATATTATAATAATATGTATTAATATATATTTTAATACTATAAAATATTATATATATATTTATGTATTTATCCCCAGCTCTTGAATGAAATAGTTCAATAAAATACACTGGTTTCTTTTATTTTTTTATTTTTTATTATTTATTTATTTATTTTCTATTTTTATTGAAGTTCAATTTGACAACATATAGCATAACATCCAGTGCTCCTCCCGTCAAGTGGCCCCCTCAGTGCCTGTCACCCATTCCCCTATCCACCTGCCTTTCCACTACCCTTGTTTGTTTCCCAGAGTTAGGAGTCTCTCATGTTGATATTTCCCACTCATTTTCTCTCCTTTCCCCTTTATTCCCTTTCACTAATTTTTATATTCTCCAAATGAATGAGACCATATAATGTTTATCTTTCTCCAATTGACTTACTTCACTCAGCATAATGCCCTCCTGCTCTGTCCACGTTGAAGCAAATGGTGGGTATTTGTCATTTCTAATGGCTGAGTAATATTCCATTATATACATATACTACATCTTGTTTATCCATTCATCTTTCGATGGACACTGAGGCTCCTTCCACAGTTTGGCTATTGTGCAAATTGCTGCTATAAACATTGTGATGCAGGGATCCTGCCATTTCATTGCATCTGTATCTTTGGGGTAAATCCCCAGCAGTGCAATTGCTGGGTCATAGGGTAGTGTTATATTTAACTCTTTGAGGAACCTCCACACAGGTTTCCAGACTGTAACAGGTCATATTCCCACCAACAGTACAAGAGGGTTCCCCTTTCTCCACATAATCTCCAACATTTGTTGTTTCCTGCCTTGTTAATTTTCCTCATTCTCACTGGTGTGAGGTGGTATATCATTGTGGTTTTGATTTGTATTTCCCTGATGGCAAGTGATGCGGGGCATTTTCTCATGTGCTTGTTGTACATGTCTATGTCTTCTTTGGTGAAACTTCTGTTCATGTCTTTTGCCAATTTCATGATTGGATTGATTGTTTCTTGGGTGTTGAGTTTCATAAGATCTTTATAGATCTTGGATACTAGCCCTTCATCGGATAGGTCATTTGCAAATATCATCTCCCATTCTGTAGGTTGTCTTCTAGTTTTGTTGGCTGTTTCTTTTGCTATGTAGAAGTTCTTTATCTTGATCAACTCACAATAGTTCATTTATGCATTTGTATCCTTTTCCTTCATAGATGTATCTTGCAAGAAGTTACTGTGGCCAAGATCTAAAAGGGTGCTGCCTCTCTTCTCCTCTAGGATTTTGATGCACCCCTATCTTATATTTAGATCTTTCATCTATTTTGAGTTTATCTTTGGGTATGGTGTAAGAGAATGGTCTAATTTCAATCTTCTGCATGTGGCTGTCTACTTTTCCCAGCACCATTTATTGAAGAGACTATCTTTTTTTCCAGTGGATAGTCTTTTCCTGATTTGTCAAATATTAGTTGACCACAGATTTGTGAGCCGATTTCTGCGTCTTGTATTCTGTTCCGTTGATCTATGTGTCTGTTTTTGTGCCAATACCATACTGTCTTGATGATCACAGCTTTGTAGTACAACTTAAAATCCAGCATGGTGATGCCCCCAGCTCTGGTTTTCTTTTTAATATGCCCCTAGATATTTGGGATCTTTTCTGATTCCACACAAATCTTAAGATGATTTGTTCCAACTCTCTGAAGAAAGTCCATGGTATTTTGATAGGGATTGCATTAAATGTGTACATTGCCCTGGGTAGCATTGGCATTTTCACAATATTAATTCATCCAAACTATGAGCATGGAATATTTTTCCATCTCTTTGTGTCTTCCTCAATTTCTTTCAGAAGTGTTCTGTAGTTTTTAGGGTATAGATCCTTTACCTCTTTGGTTATGCTTATTCCTAGGTATCTTATGATTTTGGGTGCAATTGTAAATGGCATTGACTCCTTAATTTATCTTTCTCCAGTTTCATTGTTAGTGTATCAAAATACCACTGATTTCTGGGCATTGATTTTATATACTGCCACACTTCCGAATTGCTGTATGAGTTCCAGAAATCTTGGGGTGGAGTCTTTTGGGTTTTCTAAGTACAGTATCCTGTCTTCTTCAAAGAGGAAGTGTTTGATTTCTTCTTTGTCAATTTGAATGCCTTTTATTTCTTTTTGTTGTCTGATTGCTGAGGCTAGGTCTTCTAGTACTATGTTGAATAGCAGTGGGAGAGTGGACATCCCTTTCATGTTCCTCATATTAGGGGAAAGTCTCCCAGTGTTTTCCTATTCAGAATGATATTTGCTGTGTGCTTTTCATAGATGGCTTTTAAGATGCTGAGGAATGTCCCCTCTATCCCTACACTCTGAAGAATTTTTATTGGGAATGAATGCTGTATTTTGATGCTTTCTCTGCATCATTTGAGAGGATCATATGATTCCTGTTTTTTCTCTTTTTGATAGGATCAATCGGGTTGATTGCTTTACGAGTGTTGAATCAGCCTTGCATCCCGGGGATAAATCCCACTTGGTCATGGTGAAAAATCTTCTTAACATACTGTTGGATTCTATTGGCTATTATCTTGTTGAAAAATTTTGCATCTGTGTTCATCAGGGATATTGGTCTATAATTCTTTATTTTGGTGGGGTCTTTGTCTGGCTTTGGAATTAAGGTGATGCTGTCCTCATAAAATGAGTTTAGAAGTATTCCATCTCTTTCGTTCAGAACAGCTTTAGAAGAATAGTATTGTTTCTTCTTTAAAGGTTTGATAGAATTCCCCTGGGAAGCCATCTGGCCCTGGACTTTTGTGTCTTGGGAGGTATTTATGACTGTTTCAATTTCCTCCCTTATTATTGACCTGTTCAGGTTTTCTATTTCTTTCCGTTCCAATTTTGGAAGTTTGTGGTTTTCCAGAAATGCCTCCATTTCTTCTAGATTGCCTAATTTATTGGCATATAGATTCTAAGAATATGTTTTTAAAATCTTTTGTATTTCCTTGGTATTGGTTGTGATCTCTCCTTTTTCATTCCTGATTTTATTGAATCTTTTCTCCTTTCTTTTGAATAAGGCTGGCTAATGGTTTATCTATGTTATTAATTCTTTCAAAGTACCAACTCCTGGTTTTGTTGATCCGTTCTACAGTTCTACTGGTCTCTATTTCATTGAGTTTTACTGCAATCCTTATTAACTCTCTTCGTCTGCTTGGTGTGGGATTTATTTGCTGTTCTTTCTCCAGTTCCTTTAGGTGCAGGTTATGGTCTGAAAACATGCATGGGACAATCCCAATCTTTTGGTATCTGTTGAGACCTGATTTGTGACACAGTACGTGGTCTATTCTGAAGAATGTTCCATATACACTTGAGAAGAATGTGTATCCAGTGGCGTTTAGATGTAAAGTTCTGTAAATATCTGGGAAATCCATCTGGTTCAGTGTATCATTTGAAGCTCTTCTTTCTTTGGTGATGTTGTGCTTAGAAACTGTGTCATTTCCAGAAAGTGCCTTGTTGAAGTTTCCCAGTATTAGTGTATTATTATCTAAGTATGTCTTAACTTTGGTTATTAATTGATTGATATACTTGGCTGCTCCCACATTAGGGGAATAAATATTCATGACTGTTAAGTAATATCCTCTTGTTGGATAGATCCTTTAAGTATGATATAGTGTCCCTCTTCTTCTCTTACTACAGTCTTTGGGATAAAATTTAATTATCTGATATGAGGATTGCTACTTTTGCTTTTTTGAGGATCTTTTGAATGGTAAATGGTTCTTCTACCTTTCATTTTCAGGCTGTTGGTGTCCTTACATCTAAAATGAGTCTCTTATAGACAGCAAATAGTTGGGTCTTGCTTTTTTGTCCAGTCTGAAACTCTGCGCCTTTTGATGGGGTCATTAAGCCCGTTCACATTCAGAGTTACTGTTGAAAGATATGAGTTTAGTGTCATCATGATATCTATTCAGTCCTTGTTTTTGTGGATTGTTCCACTGGACTTCTTCTTAAAGGGGAATTTTAAGAGTCCCCCTTAAAATTTCTTGCAGAGCTGATTTGGAGGTCACATATTCTTTCAGTTCTGCCTGTCTTGGAAGCTCTTTATCTCTCCTTCTATTCTGAGTGAGAGCCTTGCTGGATAAAGTATTCTTGGCTGCAAGTTCTTCTCATTTAGGACCCTGAATATATCCTGCCAGCCCTTTCTTCTCTTTTAATACCCTAAATATATCCTGGCAGCCCTTTCTGTCCTGCCAGGTCTCTGTGGAGAGGTCTGTTGTTAACCTTATACTTTTTCACATGTAATTTAGGGATATGTTTTCTCTTGTTGCTTTAAGGATCTTCTCTTTATCTTTGGAATTTGCACTTTTCACTATTAAATGCCAGGGTGTTGACCAGTTTTAATTGATTTAAGGGGGTGATCTATCTCCTGGATCTGAAAGCCTGTTTCCCTCTCTAAGTTAGGGAAGTTCTCAGCTATGATTTGTTCAAATACACTTTCTGGACCTCTGTCTCTTTCAGCACCCTTTGGAACCCCAGGCAAACGTAGATATTTTTCCTTCTGAGGCTGTCATTTATTTCCCTTAATCTTTCCCTCATGGTCTTTTGTTTTTCTATTTTTTTCTCAGCTTGCTTCCTTGCCATCAACTTGTCTTTTACGTCACTCACTCTTTCTTCTACCTAATTACGGCCTCCAGTTTGGATTGCATCTCATTGAATTGATTTTTATTTGGTCTGATTAGATATAAATTCATTAGTCATGAAGTCTTTTGAGTCCTTTATGTTTTTTTCCAGAGCCACCAGTAGCTTTATAATTGTGCTTCTGGATTAGCTTTCTGACATTGAATTGTAATCCAAATTCTGTAACTCTGCAGCCGAGAGTACAGTTTATCATTCTTTCCTTTGTGGTGAGTTCTTCATCTAGTTATTTTGCTCCATGCAAAGTGGCTGTATGAGTGGTCTGCATCAGAATATCAAACGCAACCTACGTAAATTTCACCATAGGTTATTCTGCCAAGGTCAGAGACCAGAAATTGAAAACAAAGATCAGAACAAAAGAAAAAAAAAGTACCACTAATGTGAAAAACAAATTTTAAAACAAAGTAGTAAAAAATAGAAGGCTAGGAGTCCTAAAGAAGAAGAGAGAAAAAAAAAACAGAAACTAAAAGAACAAGAAATTAAAAGGAGAAGAAAAAAGTGGGGGCTGGTAGATGGTGTTGGTGAAGAAGTTGTAGTGGAGGGAGAATGTATTCTATCTTAGGGGTTCTACAGGGTGATCCTCTTGTTTTTAAGTATATTCAGTTCTGTATATTAGAAGATGCTCAGTCCCAAATTTATATAAATCAGAAATACTTGTAGACAGCCCCAACATTGACCACCAAGACATAAATGAGATAAAAGAGGGGGGCAGAATGGGAAAAAGAATCTCAAAGAATAAACCAGCATGGTATACCACTTGGTTCTGGGTGCATACTGGTAATGTTTTAGAAGGTATTAACTTCCACAATTTTAGAAAAAAATGAGGCAGAGTAAACAAAAAACACAAACCAACCAAAGCAAACAAACAAAAATATCTTGTATATCTCCCAAAATTAAGTTTAATATGTTAAAGGGAATTTAAGAGTGGAAAATATATCTAGGACCTGTAATTATAGAAATATGAAAGTCAAAAAGGAAGAATCTTAAAAATGAAGAGGTGGTAAAATATTGTAGTTAAGGTGAGAAAAGAGAAAAAAAGGAAAATTTTCAGTGTGATATGAAAACGATTTGTACTAGAAAAAGGAAGAAAAAATGAAGTGTATCCTCTGGTTCTATATACTGTAAATCCCTTGACTTCCCCTGGAGCTTTCTAACGCTGCTTGGTCAAGAACTTGCTCTTCCCCTGTCCTTCCAGGTGGTCTTCTGGGGGAGGGCCCTGCTGTGCTGATTCTCAGGTGTGTGCACGTGGGGGAGCTGCCCTGCACCCCACTGGGTGCCGGGCTCAGTGGGAGCTGTTTATCCTGTGAGCCCTCTGTTCCCTGGCAGCCCCGTTCCATCCTAGGCACAGGGTGACACAAGGAGGAACAACAACACTGGCAGTGGCCAGCTCTCCACCTCTGGAGTCAGCTCCCTGTAGTAACTACCACCATCTCCCAGTCCACAGTGGCTTTGATGCTCCGGGGGCGGGGGGTGCTGGTCTGCACAGCTTGGAGGCACCTCACATCAGGATAGTCCTCGCTGTCCTTGCTCTCTCTGCTTCAGCCTGTCCCTGGGGGGAATGCAGTATCCTGGGCTGTGTCACCCAGCTTCCTGGTATCGGGGCCTGTGCTACTGGAATCGTGCTCCTGGGACAGCAGCTCCTGAAGGCAGCAGGGTGAAGCCCTCTCTGTCCAGGACTGCTGCCTGAGCTGCTACGAGGCCCCGCCGGGCGCCGCTCCAGCCCTTTACCCCACTCGGCCAGCGGTGTGTGGTGCGCTCTCCCCTGGGGCACACTTCCTCTGTTAGTGACTCTGGGAGACTGGAGGCTCCACTGCTTCTCCTGGGATCCTGTCCGAGTTCCCTGTGAGCGCCTTTCCATCTGGGAAGAGGGGAAGAATCAGGTGCGGATTTTTAAATTTCCTGCTTCTCCAGGACTGGGCTTTCCTGTCCCGGGAGGCTTTCGCTGCCTGGCCTTAGCCGGACTCCTTGTGGGGCCCCTCCCCCACTTGATTCTTTTTTATTTTATTTTTTCCACCTTCCTACATTGCTAGAAGCACAAACCCTTCTGTCTATAGCATTCCAGCTGTTCTCTCTTTAAACCTCATGTTAAATTCGTAGGTGTTCAGGATGTTTTGAAAGTAATCTAGGTAAGTTGGTGGGACCAGGTGAGTTAGGGACCCTACTCCTCCGCCATCTTGCCCCGCCTCATACACTGGTTTCTTTTATTGGATAATGGAATTTAGAAATCAAGTTCTGAGTGCTATATGTGTTCACTGCTATGTAAGTGTATTTGCTTCTCGGCTACATAAGCATATTGCTGGTAAAAACACTTACATATCCTAACATAAATTACATTATAATCACTTTGATGTGTACATATAAATCTATATTAAAACCCATGAATTAATCCTTATATTTCTGATGCCAGTCTAATACTATAGGGTTTATCCTAGCTTCTCTCTGTTCTTATTTGTAAATTATTTTTGTGACAGTGAGAAATTTGGCTCTCAGTCATTATATGTGTGTATATATGTATGTATATATATATATATATATATATATATATACATTTATATATTCAAAATCCAATTTTAGTATAAACATGACTTTTAATTGGTAATATATATTTTTCATAAACTCATTTACTATGTAGAATTCAATAATTGCATATAGTTCTTCTTGCCTTTACTATCACAATATATAGTTTAAAAACTGTTTCAAAAATTGTTTAAATTAGTTCTTCTCTACCCTGTCTAGTGTGGTTATGTTATTTGTTTTAATACAGTTAGGTTTATTTGCTATTGTACATTCCATTTTTGATTGCCTCCCTGAGATTTGTTTTTCTGTTATTAATTTTTGGAGACTTCATAAAACATGACCATGATTTAAATAATCCAAGAGATAAATGAGAGAGAGTAATGTCACTATTATTTATCCCTAAAATCTGTTCCTATTCTCCATTCTCTCCACTCTGTTCCCAATCTCACTGATTTCTAGTTAAGCTTTTCTGTATGGATTTTCCCAATCTGAAAGAAAACTTGTTTTTCTTTTTTATATGTCTATTGGTTTTATACCAAGGATAGCACTATTTAAAATATCCTTAACACCTTGCTTTTCTGCTTAAAAATATATATTAGAAATCAGTCCACATCACTAAATATCTTTTTCTCTATTTTAAATAATTGTAGATTAATTGGAAGGTTCAAAACAAGTACACAGAATTCCTGTGTATCCATCACACAATCTGTCCCAATGTTAATAACTTACATAATTATGATTTAATACAAAAGCTGGAAACATACATTGGTACAATTCATAGAACTTATTTAGATTTAACAATGTATACCTGAATCCATTTGTGTGTTTATGTGTTTAAAATTACACATATGCAGCTTCATGAAGCAATCACCAGAAACATACTTGTGCCATAACCACAAGATTTCTTTGTACTCCCCTCATAGCCACACTCATTTTTTTGCCCATCCCTAACACTTGGGAACCATTTTTCTAATCTCCATTTTCCCCCAATTAAAACTGATGTAAAATGATACATTAGTTTTATGTGCACAATATAGGAATTCAATATTTCCATATGTCACCCTGTATTCATCACAAGTGAACTCCTTCATTTCCATCACCTACTGAACACATTCTCCCACACCTCTCCCTTCTTGTAACTGTCAGATTATTCCCTATTATTAAATAATGTTTCTTGCTTTGATACACTATCTCTTTTTTTTGCTTATTTGTTTTGATATGAAATTCCACACATGAGTGAAAACATGTTATTTGTCTTTCTCCACCTGATGGAAACGGGTTGATTCAATATTTTGGCTACTGTAAATAATGTTATAAACATAGAGTTGCATGTATCCCTTTGAATTAGTGCTTTTGTATTCTTTGGCTAAACTACCAGTAGTGCAGTTTCTGGATCTTAAGGTAGTCCTATTTTTAACTTTTTGCAGAAACTCCACATGATTTTCATAGAAGCTGCACCAGTTATGATAAAAGCCCTTTACAAAATAGGTTTAGAGGGAATGTACCTCAACAAAATAAATATAATAAATACCATCTATGGAAATCCCACAGCTAACATTATCCTGAATGGAGAAAACCAATTTTTCTGCCAAGGTCAAGAATAGTTCAAGGATGGGGCACCTGGGTAGCTCAGTGGTTGAGTATCTGTGTTCAGCTCAGGTTGTGATCCCGGAGTCCTGGGATCGAGTCCCACATCAGGCTCCCTACAGGGATCCTGCTTCTCCCTCTGCCCATGTCTCTGCCTCTCTCTGTGTGTCTTTCATGAATAAATTTTAAAAAATCTTTAAAAAAGAGAATAGTACAAGGATATTCCCTCATCACTTTTATTCAACTTAATACTGTAAATCCAAGACACAGCAATCAAACAACAAAAATAAATAAAAAAGAGTTTGAATCCATAGGAAGAAGAAAATATCTCACTATTTTCAAATGACATGATACTATATACAGAAAACCCTTAAAAATGAAAAGAAAATCCTAAGGACTCCAATAAAAATTGCTAGAACTGATAAACAGATTCAGTAGAATCACAGAATACAACATAAATGCAGAGAAATCTGATGCATTTCTCTCCAACAGTAGTGAGACAGCAGAAAGGGAAATTAAGAAAACAATCCCATTTACAAATGTACCAAAAATAATAAGATTCCAAGGAATAAACCTAACCAAAGAGGTGAAAGATCTGTACTTTGAAAACTATTAAAAAATTGATGAAAGTAATTAAGACAAATGAAAAGACATTCTATGCTCATGGACTGGAAGAAGAAATATTGTTAAAATCTCTGACCTACCCACACCAATCTACACATTTAATGTAATTCCTATAAAAACACTACTTGTATTTTTCACAAAGCTGGAACAAATAATCCTAAAATCTGTATGGAACCATGATAAACCCCAAATAGCCAAAGCAATTTTCAAAAGAGAAGCAAAGTTAGAGGGATAACATTTCTGGACTTCAGGGTGAATTACAAAGCTATAAGCAAGACAGTATAGTATTGGCTCACAAAAAAAGATGCATAGACCAGTGGAACAAAGTAGAGAACCTAGAAATGGATCCACAACTGTATGGTCACCTAATCTAAGGCAAAGGAGGAAAGCATATCCAGGGTGTGTGGAGGAACCATCTCTTCAACAATGGTGTTGGCAAAACTGGACAGCAACATACAGAAGAATGAAACTGGACAACTCTCTTACACCATACACAAAGATAAACTCAAAATGGATGAAAGACCTAATATGAGATAGTAATGCATTAAAATCTTAGATGAGAACACAAGCATCAACCTCTTTGACATCTGCTGTGGCAGCTTCTTCCTAGACACATCTCTGGAGGCAAGGGAAGCAAAAGCAAAAATGAACTATTGGGACTTTATCAAGATAAAATCCTTCTGCACAAAGATGGAAACAATCAACAGAACTAAAAGGCAACCTATGGAATGGAAGAAGATATTTGCAAATCCAATATCTGATAAAGGATTAATATGAATTATCTACATAGAACTTAATAAACTCCACACCCCAAAACAAATAATCCAGTTAAAAAAAATGGGCAGAAGACATGGATAGACATGTTTCTAAGAAACACATTCAGAGGGCGAACAGACACATGAAAAGATGCTCAACATCACTCATCATGAGGGAAAAATAAATCAAAACCGCAATGAAATGCCTCATCATACTTATCAGAATGACTAAAATTGACAATAATGGAAACCACAGATGTTAGGAGCTTGTGGTGAAAGAAGACCCTTCTTATACTGTTGGTGGGAATGCAAACCTGTGAACCCACTCTGGAAAGCAATATGGATGTTGCTAAAAAAAGTTTGAAATAGAACTACACTAGGATCTAGCAAGTGCATTACTAGGTATTTTCCGAAAGGATACAAACATACTGATTTGAAGGGGGTACTTGCGCCCTGATGTTTATAACAGCATTATAAACAATAGCAAAACAATGGAAAGAGCATACATACATATACATTCATAGACTGACATTTAGGAAGAATGTAGAAGGACCTGCACCCTCATAATTCACAATGTGTAGGGCAATTAATTATAGGATATCTATGCAACAAGTTGAACACATCTTGAATATTACACTCACAATATCTTCCAAATCTGATTTTCTTCCTTTTTTGTATCAATTCAAATATTCTTTTTCTTAAATCTTTGTAAATTGCAAAGGTTTTCTCCCTTTCCATTATTTGAATCTCTATGGCTTTCTTCTCCTTTAAAAAACAACTTCTAATGGTCTTGCATTTTAAAAATAAATGGAACATTCAAAAATAATAGTGCACCCTAAATTGGAATCTCATATCTGAAGAAATATTTGCATAATTGGTTTCATTCATATGCTGTACACATCAGTTTCATACTTGGCTTTGTTATGGTTGGGGAAGAAGTTTTAAAAGTGTCATTCTCTTTTCTTTTAAGGGAGAGTACTATTGACTGATTTGTTCCTCAAGATCAATGCTGCTAGGGATCCTCTTTGGTATTTCTATTAATGTTTTCTATCTGTTTGTAATATGTTTTGGTCTTGCCCACAAGACATGGAGCACAATTAGAGAAACAATTATTATGCTTGTGTGGAAAACCACAAATTTCAAATAATTTACAAAGTCTTTAAAAGTAGTAGAATAAAAGGTATAAGTCATAGGGCATATCCATCATGAAGATTTCAGTGTTTAAGAAGGAATTTTTAGGGATCCCTGGGTGGCGCAGCGGTTTGGCGCCTGCCTTTGGCCCAGGGCGCGATCCTGGAGACCCAGGATCGAATCCCACGTCAGGCTCCCGGTGCATGGAGCCTGCTTCTCCCTCTGCCTGTGTCTCTGCCTCTCTCTCTCTTTCTGTGTGACTATCATAAATAAATAAAAATTAAAAAAAAAGTTTTTAAAAAAAAAAAAAAAAAAAAGAAGGAATTTTTATAGTTAAAGACAATTGAATTTTTAATGTTAATTCCAGGATTGAAATATTGATGTTATTAAAAGGATTGACACTTCATATTTTCTTTTTTTTTGAGAATTCATATTTTCATATTATTTTCAAGATTAAAAGGTTAATAAAAACAAAATGGAATGGACCTCAAATCTATGGTCAACTAAACTTCAACAAAGTAGGACAGAATACCCAATGGATAAAGATAGTCTCTTCAATAAATGGTGCTGGGAAAACTGGACAGGCACATGCAGAAGAATGAAACTGGATCACTTTCTTAAACCATACACAAAAATAAAATCAAAATGGATGAAAGACCTAAATGTGAAATAGGAATCCATCAGAATCCTAGAGGAGAACACAGACAGCAGTCTCTTTGACCTCAGCTATAGCAACTTCTTTCTAGACACATCTTCAAAGGCAAGGGGAAAAAAAGCAAAAAATAAACTATTGAAACTTCATCAAAATAAAAAACTTTTGCACAACAATGGAAAGGAAACAGCTGACAAAACTGAAACAGAATGGGAGAACTTATCTGCAAATGTTTTATCAGATAAAGGGCTAGCATCCAAAATCTATTAAGAACTTATCAAACTCAACTCTCAAGACACAAAAAATCCAGTCAAACTATGGGCAGAAGAAATGAACAGACATTTCACCAAAGAAGACATACAAATGGCCAACAGACACATGAAAAAAAATGCTCAACCTTGGGCCTCCTGGGTGGCTCAGAGGTTTGGTGCATGACCTGCCCAGGGCATGATCCTGAGGTCCAGGGATCGAGTCCCACATTGGGCTCCCTGCATGGAGCCTGCATCTCCCTCTGCCTATGTCTCTGCTTCTCTCTCGTTCTCTCTGTGTGTCTCACATGAATAAAGTAATAAAATATTTTTAAAAATATGCTAAACATCACACAACATCACTGAAATACAAAGCCACAATGAGATACCACCTCATACCAGTCATAATAGATAATATTAACTCAGGAAACAACAGATGTTGGTAAAGATGTAGAGAAAGGGGAGCCCTCTTACACTATTGATGGGAATGCAGACTGGTATGGCCACTCTGGACAACAGTACAGAAGTTCCTTAAGAATTAAAAATAGATGGGATGCCTGGGTAACTCAGCCGTTGAGCATCTGCCTTCGGCTCAGGGCATGATCCCAGAGTTTCAGGATCAAGTCCCACATTAGGCTCCCTGCAGGGAGCCTGATTCTCCCTCTGTCTATGTCTCTGCCTTCTCTCTGTGTCTCTCATGAATAAATAAATAAAATGAGTGCTCTATATGTACAAGTGTACATATATTTTATATCTATATGTATATACATAGATATAGATATATATAGGTCAGCTGAAATCTTTAAAAGGAAAGGCAGCTGAAATTGCACTGCTACACCAAAAGAGCTATTTTTTTTTCTCCAGAGATTTGATATTTAAATTATGGTCTACATACAAAATCGTGTTGAAACTTACAATTCCAAGATCGAGGGTTACATGGTCTACCAACTGAGTCAGCCAGGCACCCCAAAGGAGCAATTTTGATTTGTATACTTTTCCTTTAAATTGGTATTCCTGGCATTCAATGTAAAAGATTCTGTCAAGTAAATGCAATATAGCTTCCAATAATGTTTTGGTTAACAACTTGTTTTTTTCTCAACTAATGCCAGAATTTTTACTAAGTTCAAGGAAATATTTTGAAAACCAGTGCTCTGGAAAACTTGATTTACTTAACAGTGAGCATGTTATAAATATGGGGTGTCCTATTCTATAATGAAATCACTTAGAAAGGAGGCATTGTAGTGAAATAACTAAAAGCTGAAGCTTGCAGTAAAAAGACACAGATTGAAATATAGGTTCTACCACTACTAGGTATTTAATATTAGAGAATTTACTTAAAATTTTCAAGTCTTAGATTTTCATCTGTAAAATAAGGAAATAATATCTCATGGAATTGTTGTCAGGATTGAATGCAGTATTTTTATGAGGCACTTAATAGAGCCTTACACAAAATAAACATTTAAAAATGGTAGCTATGCTGCAGCAATTTCTTGCTAGACACATCTTCAAATGCAAGGGAAACAAAAGCAAAAATGAACTATTGGAACTTCATCAAGATAAAAAGCTTCTGCACAGCAAAAGAAGCAGTCAACAAAACAAAAAGTCAACTTGCAGAATGGGAGAAGATATTTTCAAGTGACATATCAGATAAGGGACTAGTATCAAAGATCTATAAAAAAACTTATCAAACTCAACACCCAAAACACACACAAAAAAAAATCCAGTCAAGAAATGGAGAGAAGCATGGACAGACATTTCTCCAAAGATGGACCAATGGCCATCAGATACATGAAAAAATGCTCTACATCATTTGTCTTCAGGAAAAGACAAATCAAAACCACAACAAGATATCACTTCACACTGTCAGTGGTTACATTTAACAAGACAGGAAATGACATATGTTGGCAAGGATGTGGAGAAAGGGGAACCCTCTTACACTGTTGGTGGAAATGCAAGCTGGTGCAGCCACTCTGGAAAACACTGGATATTCTTCAAGATGTTAAAAATAGGGCTATTTTATGACCTAGCTATTACAATACAGGGTATTTACCTCAAAGATACAGATGTAGTGAAACAAAGGGGGAACCTGCACCCCAGTGCTCAAAACAACAAAGTGAACAATAGCCAAACTGTGGAAGAAGCCAAGATGTCTTTTGACAGATAAATGGATAAGGAAGATGTGATTTTATATGTATCTATAAAATGGTATATTATTCAGCCATCAGAAAGGACAAATATATACCATTTACATCAACGTGTATGGAACTTGAGGGTATTATGCTGAGTGAAATAAGTCAATTGAAGAAATACAATTGCCATATGGTTTCATTCATATGTGGAATATAAGAAATAGTGCAAGGGACCATAAGGGAAGGGAGGAGGAACTGAATGGGGAAAAGTCAGAGAGGAAGACAAACCATGGGAGGCTCTTAACTCTGGGAAACAAACTGAGGGTTGCTGTAGGGGAGGTGGGGTAACTGAGTGTTGGGCATTAAGGTAAGCACTTGATGTGATGAGCACTGGATGTTATACTGTATGTTGGCATACTGAATTAAAAAAATTGGTAGCTATGATTACCAATGGTATGAATGTTCTTTTTTTTTTTTTTTTTTTTTTTTTAGTTTTTTTTTTTTTTTTTTTTTTTGGTATGAATGTTCTATAGCTTATTCTATTGCATGCTTTATGTGAGGTATAGTTTTAGAATAAGATTACAAAAAGTCTATTAGGGCCTACAAAAGAGTGAGATAGTAGGAGAACAGTACTTCTGTTCAGGACCAGGGCAGGAACTCTGTTATCCCAGACAAGTATAGAATAGGAGAACAAAGCTTTAAAGGAACTTTATTTCCTTACCCTTGCACCATCAGATACAGGAGCGAAGACACAAGCCAAGACATGAGTGTGGAAACCTGTGGCAGTAATGGCTGGTAGCAGCAGTTATAGTTCATGGTTCAAGTCTATTGTCATTGTGTGAGTAGTGGATATGGGAAAGATGCCTACATTAGATGAAAACATCCTAGTCCTTCTAGTGCACCTGGATTTTGCTCTGGTGCTCAAAAATTTTCAGATTAATTATGGAAAATTTATTTTATCTCCAAATTTTATTATGATATGAACTTGGTTTTCTGTTAAAGAGCTATCTCCTCCATGTGCTCTTTCTCCTGCACAAAAATATGAAATAAAGAACTTTTACAGATTTTAATTTTATTTTACTTGTTTTAATTAGATCACAAAGTATAGGATTAAGAAATTTAGTATTATATTACTTTTTGATATTGAATAAGCTTCTGCATCTTGCAATACTATGTAATGCATATCCTTTCTCTAGTTTTCTTTTAATAAGATGGTATAATGGCCAAATGAACATAATGTGGATTCTGGATATTTTGGTCAAATTGTTTTATAGTGTTAAAATTATTGTATCAACCTTATCAAAATTATATTATTTTACACACTGAAGTACACATTTAAAATATGATAAGTTTAATTTAGATAAATTTAGGGCCATTGGGAAAATGGAAAATATAAAATCCCATTAGAAACCTTATATGAAAAAAAAAAAAAAAGAAACCTTATATGGATGAGCACCTGAATATCACAGTTGGTTAAGCATCCGAATTTTTATTTTGGCTTAGGTTACACTATAAGGATCATGAGATTGAGCCTCTCATCAGGCTCCATGTTCAGTGAGAAGTCTGCTTGGAATTATCTCTCCCTCTCTAATAAAATCTTTAAAAAAAAGAAACCTCATATGTAGAAATTTCTCATAATAAAGATAAACATGACAAAATTTGAGTCCCTTTTGTTTGTCTACATATTGAATGTTTCAACATGTTTAATTCTCCTATATATTAAACACCTTAATATCTTTAAGGAAACATAAACATTCAAGAGAAAGAAAAGACTAATTTGATAGAAGTAAATAATTTCTGGAAAATGTACATGGACCACAAAAAATATATGACTGATGTAGTGTCTGATTATTTTTTCTCTAAGAAATCTAATAAAAACAAATGAAAATTACACCTAGGCTTAACTTTATTAAGAAGCATTTCAAAGTCATAATGGTCCTGCCTATGGTGATCTAGGTCATGAGAGACAATGAGATGTGTAATGAAGAAAAGTGATTGTGGAGTCATTTGTACCATAATAGTCATGCTACTTAATCACTGTGCCCCTCCCATTCCCTGTATATAAAAAAAACAGGAAATAAATATCACACAATAAATTTTTTTCAAGCCTAAGTTATATCATTTATATAAGAGTGTCTAGCACGTACTTGATGTTTATTAATATTTGCTTTTCTCTTCCCTGTTTGTGAGAAGATTAGATCATTAATCAAAAAATCATTTTTATCATGGCTAAATTTACCTGGAGAATTGAAAAATGTTCAAATATCAGGCTTTGCATTTGTCAATCAATCAAACTAAACAAAAAAATCTGTGTGCCTCAGTCTCATCCATTTATCAATTGAAAATTAATGGTAGGGCCTCCAGGGAAGATGGCAGAGTGGTAGGACCCTAGACTCACTTCATTCCTCCAGATACAACTAGATAACACTCACACCAGAGTGAACAACCTAGAAAAGGAACAAAAGACTGATTCAACAAACTCCACAACTAAGTGTAGAGAAGCCACATCAAAAATGGTAGGAAGGGCAAGGACTCACTAGGAAACTAAACCCCTTAGGTCTAACTGCCAGAAAGAAATGATTAACAAAACTAAAAGGCAACATACCAAATGAGAGACTTTTAAAAATAATATATCCCCCCAAAATGTGTTACTATACAAAATACATAAATAAGTTATATAACTCAACATGCAAAAAATAATGTGATTAAAAATGGGTAGAAAACATGAATAGACATTTATCCAAAGAAGACATCCAGATGGCTAACAAACACATTAAAAGATGCTCCAACACTACTCATCATCAGGTAAATGCAAATCAAAACTATAATGAATACCAACTTATATCTCAGATTGACTAAAATAAAAAAAATGAATCAAGTGTTTTCAAGAATGTGGAGAAGAAGGAACTCTCATGCATTGTTGGTGGGAATGTAAACTGGTGCATTCACCATGGAAAAGAGTATGGAGGTTCCTCAAAATTTAAAAATAGAACTACCCTACAATCCAGCAATTTTACTACTGGGTATTTAACCAAAGAATACAAAAACTTTAATTCAAAAGGATACATTCACCCCTATATTTAGAGCAGCATTATTTATAATAGACAGTATTTGGAAATATGGAAACAGCCAAAGTGTCCATCGATTGATGAATGGATGGATATATTTATCCATAAAAAAAGATTACAATATTGCCACTTGCAATGGATTATGGATGGAACTAGAGAGTACAATGCTAAGCAAAATAAGTTGGTTACAGAAAGACAAATAACATATGATTTCACTCATGTGGAATTTAAGCAACAACACACATAAGCAAAGGAAAAAAGAGGGAGATACAAACCAAAAAACAGACTCTTAACTATAGAAAACAAACTGGTGGTTACTATAGAGGAAATGAGGAGGATGGGTGAAATAGATGATGGGAATTAGGGAATGCATTGGGTTGGGATGAGCACTAGGTGATATATGGAATTGTTGAGTCACTGGAATGTACACTTTAAAAAAAGGTTTTCTTTATTTATTTTTTTAAATTGGAGTTCAATTTGCTAACATATAGTATAACACTCAGTCCTCATCCTATAAAGTGCCCCCTCAGTGCCTGTCACCCAGTCTCCCCGTCTCATTGCCCACCTCCCCTTCCACCACCCCTTGTTCATTTCCCAGAGTTAGGTGTCTCTCATGTTCTGTAACCTTCATTGATATTTCCCACTCATTTTCTATCCTTTACCCTTTCAGCCCTTTCATTATTTTTTATATTCCCCATATGAATGAAACAGCATAATGTCTGTCCCTCTCCGATTGACTTACTTCACTCAGCATAATACCTCCCAGTTCCATCCATGTTGAAGCAAATGGTGGGTACTCGTCATTTCTAATGGCTGAATAATATTCCGCTGTATACATATACCACATCTTCTGTATCAATTTATCTTTCGATGGACACCGAGGCTCCTTCCACAATTTGGCTATTGTGGACATTGCTGCTATAAACATTGGAGTGCAGGTGTCTCGGTCTTTCACTGCTTCTGTATCTTTGGAGTAAATCCCCAGCAGTGCAATTGCTGGGTCATAGGACAGATCTATTTTTAACTCCTTGAGGAACCTCCACACGGTTTTCTAGATTGGCTATACCAGTTCACATTCCCACCAACAGTGCAAGACGATTCCCCTTTCTCCACATCCTCTCCAACATTTGTTGTTTCCTGTCTTGTCAATTTTCACCATTCTCACTGGTGTGAAGTCGTGTCTCATTGTGGCTTAGATTTGGACTTCCCTGATGGCAAGGGATGTGGATCATTGTCTCATGTGTTTGTTGGCCATGTGTATGTCTTCTTCAGTGAAATTTCTGTTCATGTTTTTGGCCCATTTCATGACTGGATTGTTTGTTTCTTTTCTGCTGAGTTTAACAAGTTATTTATAGATCTTGGATACCAGCCCTTTATCTGGTATGTCATTTGCAAATATCTTCTCCCATACTGTAGGTTGTCTTTTAGTTTTGTATGTTTTAAATGTTTTGTTGGATTTGGTTATCTAATATTTTTTAAAACATTTCTATCTATGTTCATCAGAAATATTGGCCTGTAATTATTTTTTTAAAAAAATTATTAATGAGCGACACAAACAGAGAGAGAGAGAGAGAGAGAGGCAGAGATACAGGCAGAGAGAGAGGCAGGCTCCATGCAGGGAGCCCAATGTGGGACTCGATTCTGGGACTCCAGGATCACGCCCTGGGCTGAAGGGAGGCACTCAACCACTGAGCCACCCAGGCATCCCTGTAATTTTTTTTGTGTGTGTCTTCATTTGGTTTTGTTGGCTGTCCTCATAGAATGAATTTGGAAGCTTTTCCTTCTCTTCTATTTTTGGAAGTAGTTTGATAAGAATTCATAGTAACTCTTCCTTATTAAAAAAAAAGATTTCTGTATTTAAATGAAAGAAGGCACAAGCAGGGAGGGGAAGGGCAGAAAGAGAGAGAGAGAGAAGCAGACTTCCCACTAAGTGTGGAGCCTGATGCAGGGGCCAATCCCTTGAGCCTGAGACCAACACCTGAGCCAAAATCAAGAGTTGGACCCTCTTGGTTGGCTCAACCAACTGAGCCACCTAGGCACCCCAATATTAACTTTTCTTTAATTGGTAGAATTCACCTAGGAAGCCATCTGGTTCTGGACTTTTGTTTCCTGGGAGTTTTTTTGGTTGATTCCGTTTCATTGCTGATAATTAGGTTATTCAAATTTTCTAATTCTTCCTGATTCAGTTTTGTGAGGTTTCTAAGAATTCACCTAATTTTTTCTAGGTTGTCCAGTTTATTGGCACATAATCTTTCACAATATTCTCTTATCATCCTTTGTACTTCTGTGTTATTGATTATTCTCCTCTTTAATTCTGATTTTGTTTATTTGATTCCTTTCCTTTTTTATGAGTCTGTATAAAATTTTATCATTCATTTGATCTTTTAAAAGGAACAATTACAGGCAGCCCAGGTGGCTCAACGGTTTAGTGCCACCTTCAGCCCAGGGCCTGATCCTGGAGACCCAGGATCAAGTCCCGCGTTGGGCTCCCAGCATGGAGCCCACTTCTCCCTCTGCCTGTGTCTCTGCCTCTCTCTCTCTCTCTCTCTCTCTCTGTCTCTCTCTCTTTTCTCTGTGTGTGTGTGTGTCTCTCATGAATAAATAAGGAAAATATTTTTTTAAAGGAACAATTCCTGGTTTCATTGATCTGTTTTACCTTTATTTCTTGGTTTCTATTTCACCTATTTCTGGTCTAGTCCTTGTTGTTTCCTTTTTTAACTGGTTTTGGGTTTTTTGTTATTTTCCTATCTCCTTGAATTGAAGGCTATGTTGTTTATTTCAGATTTTTCTTGCTTCTTGAGATAGGCCTGTATCGCTTGAAACATCCCTCTTAAAACAGCTTTTGCTACATTCCAAAGATTTTTGGTTGTGTTTTCAATTTCATTTGTCTCCGTGGATTTTTTAAAGTTCTTCTTTGATTTTTTGGTTGACCCATTCTGTGCTTGGTAGCATGTCATTTAACCTCCACATGTATATGGAATTTTTTATACAAGATTTTTGTGGCTGATTTCTAGTTACATGGCATAGTATTGTGGTCAGAAGAGATGTGTGGCATGACTTCAGTATTTTTGGATTTGTTGAGACTGGTTTTATGGTCTAATATGTGATATATTCTGAAAATGTTCCATGTGCACTTGAAAAGAATGTGTTTTCTGCTATTTTAGAATGGAATATTCTTTATATATCTGTTAGATCCATCAGGTTCAACTTATGAATCAATACCACTGTTTCCTTTTTGATTTTTTCTTTGTATGACCTATCCATTCTTGTAAGTGAGGTATTAAATTTCCTTACTATTATTGTATTACTACTGATTACTTCCTTTATGTTTGTTATTAGTTGATTTATGAATTTGGATGCCCCCATTTGGGGTACATAAACATTTACAAGTGTTGTATTTATTTGTTGTATTGTCTTGTTAGATTGTTCTGCTTATGATTATATAGTGTCCTTTGTCCCTTTTTACAGATTTTATTTTAAAGTGTCTTTTGTCCAATATAGGTATTACTACCCTGACTTTCTTTTCACCTTCTTTCTCAAGATAATTGCTTTTCCATCCATTCACTTTCAATCTGCATCTGCCTTTAAGTCTGAATTGAGTCTCTTGTAAGCAGCACAGAGATGAGTATTGCTTTTTTATCCATTCTGTCACCCTATGTCTTTTGATTGGAGAATGTAGACCAATTGCTTTAAAAGTAATTATTGATAGGTATGTGCTTATCACCATTTTGTTACTTTGTTATGGTTGTTTTTGTAGTTCTTTGTTCCCTTCTTCTTTTGTTCTCTTCTCTCATGGCTTGTTGGTTTTCTTTGGTGACATACTTGGGTTAATGTTTCTTTATTTTTTTGTATATATATAATTATTGGCCTTTTAATTGTTATTCTAATTAGGTTTTTATATAACTTCTTATGCATTTAGTGGTCTATATTAAGTTCATGATCAGGATGCCTGGGGTCGCTCAGTGGTTGAACATCTACCTTCGGTTCAGGACGTGATCCCGGAGTTTTAGGATTGAGTCCTGCATCAGGCTTCTGCATATAGCCTGCTTCTCCTCCCTCTGCCTATGTCTCTGTCTCTCTCTGTCTCTCATGAACAAATAAGTAAAATCTTAAAAAAAGTTCATGGTTACTTAAGTTTGATCCATTTTTACTCCTTTCCCCCGACACACATTTTAGGTATATGTACCATCCCTTTGTTTTATTTCTTTCTAAAACCTTTGATTAATTTTAAAGACTTTTTATTCCTTTTGTTTTCTACATTTTTTGATCCTAGTTATGATCCTTTATTTCTACTCAGAGTCCCCTTTAACATTTTTTGTAGGAGTGGTTTAGTGGTCATGAATTCCTTTAACTTTTTTTTCTCTGGTAAACTCTTTATCTCTCCTTCTATTTTGAATTATATCCTTTTTGGATAGCGTATTCATGATGCAAATCTTTTTTTTCTTTCAGTACTTGGAATATATCATGACAATCCCTTTTAGCCTTCAAAGTTTCTGCTCAAAAAACAGCTGATATTCATAAGTGGTTTCCTTTGCATGCAACTATCTTCTTTCTCTTGCTGCTTTCAAAAGTCCCACTTATCATTACTTTTTGGCATTTTAATAACTATGTTTTGTTGTGGATCTCCTTTTGTTTTTTGGGATCTCTGTGCCTTCTAGCCCTGGGTATCTTTTTTCTTACCCAGATTAGGGACATTTTCAGCTATTATTTCCTCAATTAGTATTATTTTGAGGCATGATTCAAAACCGTGTCCATCTGAGTTTAAATAAAGTTTTTTTTCTTATAATTCTTTCTGGGTTCGTAAGCTACAGTGAATAATATTTTATACTTTTAAAAATATTTTTGGATGCAACTACTTGGTTAGACAAGCCCATTTGTGTGTGGTAGTAAATCTTGGTGTGGTGTCTAAATCATAGGTCAATCATACTGAAAATAATCAAATGGTGAAATAAGGTAGTAGGCTAATGTTCAGATTTATACTTTTGTTATCCCAAACATTCTAATAAATGGATCAGTTTTATAATAAATAAGGTAATTTTTAAAAAGGAAGGAGGGCACAGTGAGAAGATTAAAATATGTTTGATATCTTGGAAACAAAATTCATAATGTAATATGGGAAAAAACTTAGCTACTAATTCTGGAAATTTGGTTTTGGAAGGTGATTTTATAAATGCATTCTTGAAGATGGCAGCATAGTATGAAGAACTTAGGTTTGACATATCTCTCCAACAAAATTAGATAACTGATCAAATCATTACATTTTAAATTTTTAATTAAAAATATTATATTCTTTTATGTCAGATAGAGAAAGTCGGGTGAGGAGCAGGGCAAGATGGGCAAATAGATTCTCATTGAGCACAGAGTCCCGCACAAGGCTCAATCCCACAACCCTGAGATTACAACCTGAGCTGAAATCATGAGCCACATACTTAACTGAAGGAACCACCCAAGTGCCCCTCAAATCATTATAAATATACTAGAAATCCATCTGAAGATTAACAGAAAAATTCCACAACTAGAGGGAGAGAATAATCTACATGAAAGAAAGTAAAAATGTGGAGATGTGATTTGGTAGAGAAACAGATTGTGGGTGTTGTGGAGGGGAGAGATCCATGGTTGCAGAGAAAGGTAAGAGAGAGAGGAGCACATAGTGGAATAGATAAGGAGAATGTTTCTCCAAAAGCTTTGGCTGGAAAAATCAAAGGGGCTGATTTTCATGAGCTCTTGCAATTGTGGGGCTTAAAGCCTAGAGTTGTAAAATCAACAAGTTTAGCTGTGATAGAGCTCTGAGGGTGCTGCTGTACTCCTGGAGAGAAGGCAAACAAACAACCCAGGGACAGAGAGCATGGAAACAGCAATCTGAAGTATCTCGGGTACACAGAGGGGAGATTACTTACTCTTCTTGGAAGACACCCCTGAGAGGTAACATTCACAGATACACCTCTCCTGGGACAAAGGACAAATGGCTGGTGCCTTTTGCCTCCCTGCCCCTCAGTACAAACAAATATCCACCTGCAGAAACAGCTCAATCCCTACACTGGTTGTTTAACTTGCTTACACTAAATTCCATACCTCTGTGCTGTCCTTCCTCAGTCCCAGCACGGTGAAACCCTCCCCCAGAAGACCAGTGAAGGCCCTTGCCCATTGTATGCAAGTAAAGTCTATGCAGAATACTGACCTGAAGGATACAGCAGCCAAAACACAATGGCAGTGTACACAAAGCACAAACCAGAGGCTTTCTCTGAAGTGTCAGGCTCTGAACACTACATAAATGATCTGCTCTTTATAAAGCCATTCTTCTCAGGAGCAGGAAATATAATGGGCTTTTATAGCACAAAGAAGACAGATACTTAGACAACATGTGAAAATGGACAAATCCATCTCAAATGAAAGAACAAGGTAAGTTCATGGCCAGAGTTCTAGGAAAAGCAGATATAAGTAACATGCCTGATGGAAAATTTAAAGCAACAAGTAAAAAGATAACCACTGTGCTTGGGAAAAGAATGGAAGACTTCAAGGAGACCCTTATCACAAAGATAAAAAATGTTTAAAATAATTCATCAGAAATGAAAAATGCAATAACTGAGATTTTATAGAAGCTTGATGCAATGAACCCAAGAATGGAATAAGCAGAGAAATACATAGTGATATAGAAGATAAAATAATGGAAAATAATGAAACTGAACAAAAGAGGGAAAGAATTATCGAA
The DNA here is from genome assembly GCF_018345385.1 of Vulpes lagopus. NCBI lineage: Eukaryota > Metazoa > Chordata > Mammalia > Carnivora > Canidae > Vulpes > Vulpes lagopus. Next base: position 68,332,935 of record NC_054848.1, on the reverse strand, counting down.
CATGAAAATAGACTCAGGAAAATCACCAACTCCATCACATGTCATATCTGTATTATAGGAGTCCAAGAAAATGAAGAAAGAAAAGGGAGGAGAAGTTTTCTTTGAGGAAATAATAGCTGAATGCATCCTTAAACTGGGGAAGGAAACAATATCCCAGTGGCACAAAGAATGCCCATTAAAAATTAACAAAAGCAGGCCAACATCATGACATACTGTAATTAAATTTGCAATACTTATAAAAAAAAATCTTAAAGGAGCAAGACAAAATAAATTCCTAACTTACAAGAGAAGACCCATAAGGCTAGCTATAACCTCTCAACAGAAAGGTGGCTAGCCAGAAGTTAGTGGTATGATATATTTCATGTGATTAATTGGAATCTCCAGTCAAGATTATGAAATCTAGCAAGGCTTTCATTCAGAATGGAAGAAATAAGGAGTTTCCCAGACAAAAACTAAAGGAATTTTTGACCACAAAACCAGCCCTACAAGAAATATGAAAGGGGACTCTTAGTGCAAAGGACCAACCAAAAGTGTCAAAGGCAAGAAAGGAAGAGAGAAAATCTCAGAAACAGTGACAAAACAAGTAATCAAATGAAACTAAATACATAACTATCAATAATCAGTCTGGGGGTGCCTGGGTGGCTCAGTTGGTTAAGCATCTGCCTCTGGCTCAGGTCATGATCTCAAGGTCCTGGGATTTAGCCCTACATCAGGCTCCCTATTCAGCAAGGATTCTGCTTCTCCCTCTCTCTCTGCTCCTTCCTCGCACTCATTCTCTCATTCTCTCTCTCTCTCTCTCTCTCTCTCTCTCTCTCTCTCCATCTCCAATAACTAAAAAAATTACAAAGCATTAAATAATCACTCTGAATATAAATGGACTAAATACTCCATGAAAGACATAGGGTGTAAGAATAGATAATAAAAGAAGACCCATCAATGTGCTGCCTACAAGAGACTCATTTCAGATTTAAAGACACATGCAGATTGAAATTAAGAGGATGGAGGTCTAGGTATCATGCAAAAGGATGACTAAAGAAAGTTGGAGTAGCAATACTTATATTAGACACTACATTTTGAACCAAAGTCTGTAAAAAGACATGAAGAAAGTCAATATATCATAATGAAGGGGACAATACAACAGAAAGATAGAACAATTGTAAATATTTATGCCCCAAATATGGGCCAAATATATAACACAATTAATAACAAACATAAAGGAACTCATTGATAATAATACATTAATAGTCAGGGACTTTAACAACCCATTTACTTCAACGGTCAGATCATATAAGTAGATAACCAAAAAAGAAATGATGTCTTTGAGTGACACAATGGATCAAATGGACTTAGAAGATATATTCAGAACATTCTACCACAAAGTAGCAGATTACACATGGTTTTCAGTACACATAGCATGTTCTCTAAAATAGATCATGTACTAAGTCACAAATCAGGCATCAACAGCTACAGAAAGTTGGAGATCATACCATGCATATTTTGTGACCACAACACTATGAAACTTGAAGTCAACTGTTAGAAAGACTTTGGAAAGATGAGAAATACATGAAGGCTAAATGACATGCAACTAAATAATGAATGAGCCAACAGGGAAATTCAAAAGAAATAAAAACATACACAGTAACAAAAAGATGAAAACACACTAGTCTATAACCCTTGAGATGCAGCAAATTGGACTTAAGAGGGAAATATATAGCAACACATGCCTACATTAAGAAGCAAGAAAATTCTCAAATAAACAACCTAACCATACACTTAAAGGAGCTAGAAAAATAATAACAAATGAAACTGAAAACTAGCAGAAGAAAGCATATAATAAACACTAAAGCATAAATAAATTATATAGAAATAAAACAAATAAAAACATTAGAATAGATCCATAAAACTAGGAACTGATTTCTTGAAAAAATTAATAAAATTGATGAACCCCTATCAAGACTTATAAAAAAGAAAAGAAAAAGGACACAAATAAATGAAACCACAAAATGCCAGGAGAAATCAAAACCAACACCATAAAAATACAATTATAGTAGAATATAATGAAAAACTATATGCCAACAAATTGGACAACCTGGAAGAAGATAAATTCCTAGGAACATATAAAATACCAAAACTGTAACAGGAAGCAATAGAAAACCTGAATAGACCAATAACCAGAAAGGAAATTAAATGATTAATTAAAACAAACAAAACAAAACAAACAAACCAAAAAAAAAAACAAAACAAACAAAAGTCCAGAGGCAGATGGCTTCAGAGACAAGTTCTACTAAATATTTAAAGAAAAGTTGATACCTATTGTTTTCAAATTATTGCAAAATACACAGGAAGGAAAATTCCAAATTCATTCTTTCAGAATAGCATTATCTTGATCCCAAAATCAGATGAAGACACTACAGAAGAAAAAAAAAAAAGGAACTACAGGTCAATGTCACTGATGAATACAGAGTCAAACAAAATACTGACACAGATGATTTAATGATACATTAAAAACATCATTCACTATGACCCAGTTGGATTTATTTCTGGTTTGCAAGGTAGTTCAATATTTGCAAATCAATTACCACATTAATAAAAGAAAAGGTAAGAACAATATGGTCATTTCAATTGATGCAGAAAAAAATATGACAGAGTACAACATCCACTCATGATAAAAAAAAATCTTAACAAGTATGGCTAGAGGGAAGCTACATCAATATAACAAAAGCCATACATAAATAATTTTTCTGCCATGGCCAGGAACAAGACAGGGTAGAGGTGGGGCAAGATGGAGGAAGAGTAGGATTCCCAAGTCACCTGTTCCCACCAACTTACCTAGATAATTTTCAAATCATCCTGAAAACCTATGAATTCAGCCTGAGATTTATTTTTTTTTAAATTTTTATTTATTTATGATAGGCACACACAGAGAGAGAGAGGCAGAGACACAGCAGAGGGAGAAGCAGGCTCCATGCACTGGGAGCCCGACGTGGGATTCAATCCCAGGTCTCCAGGATCGCGCCCTGGGCCAAAGGCAGGTGCCAAACCGCTGCGCCACCCAGGGATCCCTCAGCCTTAGATTTAAAGAGAGAACAGCTTGAATGCTACACTGAGAAGATTTTGCCCTTCTATCAAGGTAGTAAGAAGGAAACAAACAAATAAATAAAAAAGCATCCAAGGGGGAGGGACCCCCACGAGGAGCCGGGCTAAGGCCAGGTGGCGACTACCCCCAGGACAGGAAAGCCCAGTCCCAGAGAAGCAGAAACTTTACCAATCTTCCAAACGGAAAGGTGCTCACAGGGAGCTCGGGCAGGATCCCAGGAGCCACAAGGATGCCCTCAGGCTCCCAGGGGCACTAACAGAGGAACAGTGCCGCGTGGGAGAGCGCTCCACACACCGCAGGCTGAGCTCCCTCAAAGGCTGGAGCACACTCTCCCCGGGGCCCCTGGAGCAGCTCAAGCAGCGGATCAGGCGGCAGTGGCGGCTCCCTGTGGATGGGGCTGCTTGGCTCCAGGAGCTCCATTCCAGCGGGTGCAGGCCCCACAGCCAAGGGCGCCGGGGGGACACAGCCCAAGATCTGGCCTTCTCCCTGGGATAGGCAGAGGCCGGGAGGGCCCAGGATGGTAAGGACGCTCCTGCCACCAGGTGGCCCCGAGCTGTGCAGATTGGCGCCCCCCATCCCAGAGCATTCAGGCCCCTGCTGACTAGGAGCTGTGGTAGTTACAGTGGCAGATGACTCCAGAGCTGGAGAGCTGACCACCACCACTGTTGTGTTCCTCCTGGTGTCACCTTGTACCTGGAACTGAGCAGAGGCCTCACAGGGTAAACAGCTCCCACTGAGCCGTGCACCTGGCAGGGGGCTGGGCAGCTCACCAAGGTGCACAAACCTGAGAATCAGCACAGCAGGCTCTCTCCCAGAAGACCAGCTGGAAGGAGAGGGGAAAAGCAAGTTATTGACCAAGCAGCGCTGGAAAGTTCTAGGGGAAGTCGAGGGATTTACAGTGTATAGAATCAGAGGATACTCCCCCTTGTTTTTTGTTTTCTGTTTGTCCCCCCCCCCTTTTTTCTTTTCTCTCTTTTTCTCCTTTTTCCTGTACAACTTGTTTTTGGACTCTGCACTGAGCAATATGACTAGAAGGAAAAACTCACCACAAAAGAAAGAATCAGAAATAGTCTTCACTCCCACAGAGTTACAAAATTCGGATTATAATTCAATGTCAGAAAGCCATTTAAGAAGCACAATTACAAAGCTACTGGTGGCTCTAGAAAAAAGCATAAAGGATTCAAGGGAGTTTATGACTGCAGAATTTAGATCTAATTAGGCTGAAATTAAAAATCAATTAAATGAGATGCAATCCAAACTGGCGCTTCTAACGAACAGGGTTAATGAGGTAAAAGAACGACTGAGTGACATAGAAGACAAGTTGATGGCAAGGAAGATGAGAAAAAAAGAGAAAAACAATTACATGATCATGAGAATAGGTTCAGGGAAATAAATGACAGCATCAGAGGGAAAAATCTACCTTTAATTGGGATTACCCAGGGCACCGAAAAGGACAGAGGTGCAGAGTATGTGTTTGAACAAATCATAGCTGAGAACTTCCTTAACTTCGGAAGAGAAACAGGCATTAAGATCCAGGAGATAGACAGATACCCCCCTAAAATCAATAAAAACCGCTCAGCACCTTTACATTTAATAGTGAAACTTGCAAATTCCAAAGATAAAGAGAAGATCCTTAAAGCAGCGAGAAACAAGAGATCCCGAACATTTACAGAGAGAAGTATTAGGGTAAAAGCAGACCTCTCCACAGACCCCTGGCAGGCCAGAAAGGGCTGGCAGGATATATTCAGGGTCCTAAATGAGAAAAACCTGCAGCCAAGAATACTTTATCCAGCAAGGCTCTCATTCAGAATAGCAGGAGAGATAAAGAACTTCCAAGATAGGCAGAAGCTGAAAGAATATGTGTCCACCAAACTAGCTCTCCAAGAAATATTGATGGGACTCTCTAAAAGAAAGAGGAAGTCCAAGAAAACAATCCACAAAAACAAGGACTGAATAGGTATCATGATGACAAAAATTCATATCTTTTGATAGTAACTCTGAACATGAATGGACTTAATGATCCCAACAAAAGGCGCAGGGTTTCAGACTGGATAAAAAAGCAGGACCCATCTATTTGCTGTCTACAAAATACTCATTTGAGACACAAGGACACCTACAGCCTGCATATAGAAGGTTGGAGAACCATTTACCATTCAAAAGGTCCTCAAAAAGAAAGCAGGGGTAGGCATCCTTATATCAGATAAATTAAAGTTTATCCCAAAGACTGTAGTAAGAAATGAAGAGGGACACTATATCATACTTAAAGGATCTATCCAACAAGAGGACTTAACAATCATGAATATTTACGCCCCGAATGTGGGAGCTGCCAAGTATATCAATTAATAACCAAAGTAAAGACATACTTAGGTAATAATACACTTATACTTGGTGACTTGAACACAGCGCATTCTATAATTGACAGGTATTCTAAGCACAACATCTCCAAAGAAACAAGAGCTTTAAATGATACACCGGACCAGATGGATTTCACAGATATTTACTTTGTAAGATATTACAGTACTTTACATGCAAATGCAACTGAATACATATTCTTGTCAAGTGCGCATGGAACTTTCTCCAGAATAGATCAAATAGTGGGTCACAAATCAGGTCTTAACCGATACGAAAAGATTGGGATCCTCTACAGCATATTTTCAGACCATAATGCTTTGAAATTAGAACTAAATCACAAGAAGAAGTTGAAAGTATTTCAAACACGTGGAGGTTAAGAACTGTCCTGCTAAAAGATGAAAGTGTCAGCCAGGAAATTAAGGAAGAATTAAAAAGATTCATGGAAACTAATGAGAATGAAGATACAACTGTTCAAAATCTTTGGGATGCAGCAAAAGCAGTCCTAAGGTGGAAATACATTGCAAAACAAGCTTCCATCCAAAAGCTGAAAAAAAAATAAAATACAAAAGCTAACCTTGTACCTAAAGGAGTTAGAGAAAAAACAGCAAATAGATCCTACACCCAGCAGAAGAAGAGAATTATTAAAGATTCAAGGAGAACTCAATGAAAGAGAGACCAGAAGAACGTGGAACAGATCAACAAAACCAAGAGTTGGTCCTTTGAAAGAATTAATAAGATAGATAAATCATTAGCCAGCAGTATTAAAAAGTAGATTGAAAACACTCAAATGAATAAAATTATGAATGAGAAAGGAGAGATCACCACCAATACCAAGGAAATACAAATTATTTTAAAAACTTCTTATGAGCAGCTATATGCCAATGAATTATTCCATCAACGACCAAGAGGAGAACACAGGCAACACCCTTTTTGAACTCGGCCACAGTAACTTCTTGCAAGATACATCCACGAAGGCAAAAGAAACAAAAGCACAAATGAACTATTGGGACTTCATCAAGAAAAGAAGCCTTTGCACAGCAAAGGATACAGTCAACAAAACTAAAAGACAACCTACAGAATGGGAGAAGATACTTGCAAATGACATATCAGATAAAGGGCTAGTTTCCAAGATCTATAAAGAACTTCTTAAACTCAACACCAAAGAAACAAACAATCCAATCATGAAATGGGAAAAAGATATGAACAGAAATCTCACAGAGGAAGACATAGACATGGCCAATACGCACATGAGAAAATGCTCTGCATCACTTGCCATCAGGGAAATACAAATCAAAACCACAATGAGATCCCACCTCACACCAGTGAGAATGGGGAAAATTAACAAGGCAGATAACCACTAATGTTAGAGAGGATGTGGAGAAAAGGGAACCGTCTTACACTGTTGGTGGGAATGTGAACTGGTGCAGCCACTCTGGAAAACTGTGTGGAGGTTCCTCAAAGAGTTAAAAATAGACCTACCCTATGACCCAGCAATTGCACTTTTGGGATTTACCCTAAAGATACAGATGCAATGAAACACCGGGACACCTGCACCCCGATGTTTCTATCAGCAATGTCCACAATAGCCAAACTGTGGAAGGAGCCTCGGTGTCTGTCGAAAGATGAATGGATAGAGAAGATGTGGTTTATGTATACAATGGAATATTAGGCATTAGAAATGACAAATACCCATCATTTGCTTCAACGTGGATGAATTGGAGGGTATTATGCTGAGTGAAGTAAGTCAATCGGAGAAGGACAAACATTACATATTCTCATACATTTGGGGAATATAAATAATAATGAAAGGAAATATAAGGGATGGGCGAAGAAATGTGTGGGAAATATCAGAAAGAGAGACAGAACATAAAGACTCCTAACCTTGGGAAATGAACTAGGGGTGGTGGGAGGGGAGAAGGTGACTGGGTAACGGGCACTGAGGGGGGCACTTGATGGGATGAGCACTGGATGTTATTCTGTATGTTGGTAAATTGAACACCAATAAAAAATAAATTTATTAAAAAAATAAATAAAACAATATGATCTACTGCTTATATTTCCCAGGTAAAAACTATTGAAAATTATATTATTTTTAAAATTCTAGCTGTTTTTAATTTATTTGCCAATTTTCTTCAAATACCCACCAATTTAGTTTTACTCATTTCCAATGAAATTCAGAATTCTTATGTGTTCATGAATAATGAAATACAGAAATGTGTATGGAATACAAATATAGAGTAAAAATATCTGATAATGCTTTCTAACCATGGAAATGAAGTAAGAATTGAAATAGTTTACTGGCTATTCTGTCAAAAATAGATCTTTGATAATGTTGGCTATTATATAATTAAATATCAATCGTTTACTTACTGATGAGTAACAACTATAAAAATGGAGAAAACTATTCATTAACATTTAGAATTAAACTAAATCACTAATGGGCAGCCTTTTTTTCAGATATTTTTATTTGACATGTAAAATGTTTTGTAATATGCAATACTTTCTCAGGCCCTACTCTACCCCTTTATGAGAATAGAAATAGCAAATCTCTGTGTTTCATATGACTTTTTAATCTATTCAAAGATCCCCTTGATGGTCACATATTTTGTTCACCTCTTTTTTCTCAGGATACCATTTCTTTAAAAATTGTTTTTGATGTTGAAAAAGTATATTTGGATAATTTCCATCATTTGTAAAAAGTGATTAATTAGGTTATGACAGCATTTATTGCCTATTTTACCTATATCTTAATCTTACAGATTTTACCATCTCAAATCCCTGATGACTGGACAACAATTTTCATATCATTTGAAACTGTTATTTCAGCAGCAGCTAAAAATACTCAAGGTTGGATCATGTATAGGTTGACATACCTTGTACAAGGAGCTGCTGCTATAGAGACATGATATTTATTTAAAAAAATAAGTCCCTTAGGATTAGAACTAGAAGAACAGGAGGTTTTAGTATTCTATAGTAGAGCTGAAGGAAGCAAATATACATAATTTCAGTAATAAAGAATTTAACAAGTAGTAAGTCAACCATGAAAATAATTTACCAGCACAAATAATTTCATTTAATCTTCATACTATCTCTACGAGTTGGTTCTTGTCATCTTTGGATTTTTGAAAATGAAACAAAAAATAAAATTGAGGCTTTAAATAATTTGCCTAAAATCAAACTCCTGATAGAGTCTAGAATTAGCTCTAAGCAGTTTTGATCATGAACCTTTATTTGTAACAACAGTGCTGTTTATAGAAGTCTCTTAAGAAAACCTTAAAACCAGATTGTCTTTTTTGAATTCTTGCATATGTATGATATTTTGTCAATATTTTTGTTCTGCAAGCTATTCAAGAGATTCTCCTTATCTGAACTAGCTTGAATATATCTCTTTCTTGCAACTAAATGAGTCTCTCTTAGAAACAAAAGAAGAGGGGGCTGTATATATGCTTATTCAATAAAACTAAAGACAAGTTTTCTGGTTTTAGAATTCAAGTATTCATATCATAAAGTCCACAACTTCTAAACAGTTATCCTTTTTTTTTTAAGCTATCCTTCTGAAAATTTAATTAACTTATTCATTTTACCACCTGAGTAGACCAGACTTAACACTGGACAAAATGGTTTATTTTTCATGTGCACATTAGATAAAGAGTTCAAATTTATAATATAAAAAAGTGGATTTCATTGAAATTGAAAGAAATCAAATAGAAAACCCACCAAATATTTGAAAAGGTAGAAAAGAGCAATTATGTGATGTACAGAAAGTATAAGAAAAAATAAATCTTTTTATCATTCTGTGACATTTTAGAGAAATGAAGAAAATCATTTTTTGACAATATCAAAGGCTCATGTTTAACCTGAGAATTTCATCTCTGAAAGCTGTATCATACACAAATATAATTTTCAGAGGAAGAACATACAATGTTTACTAAGCAGTCACAAGACTATTTCCATCTTTTGATAAAACCAGATCCATATGTTAAGCAATTACTATTTTACAACCATTATTATTATTTCAAATCATAGCACTGCGAAAACCAAAAACCAAAACAAATAAAGCTGGTGGGTTTATTTTAACAAGAACTGTTAATGTGATAATTAAGACTAGTCTAAAGCTGTGCTGGGATATGTAAAAGAAAAATAAAACTTCCAAATTGCTGCAGTTATGAATACTGATTAAACATCAGAATAAAACTAATTTACCACCCGTAAAATTCAATCATTACCAAGTTGTCAAAATTTAGCAGCATATACCTGTATCACTATTCCATTTCCTAAGGTTATTGATTTGTATATATTTATTTCTATATGTTTCAAATATTTATGAATAAATGAAATAAACATGTCATATTTTATTTATTTATTTATTTATTTATTTATTTATTTATTTATTTCAAAGTTTTGCCATGCAGGCTTAAGAAGTATAGATACAGATATGGAGGGATAAAAATCATTAAACACCTTTACACAATAAACACATTTAATGATTTAGTAAAGTTATTGATTTATATTTATATGTTATATTTATTATATACATTTATGTATCAATACATATATATTGATTTATATATTTCTATATTTATGAATAAATTAATATAATATAAATATATATGTATCAAAGTATATATATGATATATATGTATCAATAATATAACTATATGATTGATATATATTATATGTATATCTCAAAGTTTTACCATGCAGGCTTAAGAAGTATAGTTAGGGATATACAGAGGAATAAAATAAACACATTTAAAACAGGACTATGGATATATAGAGAGATCCACTCACTTGCATTAATCATAGTAAAAACATGAGCATGGGGATGCCTGGGTGGCTCAGTGGTTGAGCATTTGCCTTCCAACTGGGGGGTGATCCCCGAGTTCCAGGATTGAGTCCCGCATTGGGCTCCCTACAGGGAGCCTGCTTCTCCCTTTGCCTATGTCTCTGCTTGTCTATCTATCTCTCATGAATAAATAAGTAAAATCTTTTGAAAAATGAGCATAGAAACAACAAATACCCACTATTTGCTTCGACGTGGAGGGACCTGGAGGGTATTGTGCTGAGTGAAATAAGTCAATCGGAAAAGGACAAACATTATATGGTTTCATTCATTTGGGGAATATAAAAATTAGTAAAAGGGAATAAAGGGAAAGGAGAGAAAATGAGTGAAAACATCAGTGAGGGTGACAAAACATGAGAGACACCTAACTCTGGGAAATGAACAAGGGGTAGTGGAAGGGGAAGTGGAGGGGGGGCTGGGGTGACTGGGTGATGGGCACTGAGGGGGTACTAGGCAGGATGAGCACTGGGTGTTATGCTATATGTTGGCAAATTAAACTCGAATAAAAAAACTAAAAAGAAAAAAATGAGCATAAATTTTAAAAAGGCTAAGCATCAATGTGAACTGTTAGTAATATTAAAAATTAAAGGAAAATAAACTGTCAAATAAATTAGGAAAAAATAATTACAATATAACTCAACTGCAGAAATTAGACATTATTTCATAAATAGATAAATAAATAAATAAATAAATAAATACACACACAATGTTACATTAATTTCAGGAGTACAACATAGAGATTCAACTTCTCTATAACTTATGCAATGCTCACCATAACTACCATATGTCATCATATAATGCTATTATAATATTATATATGTATAATATTATAATATCATTGACTATATTGCTTATTCTGTGCCTTTTATTCCTGTGACTTATTCATTACATAATTGGAAACTTGTATCTTCCACTCCTCTTCACCTATTTTGCTCATCCTCCCACCCATTTTCTTCCTGGGGACTGTTTGTTCTCTGTATTTATAGATCTGATTCCACTTTTTGTTTGCTTATTATTTGTTTTGCTTTGTTTTCTTTTTAAAGATTTTACATATGAGTGAAATTATATGGTATTTGTCCTTCTCAGTCTGACTTATTTTATTTAGCATAATACCCTTAAGGTCCACTCATATTGTCACAAATGACATAATTTTAATTCATCTTGATGAAATATTCTTTTTTTAGATTTTATTTATTTATTTATGACACACACACACACACACACACACACACACACACAGAGAGAGAGAGAGAGAGAGAGAGAGAGAGGCAGAGACACAGGCAGAGGGAGAAGCAGGCTCCATGCAGGGAGCCCGACGTGGGACTCAATCCTGGGGTCTCCAGGATCAGGCCCTGGGCTGAAGGTGGCACTAAACAAAACTCATTAGACTATTTGTTTTTGCCTTTTATTTCTATAGGAATATCTTTTCCTGAATTAAAATATTTAGTTCACTATATAGACAAAATAAAATACTGAAAGAAGGTAATTACTTAAAATTGAAACAAACAAAAATAACTAGTTTCTTTTTTCTAAATAATCAACTCATTTGCCAGCAAATATAGTCGTCCTTGTTCTGTGATTTGCTGAGAGGAGTATGTGGGGATTATGATGATTTGCCTCAATTGCATTTATAATAATCTCAAGAATTATTACTAAAGAAGATTTTTGTTTGCCGATTTTTAAAAAGGAATTGGATTTTTTTTAAAGATTTTTATTTATTTATTCATGGGAGACACAGAATGAGAGAGAGAAGCAGAGGGAGAAACAGGCCCCATGAAGGAAGCCTCATGTGGGATTCAATCCTGGGACTCCAGGATCACTCCCTGGGCCGAAGGCAGGCACTAAACCACTGAGCCACCTGGGGATCCCATGGAATTGGAAATTTGAAGCTAATAAATCTATTTAATATGACTGGCTTTCTTTTTAGACATATACTTAGGTATAAAATAAAGTCTACACATACAAATCATAAGCTCAAATCTAGATTTGAATTTTCACATATTACGTGTATGAAAATATTTTAGAACAACAGAAAAAGAGGCTAGAAGGTGGCAGAGTAAGAGGATCATAAGATCACCTCATCACACAAATAAAACTAGATAGTACTAACATCAGTGTAAATCAGAAAACGACCAAAATTATGGCAGAAGAAAATACACAACTAAAAGTGGAGAAAATGCCACATAGAAGGAAGGAAAGGGTAAAGATGTTCTATAGACAGGTTGGAGATGCTATTGGGAATTAAACAGACCATAGCCATCCACCGGAGGAAGGGAGCTTCTTTCTGGTGCTGGGAAGGGAGAGAATCAGACAAAAAGATAAGAGAGCCTGCACTGGGAAGACTAACCCTTGTAATATTTGGCTTTGAAAGCCAGAGAGGACAATTTTATGAGTTCTTACAACCAGCAGGACTTTTAGTCTAGAATTTTAAAAATCAGCACACTTGCTTCTGAGCCTGGAGAATGATAGGAAGCTGAGTCCCCAACCTTAAAGAGACAGCACAGCAAATAGTTGGCAGAGAAACAACTTAGAAGAAGCAAATTGAAAAATTGCAGGGGGCACACTTCTCGTGGCTTTTGCCCTTCCTGCTCTATGTCTATGCTCCTGATAATCACTGTAGAAGAAATCACTGGATCCTAAACTCAGGGTTTTTTCTAAAGTGTTGAAGTCTTTCTAACGTAGCTACTTTTTCTTGTTGCATCTTTTCTACTTCATGCACCCGGGGTGCTGGGTTAATGGCTAGTACTGTATTGGCTCTGTGAAAACATGTTTGTGAAAAGAGTATGTAGTGGCTTCTTCCAAACTGTTAGATGCTGAATATCTGTTCACTTTTAAATCCCAATTCTGTCTGGTTCTAGACAACCTCAGGGTCTCCCAACCCAGCACAGATCATCTGGAAAAATGGACCATGACACAGATCCAGAATGAATGAATGCACATGTTTGTTGCCTGAGAGCATTGGCCTGCAGCCAGCATTCAGCTTTTTCTTATTAAAACACATTAATGAAGTAAATAGAGAGAGCAGGCAAGATGGCTGAAGAGTGGGGTCCTCAAGTCACCTGTCCCCACCAACTTACCGAGATAACTCTCAAAACATCCTGAAAACCTACAAATTAGGTCTGAGATTTATTTTTTTAATAAATTTATTTTTTATTGGTGTTCAATTTGTCAACATAGAGAATAACACCCAGTGCTCATCCGTCAAGTGCCCACCTCAGTGGCCATCACCCAGTCACCCCCTGCCCACCTCGCCTTCGACCACCCCTAGTTTGTTTCCCAGAGTTAGTAGTCTTTCATGTTCTGTCTCCCTTTCTGATAATTCCCATTCGTTTTTTCTCCTTTTACCGTTATTTTCTTTCAATATACTTTATATTCCCCAAATGAATGAGACCACATAATGTTTGTCCTTCTCCGATTGACTTACTTCACTCAGCGTAATACCCTCCAGTTCAATCCACGTCCAAGTAAATGGTGGGTATTTGTCGTTTCTAATGCCCGAGTAATATTCCATTGTATACATAAGCCACATACTCCTTATCCATTCATCTTTCAATGGACATCGAGGCTCCTTCCACAATTTGGCTATTGTGGACATTGCTGCTAGAAACATCGGGGTGCAGGTGTCCCGGCATATCACTGCATCTGTATCTTTGGGGTAAATCCCCAGCAGTGCAATTGCTGGGTCGAAGGGCACATCTATGTTTAACTCTTTGAGGAACCTCCACAGTTTTCCAGAGTGGCTGCACCAGTTCACATTCCCACCAACAGTGCAAGAGGGTTTCCTCTTTCCACATCCTTTCTCCACATCCTCTCCAATATTTGTGGTTTCCTGCCTTGTTAATTTTCCCTTCACATTCCTTTCTCCACATCCTCTCCAATATTTGTGGTTTCCTGCCTTGTTAATTTTCCCCATTCTCACTGGTGTGAGGTGGTATCTCATTGTGGTATTGATTTGTATTTCCCTGATGGCCAGTGATGCAGCCCATTTTCTCATGTGCTTGTTGGCCATGTCTATATCTTCCTCTGTGAGATTTCTGTTCATGTCTTTTGCCCATTTCAGGATTGGATTGTTTGTTTCTTTGGTGTTGAGTTTAATAAGTTCTTTATAGATTTTGGAAACTAGCCCTTTATCTGATACGTCATTTACAAATATCTTCTCCCATTCTATGGGTTGTCTTTTAGTTTTGTTGACTGTATCCTTTGCTGTGCAAAGGCTTCTTATCTTGATGAAGTCCCAATAGTTCATTTTTGCTTTTGTTTCTTTTGCCTTGGTGGATGTATCTTGCAAGAAGTTACTGTGGCCGAGTTCAAAAAGGGTGTTGCCTGTGTTCTCCTCTAGGATTTTGATGGAATCTTGTCTCACATTTAGATCTTTCATCCATTTTGAGTTTATCTTTGTGTATGGTGAAAGAGAGTGGTCTAGTTTCATTCTTCTGCATGTGGATGTCCAATTTTTCCAGCACCATTTATTGAAGAGACTGTCTTTTTTCCACTGGATAGTCTTTCCTCCTTTGTCGAATATTAGTTGACCATAAAGTTGAGGGTGCACTTCTGGATTCTCCATTCTGTTCCATTGATCTATGTGTCTGTTTTTGTGCCAGAAGCACACTGTCTTGATGACCACAGCTTTGTAGTACAACCTGAAATCTGGAATTGTGGTGCCCCCAGATACGGTTTTCTTTTTTAATATTCTCCCAGCTATTTGGGTTCTTTTCTGATTCCATACAAATCTTAAAATAATTTGTTCCAACTCTCTGAGGAAAGTCCATGGTATTTGGATAGGGATTGCATGAAACATGTAGATTGCCCTGGGTAACATTGAGATTTTCACAATATTAATTCTTCCAATCCTTGAGCATGGAATATTTTTCCATCTCTTTTTTGTATTCTTCAATTTCTTTCAGAAGTTTTCTGTAGTTTTTAGGGTATAGATCCTTTACCTCTTTGGTTAGATTTATTCCTAGGTATCTTATGCTTTTGGGTGCAATTGTCAATGGGATTGACTCCTTAATTTCTCTTTCTTCAGTCTCATTGTTAGTGTATAGAAATGCCACTGATGTCTGGGCATTGATTTTGTATCCTGCCACACTCCCGAATTGCTGTATGAGTTCTAGCAATCTTGGAATGGAGTCTTTTGGTATTCTACATACAGTATAATGTCATCTGCAAAGAGGGAAAGTTTGACTTCTTCTTTACACATTAAATGCCTTTTATTTCTTTTTTTTTTACTTTATTGCTGAGACTAAGATTTCTAGTACTATGTTGAATAGCAGTGGTGAGAGTGGACATCCCTGTCGTTTTCCTGATCTTAGGGAAAAGGCTCCCAGTGTTTCCTTGTGAATGATATTTGGTGATATTTGGTGTGAGCTTTTCCTAGATGGCTTTTTAGATGCTGAGGAATGTTCCCTCTATCCCTACACTCTCTGAAGAGTTTTGGTCAAGAATGAATGCTTTGTTTTATTTATTTCTGGGTTGCAAGGTTGGTTCAATACTTTTAATACAATCAACGTGATTGATCATATCAACAAGAGAAAAAACAGAACCATGTGATCCTCTCAATAGATGCAGAGAAAGCTTTTGACAAAATACAGCATCCATTCCTGATCAAAACACTTCAGAGATCAATGGAACAGTATGGAGAATTCAGAAGTGGACCCTCATAGATCAATGGAACAGAATGGAGAATCCAGAAGTGGACCCTCAACCTTATGGTCAACTAATATTCGACAAAGGAGGAAAGACTATCCAGTGGAAAAAAGACAGATAGAAAGAGATGGAGTCCTTCCATAAATGGTGCTGGGAAAATTGGACATCCACATGCAGAAGAATGAATCTGGACCATTCTCTTACACCATACACAAAGATAAACTCAAAATGGATGAAAGATCTAAATGTGAGACAAGATTCCATCAAAATCCTAGTGGAGAACACAGGCAACACCCTTTTTGAACTCGGCCACAGTAAGTTGTTGCAAGATACAGCCACGAAGGCAAGAGAAACAAAAGCAAAAATGAACTATTGGGACCTCCTCAAGAAAAGAAGCTTCTGCACAGCAAAAGTAACAGTCAACAAAACTAAAAGACAACCTACAGAATGGTAGAAGACATTTGCAAATGACCTTTCAGATGAAGGGCTAGTATCCAAAATCTATAAAGAACTTATTAAACTCAACAGCAAAGAAACAAACAATCTAATCATGAATGGGTAAAAGACATGAGCAGAAATTTCACAGAGGAAGACATAGACATGGCCCGCCAGCACATGAGAAAATGTTCTGCATCACTGGCCATCAGGGAAATACAAATCAATACCACAATGAGATACCACCTCACACCAGTGAGAATGGGGAAAATTAACAAGGCAGGAAACCACAAATGTTGGAGAGGATGTGGAGAAAGGGAAACCCTCTTTCACTGTTGGTGGGAATGTGAACTGGTGCAGCCACTCTGGAAAACTGTGTGGAAGTTCCTCCAAAAGTTAAAAATAGATCTGCCCTACGACCCAGCAATTGCACTGCTGGGGATTTACACCAAAGATACAGAATCAGTGAAACGCCAGGACACCTGCACCCCAATGATTATAGCAGCAATGTCCACAATAGCTAAACCTTGGATGAAGCCTTGGTGTCCATCAAAAGATGAATGGATAAAGAAGTTGTGATCTATGTATACCATGGAATATTACTTAGCCATTAGAATTGACAAATACCCACCATTTGCTTCAACCTGGACGGAATTGGAGGTTTATATGCTGAGTGAAATAAGTCAATCAGAGGGGAAATATTACTGGTCTCATTCATTGGGGGAATATAAAATATAGTGAAAGGGAATAAAGGGGAAAGGAGAGAAAATGAGTGGGAAATATCAGAGAGGGTGACAGAACATGTGAGACTCCTGTCTCTGGGAAATAAACAAGGCGTGGTGGAAAAGGAGGTGGTCAGGGGGTGGGGTGACTGGGTGACAGGCTCTGAGGGGGGAACTTGATGGGATGAGCACTGGGTGTGATGCTATATTTTGGTGAGTTGAACTCCAATAATGTGAAATTAAAAAAAATAAATTAAAATAAAAATTAAAAAAAAATGCCAGGGGCAGTTATTTACTCATCTCAAAGCATATCCTGGATGGGAAGGATTCCCAGTACATCCCCTTTAGGAACAATGAGCTAGAAAATTCTATTTCCCTTCCACATTCTTCAGCTAAACAGTCATTGGTGGGAACCAGCACCGTGTTCATATTAACTATCTACTTAGCTTACACCAAGCACTACCCCCAGCTTTGGTGAATCAGCTCTTTCAAGTCATGCTTACCTCACTCCTGGCCCTGTGATTCCCCTCTCATGGAAAACCAATGCAAACATTGCCAATGCATCATCCTCTTACCCCTGTGTTTTGTGGGGTCATCTCCTGCACATGCACACCACTGTTTATAAAAAATGTGGGTGTGGTGGCTGCAGTGGTCCCTGCGAAATTCCAGTCAGCAGGTGGTTAAAATTGTACATTCCATCTGCATGCTTTGTGAATCCTCTTAGGCCAGCCCAGTCCCAACAGCAATAGCATGTCTCATTTCACAAGGAGATCCCTTTGCACCTTGGTAAAACTGTATACCGCAGCATAGCTAGGGACCAAATACTGCTTATTACAGGCAGACTAAGATACTTAAGATGAATAAACTGAAGGAAATAGTGGTCAGAATAAAACATCAGTGTGCACACAACAAAGATAGGAGACATACTTCAAGTGCCAGATTTTGATGAACAGGGACTCAGCAGTGCAGGGCAATAGGATCTCTTCTTTATAAAGTCATCAACTTCAAGAACAGGATATATAGCTGACTTTTTTAACACAGAGAAACAGACCCAGAGAATTAGCCAGAATAAGAAAACAGAGGAATATGTCCTAAATGAAGGAACAGAACAAAAAAAAAATAGACCTGAATGAAACAGATATAATATGCCTAATAGAGAAATTAAATTAATGATCATAAAGATGCTCACCTGACATAGAAAAGAGTGGAGGGCATCAGTGAGATCCTTAACAAGAAGATAAGAAAGAATAAATTACAGATGAAGAACATATACCTGAAATTAAAACTACACTAGATGGAATAAGTAACCCACAAAGGAAGCAGAGGAACAAATTATTGACCTGAAAAATGATTATTAGAAAATAATCAAGTTTAGAATGTGAGAGAAAAATAATAATCGAAAATGAGGTTAGATTTAGGGAACTTAGCAAGTCTATCAAGCTTAATAATATTTGCATAATATGTATCCCAGAAAAAGAAGAGAGTGAAAAGTGGACAGAAAATTTATTTCAAGAAATAATAGCTTAAAATTTCCCTGATTGGGATGCCTGGGTGACTTAGCAGTTGACTGTCTGCCTTTGGCTCAGAGTGTGTCCCAGGGTCCTGGAATTGAGTCCTGCATCAGGCTTCCTGCATGGGACCTGCTTCTCCCTCGGCCTATGTCTCTGCCTCTCTCTGTCTTTCATGAATAAATAAATAAAATCTTAAAAAAATAAAAATAAAATTTCCCTGATCTAAATAAGGAAACAAATATCCAGGTCCAGGAGGCATAGAGATCCCCCAACAAAATCAACTAAAGGAGGTCACGCAAAGACACATTGTAATTAAAATGACACAAACTAGTGATAAAGAGAGAATTTTAAAATTACCAAGAGAAAAGAAGATAGTTACATACAAGGAAAGCCCCATAAGGCTTTCAGCAGATGTTTCAACAGAAACTCTGCAGGCTGGAAATGAGTGATATGATATATTAATAGAGCTTAAAAGAAGAAAAAAGTATTGCAGTAGGTGGGCGGGTGTGGGCGGGTGTGGGGGTGACTGGGTGACGGGCACTGAGGTTGGCACTTGACGGGATGAGCACTGGGTGTTATTCTGTATGTTGGCAAATTGAACACCAATAAAAAATAAATTTATTATTAAAAAAATAAAAAGCTAAAAAAAATAAAACAGACATTATGCCAAGAGAGAAAGAGGGAAATCATATAAAGGAGATACTATAAACAGGAAGATATAACAATTATAAATATTTATGCATCCAGCAACTCTTAAAGCATAAAGCAACTCTTAAAAGACATTAAAGAAGAAATTGATAGTAATACAGTGAGAGTAGGGGAATTTAATACCCTACTTATATGAATGGAGAGATTAAACAGAAAGTCTACAAGGAAACAAAAGTTTTGAAGGACAAACTGGAGCAGAGGAATTTAACAAATATATTCAGAATACTCCACCCCATCCTGAAAGAGCAGAATACATATTCTTTTCAAGTACATATGGATCAATTTACAAATAGATCACATATTAGGCCACAAAATAAATCTCAATGAATTAAAAAAAGATTGAATACTATGTATCTTTTCTGACCACAATGTTATAAAATAAAAATCAACCACAAGAAAAAAATCTGGAAAGAGCACAAATACATGAGAGTTAAATGACATGCTAATAAAAAATGAATCCTCAACCAAGGAATCAAAGAAGAAATAAAAAGTACACAGAGAAAAATGAAAATTAATGCATAATGTCCCAATATCTTTGTTATACAGCAAAAGTGGTGCAAAGAGAGAAGTTTGTAGCAATGCGGATCTAATTCAAGAAGCAAAAGAAACCTCAAATAAAGAACTTAACCTTATATGTAAAGAGCTAGAAAAAAACACGAACAACCAAAGTGTAAAGAATAGCAGAAGGAACTAAAAAATACAAATTATATCAGAAATAAATGATATGGAAACTAATAAAACAGTACAACAGATCAATTAAATTATGAGCTGGTTCTTTGAAAAGATCAATAAAATTAATAAACCAATATCCAGACTCATCAAGGAAAACAAAAAGAGAGACAGGACTCAAATAAATGAAGTCACAAATGAAAGAGGATAAAGAACTGAAACCACAGAGAGGAGGCAAGATGGTGGAAGAGTAGGGGTCCTCATTTAATCTGGTCCCCTTCATTTTATATAGATAACTATCAAACCATCCTGAACATGTATGAATTCAACCTGAGATGTAAGGAAAGAATGGCTGGAACCCTACTAATAGAAAAGTGACCACTTTTTGCAAGATAGGAGTACAGAAATGAGGATTGGAAGGGATAAGTCAGAAAATGAGTAGCAAGGGGATGTAGTCTTTGTAAACTGGATACAGGAAAGTGAAATGGCCTTGGACCTCAAAATCGGGACCTTTAGAAATCTGTTTTTGCAACAGAGTTCCCTGCCTGAAGGGTGCTCAGTGGCAAAGCAGGGCAGAATCACAAGTGGGACAGTGGAATCTCAATATTCCTGGAGGACAGAAAGAACATGAATGCCTGAGCTGACAGAGTTCCCAAGTACTGGAGCAGGGTAATGTGTTTAGGTTAGTGAACCTGGGAGGAGGCTCAGCTTGTTGTGCCATAAACTACAAACTGTGGCTGTAACGGCAGCTGGATCAGGTGACTGTACACCATGTTGGGTCCCTTCAAAGGACTGGAACACAATAACTATCTGCCTTCCTCTGGGAGAGGAGGAGGGGGTGCAAACTCCACCTGGTGAACACTCTCTGTGCCAGGGCCCTGCAAAAGACAGAAACAGGGCAACCCTCAGCTTCTTCTGAGAAGGGCAAACGGAGTGCATGCATGAACAGGCAAAAGCTCTCCCTGCTAAATCCCTAAAAGTTGCACAAATGAGTGACCCACTGCCTGCCCCCAGGGAAGATTAGAGTTGGCAGGCACCTGCAGAGTTTGGCAGATGTTGGGGTTTCTCAGATCCAGGGTTGGAGATTAGGGCATGGCCATTTTTATTTTCACCCTCTAAAGAGACACCTAATGTTTCAGGCAAAAATGCATCACACAGAAAAAGCTTAAACTGAGCCCAGCCCCCTGGCTAGAGGCAGTAAAACTCTGCCCAGACACAACAGCTGAGAATCAGCACAAGATGACCCTCCCCAAGAAGACTAGCTGGAAGAACAGGTGAACAACAAGTTTACTGGCCAAACAGAACTGGAACACTTCAGACCTAGGAGAAAATAGTGTATAGAACTCAAGGTTTTTTCTTATGATTCATTTATTTTTTAGTTAACATTTTTCCAATTATTTTTTATCTTTCTAACCTTTTTAACTAGTTTCTAATTTTACCATTTGTTTTTAGGTCTTTAATGTTTTTTTTGTTTTTTGTTTTTTTTTTTTTTTTATTTTATTTTCTTTTTTGGTCTTTAATGTTTTAACTTTCATATTTTACAATTAGATGTTATAGATGTATTTTTCATTTTTTGCTTTCATTTCACTGCATTCAATTTTATTTTATCTATATATTAATGTTTTTCTTTCATTATAATTTTGGAATTTAGTATCTTCAAACACACAAACCAAAATGTACTCAGGACCCAGTGGATCACTCTGTTTTGTCCAGGCTGTGAGATTATGTTCTCTCCCCTTCCCCCATCCACTCTATTTCCTTCTCTTTCTCTTTTTCGTTTTTGCTTTTCTTTTTTGTTGTCTTTTTTCTTTTCTTTTTTGTTTCTTGACCTCTTTGGAATTGTCTAGTGTGTATTTTGTTTAGGTCATGATTTATATTTTTGACTCTGCTCATTCAAACAACCATTCTTCACTGAACAAAATGACTAGAATGAACAATTAACAACAAAAGAAAGAACTAGAGGTAATACTCTCTGCCATTTATCTAATTTATATGGATGTAAGTAAAATATCAGAGATGGAATTCAGGAAAACAATTATAAATTTACTACTTGGGCTTGAAAAATGCATAAAAGACTAGAGAATCCCTTAGTGCAGAAATGAGATATAATGAGGCCCAAACTAAAAATACTCTAACTGAGATACACTAAAAACTGGATGCTCTAACAGCTAGGTTAAATGAGGCAGAAGAGGGAATAAGTGACATAGAAAATGAGCTGATGGCAAGGAAAGAAACAGAGGAAAAGAAGGAAAAACAGCTAAGAGCCTATGAAGAGTGGCTCCACGAGTTAAGTGATAATTTGAAAAAAATATAACATCCATATTATTGGAATTCCTGAGGGGTGGGTGGGGGGACAAGGTATATTTGAGCAAATCATAGCTGAGAACTTCCCTAATCTGGGGAAGGAAACAGGCATTCATATCCAAGGAGTAGAGAGAACCCCTCCCAAAGTTAATAAAAATACACCAACAACCTAATATATAATAGTGAAGCTTGCAAATTTCAGAAATAAAGATAAAATGCAGAAAAGAGCTTGAGACAAGAGATTCCTAACATGTAGAGAGAGAAATATTAGATTAACCGCAGACATTCACAGAGACACCTGGCAGGCCAGAAAGAGCTGGCATGAAATATCCAGGTTACTAAATTAAAAAAAAAAAAAACATGCGGTCAAGGTTATTTTATTAAAAAATGCTGTCATTCAGAATGGCAGGAGAGATAAAGAGGTTTCAGGACAGAAACTGAAAGAATATGTGAATATCTTTAATATACCTGCAAGAAATATTAAAGGGTATCCTATAAGCAAAAAGGGAACCCAAAGAAACAAAGACAATCTGCAGAAACAGTAATGGTACAAGTAATACAATGACACTAGATACATATCTATCAATAGTCACTGTGAACATGAATAGGATAAATGCCCCAGTCAAAAGACAAAGGGTATCATGTTGGTTAAAAAAAAAGACCCATCCATATGCTGTCTACAAGACACTCAGTTTTTTTTTGACACTCAGTTGAGACCTAAAAATACTTCAGACTGAAAATGAGGGGGTACAGAAATATTTACCACCAAATTGAGCTCAAGGAAAGAAGAGGTAGCAATATTCATATCAGGCAAATTATTTTTTAAACCAAAGACAGTAGTAAGAGATGAAGAGGAACACTATATCATAATTAAGGGTCTATCCAACAAGAAGATATAACTATTACACAACTTGGTAGCATTCAATTATATCAACCAATTAATAACCAAAGTAAATCACAAAAAAAAATAACCAAAGTAAAGAAAAACGTAGATAACAATAAATTAAGAGTAGGAGACTTCAACACCCTACTCACAGCAATGGACAGATTATCTAAACAGAAGATCAACAAGTAACAAGGGCTTTGAATGACACACTGGCCCAGCTAGGCTTCAAAAACATATACAGAACATTCCATCCTAATGCAACAGAATACACATTATTATGAACTGCATATAGAACTTTCTCCAGAATAGACCATATACTGGGTCACAATTCAGGTCTCAACTGATATGAAAAGATGTAGATTATCCCCTGCATATTTTCAGACCACAGTGTTTTGAAACTGGAGCTCAATCACAAGAGGAAATTTGAAAGGAGCTCAAACACTTGGAAGATAATGAACATTTTATTAAAAAATTAATGGGTCAACCACAAAATTAGAGAATAATTTAGAAGTTTCTTACAAACTAATGAAAATGAAAGCACATCTGTTCAAAACTTTTGCGATACAGCAAAGGTGGTCCCACAAAGGAAGTATATTTCAAAATAAGCTTCTAAAAATTAGGTAAATCTCAGATACACCATTGTAACCTTACATCTAAAGTATCTGGAGAAAGAACAGCAATTAAAACTTAAACTACTCAGGAGGAGAAAAATAATAAAGATTACAGCAGAAATCAATGAAATAGAAAACAGAAGAACAGTAGAACAGATCAATGAATCTAAGACCTAGTTCTTTAAAATAATTAAAAAGATAGATAAAACCCTAGCCAGACTCAATTAAAATAAAAGAAAAATCCAAATTAGTAAAATCACGGATGAAAGAGGAGTGATCACGACCAACACAAAGGAAATATCGGTTCTGAGCATATTTTGGTCCATCTGTTAGAAGGTATGCAACTCCAAAATTATAAAACAAACTAAAACAAAACAAAACAAAAAAACAACAAAAATCTGTCACAACTTATATAGCTACTAAAATTAAATTGAATATGTTTAAAGGAAGTAAAAAATAATGAATATATCTATGAGGTGTAATTATAAAGATATGAAAGTCAAAAAGGAAAAAAACTTAAAAATGATTAGTTGATAAAATCTTGTATTTAAGACAGGAAAAAAAGAATATTGGAAATTTTCAACCTGAAAGATAAATGAATCATAAAGAAAACACCTCAGTTCTATATAATATTTTCTCTCAGTCCTCGAGTTTTCCAGTGCTGCTTGGTCAGTAAACTTGTTCTTCTGGGAGACGGGCCTGCTGTTCTGATTCTCAGGTGTCTGTGCCTGGATGGGGATGTTCAGCCCCTCACCAGGTGGCTGTGCTCAATGTAAGATGTTTGCTCTGTGAGGTCTTTGTTCCCTGCAGGCTTTGCTTCTCCAGGGTGAAAGTAGAAAAAAACAAAACAACAGAAAAATGGCAGCAATCAGATCTCCAGCCACGGAGCCAAGAGTTCCAAGTGTGTACTGAACTGCAGTCTCTTAGCGGGCACTTCCTCATATCCTCCTAGGTGCAGGAGCTAGGGCACTGACTCATATAATATGAAGAGTGCTGATTTGTGGGAGGGCTCACAGTCTTTTGAGCTCACCAGATTTACCTCTCCTAGAGGGAGGGGAGGATAGCCCCCTTCTCTCTGCAGCCAGGCCCTGGGGCGTTCACCTGCTGGATGTGTTCACACCTGATCTGCCTCTCCCAGATGCTCACTGAAGGGTTGCTGCATTCCAGTCCTTTACTGGAACATAGGAAAGCAGTGGTCCCTTGATCCCACACTGGCTTGCAGTTTATGGCAGAAGCTGAGCTCTCTCTCGGACACCCCTATTCTTTCTGTTTCTTCGGGAATACTGAGACTTCACTGCCCTTCTGTGATTTTGCCCTATTTCACCACTGAGTACTTTTCAGGCAGGGAAGACTGTCTCAGGAACAGATTTCTAAATGATCCAATTGTATGCCCTAGTGCTGTACTATTTTCCTGGTGCCAGCTTCCAAAGAATTCCTCCCCTTGCCTTTTATCTTCCAATATATCCCTTCCGTTTCTCTTCTCTGCACTCCTACCTTGTAAGAAGCAATCATTTTTCTCTCTAGTATTCTAGCTGTTCTCTCTTTACAACTCAGGTTTAATTCATAGATATTGAGGATGGTTTGAAAGTTATATAGCTAAATGGGGGACCGGATGAAATGAGGACCCCCTACTCTTCCATCATCTTGCTTCCTCCCTCAAGGCCATCATTTAAAAGAGCAACTAGTTTATAAAATAGCCAGCCTTAGAACTTTACCAAATGGTGGAAAAGCTGCTAGAACTCTCTCTGGGTCAGAAGGAATGGGAAGCCATATGATTTACACTTCCCTTCAACCTTGAAAGTGCAGACCAGAGAAAGGTCCAGTGTCATATCCACCTTGCCATTTCAGAAAGCCCCAGGTCTCCTAACCCACACAGGCCCAGACATGCTCCAGCACAGGATAAAAAGCCCCCATTTAAAAGAACAACTAGCATATAGAAGATCTAGTTTTAGAACTCCACAAAATGGCAAGGGAGCTATTGGAATGCTCTCTGGGAAGGAAGGAGTGAGGACATGATCTATGCTCCTCTTCCAACTTAAAAGCACAGACTGGGGAACAGTCCTGGTGCCCTAACTGGCATACCACCTCAGTGACCCCTGGGCCTCTAGCCCACACCAGCTCCCATGATCTCACCAGGGTAGCCATAGTGTGGTGCACACTCAGACACCCCTGGTTAGCATTCAGTTTATTTCCAACCTTTATATCTGACACAGGTAAGAAGTACCACAAAACATTCCTTGCCTGTACCCCTTTGGCTTCAGGCAGGTTACTAGAGCATCCTAGTACTAAATGGCCTTGTACATTCCAAGTTGATGTTTGCTTCAGCTCCAACTACCCCACCAGGGTTCTCTCTATGTAGAACACCCCAAAATCACAGAACAATAGCTTCAGTTACCCAGCCAGGGCACCCACAAAACTGAACACCCTGGGAGACCCTGGTTTGAACCCAGTTCAGCTTCAGCTGTCTTGCCAGGACACATTTGCACAGAGAGCCCAGAGATCACAGTGGCCCATGCCCACTTTATATTTAGATGTCTTGCCAGGATGCCCCTAGCACAGAGTGCCTCATCACCCCCTGCTCTAGACCCCACCTTGGCTATAGCCATCCCTTTAGATTACCTTCTGTGTGGAGACTCTTCAAACACCCCAGTTTATACCCACTTCAGCTCCAGCTATTCTGCTCAGATGCCTTCTGTGTGTAGACCTCTGGGACACTTCAGCTTACACTCATTTCAGTTTCAGTTATCCTGCTAGGGCACTCTCTGCTTAGAGTGCCCAGGGACCTCCTGGCTGATGCACTACCTCAGTTCCAGCTACCTTACAGGGAGCATCCCTCCATAGAATGTTCTGGAGTCCCCTGCCTTGTACCTACCTTAGCTTCAGCTGTCCTGTCAGGGTGGCCTCAGCACATAGAAGCCCAGGACACCCAAGCCTGCATCCACTTCAGCTTTAGCTGTCCTACCACGATGTTCAGTTTGCTAAAAGCCACAGGATCCTCCCACTTATACCCATGTTAGCTTCAGCTGTCCTGCTAGGGTGCATTCTGTGTGGAGAGCCCCAGAACTTCCCAATCTGCAGACCATCCTAGCTTCAACTACTCTGCTAGAACATCCCTATCAGGGAGCATCCCAAAGATCCCCCAGTTTTCACTAAGTTCAGATTCAGCTATCCTCTCAGGGTACCCTCAGAATGAAGAACCACAGGACCTTCTAGACTTCACCCACTTTAAATGTCCTGTCAGAATGCCTTCTGCATGGAAAACACTGAGACTTCCCAACCTACTTGCTGCCTCAGCTCTGGCTGCTCTGTCAGGGCAATCTAATTATAGCCTCTGGATAACCCAGCTTATACCCACTTCAGCTTTAAATGTCCCATCAGGCCACCTAATGTGTGAAGAGCCCAGGGACCACATCAACCTATGATCATTTAAGTTTTAGCACTATTTCCAGGGTACCCACTGTGTGGATTAGCCACAGGATAACCAGCTCATGCCAGCCACAGCTACAGCAAGCCAGCAAAATTTATCAAGCACACATCCTAGGGGATGACCATACAGAAAATCATTCATTCAAGCTTAGGAGAAGTAGCTGTTCCACCTAGTCCATAGAAACAAACACAGAAAGTCAAGTAAAATGGAGAGACAAAAGAATACATACCAAAAAAGGGACAAAATCTCCATAAAACCTAAATGAAATAGAGATAAACAATATGCCTGGTGAAGAATTTGAATTAATGATTGGAATTATGCCCACCAGGCTGGAGAAAAGACAGGAATTCAGTGAGATATTCAATAAAGGGATAAGGAATATATTGGTAGTGTTTCTATACATTAATAATAAAGAAGAAGAAAATGAATTTAAGAAAACATTTTTTTACAATTGCACCAAAAGAAATAGAATACCTAGGAATAAACTTTATCAGGGAGGTGAAAGACTTGTACTCTTAAAACTATAAAACATTAATGAAAGGAACTGAAGACAGCACAACCAAATGAAAGATATTCAGTGCTTATGGATTGGAAGAATAATGTTAAAATGTCCATACACTACTTAAAGAAATCTACAGATTCTAAGTGATCCCTATTAAATACCAAGAGCAGTTTTCACAGAACTAGCTCAAGTAATACTAAAATTTGTATGGGAACACAAAAGACCTTAAATCACCAGAATAATTGTGGAGAAGTAGGACAAAGCTGAAGGTATCATACTTCCAGGTTTCAAGATATACCACAAAACTGTAGTAATCAAAACAGTATGGTACTGGCACAAAAATAGAAAGATCAATATAACAGAATAGAGAGTCCATAAATAAACCCACACATATATGTTTAATTAATCTATGATAAAAGCCATAAGATCAAACAATATGGAAAAGATACTCTCTTCAACAAATGGTGCTGGGGAGACTGGAGTGCTACATGCAAAATAATGAAACTGGAACACATTGTAACACCATAGACCATAATCTCCAAATGGAATAAAGACCTAAATTTGGGACCTTAAACCATGAAAATCCTAGAAAAGAACACAAGTACTGACTTAATTTGACATTAGCCATAGCAACATTTTTTTTTCTTTTTTTAGGTGTGTCTCCTAAGGCAAGAGCAGCAAAAGCAAAAATAAAGTATAGAGACTACATCAAAATAAAAGTATTTTGTACTGTGGAGGAAACCATCAACAAAACAAAAAAGCAATCTACTGAGAGAAGATATTTGTGAATGATATATTCAGTAAAGAATTACTATCCAAAATATATCAAGAACATAACAAAACTCAAAAACAAACTACCTGATTAAAAGATGGGCAGAGGACCTGAATAGACATTTTTCTAAAGAATACCAATAGATGGCTAAGAAAAACATGAAAAGATGCTCAATATTGATAATTATCATGGAAATGCAGATGAAAACTGCATGAAACATCACATTACATCTGTCAGAATGGCAAAAAAGAAAAAGCAAAAAACAAATAACAAGTGTTGGTGAGGATATAAAGAAAAAGGAATCCTCTTGCACTATCGGTGGAAGTGTAAATGAGTACAACCACTGTAAAAAACATTATGGAGTTTCCTCAAAAAATTATGAATACAAATACCATGCAATCCAGTATTTCACTACTGTTTATGTACCCAACATGAGAACACTAATTCAAAAAGATCTATGTGCACCTATGTTTATTTCAGCATTATTTATAATAGCCAAGATATGGCAGCAACCTAAGTGTCCTTCAATAGGCAAACTGACACTGTAAAAACTTGTAACTTGTGACTTGTAACATTGATGGACATAGATGGTATTGTGTTAAGGAAAGTAAAACTGAGAAAGATAGGTACCACATGATTTCACTCATATATGGACTCTAAAAAACAAAACAAATGAATAAACAAAAAGCAGAATCAAGCCTATAAATACAGAAAACAAAATGATGGCTACCAGAGGTAAAAGGGGCAGTGGGCAAAAGGAATGAGGGAAGGTGGAAGTACAGAATTCCGGTTATGAAATAAATAAGTCATGAAATAAAATGCACCATATAGGGAATATAATCAATTATGTTGTAATAGTATTGCATTGTGATAGTTGGTAACCATGCTTGTGGTGAACATAACATAAAGATAAATTGAAGCACTATATTGTGCTTACACCTGAAAGTAATGCAACATTGTGTGTCAATTGCATTCAAATTTAAAAAAAGTGTTTAAAAATAAATTATATTTTATCCTAAGGGCAATAAGCAGCAACTGAAATGTTAAATACATATATAGATATTTAACACTTAACATATTTAAATGGTAACATTACTACTATTTCCTGTTATGTTTGTGTCCCCCCCCAATTCATATGTTAAAATTCATGTGTTGAAAACATCCCAAAGATGATTATATTTGAGCTAAGGCTTTGGGAGGGGCTTAGGTCATAAGGGTAGACCTCTCATGAATGGGGTGAATGCCTTTATAAAAGATGCTCCCGGGAGAGCTAGTTTCTTTCATCATACAAGGTACAAGATGCTGGGTACAAACCAAGAGATGAGCCCTCATAATAATGTGATCAAGTTGGCATCTTGAGGTTGGACTTCCAGGCCCCAGAACTGTGGAAAATAAATTTGTTGTTTAAGCCCTTCAAAAAACAAAACAAAACAAAATGAAAAGAAACAAAGAAGTATTCTCTAACACTATACTGCAACAGCAGGAAATTACCACATAGAATTTTCCTATATTTACTGCATACTTTTCTCTAGTACACCAAATAAGAGTGCATCCTTATCTGTAACATGTTTATGAATTCACTGTATTTTGATGCTCATGCTTACTTCTTGCATAAATTTAGCTACTCTTTAAGATTGTCAATAAACTTACAAAAGAAAACATAAAGTTGATATTTTTTTTATAAAGTTGATATTTTCACAAAAAGCTCAACATTAAAATTATGCCAGTGCTGTTATAGTCATCTTTTATAGAGCCTTTCTTTTCCATTATTCATGCTAATTGACAAGGAAAGTTAGAGAGAAGGAGAAAGATTGGTGATTCTGTATCTGCAGCAGTCCTAGGACAATAAAGTCTGGCTAGAAAAAACAAAGCAAGGGTTCTGAAGATTCATTAGCACTGTGTCTAGTCTCAGGTGTGTGATTGTCTGAAGCCTTTAAACGTAGGAGGAAGTAGAAGTAGAGAAGATATCTTTACTTTAGTGTCAATCATGACAAGTCCATTTGGAAACGCTGAAATAGCTAGAGAATTGAGTCCTAATAGCCAGTGATGGCTCTCATAAAATTCCTAGGAAGAATAATGTCTCTATAAAAGGTAAAACTATGAGTTAGCTGGGGGAACATAAATGGATCTACCACTGCAGACAAGGGACTGGTAACTTGAGCTTTTCAGGGACATTGGACATCATGGATTGGGCTTTTGTTTCTTCTGTAGCTCCAGTTCTTCAGCTTTTTGCACAGCTGCATCAACCAGCAGCTGGAAACTACTGAAGTCCTTGTACTCCTCTGTTAACACAGGTTTGGGAGATGTCATAAGCAAGGATTCACTAGTGGAAAACGTGACCATTTTATTTGGCTGGGCCTTTGGGGTCAGCTTCTGGCCTGGAGACAACTCTGAATCTATCAGCTTCTCCTCTGTCTTCTGGCCCACTGGAAGGAGGCTCAAGGGCAGGCACTGCATCTTGTCTGGACCTCTAGGCTCTGACCTGGACTGTGGAGATAAATCTGTGCTCTGCTCATGGGTCACATCAGCAGCCTTGCCTTTTTGGTGGTATATGATGGTCTGGTTGGGGTCATTTCCATCCTGTTGAAGCATTTCTGGAAGAACACGTCTGCGGGCATTGATAAACCAGTTAGAGATCTGCAGGAAAGACAAATTAGTCTGCTCAGACAGCATTCGTTTCTCTGCTTCTGAGGGGTAGGCCTTAAACCGGTGTTCATACAGCCAGTCTCGGAGGATCTTCACTGACTCAGTTGGCAAGTACCCTTTTCTCTTCCTCTTGCCCTCTAGTGAAGCAAGAACTTTATCTGCACCAGTGTCCCTATTCAATGTGACTGAGGTGCCTTCAGTCAGGCTTTGGTTATCTGCTGGGGTTTCTTCAGTGGCTTCCATACTCATGAGGCTGGTCTTCACTATTTTGGGAATTAGGAATGGCTGAGTTAGGACTAACGTGGATCTGGAAGAACCAGTGAGGAAGACATGGGCCGTTCTCTAAGGGGAAGTCTCACCTTCTGCTTCCCAAGCAGATAAACAGTGCTAGTAACTGCTTTGAGCTAGGGCTTTGTGATGTCATATCCTTTCTTCCCTGTATGCTGCCCCTCCCCCCCATTTCCTAGCTCTTCTTTTACCTGTTCTTTTTTCATAGATTCAAATGCATTTATTCTTATCTAATCAATTTAAAGCTCTCCAGATTTTTCTCTGCTGTTATCACTAGTTTCTGCTAATTAATGATTTCTAATTCTATTGGTTAAATCTAGCTTATACATAGATACATAGATTCCTCATTTTATTCCTTTTTGACTTTACTTTATTGTTCTTCCTTCTTTTTCCTTATACTTGCATATTGGCTCATATACATATATCAAAAGTAACTTATCTATTAAAAATTAACCACAATAGGTTTATGTATACAATGGAATATTACTCAGCCATTAGAAATGACAAATACCCAACATTTGCTTCAACGTGGTTGGAACTGGAGGGTATTATGCTGAGTGCAGTAAGTCAATCGGAGAAGGACAAACAGTGTATGTTCTCATTCATTTGGGGAATATAAATAATAGTGAAAGGGAATATAAAGGAAGGGAGAAGAAATGTGTGGAAAATATCAGGAAGGGAGACAGAACATAAAGACTCCTAACTCTGGGAAACGAACTAGGGGTGGTGGAAGGGGAGGAGGGCGGGGGGTGGGGGTGAATGGGTGACGGGCACTGAGGGGGACACTTGGCGCGATGAGCACTGGGTGTTTTTCTGTATGTTGGTAAATTGAACACCAATAAAAATTAATTTATTTAAAAAAATAAATAAATAAAAAATAAAACCACAAAAAAAATTAACCACAATAAAAGGAGAGTTTAAGTGGTATATTCTGACCCCTTCCTTCCATATTTAAAGCTGATTTAAGAGTAATTTTTACCTAGATAGGTATATTTGACACCCTGTCCCTTCAATTTTTCTTTATGGCCTTGAAATGTTCAGCTTTGATATGACTTAACTATGCCATCAGGATCTTTATGTCTATACTTTGGGCTATGACATCCAGTTTGATAATTCTCTTTGAAGTTTCAGTCAGAAGTTCTTAAAAACATGGAGCAAGATAGGACTCAAGAAATAATGGTGATTACAGATTTAGATTATTTAAATCTCTATTGATAGTTTAAATATATAGAAATTCCCTCTGAATCAGATGAAAATAATTTATAAATCATACATTTTAATTTCAGAAAGCTGAAGACAAGTGCTGGTTCTTTCAGAACACTATGATTCACTTAGAAGACAATCATAATCTTTGGCTTTTTAAGGATACTCTGTGGTATTACTGATTACTAATTTCAGAGGTTTCTCAAAAGAAAACTCCAGGTCATCATCTTAAGAATTACATATAATCTACATACAGTTTCTATTTGGTAAGGACAATATCATTTCACCCTTAAGAGTTCTTATTTGGTGTCACTGGGCTGGGCATCAGAATATTATCTACTAATCCTTTGGCTGTTGGTAATCTTACCAATGCTGACTTTCATTTTTTTTATTATTATTTATTTATGATAGTCATACAGAGAGAGAGAGAGAGAGAGAGGCAGAGACACAGGCAGAGGGAGAAGCAGGCTCCATGCACCGGGAGCCCGATGTGGGATTCGATCCCGGGTCTCCAGGATCGCGCCCTGGGCCAAAGGCAGGCGCCAAACCGCTGCGCCACCCAGGGATCCCCAGTGCTGACTTTCATTGTTTAAAACTTATTAAAAGGGGAACCAATTGAAACACACAATCAAATCTAATAGTCATTTTAGCAAAGCTCCCAACAAACAGAGAATGCATATGTTGGCTAAACTGGAGGTCTTTATTGGAATACTCTGTGGGTGCTACTATTTCCATTGGTCTTTTGGGTTAATAGAATGTTTTCTATTCAGAATGAAAACTAATTTCCTTTGGTTATTTCCTACCAATACATGCCCAGCCCATGCTCTCTGAAACTACTCTTGTCTGCCATTATGATTTCTAGTAACATATCCTCCATCACTTGTTGCTTGTATAATATCTTTGTATTTCTGTGATTCAGGTGTCTGCTGAAGGATTGACAGAATTGCACATATTTAAATCACTGATTTATTCTAAACGACAAGATCTACATTCCTGATTTTTAATGACTCCTTTATTAATCTCCTTGAAAAGAAATATCATGGTGGGTCAAAATTATCCCCTAGCAATTGGGAAATTTTTTTCCTTTAAAACTAGCTATAGGTATATAGAAAAATCTGGAAAGTAAGGTGATAAAAATTAGTAAGAAACCCTTTAATAACAATCTAAAAAAACATGATTTTGTTTCATGATGTAACCATAGAAACACTGTATAGAATCTGGTTGCCTTTCTTTAAGTTTTTGAGGATGCAAAATATGAATTAAAAAGATATTTAAGACAGTGAGGTATTCTTTTCATCCAATTCTTTAAAATTTCTAAGGAGCTCAAATTATTTAAATGATTTATATGAGATTTTTTTCTTCCTTCATTGGTTCCTCCAACATAAAATATCATGGGATCTTATTGAAAATAATGTTGTATATCTATAAGCAATGATTTATTTGCATATAACTCTGAAAAAATGTCTTCTCATGATTGTATAATAAGTGAACATGGTATTATGCTGTAATATGCAGCTTAATTTTCAAATTATGTAAAGCACGGCAAGACTGAAGTCTTTTATACCTTGCTGCTTATCATTTCTGGTAATCTACTTATAATTCAATATCAGTTTGAGTGTTCTACTTTCCAAATTGCGTTAGTCTATCTGTAGAGTTAAAAAAAGAATAGCTTAAATTTTTACTTCCAAGAAATGAAATAATGCAAAGAAAAATTGAGAAAAGCAACAAAAAGCCAAAAACTAAACCTAAAACAAACAAACAAACAAAAAACATTTCCTCAAACAAAACACAGTGATATAAAAGAAGCAAAAATTGATGCTGTGGTAATGGGACTTTGCCAAGTCTGAAAATAGAGTATGTTTAGTGCATAGACTTTATCATACTGTAAAGTATCTGGATAATTTCTGCCAGATACTTTACACTTTGAAATGGATTGAAGGAATATTCAGGAAGCCATCAAAAAACTCCCCAAGGCAGAGCTCCCCAGGGCAGCTCTGGTGGCTTAGTGGTTTAGCTCCACCTTCAGCCCAGGGTGTGATCCTGGAGACCCTGGATGGAGTCCCACATCAGGCTACCTGCATGGAGCCTGCTTCTACCTCTGCTTGTGTCTCTGCATCTCTCTCTCTCTCTCTCTCTCTCTCTCTCTCTCTCTCTCTCTCATGAATAATAACAAGAATCTTAAAAAAAAACCTCCCCAAATTGAAGGAGTGTTGACAAGTTAGGAAGAGAAAATGTAGAACGTTCTGGTAAATTCAACTAACGCTTTCTTAGCCTAACTCAGATTTGTAAGGAGATAAAATCACCAATACCCCAATTCATACTTAGTAGTAAAAATTATTCTTTTTATTTCATGAGCAAGGAAAAAGTATCTATTTTCACGACTGTATCATTGTTTAGACATTGAAGCCAATGGAATTAATAAAAATTTGTAATATATGTAAGAAAAGGAAATAAAATAGAATGATTAGTTGATGGTATGATGAGCCATTTAGGAAATATTTAAAAATCGATTGAGAAACTATTACAAATAATAAGAGTTAGGTGATGTAGCCAGTTACAAAAAAAACACACGATAAACTTTAACATACACCAATAATTATCATTTAGAAAATATATTGCAGAAATTATCTACTTCATAATCATAACAAGAATAAAGATATAAAATGTCTAGGAATAAAATTAGAAAGTATTATTCAGGGATCATACTGAAACAAAATTTAAATTCTATTTAAGAACATAAAATGAGATATTAATAAATTGCAAAATCATTTATTTCTTGGGTAGGAAATCTCAATATTGTAATTATGTCAATTTCCTTTAAATATTTCTTTGTGTCTTTTTTCAATCAAAATACAAGTACTGTCAACCTCCTTTAACCACTTACCTTACAATACTTGTGGAAAAATAATTTTAAAATTAATATGGTGGGATAAATGTGTGATATATTGTGGCATTTTTGGGGAAATAATGAAATAATGTGGAAACATTTCTCCAACTAGACAGTATACTATATTTTAAAATAGAAAGTAATTAAAACAGTGTGATATACAGGCATAAACAGATCAATGAAACAAACAGAATATGGCAATATGCTCAAGGACTTAATGGTACTGTGTATATAATTGGTATGGCTTTTCATATTATTGATGAGGATGCCTATTCATACTGAAAATAATGGGTGTTGCCAAAAATGTACCACAAACTTTGGATACTTTCTTCCAGATACTTTAGTTTTAAATAAATTGGAGAACCACGGAGGAAGCCATCTTTAAAGTCATTATATTGATAGAGTGGTATGGGTAGAAAGTATGAAGAATCCTGGCAAATTAATTTAATACCCTTTAATTATGAGGAATTAAGGTGAGAGTGAGCAGACCGTAGAAGAAAGGAAAAGTTGGGATAAGCGACTGGCCTGTGAGAAAAGGAATAGTTTTGCTTTATCAGTAAGTATGAAGTTGGGTATTAGGAATTTTATCTATTGTACATGTGCATACACACACACACATTTTCATGCACAATTGAGATAAAGGCATCACAAGTGTAAAGATTGTTGAATGTGAGTATATAAATATTAATTAGAAACTTTTGTATGAAAGATCCCAACCTGTAGCCAAACAAAAACTTTAAAAAGCATACATTTTTAAAAATGACAAATGGTAAAATATATATATTGACAATGTATACGGCAGGCAAGTTTTTAGTCTATTTATCATTTTCATGTCCCCTACAAATCAATACAGAGTAGGTCACCCAAATAGGAAAAGTGAAAAAAAATATGGGCAATTTAACAAAGAATAAATACAAATGGACAATAAATAAATTAAAATTTGATTAGCTTTCATAGTAATCAAAAGAAGCATATAAAATATTTGGTATGGGTTTCTCCTATCAAATTACCAAAGATCAAGTAGATTCTAAAGAACATATTTTGAGAGCTATATGTTGTAATAAGTATATTGATATACTTCTGGTAGTAGTACAAAAGGGCAGCCTTTTTAGAGTTGTTTTTTTTTAAGATTTTATTTGTTCATTCATGAGAGACACACTGAGAGACAGAGACACAGGCAGAGAGAGAAGCTTGTTCCCTCTGGGGACCCCCAAGTGGGGGTGCCCAACCACTGAGCCACCCAGGCATCCCTGTTTAACCCAGGTTAATTCAAGAAATTGAACACAAGGAAAATATTTGATAATATTATAGAGATTAAATATACAAAACCGTTTTTAAAGAATTAAATATACTTGTAAAAAATTAAAAACAGAATTCCAGCATAATGGGATTGGTTAAATAAAGAGATACTTCTTTACAATTGATGAGAAGCTAGCAATTAATTTTGATGGCATAGACATACATCAAGGTGGGTGAGTGTGGAATATGAAAAGAACAATTAAAAATGGCATGCAAATTATCATAGTTTAGGAAAAAGGAAAGATAAAGAAAACAAAGTACATATATACATATAAACATGCAGTGTGCTTGTGTCTGTGTCTGTGTGTTCTTGTTGATACAAAAAAAAAAATACAAAATTAAATCCTCAGAAATTTCACCAAAGGAGACATAGACATGGCCAACAAGCACATGAGAAAATGCTCTGCATCACTTGCCATCAGGGAAATACAAATCGAAACCACAATGAGATACCACCTCACACCAGTGAGAATGGTGAAAATTAACAAGAAGGAAACAAATGTTGGAGAGGATGTGGAGAAAGGGGAACCCTCTTGCATTGTTGCTGGGAATGTGAACTGAGACAGCTGCTCTGGAAAACTGTGTGAAAGTTCCTCAAAGAGTTAAAAATAGAACTACCCTATGACCCAGCAATTGAACAACTAGGGATTTACCCCAAAGATACAGATGCAGTGAAACACCAAGACAACTGCACCCCAATGTTTATAGCAACAATGTCCATAATAGCCAAACTGTGAAAGGAAATTTGGTGTCCATTGAAAGATGAATGGATAAAGAAGCTGTGTGAATATTACTCAGCCTTTAGAAATGACAAATACCCAACATTTGCTTCAACGTGGATGGAATGGGAAGGTATTATGCTGAGTGAAGTAAGTCAATCAGAGAGGGACAGACATTATATGGTTTCATTTATATGGGGAATATAAAAATAGTGAAAGGGGTTATAGGGGAAAGGAGAGAAAATGAGTGGGAAAATCAGAGGGTGACAAACCATGAGAAACTCCTAACTCTGGGAAATGAACAAGGGGTAGTGGAAGGGGAGGCGGGTGGGGGGATGGGGTGACTGGGCAATGGGCACTGAGAAGGGCACTTGATAGGATGAGCACTGGGTGTCTTACTATATGTTGGCAAATAGAACTCCAATAAAAAGAGATATACATAAAAAAAATAAATCCTCATTATATTGAGAGTTAAGAAGACCACACATTTTATTTAAAATTAACATTTTTGGGAAATCCTTATATATATGATCGGGCGTCAGGAAAGACTCCTCAGAATTAAATGTTATATTCCCAAATAGGTATGAAGAATGAAGAATTACAGAGCCTAAGAGCCTGAAATCCCTTAGTCTCCCAACACTTAGCAGTAGGAAGAGAGGGCTGCACAGTGGGAATCTGAAACATTTTACTACTATCAACAAAGGTGGAAAAGGCACTTGGGAAGTTACTGTGACTCTTGACTTATTCAGGGATCTTCAAGTGCCTCAATAAGAACCTGCACATGTGGAGTAAAATTGCCTATTTTTCAATATTGTTCAAAAGTTGGCTAGTGAAAGGCGGCTAATACTTCTGTCCTAGGATTCTGCTCCAGTTATCAGGGTAAAGAGAAAACACTAAGAAAACTATCTCTCTCAAATATTCAACACACTCTTACTGTTATTAACGCATTTGAAGATTTGAAATTAATTTTCTTATGCCATCTATCTCTGTATTCACAAGCAACTACAATAAAATGTTAAAATCTGAATAAAATCTGTACTTCAGTTACTAGCACCATACAAAAGTCAATGTCATTTTGATAAAGTGCTATTATTTTAAAGATATTATTATGGTAAACTGAGTTAAAAGCACACAGGAACTCTGTACAATTTTTCAAATTTAAGCCTTAAATTGTTTTAAAAAAAAGGAAAAGTGGGCTGTTTTCCAAAATAATTGTACCACTTTACATTTCCATCAGCAGTTTTTGATAGCTCCAGTTGCTCTATATACTTGCCATGACGTGCAATTGACAGTTTCTTTAACTTTCATTATTTGACGGGGTATGAAGTGTATCTAACTTTTTAAAAAAATATGTATTTATTTTCTGAGTAATGATGTAAACAAGGGTTGCCAAATATTGTCTTTAAATACCCAAATAGTAGCTATTTTTGGCATTGAAAGTCATAAAGCCACTTAGGCACTACTCGATTCTGTAATTGTACTGCAAAACAGCCATCAAGAATAGTAAACAAATGAGCAATGCTATGTACAATATAACCTTATTTGTAAAAATAAGATTTATTTGGTAAAAAAGCCATAGTTTGCTGTCCATAAAAGTAAACCATTGTTTCTTTTCCTGTGCTATCATCTATATATTTTTTAATGTTTCTGTTCAAGTTTCATATACTAAAAGAAATTATTTCTGTATTACTATTGAGTTATAATGTGTTTTTATTTAATTGAAATGCAAGTAGCTTACTAGATATCTGATTTGCAACTCATTTATTAAATATTTATTTATTTATTTATTTATTTATTTTGTTTTTTAAATTTTTTTTATAATAAATTTATTTTTTATTGGTGTTCAATTTACCAACATAACAGAATAACACCCGTGCTCATCACGTCAAGTGTCCCCCTCAGTGCCCGTCACCCATTTCCCCCCACCCCCCGCCCTCCTCCCCTTCCACCAACCCTAGTTCGTTTCCCCGAGTTAGGAGTCTTTATGTTCTGTCTCCCTTCCTGATATTTCCCAACATTTCTTTTCCCTTCCTTTATATTCCCTTTCACTATTATTTATATTCCCCAAATGAATGAGAACATACACTGTTTGTCCTTATCCGATTGACTTATTTCACTCAGCATAATACCCTCCAGTTCCATCCACGTTGAAGCAAATGGTGGGTATTGATCGTTTCTAATGGCTGAGTAATATTCCATTGTATACATATACCACATCTTCTTTATCCATACATCTTTCGATGGACACCCAGGCTCCTTCCACAGTTTGGCTATTGTGGCCATTGCTGCTAGAGACATCGGGGTGCAGGTGTCCCGACGTTTCATTGCATCTGAATCTTTGGGGAAAATCCCCAACAGTGCACTTGCTGGGTCGTAGGGCAGGTCTATTTTTAACTCTTTGAGGAACCTCCACACAGTTTTCCAGAGTGGCTGCACCAGTTCCCATTCCCACCAACAGTGTAAGAGGGTTCCCTTTTCTCCTCATCCTCTCCAACATTTGTTGTTTCCTGCCTTGTTAATTTTCCCCATTCTCACTGGTGTGAGGTGGTATCTCATTGTGGTTTTGATTTGTATTTCCTTGATGGCAAGTGATGCAGAGCATTTTCTCATGTGCATGTTGGCCATGTCCATGTCTTCCTCTGTGAGATTTCTCTTCATGTCTTTTGCCCATTTCATGATTGTATTGTTTGTTTCTTTGGTGTTGAAAATGAACTATTGGGACTTCATCAAGATAAGAAGCTTTTGCGCAGCAAAGGATACAGTCAACAAAACTAAAAGACAACCTACAGAATGGGAGAAGATATTTGCAAATGACATATCAGATAAAGGGCTAGTTTCCAAAATCTATAAAATTCTACACTTGATTGAAATCTTATAGCGTTTGTCTTTCTCAGATTGGTTTACTTCACTTAGCATTATACCCTCTAGGTCCATCCAAGCTCTCATTCTTTTTATAGCTAATATTTTCTTAATATTATACTGTTAATACTAGTTATATATATTATGATATGATGTGTTATTATATATATAATATTTTCTTTATTCATTCAAGTATGGAAGCACTTTGGTTGCAGGTTATATAACAGGTTACACCTGTTTGCAATCCTGCTAATTTTAGCAATTCTGACAGGTGTAAGGTGACATCTCATTGTGGTTCTAATTTGTATTTATCTGATCTTGAGTGATGTTGAGCATATTTTCAGTTGTCTGTTGGCCATCTGGAAGTCTTCTCTGGAAAAATGTATATTCATGTTTTCTGTCATGCTTTGAATGGATTATTTTTTTGTGTGTCTTGAGTTTTAGAAGATCTTTAGATATTTTGAATATGAATCCCCTATCAGATATGTCATTTGCAAATCTCTTCTTCCATTTCATAGGTTGCCTTTTAGTTTTCTTTTTTAATTGTCTCCTGCACTGTTCAGACGATGTTTATTTCAATGAAGTTCCAGTAATTTGTTTTTGCTTTTGTTTCCCTTAGGTGACATATCTAGTAAGAAGTTGTTATAACCAATGTCAAAGAGGTTGTCCTGGGATCCCTGGGTGGCGCAGCGGTTTAGCGCCTGCCTTTGGCCCAGGGCGCGATCCTGGAGACCCGGGATCGAATCCCACGTCGGGCTCCCGGTGCATGGAGCCTGCTTCTCCCTCCGCCTGTGTCTCTGCTTCTCTCTCTCTCACTGTGTGCCTATCATAAATAAATAAAATTAAAAAAAAAACACAAAGAGGTTGTCCTCTGTGTTTTCCTCTAGGATTTCAATATTTTCCTGTCTCACACTTAGATCTTTAAACCATTTTGAATTTATTTTTGTGCATGGTGTAATAAAGTGGTCTGCATTTATGATTTTCCTCATTACTGTTTTCCCAACACCATTTGTTGAAGAGGTTGTCTTTTTTTGATTGGATATTCATTCCTGCTTTGTGGAAGATTAATTAGCCATATGGTTGTGGGTTCATTTCTAAGGTCTTTATTTGTGTTCCATTAACCTATCTGTCCACTTCACTTTTGTGCCAGTACCATAGGTGTAGTCTTGATCACTCCACCTGTGTAAAATAGCTTTAAGTCTGTAATTTTGATCCCTCCAGCTTTGCTTTCCTTTTTCAAAGTTACATTAGCTATCCAGGTTCTTTTGTGGTTCTATATGATTTTATGATTCTTTGTTTTAGAAGTGCAAAAAATGCTGCTGTTATTTTGAAAAGAATGGAATTAAATGTGGAGATAGCTTTGGGTAGAGTATACATTTTAACAATATTCGATCTAATCCATGAGCATGGAATATTTTTCCATTTCTTTGTGTCTTATTCAATTTCTTTCATCTATGTTTCATATTTTCAGAGTACCAATATTTCACCTCTTTGATGAGGTTTTTCCCAGGTATCTTTCAGTTTTTGTTCAGTTGTAAATGGGATTGAGTCCTTGATTTCTCTTTGTTGCTTCATTATAGGTATATAGAAATGCAACTGATTTCTGCAAGCTGTTTTTCTATCCTGCAACTTCACTGAATCCATGTATCAAGTTTCCAGTACTTTGATGGAGTCTTTCAGGAAGTTCTATATATAGCATCCTGTCATCTTCAAATAGTGACAGTTTTACTTCTTTCTCATTGATATGTATGCCTTTTCTTTCTTTGTGTTGTCTGATTGCTATGGCTAGGACTACAAGTATTGTTAAATAACACTGTTGAGAGTGAACATCACTGTCCTGTACCCTGTACCCAGGGTACCCTGTACCCTGAGGGAAACATCTCATTATTTCCCCATTGAGGATGATATTAGCTGTGGGATTTACTTTTTTAATATTTATTCAAGTATAGTCAACACAAAATGTTACATTATTTCAGGGCTACAACTTAGTGATTCAACAATTCTGTACATTACTCAGCTCTCCCCACAAGAAGTGTAATCACCACCTTTCCCCATACAAAATTATTACAAGAGTACTCACTCTATTATCTAAGCTGTATTTTTTAAATTCTTGTGGCTTATTTATATTATATATTTTATTTTATTTTATTTGTATATTTTTATTGGAGTTCAATGTGGCAACATATAGTATAACACCCAGTGCTCATCCTGTCATGTGCCCCCTTCAGTGCCCATCACCCAGTAACCTATTCCCCATCCCATCTCCCCGTCCACTACCCCTTGTTTGTTTCCCAGAATTAGGAGTCTCTCATGTTCTGTCACCCACTCTGGTATTTCCAACTTATTTTCTCTTTCCCCTTTAATCCCTTTCACTATTTTATATATTCCCCAAAGGATTGAAACCATATAAAGCTTCTTTCTTCGATTGACTTACTTTACTCAGCATAATGACCTCCTGTTCTATCCACCTTGAAGCTAATGGTGGGAATTCGTCTTTTCTAATGGCTGAGTAATATTCCATTCTATATATACACCACATCTTCTTTATCCATTATTCTTTCGATGGACACTGAGGCTCCTTCCACAGTTGGCTATTGTGGACATTGCTGCTATAAACATTGGGGTGCAGGTGTCCTTCCATTTCACTGCATTTGTATCTTTGGGGTAAATGCTCAGCAGTGCAATTGCTGGGTCATAGGGTAGCCCTATTTTTAAATCTTTGAGGAACCTCCACATAGTTTTCCAGAGTGGTTGTCTCAGTTCAGATTCCCACCAAGAATGCGAGAAGGTTGCCCCTTCTCCACATCCTCTCCAACATTTGTTGCTTTTTCTCTTGT
The DNA here is from genome assembly GCF_018345385.1 of Vulpes lagopus. NCBI lineage: Eukaryota > Metazoa > Chordata > Mammalia > Carnivora > Canidae > Vulpes > Vulpes lagopus. Next base: position 68,289,712 of record NC_054848.1, on the reverse strand, counting down.
TAATTTCCACCTTTCTCCCTGGTGTGAGGTGGTATCTCATTGTGAATTTGATTAGTAGTTCCCTGATGGTAAGTGATGCAGAACATTTTATCATGCGCTTGTTAGCCATGAGTATGTCTTCTTTGGTGAAATTTCTATTCAAGTCTTTTGCCCATTTCATGACTGGATTCTTTGTTTCTTTGCTGTGGGTTTAACAAGTTCTTTATAGATTTTAGATACTAGCCCTTTATCTGTCATTTGCAAAAATCTTCTCCCATTCTCTAGGTTGTCTTTTAATTTTTTTGACTGTTTCTTTTGCTGTGAAGAAGCTTTTTATCTTGATTAAGTCCCAATAGTTCATTTTTTTGCTTTTGTTTCCCTTAACTTCATAGATGTATCTTCCAAGAAGTTGCTGTGGCCGAGTTCAAAAAGGGTGTTGCCTGTGTTCTCCTCTAGGATTTTGATGGCTTCTTATCTCACATTTAGATCTTTCATCAACTTTGACTTTATCTTTGTGTATGGTGAAAGAGAATGGTCTAGGATCATTCTTCTGCACATGGCTGTCCAATTTTCCCAGCATCATATATTGAAGAGACTGTGCTTTCTCCAGTGGGCAGTCTTTCCTGCTTTGTCAAATATTAGTTGACCATAAAATTGAGGACCCATTTCTGGGTTCTGTATTCTGTTCCATTGATCTATGTATCTGTTTCTGTGCCAGTACAACACTGTCTTGATGATCACAGTTTTGTAGTACAATTGAAATCTGGCATTGTGTTGCCGCCAGCTCTGATTTTCTTTATCAATATTCTCCTGGCTATTCGAGGTCTTTTCTGATTCCACACAAATCTTAAGATGACTTGTAGCAACTCTCTGAAGAAAGTCCATGGTATTTTGATAGGGATTGCATTAAATGTGTACATTGCCCTGGGTAGCATTGACATTTTCACAGTATTAATTCCTCCAATCCATGACATGGAATATTTTTCCAACTCTTTGTATCTTCCTCAAATTCTTTCAGAGGTATTCTGTAGTTTTTAGGGTCGAGATCCTTTGACTCTTTTGTTAGGTTTATTCCTAGGTATCTTATGCTTTTGGGTGCAATTGTCAATGGGATTGACTCCTTAATTTCTCTTTCATTTCAGTCTCATCGTTAGTGTATAGAAATGCCATTGACTTCTGGGCATTGATTTTGTATCATGCCACACTGCCGAATTGCTGTATGAGTTCTAGCAAACTTGGGATGGAGACTTTTGGGTTTTCTAAGTAGAGTATCATGTCATATACAAAGAGGGAGAGTTTGACTTCTTCATTGATAATTTGAATACCTTTTATTTCTTTTTGTGGCCTGATTGCTAAGACGAGCACTTCTAGTAGTATGTTGAATAGCTGTCTTGAGAGTGGACATCCCTGTCGTATTCCTGATCTTAGGGGAAAGGCTCCCAGTGTCTCCCCATTGAGAATGATATTTGCTGTGGGCTTTTCATACATGGCTTTTAAGATGCTTAGGAATGTTTCCTCTTCTACACTCTGAAGAGTTTTAATCAGGAATGGATGCTGTGTTTTGTCAAATGCTTTCTCTGCATCTATTGAGAGGATCATATGGTTCTTGTTTTTTCTCTTCTTGATATGATATATCACGTTGATTGCTTTAGGAGTGTTGAGCCAAACTTGCATCCCGGAGATAAATCCCACTTGGTCCTGGTGAATAATCTTCTTAATGTACTGTTGGATCCTATTAGCGAGTATCTTTTTGAGCATTTTGCATCTGTGTTCATCAAGGATAGTGGTCTGTAATTCTCCTTTTTGGTGGGGTCTTTGTCTGGTTTTGGAATTAAGGGGATGCCGGCTTCATAAAATGAGTTTGGAAGTATTCCATCCCTTTCTATCTTTCCGAACAGCTTTAGTGGAATAGGTATCATTTCTTCTTTAAAAGGTTGATAGTATTTCCCTGGGAAGCCATCTGGCCCTCGACTTTTGTGTCTTGGGAGGTTTTTGATGATTGATTAAAACTCTTCCCTGGATATTGGCCTGTTCAGTTTTTCTATTTATTCCTGTTCCAGTTTAGGTAATTTGAGTTTTTTTCAGAAATGCATCCATTTATTATAGATTGGCTAATTTGTTGGCATACAGCTGCTCATAATACACTTTTAAAATCATTTGTATTTTCTTGGTTTTGTTTTTTATCTAATTTTTCATTTGTGATTTTATTAATTTGAGTCTTTTCTCTTTTGCTTTTAATAAGGCTGGCTAAAGCTTTATTATCTTATTAATTCTTTCAAAGAACTGACTCCTGGTTTTGTTGATCTGTTCTACAGTTCTGGTCTCTATTTCATTGAGTTCTGCTCAAATCTTTTTTAACTCTCTTCTGCTGGGTGTAGGTTTTATTTGCTGTTGTTTCTCCAGTTTCTTTAGGTGCAAGGTTAGCTTGTGTATTTGACTTTTTTTCCAATTTTGAGGATGCTTGTATTGCAACATATTTTCCTCTCAGGACTGCTTTTGCTGTATCCCAAAGATTTTGAACAGTTGTATCTTAATTTTCATTAGTTTCCATGAAACTTTTTAATTCTTCTCTAATTTCCTGGTTGACCCTTTTAGCAGGATGCTCTTTGATCTTTTAGCAGGATGCTCTTTAACCTCCACGTTTTGAGTTTCTTTGAAATTTCTTCTTGTGATTGAGTTCTAGTTTTAAAGCATTATGGTCTGAAAATGTGCAGGTGACAATCCCAATCTTTTGGTATCAGTTGAGATCTGATTTGTGACCCAGTATGTCGTCTATTTTGGAGAAAGTTTCATCTGCACTTGAGAAGAATGGGTATTTAGTTGTGTTTGGATGCAAAGTTGTGTATATATCTGTGAAATCCGTCTGCTCCAGTGTATCATTTAAAACTCTTGTTTCTTTGGAGATGTTGTGCTTAGAAGATCTGTCATTTGCAGAAAGTGCCATATTGGAGTCTCCCAGTTTTTGTGTTTTATTATTATCTAAGTATGTCTTAACTTTGGTTATTAATTGATTGATGTACTTGGCAGCTCCCACATTAGGGGCATAAACATTCATGACTCTTAGGTCTTGTTGTTGGCTAGACCATTTAAATATGATAGAGTGTTCCTCTTCATCACTTACTACAGTCTTTGGGATGAACTTTAATTTATCTGATATGAGGATTGTTTTTTATCCCATCTGAAACCCTGCGTAGTTTGATGGGATCATTTAGCCCATTCACGTTCACAGTTTGCATTAAAAGATATGAATTTAGTGTCATCGTAATATTTGTTAACTCGCTGTTTCTGTGGATTATGTCTTTGCGCTTCCTCTTTCTTTTACATGGCCCCCCTTTATATTCCTTGCAAAACTGGTTTGGTGGACACATATTCTTTCAGTTTCTGCCTGTCTTGGAAGCTCTTTATCCCTCCTTCTATTCTGAATGAGAGCCTTGCTGGATAAAGTATTCTTGGCTGCATGTTAATCTCATTTGGGACCTGAATATATCCTGCCAGCCCCTTCTGGCTTGCCAGGTCTCTCTGGAGAGGTCTGCTGTTAACCTAATACTTCTCCCCATTAAGGTTAGGGATCTCTTGTCTCTCACTGCTTTAAGAATTTTCTCTTTATAATTGGAATTTGCAAGTTTCACTATTTATTTTCGAGGTGTTGAATGGTTTTTATTGATTTTGGGGGTACCCCTCTATCTCCTAGATCTGAATCCCTGTTTCCCTCTCCCAATTAAGGAAGTTCTCAGCTATTATTTGTTCAAATATGCTTCTGTCCCTCTGTCCCTCTCAGCTCTCTCTGGAAACCCAATCATACTTAGATCTTTCCTTCTGAGGCTATCATTTATTTCCCTTAACCTTTCCCCAGGTCTTTTAATGTTTTTTTTTTCTTTTGTCCTCAGCTTCCTTCCTTGCTGTCAATCTGTCTTCTATGTCACTCACTCTTTCTTTCACCTCATTAACCCTTGTCCTTAGGACCTCCAGCTTGGATTGCATCTCATTTAATTGATTTTTAATTTCATCCTGATTAGATCTAAATTCTGCAGTCATGAAGTCTTTTGAATCCTTTATGCTTTTTTCCAGTGCCACCAGTAGCTTTATAATTGTGTTTCTGAATTGACTTCGTGACATCAAATTGTAATACAATTTCTGTAACTCTGTGGCAGAGTTAACTGTTTCTGACTCCTTTTTTTGTGGTGAGTTATTCTTTCTAGTCATTTTTCTCAGTGCAGAATAGATCCGTGCACATGCTGAGTCAAGAATATCAACCATGATATAAGTAAATTTCACCCTAGATGATTCTGATGAAGTCAGAGACCAGAAATTGAAAAAAATATCAGAAATTAAGTAAAAGGCCACTAAAGTGAAAAACAAATTTTAAAACAAAGTAGTAAAAAATAAAAGGCCAAGAATCCCAAAGAAGAGAAAAAAAGAAAAATAAAATAATAAGAAAAAAAAATGGAGGGACTGGGAGATAGTGGCAGTGATGAAGTTGTAGTAGAGGGAGAATGCATTCTACCTGATGGGTTCTAGGGGGTGATCTTCTTGGTTCTGAGTAGATTAAGTTCTGTATGATAGAAGATGCCCAGTCCACAATGTATATAAACCAGAAATAATTATAGAAAGCCCCAACACTGACCACCAAAACATAAATGACATAAAAGAGGTGGGCAGAATGGGAATGAGGAATCTTACAGAATGAACCTGCATGGTATACCACTTGGTTCTGGGTGCATGCTGGTCATGTTTTAGAAGGTATTACCTTCTGCCATTGTAGAAAAAATGAGGCAAACAAAAAACACAAAACAAAGCAAAAAAAATATCATGTATATTTCCCAAAATTAAGTTGAGTATGTTCAAGGCAATCTAGAAGTGGAAAATATATCTAGGACCTGTAATTGTAGAAATTCTAAAGTCAAAAAGGAAGAATGTCAAAAATGAAGAGGTGGTTATATATTGTAGTTAATGTGGGAAAAGAGAAATAAGTTGGAAATATACAGTCTGATATAAAAATGAGTTGTACTGGAAAAAGGAAGAAAAAAATAACCCTCTGGTTTTATGAACTGTAAATCCCTCAACTTCCCCTGGAGCTTTCCAGCACTGCTTGGTCAAGAACTTCCTCTTCCCCTGTCCTTCCAGCTGGTCTTCTGGGAGAGGGGCTGCTGTGCTGATTCTCAGGTATGTGCACCTGGGGGAGCTTCCCTTCCCCCTGCCAGGTGCTGGGCTCAGTGGGAGCTGTTTACCCAATGAGGCCTGTGTTCCCTGGCTTCCCTGCCTCTCCCAAGTACAGTGTGAAACAAGGAGGAACAACTACACTTGTGGCGGTCTCCAGCCCTGGAGTCAGCTCTTGTAGTAACTATCGCAGTCTCCCAGTCCCCACTGGCCTAAATGCTCCTCGGGCTGCGTGGGTGTGCTGACCTGCATGGCTTGTCGGGCATCCAGTGGCAGAAGAGTACTCAATGTCCTATGCCTTCCCTGATCCTGCCTGTCCCAGGGGGAATGCAGGATCTTGGCCTGTGTCTGCTTGGCACACTGGGATCGGGGCCCTTTGCTGCTGGAATGAAGCTTCCGGGGCGCCTCTCCTGAAGGCAGCAGGGCATAAACCCCTCTGTCTGGAACTTCCCTCCTGACCGACTGGCTTCTCCCCATGCCCCGCCGGGTATATCAATAGCCCTTTACCGCTATTGGCCTGCAGTGTGCAGTGGGCTTTCCCCCAGGCACACTTCCTCTATTAGTGACTGGGAAACTGGAGGCTTCACTTCCCCTCCTGCAATTCTGTTCGATTTCCCTGGTAAGTACCTTTCTATGCAGGAAGAATCTGGTGCAGATTTTTTAAAGTTCCTGCTTCTCTGGGGTTGGGTTTTCCTGCCCTGGAGGCTTTCATCATTGGGCTTTAGCCTGGCTCCTTGTGGTGTCCTTCCCCTTCTTGACTCTTTTTTATTTTTTTCCACCTTCCTACCTTGTTAGAAGCGAAAACCCTTCTCTCTGTAGCGTTCCTGCTGTTCTCTATTTAATTCTCAAGTCATATTCCTAGGCTTCCAGGATGGTTTGAAAGTCATCTAGATAACTAGATATCTAGATAAGTTGGTGGGTCCATGTGAGTTGAGGACCCCTACTCTGCCAGCTTGCCCTGACCTCTAGCTGTTGGATTTTCATTTATGGCTTCATGATGTTGAGGCAGATTCCTTCTTTTTTTTTTTAATTTTTATTTATTTATGATAGTCACACACACACACACACAGAGAGAGAGAGAGGCAGAGACACAGGCAGAGGGAGAAGCAGGCTCCATGCACCGGGAGCCTGACGTGGGATTCGATCCTGGGTCTCTAGGATCACGCCCTGGGCCAAAGGCAGGCGCCAAACCGCTGCGCCACCCAGGGATCCCGAGGCAGATTCCTTCTAAACCTACTTTGTTGAGGGATTTTTTCATGAATGGATGTTGTACTTTGTCAAATGCTTCTTCCTTATTTATTGAAAGTACTGTATCATTTTGATACTTACTTTTATTAATGTAGTGTATCACCTTGTTTGACTTGTGAATACTGAAACACCCTTGCAACCCAGGAGTAAATCCCACATGATTGGGGTGAGTAATGCTTTTTTTCTTAATTTTTATTTTTTTGAATAATACGTTTAATGTATATTGGATATGCCATTGTTTTATTGAGAATTTTTGCATTAATATTCATTGGATATATTGACCTGTAGCTCTTAGTAGTTATTTAATTAATTTATTTATTTACCAGAGTAATGCTGGCCTCATACAACATATTTGGAAATTTTACTTCCATTTTTATTTTTTCTGGAATTGTTTGAGAAGTATAGGTATTAACTTTTCTTTAAATGCTTGGTAGAATCCCCCCCCTTTTTAAAAGATTGTATTTACTTATTCATGAGAGACACACACACAGAGAGAGAGAAAGAGAGATCGAGAGAGAGAGAGAGGCAGAGACACAAGCAGAAGGAGAAGCAGGCTCCATGCAAGGAGCCCCACGTAGGACTCAATCCCAGGACTCCAGGATCATGCCCAGGGCTGAAGGCAGGCGCAAAAATGCTGAGCCACCCAGGGATCCCCCTAGAATTCCCCTTTGAAGACATCTGGCCCTTTTGTTTGTTGAAAGAATTTTTGTCTAAGTTTTCTATGTCTTCCTTTTTTAGTATTCTTATTTTATATATTTCTAGAAATTTATCCATTTCTTCAAGTTATCCAATTTGTTGGCATACAGTTTTTCATAATGTTCTCTTATAGTTGTTTGTATTTGTGTGGTATTGGTTGTTATTTCCTCTGTCATTTTTTATTTTATTTATTTGATTTCTTTCTCTTTTCTTTGTCATTAGTCTGGCTAGGGGGTTATCAATTTTACTATTTTTTCAAAGAACCAGCTCGTGTATTCATTGATCATTTTTATTGTTATTTTTAGTCTCTATATCATTTATTTCTTCTCTAGTCCTTATTACTTCCAGTCTTCTGATGTCTTTAGGCTTCATTTATTTTTCATTTTCTACCTTCTTTATTTGCAAAGTAGATTGAGGTTTTTCTTTCTTCTTAAAGTAGGTCTATATTGCTATATATTTCCCTCTTATGATTGCTTTTGCTTAATCCCAAAGTTTTTTGTCTGTCATGTTTTCTTTTCATTTATTTCCATGCAATTTTCCTTCGTTTGTAATTTCTTTACTAGGATATGTTTTAACCTCTATGTATTTGTGGACTTCCAAATGTTTTCTAGTGATTTACTTCAAGTTTTATATTGTGCTGAGAAACAATGCAGGGTATGGTCTCAATATTTTTGTATTTTTGAAGCCTGATCTATGACCTAGTATGTGATCTATTCTGGAGGATGTTACGTGTACACTTGAAAATAATGTGTTTTCTGCTACTTTAGGATGGCATTTTCTGAATATATCTGTTAAGTCCATTTGGTCCAGTGTGTCATTCAAAGCCAGTGTTTGCTTGTTGAGTTTATGCTTTGATGATCTGTCTACTACTGTAAGTGGGGTGTTGAAATCCCCTACCATAATTTTATCATTATCAATTTGTTTCTTGAAGTTCCTTATTAATTGTTTAATATATTTGGATTTTCTTAGGGACTTAGTTACAATTGTTAACTCTTCTTTTGGATTGTCACTTTTATTAGGATAGAGTGCCCTTTTCATCTCTTGATATTGTCTTGGATTTAATGTCTAGTTTCTCTGATATATGTATTGCTACTCTAGCTTTTTTTTTACATCCACTTGTAAGATAAATGTATCTCTATCCCCTCACTTTCAATCTGCAGGTGTATATAGGTCTTGAATGAGTACCTTGTAGGCAGCATATAAGTGAGTATTCTTTTTTATCCATTCTTAAGCCCCATGTCTTTTGAGTAAGGCATCTAGTCCATTTTCATTCAGAAGATTCATTGACAGATATGCATTTAGTTCCATTTTAGTACTTGTTTTGCTGTTGTTACTGTAGATTTTGTTTCTTTCTTGTCTTTGTCACTTTTATTCTGTCCTTTCCACCCAAAAAGTCCCTTTTAATATTTCTTCTAGGTTTTAATTAGTGGTCATGAACTTTTTAAAGATTCTGTTTGTCTGGGAAACTATTTATCCCTCCTTCTATTCTGAATGGTAGTCTTACTGGAAAGAGTATTCTTGGCTGCAAATTTTTCCCATTCATCACATTGAATAAATCATGCTACTCTCTTCTGGCTTGTAAAATTTCTGAGGGATCTACGGCTAGCTTTATGGGTCTTTCTTTCTAAGTTAGAGGCTTGTTATGTCTTGCTTCTTTTAAGATTTTTTCTTTGCCTCTCTATTTTTTATTGGAGTTCAATTTGACAACATATATCATAATATCCAGTGGTCATCCCGTCAAGTGCCCCCCTCAGTGCCTATTACCCTATCACCCCAACCCCCCACCCACCTCCCTTTCCACCACCCCTTGTTCATTTCCCAGAGTTAGGTGTCTCTCATGTTCTGTCACCCTCACTGATATTTTCCACTAATTTTGTCTCCTTTCCCCTTTATGCCCTTTCACTTTTTTTTATATTCCCCAAATGAATGAGACCATATAATGTTTGTCCTTCTTTGATTGACTTACTTCACTCAGCATAATACCTTCCAGTTCCATCCACGTCGAAGCAAATGGTGGGTATTTGTTGTTTCCAATGACTGAGTAATATTCCATTGTATACATATACCATATCTTCTTTATATTTTGCAAATTTAATTACAATGTGTCTTTATGTTGGCCTGCCTTTTTTTTTACTTTGATAGGAGTTCACTGTATCTCCTGGAAATGGATGTCTGTTTATTTCCCTAGATGAGGGAAGTTTTCTGTTATTATTTACTCAAATAAATTTTCTGTCCCCTTTTCATTCTCTTCTTCTTATGGGAGTCCTATAATATGAATGTTAGTGTGTTTGATGGAGTCAATGAGTTCTCAACATCTATTCTCATGTTCAATAATTCTTTCTCTCTACGTTCAACTAAATTATTTTCCATTATTTTAACTTTTATACCACTTATTATTTCCTTTGCTTCTTCAAGCCCTTGTGTTCATTGCATCAGGCTTATTTCAAATATCGGTTATTGCACTTTTCCTTGTGACAGTTTTTTAACTCTTACTTTGTGGGAAAGGCCTCTCTAAAGTCTTTCATTCTTTTCTCAAACCCAGAGTATCATTATGATGGTAGCTTTAATTTATCCATTAGGCATGTAATGTATATCTGTTTTCCTTAGATCTCTGGCTGTGACCTTATTTTGTTGCTTCATTTGGGATGCGTTCCTCTGTCTTTTCATTTTTTTCTAAATTTCTGTCTTCTCTGTGTAAGAAGCCTGTTATGTTTCCTGATTCTGAGAGTATTGGCTTTGTGAAGAAGAGGTCTCAGAGTCTCCAGGGCCTGGTGCTTCAGGAGTTGTTTCTTGTGTGTCTGCCTGCACTCTGCTGTTGTGTTTTGGCTGCTCCAAATCTCAGGTCAGTTGTCACTGCTTTCAAAAGCTGTAAAGGTAGTTGACTCATATAGTAAAGTACACAGACAGGCAGAAAATATGAAGATACAGAGCTCTGCTAGCCAAATGAAAGAATACTACAGTCTTTTATGAAGATGGTGCTGAAGGCAAAGAAGGAAGCCCTGCTCCTCCCAAAGCTGAAGCCAAAGCAAAGGCTTTGAAAGCTAAAAAAATAAATAAATAAATAAACAAAAACAACAACAACAAAAAAAACAGTGCTGAAAGGCGTGCACAGTCAGAAAAAAAAAAGATCCTCACATCACCTACATTCCAATGACCCAAGACCTTGCATCTCCAAAGGCAGCCCAAATATCCTCAAAAGAGTATCCCCAGGAGAAACAAACTTGATCACTATGCCATCAACAAGTTCCCCCTGACTACTGAGTCAGGCTGAGTCAGGTCAGCCATGAAGAAAATAGAAAACAACAGCACACATGTGTTCATTGTGGATGTCAAGGCCAATAAGCACCAGATCAAACAGGCTGTGAAGAAGCTCTATGATATTGATGTGGCCAAGGTCAACACCTTGATAAGGCTTGATAGAGAGAAGAAAGTATATGTTCAACTGGCTCCTATGATGCTTTGGATGTTGCCAACAAAGTTGGGATCATCTAAACAGAGTTCAGCTGGCTATAAATCTAAGTATAAATTTTTTCACCATAGCGACACCTGAGTGGCTCAGCGGTTAAGCATCTGCCTCTGGTTCAGAGCATGATCCCCGAGTCGTGGAATTGAGTCCCACATCAGGCTTCCTACACGGAGCCTGCTTCTCCCTCTTCCTGTGTCTCTGCCTCTCTCTCTGTGTCTCTCATGAATTAAATAAATAAAATCTTTAAAAAATAAATTTTTTACCATAAAAAAAGAAATAACAGGACAAAACAATAGCAAGACAGCTAATTGAAATAGAAATAAGTAATAAGCCTGATAGCATTTAATATAATGGTCATAAAAACACTTGCCTTAAGAAAAAAACATGAAACTACATGAAACCCTTAACAAAGAGATTAAAAAATAAAAAGAATCAATTATTGAGGAAGAATTCAATAATCAAAATTAAAAATGCATTATATGGAATAAATGGTAGACTAGAAGAAGCAGGATGAATTGCCAACATGAAGAAGAGAGAAATAGAAAACAACCAAGATTAATAGGAAAGAGAAAAAATAACAATAAATGAAAGTATATTTAGGGAACCCAGTCACACCTTCAAGTGTAATACCATTTGCTTTTGAGGAATCCCAAGACAGAGAAAAAGATGCAAAAATTTATTTCAAGTATAATACTAAAAACTTCCTGAAAGTGTGGAAGAAAACAGAAATCCCAATCCAAGAAGCACAAAGATCCCCCAGGAAAGTCAAACTATGGAGATCCACACTAAGATATGTAGTAATTAAAATGGCAAAAAGTAGTGACAAATATAATTTTAAAATCAGCAAAAGAAGAGTTATATACAAGGGAAACCCATAATGAGATCAACTAAATTTTTAGCATAAACAGTGCAAGACAGAAGGGAGTGGTATAATATGTAAAAGACACTGTTAGGAAAAAAATTGCAACCAAGAGTACTCTATCCAGCAGGCTATTATTCAAAATTTAAAGAGAGAGAGAGAGAGAAAGAGAGAGAGAGAGAGACATTGAGTTCCCCAAAGAAAAGGTTAAAGAATTCATAACCCATATACCAGCCTTACAAGAAATGTTAAAGGGGAAAAGAAAGACCATAAATATGGATAAGAAAAGTACAAACACAAAAGCAGTAAAATTAAATATAAAAATTAGTAAAAGGATTCACAAAATAAAAAGAAATATATCTATATACCTAAAATGTTGAGGGGAAAAGGGAGTAAATAATGGGTTCAAATATAAGTGACCATCAATGTAATATAGACTAATAAAGACTAATAAAACAAGATGTTATGTGCAAACTTAATCATAACCAGAGATGAAAAACCAGTGATAGAAGCAAAAAATAATAATAATGAGAAAGGAATGAAGTGCATCAATAAAGAAAGCCAGGAAACCATTAGAGAGAAGCTTAAGAGAAAAAAATTAACAGCAAAGTAAATAACCACCATAAAGCAAGTAACAAAATGGCAATAAGTACATATCTATCAGTAATCACTTTGAATGTAAATGAACTCAATTCTCCAATCAAAAGACATAGGGTGAAGAGCAAAAGTGTAAGACCCTTCTATATGGTGCCTACAAGAGTCTCATTTTAGACCTTAAGACAGGTGCAGATTAAATGTGGAGAGTCAGAAAAGTATTTATCAGGGGAATGGAGTGAAAAGAATGTAGGGCTAGCAATAAATACATAGACAAAATGGACTTTAAAATGAAGACTATGATAGGAGATAAAGAAGGGCACTATATAATTATAAAGGGAACAACACAACAAGGAGACATAGCACTATAAATATTTATGCACCCAACATGGATTCTTCCAAATATATGAAGTATTTAATAAGAAACATAAAGGAAGTTAATAAAAAACATAAAGGAAACAGGGATCCCTGGGTGGCGCAGCGGTTTGGCGCCTGCCTTTGGCCCAGGGCGCGATCCTGGAGACCCGGGATCGAATCCCACATCGGGCTCCCGGTGCATGGAGCCTGCTTCTCCCTCTGCCTGTGTCTCTGCCTCTCTCTCTCTTTCTGTGACTATCATAAATAAATTTAAAAAAAATTAAAAAAAAAAACATAAAGGAAACATATAAGAAAAATAAGAAACAAAAGTATTTAGTAATAATAATGGTAGGAAACTTTAATAGACCACTTACATTAATAGGTAAACCATCCAAACAGAAAATCAACAGAGAAATGGTGGCTTTGAATGACACATGGGACCAAATTAATCTAACAGATATATTCTAAATATTCCATCATAAAACAACAGAATATGCATTCTCCTCAGAGGTAAATGAAATATTTTCTAGAGCAGATCACATATTAGGCCACAAAATGAATCTCAACAAATTAAAAAGGAGTGAAGTCATACTGTCCATTTTCTTCAACAACAACTCTATGAAACAAGAAATCAACTACAATTAATAAATTTGGAAAAGACACAAATATATTGACATTATATAACATGCTAGTAGAAAATAAACGAGTCAACCTAAAAATTAGAGGAAAAAATACATTGAGAGAAATGAAAATGAAACATAGTAGTCCAAGATCTTTGGGATTAAACCGTCTATAATGTAAATTTATAGCAAAATAAGCCTACCTCAAAAACCAAGAAAAGTTTCAAATAAACAACCTAATCTTTCACCAAAAGAAGTTGGAAAAGGAATAAATTAAACCAAAAACCAATAGAAGTAAGGAAATAATAACAAATACAGTAGTAACTAAAAAATAGAAAGTAAAAAAAAAAAAAATAAACCATAACAGATTAATGATATTATGAGCTGGTTCTTTGAAAAGATCAATAAAATTGAGAAACTTTTAGCCAGAATCATCAGAAAGAGAGAAACAGACAGAGAAGACTCAAATATACAAATTCAGAAAAGAAGGAAGAGAAATAACTACTGAAATCACAGAAATACATAGGGTAATGAGGTATTATGAAAAATTATATGCAAAAATTAGATAATCTAGATAACATTAATAAATTCCTAGAAACATAGACTCCCAAAACTGAATCAGGAAAAAAATATAATATTTAAACAGACCAATTACCAGCATTGATTCAATCTGTAATAAAAAAAAAACTCCCAAAAGACAAAAATCCAGTACCAGAGAGCTGATTAGGTGAATATTACCAAATATTTAAAGAACAGTTAATACATGTTATTCTCAAACTATTCCAAAAAAGTAGAAAAAGAAGGAAAGCCTCCAAATTTATTTTAGGAGGCCAGAATTCCCCTGATAATAAATCCCCAAATTTATTCTATAAGGCCGGCATTACCCTAAAAATAAATCCAGATAAAGACAGTAGGAAAAAAGAGGACAACAGGCCCATATCCCTGATAAACACAGATGGAAAATCATCAATGAAATATTTGAAAACAAAATCCAACAACACATTAAAAAATCATTCACCACGATCAAGTGAGATTTATTCCTATGATGGAAGAATGGTTCAATTGTCACAAATCAATCTACATGATACATCACATCAACAAGAAAATGACTGAAAACCACATGATAATTTCAACAGATGTAGAAAAAGCACTTGTCAAAGTACATTCATTCATGATTTAATTATGCATCATTGAATAAAATTGATCTTTTTAAATGAAAAATACTTCAGATGCACAAAAAAATTTTTATGTATACACACCTAGGTATAAACTTAGCCCAAGAGATAACCTATGCTCTGAAAACTATAAAATATTGATGAAAGAAATGGAAGATGATGCAAATAAATCAAATTATATTCCATGTCCATAGTTTTGAAGACCAATTATTGTTAAAATGTCTATACTACCCAAAGCTATCTACAGATTTATTGCAATCCTTACCATAATACCAACAGAATTTTTATAGAACTGAGGAAATAATCTTAAAATTTGTAGAGTAATAAAAAAGACCCCAAATAGCTGAAACAATCTTGTAAAAGGTGCACAGAACCAGAGGTATCACAATCCTAGATATCAAAATATAATAAAAACTGTAGCAGACAAAACTGTATGGTACTGGCACAAAAAGAGACTAATAGATGAGTATAACAGAATAGAGAGCTCAGAAATAAACCCAGAATTATATGACCAATTAATCTTTGACAAAGTAGGAAAGAATATGCAATGAGAAAAAGACAATGTCTCCCACAAATCCCATTGGAAAAGCTGGACAGCTACATGCAGAAATGAAACAGAACATTGTCTCATACCATACACAAAAATAAATTCAAAATGTATTAAAGACCTAAATGTGAGATGTGAAACCGTAAAAATGCTGGAAGAGAGCACAGGCAGTAATTTCTCTGACATAGTCATTGTAACATTTTGAGATATGTTTCCTCAGGCAAGAGAAACAAAAGCAAAAATAAACTATTGGGACTGCATCAAAATAAAAATCTTCTGCACAACAAAGGAAACAACCAACAAAGCAAACAGACATTCAATGAAGGAGAGAAGATATTTGCAGAAGATATATTTGATAAAGTGTTAATATTCATAGTATTATAAAGCACTTATAGAACTCAACTTAAAAAATAGATAAAACAATCCAATTAAAATGGAGAGAAGCTACAGATATTTTTTGAAAAAAGACACAGATGGCAAATAAACATGTGAAAAGATGCTCAAAATCCCTCATTATTAGGAATATGTAAATCAAAACTGCATTAAGATACCTTACACCTATCAGTGTGGCTAAAATTATATATAAATATTATATATAAAATATTATATTTTATATAATAATATAAATAATATAATTATATAAATAATTTTATATTTTATATATAATATTTTATATATGATATATGATATTTATATATGTTTATATATAAGTATATATATGAATTATATATATATGAAATTATATATAATTCATATATATATATGAAACAATAAGTGTTGGCAAGGATGTGGAGAAAAGGCAACCATCCTACAATTTTGGTGATATGCAAACTGGTGTAACCACTGTGGAAAACTGTATGGATATTCTTAAAAAAAATAAAAATAGAATTACCATATGATGCTCTAATTCCACTACTGGATATTTACCTAAAGAATACAAAAACACAGGATGCCCCTGGGTGGCTCAGCGGTTGAGCATCAGCCTTTGGCTCAGGGCATGATCCCAGGGCCCAGGGATCAAGTCCTGCACTGGGCTTCCTGTGGGGATCTTGCTTCTCCCTCTGCCTATGTTCTGCCTTCTCTGAGTCTCCCATAAATAAATACTTTTTAATTTTTCTGGACAGGGGATATACCATCAACTCCCTGATCATCCCACGATATAACTGGGCAGGCAGAGATTTACTCCCTGTTCTGCACAGCAATACCATTGGAACTACTGAAGCTTTCTTGAGTGGTGTGAGGGTAGGTTGGGATATTTTCCTCTGGCTTAGCCCGTCTGAAATCACAAGGGAAATTATTTTATTTGGTATTTTCCTGAAGTAGGGTGGAGATTTATAGGAATATTTTCTCTTAAAAAAAGGATTATTTATTTATTTGTTTATTTATTTATTTATTTATTTATTTATTTATTTATTTATTTATTTATTTAAGAGAGAGACAGAGCACAAACAATGGGAAGGAGCAGAGGAAGAAGCAAACTCCCCACTGAGCAGAAAACCCAACTTGGGACTCAATTCCAGTAACCTGTGATCATGACTTAGCTGGGGCAGACACTTAACCAATTGAGCCACTCAGGCACCCCAGAAATATTTTCCTTTGTTAAGCCACCCTTTTCCAGGTCCAAAACTCTCACATATAACAAAGGCTTACACTTAGAAGAAATTCTTGGGAATAAATTTCAAACAGAAATACTAGGAAACAAAGGCAAAAGAGAGAAGAAAATCTAGATAGAACAAGAGAAAAGAGGCAGAGGAATCTCAGAAAACAACTAAATAACTTTGAACTATTTACAACCATAAACTTCAAAGGGCCATCCTGAAGAAATGTTTCTAAAAGTTCAGAAAAATAATTTTGCATTACAGGATGCCTGGGTGGCTCAGTGGTTAAGTGTCTGCCTTTGGCTCAGAGAGTGATCACAGTCTGGGGATTGAGTCCCACATCGGGCTCCCTGTGAGGAGCCTGCTTCTCTCTCTGTCTATGTCTCTGCTTCTCTCCGTGTCTCTCAGGAATAAATAAATAATCTTTAATAAAATGAGCAAGTGGGAGTCATTGAGTTCGAATTCTGCAAGCCAGGAAGAGAGCCTTCACCATAAACTGACCATGCTGGCACTCTGATATTGGACCTCCAGGTTTCAAAACTGTAAGAAAATAAATTTATACTGCTTTAAGTCACCCAGTCAATGGTATTATGTTATGGAATTCCAAAGTAATACAGATGGGCTCTATGAAATGAACCCTTTTCAGTTTATTTCTTCACAGCAGACTGGGATACATTAGCACAAAGTCCCCTGTTGGCAAAGAAAAATAAATAAATACATTAATTAATTAAATAATCAGTATGGGTTTTTTTTCCTTCTCTCTTTTTTTATTGGAGTTCAATTTCCCAACATAGCATAACACCCAGTGCTCATCCTACCAAGTGCCCCCCTCAGGGCCCATCACCCAGTCAGCCAACCCCCCACACATTTCCCCATCCACTAGGCCCTATTCATTTCCCAGAGTTAGGTGTCTCTCATGTTTTGTCACCCTCACTGATATTTTCACTCATTTTCTCTCATTTTCCTTTATTCCCTTTCACTAATTTTTATATTCCCGAAATGAATGAGACCATATAATGTTTGTCCTTTTCCTATTGACTTATTTCACTCAGCAAAATATCCTCCTGGTCCCTCCACGTCGAAGCAAATAGGGGGTATTTGTCATCTCTAATGGCTGAGTAATATTCCATTGTACACATATACCACATCTTCCTTATCCATTCATCTTTCTATGGACACTAAGGCTCCTTCCACAGTTTGGCTATTGTGGATATTGCTGCTATAAACATCGGGGTGCAGGTGTCCCAGCGTTTCACTGCATCTGAAACTTCGGGGTAAATCCCCAGCAGTGCCATTGCTGGCTCCGAGGGCAGATCTATTTTTAACTCTTTGAGCAACCTCTACAGTTTTCCAGAGTGGCTGTGCCAGTTCACTTTCCCACCAACAGTGCAAGAGGGTTCCCTTTTCTCTACATCCTCTCCAATATTTGCTGTTTCCTGCCTTGTTAAATTTCCCCATCCTCACTGGTATGAGGTGGTATCTCATTGTGGTTTTGATTTGTATTTCCCTGATGGCAAGTGATGCAGAGCATTTTCTCATGTGCATGTTGGCCATGTCTATGTCTTCCTCTGTGAGATTTCTGTTCATGTTTTTTGCCCATTTCATGGTTGGATTGTTTGTTTCTTTGCTGTTGAGTTTAATAAGTTCTGTATAGATCTTGGATACTGGCCCTTGATCTGATACGTCATTTGCAATTATCTTCTCCCATTGTGTAGGTTGTCTTTTAGTTTTGTTGACTGTTTCTTTTGCTGTGCAGAAGCTTTTTATCATGATGAAGTCCCAATAATTCATTTTTTGCTTTTGTTTCTCTTGCCTTCTTGGATGCATCTTGCAAGAAGTTGCTGTGGCCAAGTTCACAAAGGGTGTTGCCTGTGTTCTCCTCTAGGATTTTGATGGAATCTTGCCTCACATTTAGATCTTTCATCCATTTTGAGTTTATCTTTGTGTATGGTGAGACAGAGGGGTCTAGTTTCATTCTTCTGCATGTGGATGTCCAATTTTCCCAGCACCATTTATTGAAGAGACTGTGTTTTTCCAGTGGATAATCTTTCCTCCTTTGTCGATATTAGTTGACCATAAAGCTGAGGGTCCACTTCTGAATTCTCTATTCTGTTCCATTAATCTATGTGTCTTGGGGTGGAGTCTTTTGGGTTTTCTAGGTACAGTCTGATGTCATCTGCAAAGAGGGAGAGTTTGACTGCTTCTTTGCCAATTTGAATGCCTTTTATTTCTTTTTGTTGCCTGATTGCTGAGGCTAGGACTTCTAGTACTATGTTGAATAGCAGTGGTGAGATTGGACATTCCTGTCTTGTTCCTGATCTTAGGAGAAAGGTTTCCAGTGTTTCCCCATAGAAATGATATTTGCCGTGGGCTTTTTGTAGATGGCCTTTCTGATATTGAGGGATGGTCCCTCTATCCCTACACTTGAAGAGTCTTGATCAGGAATGGATTCTGTATTTTGTCAAATGCTTTCTCTGCATCTAATGAGAGGATCATATGATTCTTGGTTTTTCTCTTGCTGATATAATCAATCACATTGATTGCTTTATGAGTGTTGATCCAGCCTTGCATCCCAGGGATAAATCCCACTTGGTCATGGTGAATAATCTTAATGTATTGTTGGATCCTACTGGCTAGTGTCTTGTCGAGAATTTTTGCATCCATGTTCATCAGGGATATTGGTCTATAATTCTCCTTTTGGTGGGGTCTTTGTCTGGTTTTGGAATTAAGGTTTTGCTGGCCTCATAGAACGAGTTTTGAAGGACTCCATCTCTTTCTATCTTCCCGAACAGCTTTAGTAGAATAGGTATGGTTTCTTCTTTAAACGTGTGATAGAATTCCCCAGGGAAGCCATCTGGCCCTGGACTTTTGTGTCTTGGGAAGTTTTTGATGACTGCTTCAATTTCCTCACTGGTTATCTGCCTGTTCAGGTTTTTTATTTCATCCTGTTCCAGTTTTGGTAGTTTGTGGTTTTCCAGAAATGCATCCATTTCTTCTAGATTGCCTATTTTATTGGCGTTAAAAAATATAGTTGCTCATTATATTTTTTAAAAATCATTTGTGTTTCCTTGGTATTGGTGGTGATCTCTCCTTTCCCATTCATGATTTTATTAATTTGAGTCTTTTCTCCTTTATAATAAGGATGGCTAATGGTTTATCTATCTTATTAATTCTTTCAAAGAACCAACTCCTGGTTCTGTTGATCTGTTCGACAGTCTGGTCTCCATTTCGTTGAGTTCTGCTCGAGTCTTTATTAACTCTCTTCTTCGGCTGGGTGTAGGATCTATTTGCTGTTTTTTTCTCCAGCTCCTTTAGGTGCAAGATTAGCTTGTGTATTTGAGTTCTTTTCAGTTTTGGATGGATGATTGCATTGCAATGTATTTCCCCCTCAGGGCTGCTTTTGCTGTATCCCAAAGATTTTGAATGGTTGTATCTTCATTCTCATTAGTTTCCATGAATCTTTTTAATTCTTCCCTAATTGCCTGGTTGACCCTTTCATCTTTTAGCAGGATGGTCCTTAACCTCCATGTGTTTGAAATCCTTCCAAACTTCTTCTTGCGATTTAGTTCTACTTTTAAAGCATTATCATCTGAAAATATGCAGGGGATGATCCCAATCTTTTGGTATCAGTTCAGACCTGATTTGTGACCCAGTATGTGGTCTATTCTGGAGAAAGTTCAAAGTTCCATGTGCACTTGAGAAGAATGTGTATTCAGTTGCGTTTGGATGTAAAGTTCTATAAATATCTGTGAAATCCATCTGGTCCAGTGTATCATTTAAAGTCATTTAAAGCTCTTGTTTCTTTGGAGATGTTGTGCTTAAAAGATTTTTCAATTGTAGAAAGTGCTGTATTCAAGTCACCAAGTATAAGTGTATTATTATCTACATATGTCTTTACTTTGGTTATTAATTGATGGATATATTTGGCAGCTCCCACATTCAGGACATAAAAATGCATGATTGTTAGGTCCTCTTGTTGAAGAGATTCTTTAACTATGAATAGTGTCCCTCTTCATCTCTTACTATAGCCTTTGGGATAAACTCTATCTGAGATGAGGATGGCTACCCCTTTTGAATGGTAAATAGTTCTCCAACCTTTTATTTTCAGTCGATAGGTGTCCTTATATCTCAAATGAATCTCTTGTAGACAGCAAATAGATGGATATTAATTTTTTATCCAGTCTGAAACCCTGCGCCTTTTGATGGTGTCATTAAGCCCATTCATGTTCAGAGATACTATCAAAAGATATGAATTCATTGTCATCATGATACCTATTCAGTCCCTGTTGTTGTGGATTGCTTCCTTGGGTTTCCTCTTTCTTTTACAGAGTCCCCCTTAAAATTTCTTCCAGAGCCGGTTTGTTGGTCACATATTCTTTCATTTTCTGCCTATCTTGGAAGCTCTTTATCTCTCCTTCTATTCTGAATGAGAGCCTTGCTAGATAAAGTATTCTTGGCTGCAAGTTCTTCTCATTTAGGACCCTGTATATATCCTGCCATTCCTTTCTGGCCTGCCAAGTCTCTGCAGATGTCTGCTCCTATCCCAATGCTTCTCCCCATGAAAGTTAGGGATTTCTTGTCTCTTGCTTCTTTAACGATCTTCTCTTTATCTTTGGAATTTGCAAGTTTCACTATTAAATGTTGAGATGTTGAACGGTTTTTATTGATTTTAGGGGGGAATCTCTCTATCTCCTGGATATGAATGCCTGTTTCCCTCCACAAGTTAGGGAAGTTCTCAGGTATGATTTGTTCAAATACACATTCTGGACCTCTGTCCCTTTTAGCGCCCTTGGGAACCCCAATTAAACGTAGATATTTCCTTCTGAGGCTGTGATTTATTTCCTTTAACCTATCCTGATGAGCTTTTAATTGATTTTTTTCTCTTTTTTCCTCAGCTTCCTTCCTTGCCATCAACTTGTCTTCTATGTCATTCACTTATTCTTATTCCTCATTAACCATCTTCGTTAGGACCTCCAGTTTGGATTGCATCTCATTTAATTGATTTTTAATTTCAGCCTTATTATACCTAAATTCTGCAGTCATGAAGTCTCTTGAATCCCTTATGCTTTTTTTTTTCTAGAGCCACCAGTAGCCTTATAATTGTGCTTCTGAATTGGCTTTCTGACATTGACTTGTAATCCAAATTTTGCAACTCTGTGGGAGAAAGGACTGTTTTCTGATCCTTTCTTTTGAGTTGAGTTTTTACTTCTAGTCATTTTGCTCAGTGTAGAGTGGCCAAAACAAGCTGTACTGGAAAAAGAGAGACAAAATAGAAAAAATGAGGGGGAAGAAACAAAAAACAAAAAACAAGGGGAAGTATCCTCTCGTTCTATATACCGTAAATCCCTCGAATTCCCCTGGAACTTTCCAGTGCTGCCTGGTCAATCACTTGCTTTTCCCCTGTCCTTCTAGCTGGTCTCCTGGCGGAGGGGCCTGCTGTGCTGATTCTTAGGTGTGTGCACCTGGGAGGAGCTGCCCAACTTCCTGTCAGGTGCAAGGCTCAGTGGGAGCTGTTTATACTGTGAGTCCCCTGCTCAGTCCCGGGTACAAGGTGACACCAGTGAACAACAGTGGCAGCAGCCAGCTCTCCAGCCTTGGAGTCAGCTCCCGCAGTAACTATCGCTGCTCTCAGTCTACAGGGGCCTGGATGCTCCAGGGGCGTGGGGCGCTGATCTGCCCAGCTCGGGGCTGCCGGGTAGGAGGAGCATCCTCACTGTCCTGGGCCCTCCCGGCCTCTGCCTGTCCCAAGGGGAGCGCCGGATCTTGCACTGGTCCCCCAGTGTCCTGGGCTCTGAAGTTTGTGCCCCTGGAATCGGGGTCCCGGGGCCACATAGCCCACTCCCCGCTGTGCCGCCACCCTTACCGCCGCCTGAGCTGCTCCTGGGGCCAGCGCTGGAGTGCCCTCCAGCCCTTTAGGGAGCTACGCCGCAGTGTGTGGCATGCTCGCCCCTGGGGCACAGGTCCTCTGTTAATGCCCCCTGGGAGCCTGAGGGCATCCCTGCCCCTCCTGGGATCCTGCCAGAGCTCCCTGCAAGTTCCTTTCCATCTGGAAAGATTGGTAAAGTTCCTGCTTCTCCTGAATGGGGCTTTCCTGTCTTGGGGGCCCTCGCCTCTTGGCCTTAGCAGAGCTCCTCACGGGGGCCCCTCCCCCTTGGATGCTTTTTTATTTCTTTATTATTTTTTTCTGTCTTCCTACCTTGATAGAAGCACAAACTCTTCTCACTGTAGCATTCCAGCTATTCTCTCTTTAAATCTCCGGCTGAATTCGTAGGTTTTCAGGATGATTTGAAAGTTATCTAGGTAAGTTGGTGGGGACAGGTGACTTGAGAACCCTACTCTTCTGCAGTCTTAATCAATGTTTTAAACATCGCACAGATAAGGATATTTTAGTCAGCTTAGTATATTCCACAAAGTTTTACCAAATATCTACTTATAATTAGCAAGATAATCCCTGAGCTATGAAGACCCCAAGCCCCTACAGAACTCTCAAACACAGAGATTCCCATCATGGTACCAAGCAACATCACCTAAACATGTAAGGCCCCACTCTGAGCCTATTTTTCCTTGAAAGTTTCCTTGTTTTGGTTCCCTTCTGCATCAAAACCTCCTAATTATAGCTTCTGCTGTGAGTAAATTTCTCCAGCATACAGGCCTGTCAAATTGCCAATCAAATAAAGTTTGTACTAAATAAGCAAACAAATAAGTTTGTGTTCCTGCCCCCTCATGGTTCTACTGTTTTTATTAATGAATGAAGATATCCCTCAAACCCCCTATACTTAAAGGACAATAAGAAAATTAAGTTGAGTTATTTTAAACTATAAAGTTATGTTAATTTCTTATAGTAGCAAACAGAAAATGAATACACCCATAGGAAGATTTTTTAAAGATTGGGTAGAGGGTTGAAAAGAAGAGGAAGTATAACAAACAAATGACAGTATGCCAGGAAAGTATATATATATATATACAAGTATATATATATATATATATAGTATATATATATATATAAAATTGTTCATAGCAATTTCCATATATATATATATGGAAATTGCTATGAACAATTTTTAAAAGATTGACTTTTAGAAATATATTTAGATAATGTTACAAGGCACAATATATTATTTTCAATATGAGTTAGAAAAACTCAGAAATGAGGTCTCAGACTTAAGGAAATAATTGTATATAAAACATGTCAGAAGCGAAATCAAAATGAGAATGAATATAATAAACAAATGCAAAAGGCAAGGCTTGAAGAAATATTGGGAGGATTTTTTTTTAATTTAGAAAGTATTGAATTATTTCATTTCTGATATAACATGTATCATTCCCATCTTCACACTAGAAAGCCAAACAAATTGAAAATCAAGAAAACTTAGATCCATCAGAGGATCAAGGCCATAAAGCAAATTGTTGCCCTGAAAACTGGAAATATATATGGATAATGAGCATTGCCATTTACTAGGACAAATACCCAGGAGCAGAGGCCCATACCTGGTGACAGTATAGGTAGGAACACTTGAACTGTGACTAACAAATGCTTGGAGGTGCAGTGTAGAGTAGCTTAAATTAAAAACTCTGAAAGGGTTCTGTCTTAGGGATTCCTCTACACTTATGTGAGTTTTACCTCCTGGCTAGTCTACTGGAACTTATCAGGTGCTCATTGTTAAAATAGAAGAAAAATCCCATCATGCTGGAGGATATTGAAGCATAACCATTTGTGGATATTCCCAGAGTTATCTCTTCTTAAAAACAAAACAAAACAAAAATTTTATTTTATTATTTTTTAAGGTTTTATTTATTTATTCACAAGAGACACACAGAGAGAAGCAGAAACATAGGCAGAGGGAGAAGCAGGCTCCATTCAGGGAGCCCAATGGGGGACTCAATCCCTGGATTCTGGGATCATGCCCTGAGCCAAAGGCAAATGCCCAACAGCTGAGCCACCCAGGCATCCAAAAAAACATTAAAAAAATATTTATTCATTTCTTTTAAAGAGAGACAAAGAGAGTGAGTGGGGGGAGGGACAGAAGGAGAGGGAGAGAGGCTATCAATCAGACTCCTCGCTGAGTATGGAGCCTGACATGGGGTTGGGTTCCATCTCACTATCCTGAAATCATGACCTGAGCTAAAATAAAAGGTCAGATGCTCTGCTGACTCACCCCCTGCCCCTCGAAGCCCCCCCGAGTTTTCTGTTCTTAACAAAGCAGACCCAGAAAGGAAACTACTTTACCTGAGCCAAATCTTCAGGGATTTTACCAAAATCTAACTGAACTGATAAAGGGAAACATGCAACTCTAGACGTTTTAAGGCTTCAAAATGGGGTGAGATAAGTGTCTATTTTGGCCTTTTATAGATTCTGATATTGGGGTAAAATACTGAAATAAAGTTGGCTGAATGACTAAGAACTAATTATTGGATTATAGAATTCTCCTCCTGCCTTCATACCTTACATTATTCATAAGTAGGGTTCCTGGACAATAGTAAGAGATTACAGCAAAAAGAATTACAAATCTCAGACCCATCTGCAAATCTTTAAGAAAACCCAAAGGCAATAGATGCACAATCAAGGACAGTAAAAGGAAATTTTAGCCTGCCAAACATAGCTACAGCTAAGAGTAAACACAACATAATTTCTTGCAGAAAAATAAATACATAAATAAAACCTAGCAGTAAATCTTATCTAACTTAATACCTTTTATATAATACACAAGGAGCAGATTTATTCATTTTTTATTTTATAAAAGATTTTATTCATTCATACATGAGAGACACTGAGAGAGAGACAGAGACGTAGGCAGAGGGAGAAGCAGGTTCCTTGTGGGGAGCCTGATGTGGAGCTTGTTCCCAGGACCCCGGTTCACACCCTGAGCCAAATGCAGATAGACACTCAACCACTGAGTCACCCAAGCATCCCCAAGGTAGCTCAATATTTTTAATGTTTGGTTATTAAAATGAGGGTTTCTAGACAACAGAGGGATATTTAAAAGGTATTATCTTTTCTTATTTATTTTTTTAATTTCCTTATTGACCCATTTATTGTTTAGTAGCATGTTATTAGACCTCTTTGTATTTACGGTTTTTCCAGATTTTTTCTTATGGTTGACTTTGTTTTAACTTCTAATTTCATATCATTGTGGTCAGAAAAGATGCATGGTATGACTAATCTTTTTGAATTTGTTGAGGATTATTTTATGATCCAGTATGTGATCTATTCTGAAGAATGTTCCACGTGTACTTGAAAATAATGTGCATTCTGGTATTTTAGGATGGACAATTCTGAATATATACATATATGTATTAAAACCATCTGATCCAACTTGTCATTCAAAGCCATTGTTTCCTTGTTGATTTTATGTTTAGATGATCTGTCCAACAATATAAATGAAGTGTTAAAATCCCTTGCATTATTACCAATTAGTTCCTTTATGTTTGTTATTAACTATTTAACGTATTTTGGTGCTCTTATGTTGGGTGCGTAAATATTCACAATTATATCTTCTTATTGGACTGTCCCCTTTATTATTATATAGTGTCCCTCCTTATCTCTTGTTGCTGTCTTTGTTTTAAAACCTATTTTGTTTGATATAAATATTGCTACTTTGGCTTTCTTTTGACATTCATTTACAAGATCAATATTTTTTTATCTCCTAACTTTCAAACTGCAGATGTCTTTAAATATAAAATGAGTCTCATAGGCCGCATATAGATGCATCTTGTTTTTTTTAATCTGTTCTAACACCTTATGTTTTTTAATTGAAGCATTTAATCCACTTATATTCAAAGTATTTATTAATAGGTATATATTTATTACCATTTTATTTCTTGTTTTGTGGATATTTCTGAAGATTTTTCTCTGATCTTTTCTTGTATTCCTCTGTTTCATGATTTACTGGTTTTCTTAAGTGATATATTTGGATTTCTTTCTCTTTATACTTTGCATATTTATTACTGGTTATTAAATGGTAGGTACCATTTGGTTTCTATATAACACCTTCTGCATTTAGCAGTCTATGTTAAATCAATGGTCATTTGTGTTTGAACATATTCTTTACTCCTCTCCTCACCATTTTAGATACATGTCGAATTTTACATCCTTTTATTTTATGAGTTCCTTTGCTGATTTTTTATAGAAAAATTCACTTTTTACTGCTTTTGTGTTTCTGTTTTTTCCTACCTTCAAACTCTCACTTTTGGTCTTTCCTTCCCACTCACAAAATCCCCACCTGCAGGGCTACTTTGTCATCATGAACTGCTTAATTTTTGTTTGTCTGGGAAACTATCTCTCCTTCTATTCTGAGTAATAACTTTGTTGGTTGGAATATTCTTGGTTGTAGGGTTTTTTTTTCTTTTTTCCTTTTGGCAATTCAAATATATCCTCTCACTCCTTTGTGGCTAGGAAAAAATCTACTGAAAAATCTTCTGATAGCATTATGCAGTTTCCTTTGTATGTAACTGTTTTCTTTTCTCTTGCTGTTTTTTTTTTAATTTTAAAATTTTTCTTTCTTTCTTTCTTTCTTTCTTTCTTTCTTTCAGAGAAGAGGCAGGGGCAGAATGAGAGAGAGAGAGAAAGAGAAAGAGAATCTTAAGCGGGATCCATGCCAGCACAGAGCCTGATGCAAGCAAGGCTCAATCTCACAACCCTGAGATCATGACCTGAGCTGAAACCAAGAGTTGAATGCTTAATCAACTAAACCACTCAGGCACCCCTTCCAGCTTTTAAGATTTTTCTTTATCAATATGTTTTGTCATTTCTCTTGCAATATGTCTTGGTGTGAATCGGCTTTTGTTGATTTTGTTGGGGATTCTCTATGCCTCTTGGATCTGGATATCTGTTTCCCAGATGAGGGAAGTTTTCAATTATGATTTCTTCAAATAAATTTTCTGCCTCCTTTTCTCTCTTCTTCTGGGTCTCCTATAATATGAATATTATTACATTTGATGGAGTCTTTCAGTGCAATAAGCCTATTATTCTTTTGCATAATTATTTTTCTGTCTTTTGTTCAGCTTGATTAATTTCTACTATTTTGTCTCTGAGATCATTGATTCATTGCTCTGATTCTTCCAGGCTGCTAGTCATTCTATCAAATATGCTTCTGAATTCATTTATTGAGACCTGTATATGTATGCTATGTTATTCCTTATCTCTGTGTTACATTCACTACATTTATCACCTATACTGGTTTAAAATTTCTAGTATCATATGATCCTCTCAATAGATGCAGAACATGCATTTGACAAAATAAATCATTCTTGGTAAAAATACTCAACAAAGGGATCCCTGGGTGGCGCAGCGGTTTGGCGCCTGCCTTTGGCCCAGGGCGCGATCCTGGAGACCCGGGATCGAATCCCACATCAGGCTCCCGGCGCATGGAGCCTGCTTCTCCCTCCGCCTGTGTCTCTGCCTCTCTCTCTCTCTCTCTCTTTGACTATCATAAATAAAAAAAAATACTCAACAAAGTAGGGATAGATGGAACATACCTCATCATCATAAAATTCACATATAAAAGACCTACAGCTAATATCATTCTCAATAGGAATTGTAGGTTTACTCTACAGTCAAGAACAAGACAGGGATGTCCACTCTCACCATTGTTATTTAACGTAGTATTGGAAGTCCTAGTCTTAATAATCAGATAACAAAAAGGAATAAAAGGGATCCAAATCAGCAAAGGAGTCAAACTTTCACTATTCACAGATGACATGATACACTATGTAGAAAACCAAAAATACTCCAATGAAAAAATTGCTAGAACTGATACATGAATTCAGCAATATATCAATACATCAATAATGAAGAGTCAGAAATAGAAATCAAAGAATCAATACCATTTACAATTGCTCCAAAAACAATAAGATGAGGGCACCTGGATGGCTCAGTAGGTTGTGTTTGACTCTTTGTTTTTGGCTCAAGTCACGACCTAAGGTCATGAGATCAAGCTCTGCTTTGTGCTCTGTGCTCAGTGCAGAGTCTGCTTGAGATTCTCTCTCTCCCTCGCTCTGCTTGCATGTGTGCCCTCTCTCTCTAAAGTAAATAAATAAAATAATAAATAAAACCAATAAGATATATAAGAATCAACCTAATCAAAGAGGTAAGAGGTAAAGGATCTCTACTCAGAAAACTATATAATATTTATGAAAGAAATTGAAGACACAAAGAAATGGAGAGTCATTCCATGCTTATGGATTGAAAGGACACATATTGTTAAAGTGTCTATATTACCCAAACCAGGCTGATGCACATTTAATGTGATCCCTATCAAAATACCAACAGCATTTTTCATACATCTAGAACCAACAATCCTAAAATTTCTATAGAACCACAAAAGACACCAAATATCTCAAGCAGTCTTGAAATCAAAACAAAACAAAACAAATACAGTCTGGAAGCATCACAAATCTAGACTTCAAGCTATATTACAAAGCTATACTAAAAAGCTGTAGTGATCAAGACATTATGGTATTAGAACATAAATTGACACACAGATCAATGGAATAGAATAGAAAATCCAGAAATGAACTCAAAACTATATGGTCAACTAATATTTGAGAAAGCAAGAAAGAATGACCAATGGAAAAACAATCCCTTCAACAAATGTCCAGTTAGAAAAATTGGACAGCTTCATGTAAAAGAATGAAACTGGACCACTTTCTTCAACCATAGCCAAAACAAATGAAAAATGCATCAAAGACCTGAATATTAGACAGGAAACCATCAAAATCCTAGGGGAAAGCACAGGCAACAACCTCTGTGACCTTAGCAATAGCAAATTCTTACCAGACATATCTCTAGATACAAGGGAAAGAAAAGCAGGAATGAGCTACTGAAACTTCATCAAGAGAAAAGCACTGGGTGTTATACTATATGTTGGCAAATTAAACTCCAATAAAAAATATACAAAAAAAAGAGAAAAGCATCTCCACAGAAAGGAAATAATCAACCAAACTAAAAGGCAGCCTATGGTATGGGAGAAGATATTTGCAAGTGATATCTGATAAGGGTTTGATATCCAAAATCTATAAAGAATTTATCAAACTCAACACCCAAAAGACAAATAATCCAGTGAAGAAATGGGCAGAAGGGGGCACTTAGATGTCTTAGTTGCTTAAGTTTCTGACTCATGATTTTGGCTTAGGTCATAATCCTGTGGTTGATGAGATCGGGCCCTGCATCAGTCTCTGTGCTTAGAAGGGAATCTACTTGAAATTGTCTCCCTCTCCCTCTCCCTCTGCCTCTCTCCTCACTCATGTGTTCTCTCTCTCTCTCTCAAAATACATACATACATACACACATACATGTTTAAAAAATGAGCAGAAGACATGGATAGACATGTTTCCAAGAAGACATACAGATGGGTGAACAGACATTTGAAAAGAAGCTTACAATCACTCATCATCAGGGAAATAAAAATCAAAACAATAATGAGATACTACCTCACACCTGCTATAATGGCTAAAATTAACAACATAGGAAACAATATATTTTGATGAGAATGTAGAAAAAGGGGAATCCCCTTACAGTACTAATAGGAATGCAACCTGGAGCAGCCACTCTGGAAAACAGTATGAGTGTTCCTCAGAAAGTTAAAAATAGAACTACCCTATGACTCAACAAATTGTACTACTAGATATTTATCCAAAGAATAAAAAAATTGATTTGAATGAGGACATGCACTACAATGTTTACAGCAGCATTATATACAATAGCCAAATTATAGAAAGAGTCCAAGTGTCCATCAATTGATAAATGGATAATGAAGTAGTATACACACAATGCACTATTAATCAGCCATCAAAAGAATGAAATCTTGCCATTGCAGTGACAAAGATGAAGATAAAGTATAATATGCCAAGCAAAATAAGTTAGTCAGAGAAAGACAAGTACCATATGATTTCACTCATATGTGGAATTTAAGAAACAAAACAGATGAACATAAGGGAAGGGAAAAATAAAAGAAAGGGAGGCAAACCATAAGACACTCTCAAATATATAAAAAAAATGAGGGTTGCTGGAGGGGTTGTGGATGGGGAAGGATCGCATTAAGGAGAGCACTTGTTTTGATGAACAGTGAGTATTACATGTAAGTGATGAATCACTAAATTCTACTATTGAAACCAACATAACACTATATGTTATATAACTATAATTTTAAAAAAACATAAAAATTCCAGTAAACATTCATATAGCAATTTAATACTCACAAGTTGTACTACTAATCAATTTTCTATTCAGTCATATTCCTATTTCATTTGTTATATCTTTTTCCTGAAAGGAGATACGAGTATTAGGAAATCCTTCAACTATTTTGATGCGAGAGTACATATGAATTGAGACTTGAATTCTTTAACATATTCATGAAATTCTAATGTGGTTAATTATAAAACATAAAATCTAGGAGGAAAACTAATCAACTTTACTTAACTCCTGCTATGTGCATAGCAATGTGTTAGGTAGATTAAGTAAATTTGCAAAGTGCCAGTTAATTGTATTAACCCTGAAGATGTTTACCATATCTGAATAACACTTGCATTATTTTCAAAATATTTCTATTTAAATTTACTCATTTTTGCTTAAACTCATTTAAGATGTTCATAAGTAAATAAGCAAAAAGAGACATGTTAAGGTTGGATAGATGAGCTTTGAAGAAATAGGTGCACTCAAAGTTGGAGAGTAGTAACTAACAATTTCAAGCATGGGAAGAAAATATGTTTTGAATTGTTGGTTCAAGTTTCTGGGAGTTAAGTAAAAAAAAGGCCAGGAAATTAAAAAAAAAAGTAAAGCTTAACTGGTCCTACAATGTTCTGCAAAATTTTAAAACTATATAGCTTTTCCTATTTTAAAAATTAAAGTTCCATTTGCCAACATATAGTATGACACCCACTGCTCATCCTGTCAAGTGCCCCTTCACCCAGTCTCCTAAACCCCCCTCCAAGCTCCCCTTCCATTACCCCATGCTCATTTCCCAGAGTTAGGAGCCTCTCATGTTTTGTCATCCTCTCTGATTCTCCCACTCACTTTCCGTCCTTTCCCATATAATCCCTTTCACTATTTCTTATATTCCCCGTATGAGTAAAACGATCTGATTGCCCTTCTCTGACTGACTTACCTCACTCCCATAATACCCCCCAGTTCCATCCACATCGAAGAAAATGGTGGGAATTCGTCGATTCTACTGGCTGAGTAATATTCCATCGACATATATACCACATCTCCTTTATCCATTCATCTGTCAATGGACATTGAGGCTCCTTCCACAGTTTGGCTATTTTGGATATTGCTGCTATAAACATTGGAGTGCAGGTGTGTTGGCATTTCACTGCATCTGGTTCGTTTGGATAAATCCCCCGTAGTGCAAGTGCTGGGTCATAAGGTAGTTCTATTTTTAATGCTTGAAGGAAACTCCACACTGTTTTCCAGAGTGGTGGGACCAGTTCACCCTCCCACCAACAGTGCAAGAGTGTTCCCCATCTTGAACATTCCGAATTTTGAACATTCCAGGATAGACAGAAACTGAAAGAATATGTGAACAGAAAACCACGTCGGCAAGAAATATTAAGGGGGACACTGTAAAAGAAAGAGGAAGCCCAAAGAAACAATCCACAAAATCACAGACTGTATAGGTAATCTGATGACGCTAAATTCATATATTTCAATAGTTTCTCTGAACATAAACAGTGCAAGAGTATTCCCCATAATTTTCCCATTCTCACTGGTGTGAGGTGGTATCTCATTGTGGTTTTGATTTGTATTTCCCTGATGACCAGTGATGCAAAGCATTTTCTCATGTGCTTGTTGGCCATATCTACGTTTTCCTCTGTGAAATTTCTGTTCATGTCTTTTGCCCATTTCATGATTGGATTATTTGTTCCTTTGTTGTTGAGTTTAATAAGTTTTTTATAGATCTTGGAGACTAGCCCTTTATCTGATAGGTCATTTGCAAATATCTTCTCCCATTCTATTCTTTCTCAATTTTTTTATTGGAGCTCAATTTGCCAAAAAATAGCAAACACACAGTGCTCATCCTGCCAAGTGGCCCCTCAGTGCCCATCACCCAGTCACCCAACCCTCCACCCACCTCCCTTTCCACTGATTCCCAGAGTTAGGTGTCTCTCATGTTTTGTTACGCTCACCGATATTTTCACTTATTTTTTCTCCTTTACCCTTTATTACTTTTCACTATTTTTTATATTCCCCAACTGAATGAGACCATAAAATGTTTGTCCTTTTCCGATTGACTTATTTCACTCAGCATAATACCCTCCAGTTCCATCCACATCGAAGCAAATGGTGGATAATTGTCGTTTCTAAATGCTGAGTAATATTCCATTGTATACATAGAACACAACTTCTTTACCCATTCATCTTTCGATGGACACCGAGGCCCCTTCCACAGTTTGGCTATTGTGAACATTGCTGCCATAAACACTGGGGTGCAGGTGTCCCAGCATTTCATTGCATCTGTATCTTTGTGGTAAATCTCCAGCAGTGCAATTGCTGGGTCGTAGGGAAGATCTATTTTTAACTCTGCGGAAACTCCACACAGTTGCCAAGAGTGGATGCACCAGTTCACATTCCCAACAACAGTGCAAGAGGGTTCCCCTTTCTCCACATCCTCTCCAAAATTTGTTGTTTCCTGTCTTGTTAATTGTCCCCATTCTCACTGGTGTGAGGTGTTATCTCATTGTGGTTTTGATTTGTATTTCCCTGATGGCAAGTGATGCGGAGCATTTTCTCATGTGCTTGTTGGCCATGTCTATGTCTTCGTCTGTGTGATTTCTGTTCATGTCTTTTGCTCATTTCATGATTGGATTTTTTATTCCTTTGCAGTTGAGTTTAATAAGTTCTATATAGGTCTTGGATACTAGCCTTTTATCTGATAGGTCATTTGCAAATATCTTATCCCTTTCTGTAGGTTGTCTTTTAGTTTTGTTGACTGTTTCTTTGGCTGTGCAGAATCTTTTAATCTTGATGAAGTCCCAATAGTTCATTTTGCTTTTGTTTCCCTTGCCTTCATGGATGTATCTTCAAGAAGTTGCTGTGGCTAAGTTCAAAAAGGATATTGCCTGTGTTCTCCTCTAGGATTTTGATGGAATCTTGTCTCACATGTAGATCTCTCATCCATTTTGAGTTTATCTTTGTGTATGGTGTAAGAGAATGGTTTAGTTTCATCCTTCTGCATGTGGATGTCCAATTTTCCCAGCACCACTTTTTGAAGAAACTTTTTTTCCAGTGGATAGTCTTTTCTACTTTGTCAAATATTAGTTGACCATAAAGTTCAGGGTCCACTTCTGGATTCTCTATTCTATCCATTGATCTATGTATCTGTTTTTCTGCCAGTACCACACTGTCTTAATGATCACCGCTTTGTAGTACAACCTGAAATCTGGCATTGTGATGCCCCCAGCTATGGCTTTCTTTCTTAATATTCTCCTGGTTATTCAGGATCTTTTCTGATTGCACACAAATCTTAAGATGATTTTTTTCCAACTCTCTGAAGAAAGTCCATGGTATTTTGATAGGGATTACATTGAATGTGTACATTGACCTGGGTAACATTGACATTTTCACAATATTAATTCTTCCAATCCATGAGCATGGTATATTTTTCCATCTCTTTGTGTCTTCCTCAATTTCTTTCAGAAGTGTTCTGTAGTTTTTAGGGTATATATCCTTTACATTTTGGTTAGGTTTATTCCTAGGTATCTTATGCTTTTGGGTGCAATTGTAAATGGGATTGACTCCTTAATTTCTCTTTCTTCAGTCTCAATGTAAGTGCATAGAAATGTCACTGACTTCTGGGCATTGATTTTTTATCCAGCCGCACTGTCGAATTGCTGTATGAGTTCTAGCAATCTTGGGGTGGGGTCCTTTGTGTTTCGTACATAAAGTATCATGTCAACTGTGAAGAGAGAGCATTTGACTTCCTCTTTGAAAACTTGAATGCCTTTTATTTCTTTTTGTTGCCTGATTGCTGAGGCTGGGACTTCTCGTACTATGCTGAATAACAGTGGTGAGAGTGGACTGGACATCCCTGTCTTGTTACTGATCTTCCACCAGGCTCCCAGAAAAGGCTCCCAGTGTTTCCCCATTGAGAATGATATTTGCTGTAGGCTTTTCATAGATGGCTTTTAAGATGCTGAGGTATGTTCCCTCGCTTCCTACACTCTGAAGAGTTTTTATCAGTAATGGATGCTGTATTTTGTCAAATGCTTTCTCTGTATCTATTGAGAGGATCATATGGTTCTTGTTTTTTCTCTTGTTGATATAATCTATCACATTAATTGCTTTAAGAGTGTTGAACCAGCCTTGCATCCCGGGGATAAATCCCCTTTGGTCATGGTGAATCATCTTCTTAAAGTATTGTTGGATCCTACTGGCTAGTATCTGGTTGAGAATTTTTGCATCCATGTTCATCGGGGATATTGGTCTATAATTCTCCTTTATCTGGGGTCTTTGACTGGGTTGGAATTAAGGTGATGCTGGCCTCATTGAACAAGTTTGGAAGTTATCCATCTCTATCTTTCCAAACAACTTTAGTAGAATAAGTACATTTTCTTCTTCAAACTTTTGATAGAATTTCCCAGGGAAGCCATCTGACACTGGACTTTTGTGTCTTGGGAGGTTTTTGATGACTGTTTCAATTTCCTCCCTGGAAATCAGCCTGTTCATGTATTCTGTTTCTTCCTGTTTCAGTTTTGGTGATTTGTGGTTTTCCAGAAATGCGTCCATTTCCTCTAGATTGCCTAAATTATTGGCTTAAAGCTGTTTATAATAAGTTTTTTAAAATCGTTTGTATTTCCTTGGTATTGGTGGTGATCTCTCCTTTCTCACTCATGATTTTATTAATTTGAGTTTTTTCTCTCTTCTTTTTAATAAGGCTGGCTAATGGTTTATCTATCTTATTAATTCTTTCAAAGAACCAACTCCTGGTATTGTTAATCTGTTCCACAGTTCTTCTGGTCTCGATTTCATTGAGTTCTGCTCAAATCTTTATTAACTCTCTTGTACTGCTGGGTGAAGGTTTTATTTGCTGTTCCTTCTCCAGTTCCTTTAGGTGCAATGTTAGTTTCTGTACTTGAGTTCTTTCCAGTTTTTTGATGGATATTTGTATTGTGATGTATTTCCCCTCAGGACTGCTTTTGCTGTATCCCAAAGATTTGGAACAGTTGTATCTTCACTCTCATTAGTTTCCATGAATCTCTTTAATTCTCTAATTTCCTGGTTGACACTTTCATCTTTTACCAGGTGCTGTTTAACCACCACATGTTTGAATTTCTTCCAAATTTCTTCGTGTGATTGATTTGAAGTTTAAAAGCATATGGTCAAAATATTCAGGGGACAATCCCAATCATTTGGCATTGGTTAAAACCTGATTTGTGACCCACTATGTGGTTTATTCTGGAGAAAGTTTTATGTGCACCTGAGAAGAATGTGTATTCAGTTGCATTTGGATGTAAAGTTCTGTAATTATCTGTGAAATCCCTCTGGTCCAGTGTATCATTTAATGCTCTTGTTTCTTTGGAGATGTTGTGCTTAGAATATCTGTTGATTGTAGAAGGCGCTATATCCAAGTCACCAACTATAAGTGTATTATTATCTAAGTGTCTTAACTTTGGTTATTAATTGATATACTCCCATATTCGTGGCATAAATATGCATGATTCTTACGTCCTCTTGTTGGAGAGATCCTTTAAGTGTGATATTCTGTCCCTCTTCATCTCTCACTACAGTCTTCGGGATAAACTTTAATTTATCTGATATGAGATTGGCTACTCCTGCTTTCTTTTGAGGACCATTTGAATGGTAAATGGTAACCTTTTATTTTCAGGCTGGAGATGTCCTTAGGTCTCAAATGAGTCTCTTGTAGACAGCAAATAGATGTGTCTTGCTTTTTTATCCAGTCTGAAACCCTGCACCTTTCAATGGTGTCATTAAGCCCATTCATGTTCAGAGGTACTATTGAAATATCTGAGTTTAGTGTCATCATGATACCTATTCAGTCCCTGTTTTTGTTAATTGTTTCCTTGGACTTCCACTTTCTTTTACAGAGTCCCCCATAATATTTCTTGGAGAGCTGGTTTGGGGGTCACCTATTCTTTAAGTTTTTGCCTATCTTGGCAGCTCTTCATCTCTCCTTCTATTCTGAATGAGAGCCATACTGGATAAAGTATTCTTGGCTATAGGTTTTTCTCATTTAGGACCCTGAATATATCCTGCCACTCCTTTCTGGCCTGCCAGGTCTCTGTGGAGATGTGTGCTCTTAATACTTCACCCCATAAAGTTGAGGGATTTCTTGTGTCTTGCTGCTTTAAGTATCTTCTCTTTATCTTTGGAATTTGCAAGTTTCACTCTTGTATGTCAGGGTGTTGACCAGTTTTCATTGATTTAAGGGGGGATCTCTCCAATTCCTAGATTTGAATGCCTGTTTCCCTCTCCAAGTTAGGAAAGTTCTCAGCTATGATTTGTTCAAATACACTTTCTGGACCTCTGTCCCTTTTGGCGCCCTCTGGAACCCCAAGTATATGCAGATTTTTTTCCTTCTGAGGCTGTCATTTATTTACCTTAACCTACCCTCATGATTTTAATTGTTTTTCTCTTTTTCACTCAGCTTCTTCCTTCCTTGCTGTCAACTTGTCTTCTATGTCATTCCCTCGTTCTTCCTCATTAACCCTCCAGTTTGGATTGCATCTCATTTAATTGATATTTTATTCCAGCCTAATTACATCTAAATTCTGGAGGCATGAGGTCTCTTGATTCCTTTATGCTTTTTCCAGAGCCACCAGTAGCTTTATAATTGTCCTTCTGAATTGGCTTTCTGACATTGAATTGTAATCCAAATTCTGTAGTTTTGTGGGAGAGAGTACTATTTTTGATTTTTTCTTTTGTGGTGTTCTTCGTTCTAGTCATTTTGCTCAGTGCAGAGTGCCTAAAAACAAGTTTTACTGGAAAAAAGAAGGAAAAAGTGAATAAAAATGGGCAGGGGACAAACAAAAAACAAAAAACAAGGAGTGGTATCCTCTGATTCTATATACTGTAAGTGCCTCGACTTCCCCTGGAGCTGTCTAGTGCTTCTTATTCAAGAACCTGCTCTTCCCCTGTCCTTCCAGCTGTCTTCTGGGGGAGGGCCTGCTGTGCTGATTCTCAGGTGTGTGCACCAGGGGGAGCTGCTTAGCCCCCTGCCAGGTGCACTGTCATTGGCAGCTGTTTATCCTGTGAGGCCCCTGCTCAGTCCCAGGTACAAGATGACACCAGAAGGAACAACAACAGTGGTGGTGGCCAGCTCTGCAGCCCTGAGTCAACTCCCACATAACTACCATTCTGTAGGTTGTCTTTTAGTTTTGTTGACTGTTGCTTTTGCTGTGCAGCTCTCAGTCCACAGGGACCTTGAAGCTCCCAGGTCAGGGAGCGCTGATCTGCACAGCTCGGGGCTGCCCAGCGGCAGGAGTGTCCTTGCTGTCCTGTGTCCTCCCGGCCTCTGCCTGTCTCAATGGCTGTGTCAGTCAGGTCCTTGTGCTCCAGAGCCTGCACTGTTGGAATCGTGCTTCTGGGACCACACAGCCCCCACCACGTGGAGCCACCACCTGCGCTGCTCCTGAGGCCCTGCAGGGCGCATGCCCCAGCGGTTTAGGGAGCTTGGCCAGGGGTGTGTGGCTCTCTCTACCCCGGGGCACACTTCCTCTGTTAGTGACCCCAGAGAACCTGGGGGCTTCTCTGCCCCTCCTGGGGCCCTGCCCAAGTTCCCTGCGAGTGCCTTTCCATCTGTAAAGATTCGTAAATTTCCTGCTTCTCTGGGACTGGGCTTTCCTGTCCTTGGGGCACTCCTGCAGGGCCTTAGCCAGGCTCCTTGCGGGGGCCCCGCCCCCTTGTTTGCTTTTTTATTTATTTATTTTTCCGTCTTCCTACCTTGATAGAAGTGTGAACTCTTCTCTTTGTAGCATTCTAGCTGTTCTCTCTTTAAATCTCAGGTCTAATTTATAGGTTTTTAGGATGATTTGAAAGTTATCTAGGTAAGTTGGTGGGGACAGGTGACTTGGGGATCCTACTCTTCCGCCATCTTGCCCTGCCTCCTCTCTTCTCCCATTCTGTAGGTTGTCATTTAGTTTTGTTAACTGTTGCTTTTGCTGTGCAGAAGCTTTTTATCTTGATGTAGTCCCAATAGTGCATTCTTGCAAGAAGTTGCTGTGGCCACGTTCATAAAGGGTATTGCCTGTGTTCTCCTCTAGGATTTTGATGGACTCTTGTCTCATATTTAGATCTTTCATCTGTTTTGAATTTATCTTTGTGTATGGTGTAAGAGAATGGCCCAGTTTCATTCTTCTGCACATGCCTGTGCAATTTTCCCAGCACCATTTATTGAAGTGACTGTCCTTTGTTCAGTGGATAGTCTTTGCTGCTTTGGTTAATTTTTGTTGAGTATAGAGTAAGGGCCCATTTCTGGATTCTATATTCTGTTCCATTGTTCTATGGTCTGTTTTTGTGCCAGGACCACACTATCCTAATTATCACCACTTTGTAGTACAACTTGAAATCCAGCATTGCGATGCCACTGGCTCTGGTTTTCTTTTATCTTTTTTCTTTTTTTTTAGATTTTATTTATTCATGAGAGGCACACACACACACACAGAGAGAGAGAGAGAGAGAGAGAGAGAGGCTGAGACACAGGCAGAGGGAGAAGGTGGCTCCATGCAGGGAGCCTGACATGGTACTTAATCCCGGATCTCCAGGATCATCTGGTTTTCCTTTTTAATATTCCCCTGTCTATTCAGCATCCACACAAATCTTAAGATGATTCATTCCAACTCTCTGAAGAAAGTCCATGTCATTTTGATAGGGATTGCATTGAATGTTTAACTTGCCCTGGGTAAGAAAGGGGAACCCTCCTGCACTGTTGGTGGGAATGTGAACTGGTACAGCCACTCTGGAAAACTGTGCGGAGGTTCCTCAAAGAGTTAAACATAGATCTGCCCTACGACACAGCAATTGAACTTCTGGGGATTTACCCCAAAGATACAAAAGCAGAGAAACACCGGGACACCTACACCCCGATGTTTCTAGCAGCAATGTCCACAATAGCCAAACTGAGGAAGGAGCCTCTGTGTCCATTGAAAGATGAATGGATAAAGAAGATGTGGTCTATGTATACAATGGAATATTACTCAGCCACTAGAAACGACAAATACCCACCATTTGCTTCGACATGGATGGAACTGGAGGGTATTATGCTGAGTGAAATAAATCAATCGGAAAAGTACAAACATTATATGGTCTCATTCATTTGGGGAATATAAAAAATAGTGAAAGGGAATAAAGGGGAAAGGAGAAAAAATGAGTTGGGAAATATCAGAAAGGGAGACAGAACATGAAAGACTCCTAACTCTGGGAAACGAACTAGGGGTGGTGGAATGGGAGGTGGGTGGGGGGTTGAGATGACTGGGTGACGGGCACTGAGGTGGGCACTTGATGGGATGAGCACTGGATGTTATTCTATATGTAGGCAAATTGAACACCAATAAAAAAAAAATTTAAAAAATTGCCCTGGGTAGCATAGACGTTGTCACAATATTAATTCTTCCAATCCATGAGTGTAGAATATTTTTTCCACCTCTCTGTATCTTCCTCAATTTCTTTCAGAAGTGTTCTGTAGTTTTTAGGGTATAGATCCTTTACCTCTTTGGTTAGATTTATTCCTATATATCTTATGCTTTTGATTGCAATTCTAAATGGGATTGACTCCTTAATTTCTCTTTCTTCAGTTTCATTGTTAGGGTATAGAAATGTCACTGATTTCTGGGCATTGATTTTGTAAGCTGCCACATAACTGAATTGCTGTATGAGTTCTAGCAAATTTGGGGTGAAGTATTTTGGGTTTTCTATGTACAGTATCATGTCATCTGTGAAGAAGGAGAATTTGACTTCCTCTTTGCCAATTTCAATGCCTTTTATTTGATTTTGTTGTCTGATTTCTGAGCCTACGACTTCTAGTATTATGTTGAATAGCAGTGGTGAGAGTGGACATCCTTGTCGTGTTCCTGGTCTTAGCTAAATGGCTCCCATTTTTTCCCTATTGAGAATGATATTAACTCTGGGCTTTTCGCAGATGGCTTTTAAGATGCTGAGGAATGTTCCTTCTATTCCTACACTCTGAAGAGCTTTGATCAGGAATTGATGCTGTTTTTTGTCAAATGCTTTCTCTGCACCTATTGAGAGGAATATTATATATATATATATATATATATATATATATATATATATATATATATAATCCCTGTTCTCCAGTTTCAAGTTATCTTAAAAAACATTGTGGTATTTTCCTCACAACTAGGGTGGAATTTCATAAGATACATGAAATTGACACAAGTGGTTGAAAAGTTAGAATACATGCTAATGACTTTTACTTTCCTTCCACAAACTTAATGGAACAGAATAGTGAAAAAGTTAAGATTTAAAATATTAAACATTGTGTCCACAACAAAGACATATAGTTCAATGGAACAATGGAGAGCTCATAAATGAACCCACACTTTTCTGGTCAATTAATCTGTGACAAGTGAGGCAAGATATCATGGTGAAAAATTATTTTAAATAAATTTTTTGAAATACTGGACAGTTACATACAGAAGAATGAAATTTGACTAATTTCTTACACTATACACAAAAAAAACTCAAAATAAAGACCTTATGAAACCTGAAACTGTAAAAAACCTAGAAGAGAACATAGAGAGTTATTACATTGATATTAGTCATAGCAACATTATTATAAATATGTCTCTTAAAGCAAGGGAAACAAACAAACAAAATAGGTTATTGGAGCCACGTCAAAATAGAAAGCTTTTGCACAGTGAAGAAAACCATCAACAAAGCAAAAAGACAACATACTGAATGGTAGAATATATTTGCAAATGATATATCTGATAAGGGGTTAATATACAAGCAATATAAAGAGCTTATACAACTCAACACCAAAAAAACCCAAATAATCCAATTTAAAATGAGCAGAAGACATGAATAGATATTTTCCAAAGAAGACATACAGATAGCCAAGAGACACATGAAAAAATTATCAACAACACTAGTCCTAAGGGAAATACAAATAAAATCCACAATGGGAGATCACCTTACACCTATCAGAATGGCCACAGTTAAAAAGATAAGAAATAACAACTGTTTGTGATGTACAGAAAAGGAAACCCTCATGCACTGTTGGCAGAAATGTAAATTGCTGCAGTCACTTTGGAAAGCAATATAGAAATTCCCCAAAACTTACAATTAAAAATAGAATACTGTGCAATAATACAGCTACTTGGAATATTCCCCTCAAAATAAACTGGAAAAACTAATTAGAAAATAGATATGCACCCCTATGTTAATTGCAGCTATTGTAGCTATTGCTTGACAATAGCCAAGATATGGAAGCAATTTATGTGTCCCTCAATAAGTGAATTGATAAAGAATGTGTGGTACACAAAAACACACACAAGCACACAAAGGAATATTATGCAGCGATAAAAAGAATCAGATTAAAGATCATGCTAAGTAAAATAAATCAGACTGAGAGATATAAATAATATGTGATTTCACTGAAATGTGAAATCTAAAAATCAAAACAAATTAATAAAGAAACAAACAGAAAAAGTCAGTCTTATAAATACCGAGAAAAAAAACTGATGGTTGTAGAAGAAAGAAGAGGGGAGGGATGGCCAAATTAGTGAAGGGGTTTGGAAATTACAGGCTTCCAGTTATGGAATGAATAATTAATGGAAATAAAAGGCTCAGCATAAGGAATATTGTCAGTGACATGTTAAGTGTTCAATGTTGACAGATGGTAGCTAGTGACACGTGTGGTGAGCATAGCATAACATATAGAGGTGTCAAACCACTATGTTGTACACCTGAAACTAATGTAACATTGTGTATTGACTATACTGAAATTAAAAAAGAAATAAATGTGACCAATTCATGAAATCAACAAAATGTCCTGTCCTCTGCTCATGACTATTTTCCCCTTTCTTTTTATACCATTGTACTTCATATATTATTTTCATTTTATACTTGTTTTATTAATTTCTCACAGCTACATTATCCATGAGTCTATTCACAACGTATTATATGCTACTAATCTTTGAGTTCTTAATGTACAGAACATAATACATAGATATAAATATAGATATATCCTGTATATAGATAAATAGATGTATACAGGTAGATAGATATTTACAAATATATATTATATATAAACATATAGTATTTATGTAGATATATTATTATCTATAACATATATAAATGATATATAAATAATATATATAACATACATAATAAAATAAATATATATCTATGTGTAGATATATATTTATATATAGATATATATGGATATATATACATATACATAGATATATATTTATGTATTGATATATTATCTGTAACTTATATATGAAATAATATATTATACATAATAAAATAACATATAGATTATATATGACTATATATATGTATTTACATATATGTATATATATATTATATATACACCAAAATGATATAAGCATGTGTGTGTGCATGTGTGTGTATGTGTGTAAATAAAAATATCTGAAAGATTGGAAATTGAAGTGACAGCATCTTTTTGGGAGCCTTCCATTATAAAGTTTTTCCACTTTAAATATGTATGAGTTTTTGAAAAAGAAGAGAAAACACAGTAGTGGAGTAGTGGTGACAACTCAAAAGAAAAAATAAAATATACACACACAAGTTATATTAACTTTTTCGTGTAGCTGTTTCTTTTTTATAGGAAGGCAACCATGGAAATGAACAGAAATAATAAGTGAGTAGTAAATAAATCTCGTTTCTAGTCTTTTTTCTCCTATTATTTGTCTATATTTTATTGAGGAAGTGTTTAAGCATTTTTTGACTTTAAATTTATTTTTCAAATGGGGATATTTGATTAAATCATTTCTAAGAGTACCTTAAGTCCTAAAATTATAAGTCTTGATATGAAAGGCCTAGAAATAATGATAATTTATCCTGATCAAAACCAGAATTAAAAATGAGTAAGAGTTTTTCATGACTGGCAAATATTTTTTTACAAGAATAAAAAATAATTGCTTTCTACTATGTTGCACACATGTAAAGGGAAAATAGTCTTATATATTACTTTCCTGGACCATGTTTGTTAGATTTTTAGAAACAAACATATAATACACTGGAGAACTTTCATTGAAAACACTGAATCTTTAAGAATTGAGTATTTCAGAAATATTTGTACTTACTGTTTAGAACACATGACAGATAAAATAATAAATATGTTTATTGTTAAATGTAGAAATTACATGATAAATTATAAAGGTATGATTATGATAAGACACTTCTGGAGCTTTAGTAGGATAAAATAAATAACGATATTGATTGGGGATTAGCCATGTTTTTCAATCCTTCAAGATCAATGACTACATAAAATTCATACCCAACACAAGCTTAGTTCATTTTATAAAAAGATAGTAAATTCAGAGTCTTAGAAAAGGATGCAAAACCAAGAATGAAAAATAAAACAGTAAGCAGTAGAATACATAATTAAAAATTCAATTAAGCAAAAGTCTCTCTAATATTTACTTCACTTTTCTACTCTGTAGCAATTTTTCATGTAGCCTGTTCTAATATTTGTATAAATAATAATAAGCTACTGATATATTTTCATACTACCAACAAGATTGATTTGAATCATATTTTGCAACTAATTTTTTTAAAAGGTTTTATTTATTTGTTTCAGAGAGAGCCTGAGCGGGGGGAGTGGCAGACAGAAATAAGAAGGCTCCCCACTGAGCAGGGAGCCTGATGCAAGGCTTGATTCCAAGACCCTGAGGTCATGACCTGAGCTAAAGGCAGTTGCTTAGGCAGCTAAGCCAACCAGGTGCTCCTGCAGCCAATGATTAAAAAGATTTATTTATTCATTTGAGAGAGAAAGAGACAGAGCATGAGCAGGGAGGGGGAAGAGGGATAGTGAATCTCAAGAAGACTCCCTGCTAAGTGCACAGCCTCATGTGGGGCTTGATCCCATCACCCTGAGGTCATGACCAGAGTCAGAACCAAGAGTTGGACATTACACCCATTGAGTCACTCAGGTGCCCTGATTTTGCAGCCGATTAATCCTCTTCACTTCCCACAGAGTGAAAAGTGGAAGTCATCTGCTATAAAGATGTGATGGAATATCCATGGGTTTTACGAAATCATGAAGAGATTTTATGTTAGGCCCGTAAATAATGTGTCTGGAGACTAAGTTGCTGCCCACTCTACTACAGGCAAGCAGTTCATGGTCCACTAGCCAAGAAGTGTTTAGTTCTGCTAGCTTTGGGAGGTGGGGCAAGATGGCGGAAGAGTAGGATCCTCAAGTC
Source organism: Vulpes lagopus (assembly GCF_018345385.1). Classification (NCBI taxonomy): domain Eukaryota; kingdom Metazoa; phylum Chordata; class Mammalia; order Carnivora; family Canidae; genus Vulpes; species Vulpes lagopus. Next base: position 68,245,045 of record NC_054848.1, on the reverse strand, counting down.
ACCTGTCCCCACCAACTTACCTATGTAACTTTCAAATAATCCTGAAAACCTACAAATTTGGCCTGAGATTTAAAGAGAGAACACCTGGAATGCTACAGTGAGAAGAGTCCGTGCTTCTATCAAGGTAGGAAGATGGAAAAAAATTAAAGAAATAAAAAAGCATCCAAGAGGGAGGGGGCCCCCATTAGGAGCCCGCTAAGGCTGCATGGCGAGTGCCCCCAGTACAGGAAAGCCCAGTCCTGGAGAAGCAGGAGCTTTACCAATCTTCCCGGATGGAATGGTACTCGCAGGGATCTTGGGCAGGATCCCAGGAGGGGCAGGGTTGCTCTCAAGCTCCCAGAGGCACTAACAGAGGAACTGCGCCCCGGGGGACAGCGCAGCACACACCACCGGCCAAGCTCCCTAAGGGGCTGCAGCACACGCCAGTGGGGCCAGGGAGCACTTTGAGACAGCTCAGGCATTGGCAGCTCAGGCAGCGGCTCCCGGGAGAGGGGGCTGCGTGGCCCCAGGAGCACTATTCCAGCGGTGCAGGCCCCAGAGCCAAGGTTGCTGGGGAGACATAGCCCAAGATCCCGTGTTCCCCCCAGGACAGGCAGAGGCCGGCAAGACACAGGACAGCAAGGACGCTCTGCCGCCAGGCGGCCCCAAGCTGTGCAGATCACCAACCCCGGCCCCCGGATCATCCAGGCCCCTGTCAACTGGGAGCTGCAGTAGTTAGTGCGGGAGATGACTCCAGGGCTGGAGAGCTGGCCACCAACACTATTTTTGTACCTCCTACTGTAACCTTGTACCTGGGACAGAGTAGGGGCATCACAGGATAAAAAGCTCCCACTGAGCTGTGCACTTGGCAGGGGGCTGGGCAGCTCCGCCAGGTGCACACACCTGAGAATCAGCACAGCAGGCCCCTTCCTCAGAAGACAACCTAGAAACACAGAGGAAAAGCAAGTTATTGACCAAGCAGCACTAGAAAGTTCCATAGGAAGTAAAGGGATTTACAGTATATAGAATCAGAGGATACTCCCTCTTGTTTTTTGTTTTCTGTTTGTCCCGCCCCCTTTTTTTTCTCACTTTTTCTAGCTTTTCCAGTACACTTGTTTTTGGCCAATCTGCACTGAGCAAAATGACTAGAAGGAAAAACTCACCACAAAAGAAAGAATCAGAAACAGTACTCTATCCCACAGAGTTACAAAATTTGGATTATAATTCAATGGCAGAAAGCCAAATCAGAAGCACAATTATAAAGCTACTGGTGGCTCTAGAAAAAAGCATAAAAGATTCAAGAGACTTCACGTCTGCAGAATATAGATCTAGTCATGCCAAAATTAAAAATCAATTAAATGAGATTCAATCCAAACTGGAGGTCCTAACGACGAAGTTTAACGAGGTAGAAGAACAAGTGAGAGACATAGAGGACAAGTTGATGGCAAGGAAGGAAGCTGAGGAAAAAAGAGAAAAACAATTAAATTATCATGAGGATAGTTTAAAGGAAATAAATGAAAGCCTCAGAAGGAAAAATCCATGTTTCATTGGGGTTCCAGAGGGCGCTGAAAGGGACTGAGGTCCAGAATATGTATTTGAACAAATCATAGCTGAAGATTTCCCTAACTTGGAGAGGGAAAAAGACATTCAGATCCGGATATAGAGAGATCTCCCCCCCTCTTAAACCAATTAAAACTGGGCAACACCTCGACATTTAATAGGGAAACTTGCAAATACCAAAGATAAAGAGAAGATCCCTAAAGCAGCAACAGATGAGAAATCCTTAACCTTTATGGGGAGAAGTATTAGTATAACAGCAGACTGTTCTACAGAGACCTGGCAGGCCAAAAAGGACTGGCAAGATATATTCAGGGTACTAAATGAGAAGAACAGGCAGTCAAGAATACTTTATCCAGCAAGGCTTTCATTCAGAATAGAAGGAGAGATAAAGAGCTTCCAAGATAGGCAAAAACTGAAAGAATAGGTGACCCCCAAAACAGCTCTCCAAGAATTAAGGGGGACTCTGTAAAAGAAAGTGGAAGTCCAAGGAAACAATCCAGAAAAACAGAAACTGAATAGGTATCATGATGACACTAAATTCATATCTTTCAATAGTACCTCTAAACGTGAATCAGCTTAAGGATCCCATCAGAAGGCGTAGGGTTTCAGACTGGATAAAAATGCAAGACCCATCTATTTGCTGTCTACAAGAGACTCAAAAGAGACCAGGGACACCTCCAGCCTGAAAATAAAAGATTGGAGAACCATTTACCATTCAAATGATCCTCAACAGAAAGCAGGGGTAGCCATCCTATAGCAGATAAATTAAAGTTTATCCCAAAGACTGTAGTGAGAGATGAAGAGGGACACTATATCATACTTAAAGGATCTATCCAACAGGAGGACCTAACAATCATGAACATTTATGCCCCGAATGTGGGAGCTGCCAAGTATATCAATAAATTAATAACCAAAGTTAAGACATACTTACATAATAATACACTTATACTTGGTGACTTGAACACACTGCTTTTCTATTATAGACAGATTTAAGCACAAAATCTCCAAAGAAACAAGAACTTTAAATGATACACTGGACCAGATGGATTTCAGAGATATTTATGAAACTTTATATCCAAACACAACTGAATACACCTTCTTCTCAAGTGCACATGGGACGTTTCTAGAATAGACCACATACTGGGTCACAAAACAGTTCTTAACTGATACCAAAGGTTTGGGACCGTCAGCTGCATATTTTCAGACCATGATGCTTTGAAACTAGAACTAAATCACAAGAAGCAGTTTGGAAGGATTTCAAACATGTGGAAGTTAAAGACGATTCTTCTAAAAGATAAAAGGGTCAACCAGGAAATTAGAGAAGGATTAAAAAGATTCATGGAAACTAATGAGAATGAAGATAGAACCGTTCGAAATCTCTGGGATACAGCAAAAGCAGTCCTAAGGGGGAAGTACATCGCAATACAAGCAGCCATCCAAAAACTAGAAAGAACTCAAATACAAAAGCTAACCTTGCACCTAAAGGAGCTGGAGAAAAAACAGCAAATAGATCCTACACCCAGCCGAAGAAGAGAGTTAATAAAGACTCGAGCAGAACTCAATGAAATAGATACCAGAAGAACTGTGGAACATATTAACAAAACCAGGAGTTGGTTCTTTGAAAGAATTAATAAGATAGATAAACCATTAGCCAGCCTTATTAAAAGGGAGAGAAGACTCAATAAAATCATGAATGAGAAAGGAGAGATCACTACCAACACCATGGAAATACAAACGATTTTAAAAACATATTATGAACAGCTCTACGCCAATAAATTTGGCAATCTAGAAGAAATGGACACATTCCTGGAAAGCCACAAACTACCCAGAACTGGAACAGGAAGAAATAGAAAACCTGAACAGGCAATCACCAGGGAGTCCCCTCCCCCTTGGATGCTTTTTTGTTTATTTCTTTTTCCCCCGTCTTCCTACCTTGATAGAAGCGCGAACTCTTCTCACTGTAGCATTCCAGCTGTTCTCTCTTTAAATCTCAGTCTGAATTCGTAGATTTTCAGGATGATTTGAAGGTTATCTAGGTAATATGGTGGGGACAGGTGACTTGGGGATCCTACTCTTCCACCATCTTGCCCCCTCCCTATCCAATTGACCTGTTTCAGATCACACTCACGTGTGGGTTGTATGTACGTCGTGCATTACTGCTATGCCCCATGCATATAAGCATGTACATATATTTATATTATTACATAAGACATACTATGCTTAATCTTACAAAAACCTCTCTCAGGATCATACATGACTGCACGTCACTTAGTCCAATAAGGGATTTATCACCATGCCTCGAGAAACCATCAATCCTTGCCCGTAATGTCCCTCTTCTCGCTCCGGGCCCATATCAACGTGGGGGTTTCTATTATGGAACTATACCTGGCATCTGGTTCTTACCTCAGGGCCATTTTAACTGTTCACTCCAATCCTACTAATCCTCTCAAATGGGACATCTCGATGGACTAATGACTAATCAGCCCATGATCACACATAACTGTGGTGTCATGCATTTGGTATCTATTTTTTTGGGGGGGGGGAACTTGCTATCACTCAGCTTTGACCACGACGGCACTAACTCTAACTTATATCTGCACTCAGGGAATATGCCCGTCGCGGCCCCGACGCAGTCAGATAACTTGTAGCTGGACTTATTCATTATCATTTATCAACTCCGTGCACAATTCAAGGTGCTATTCAGTCAATGGTTTCAGGACATAAGAATTTCGTACACACGTACACGCATACACGTACACGCATACACGTACACGCATACACGTACACGCATACACGTACACGCATACACGTACACGCATACACGTACACGCATACACGTACACGCATACACGTACGCACGCGCGTACACGCGAGATATTGAACTAGCTCATACAAACCCCCCTTACCCCCCACAAACTCATGCTACTCGCTATACACCTATCTATGCCCTGCCAAACCCCAAAAACAGGACTAAGTATATATGATACTCATAAGCTTCATGTAATCATTGCACATATGTATTGCTACTCCAGTTGATCCAACTCAGCGGCTTCACATCCGCCAGATCTCGCTGTCTATCTATAGATATCATTTCCTTGATATTCTATTTTTGCCTCCCTCTACAACTTGCACTTACAATACTATAAGCAAAAGTTAATGTAGCTTAATTAATAAAGCAAGGCACTGAAAATGCCAAGATGAGTCATGAGACTCCATAAACACAAAGGTTTGGTCCTGGCCTTCCTATTAGTCCTTAGTAAACTTACACATGCAAGCCTCCACGCCCCAGTGAGAATGCCCTTAAAATCATTAACGATCTAAAGGAGCAGGTATCAAGCGCACTCTTAAGTAGCTCATAACACCTTGCTAAGCCACACCCCCACGGGATACAGCAGTGATAAAAATTAAGCCATGAACGAAAGTTCGACTAAGTTATGCTAAAGAGGGTTGGTAAATTTCGTGCCAGCCACCGCGGTCATACGATTAACCCAAACTAATAGGACAACGGCGTAAAGCGTGTTTAAGATGACACATCACTAAAGTTAAAACTTAACTAAGCCGTAAAAAGCTACAGTTACAATAAAATATACTACGAAAGTGACTTTAAAATTTTCTGACTACACGATAGCTAAGACCCAAACTGGGATTAGATACCCCACTATGCTTAGCCCTAAACATAAATAGTTCTACAACAAAACAATTCGCCAGAGAACTACTAGCAACAGCTTAAAACTCAAAGGACTTGGCGGTGCTTTATATCCCTCTAGAGGAGCCTGTTCTATAATCGATAAACCCCGATAAACCTCACCATCTCTTGCTAATACAGTCTATATACCGCCATCTTCAGCAAACCCTTAAAAGGCAGAGCAGTAAGCAAGATCATCACGCATAAAAAAGTTAGGTCAAGGTGTAACTAATGAGATGGGAAGAAATGGGCTACATTTTCTGTTTTAAGAACACTTTACGAAAGTTTTTATGAAACTAAGAACTGAAGGAGGATTTAGTAGTAAATTAAGAATAGAGAGCTTAATTGAATAGGGCCATGAAGCACGCACACACCGCCCGTCACCCTCCTCAAGTAATAAGACTGAGACCACAATCATATTAACTCAAGTCAAAACACGAGAGGAGATAAGTCGTAACAAGGTAAGCATACCGGAAGGTGTGCTTGGATTAACCAAAGTGTAGCTTAATAAAAGCATCTGGCTTACACCCAGAAGATTTCATGACTAATGACCACTTTGAACGAAAGCTAGCCCAATCAGCTTTAAATTAAACTGTTATGTAATCGCAAAATAAAACATTTAGTTAAAATATTAAAAGTATAGGAGATAGAAATTCTAATTGGAGCTATAGAGACAGTACCGTAAGGGAATGATGAAAGACATTTTCAAAGTACAAAACAGCAAAGATTATACCTTCTACCTTTTGCATAATGAACTAGCCAGAAATAACTTAACAAAGAGAACTTAAGCTAAGTCCCCCGAAACCAGACGAGCTACCTATGAACAATCTAAAAGGATCAACTCATCTATGTGGCAAAATAGTGAGAAGATTTGTAGGTAGAGGTGAAAAGCCTAACGAGCCTGGTGATAGCTGGTTACCCACAAATAGAATTTTAGTTCAACTTTAAATTTACCAAAAAAAAACAAAGTTCTAATGTAAATTTAAAATATAATCTAAAAAGGTACAGCTTTTTAGAACAAGGACACAACCTTTATTAGAGAGTAAATACTAACACAACCATAGTTGGCCTAAAAGCAGCCATCAATTGAGAAAGCGTTCAAGCTCAACAAATAATGCAACTTAATCCCAACCATATTGCATAAACTCCTAACTTACCCCTGGGTTATTCTATCTAAGTATAGAAGCAACAATGCTAGTATGAGTAACAAGAATTATTTCTCCCCGCATAAGCTTATATCAGAAACGGATAAACCACTGATAGTTAACAACCTGATAAGACTAATCCAAAAATAAAATACTTATCTACCCCATTGTTAACCCAACACAGGCATGCACCCAAGGAAAGATTAAAAGAAGTAAAAGGAACTCGGCAAACACAAACCCCGCCTGTTTACCAAAAACATCACCTCCAGCATTCCCAGTATTGGAGGCACTGCCTGCCCAGTGACGTCCGTTAAACGGCCGCGGTATCCTGACCGTGCAAAGGTAGCATAATCATTTGTTCCTTAAATAGGGACTTGTATGAATGGCCACACGAGGGTTTAACTGTCTCTTACTTCCAATCCGTGAAATTGACCTTCCCGTGAAGAGGCGGGAATATCATAATAAGACGAGAAGACCCTATGGAGCTTTAATTAATTAGCCCAAACCCATGAAATCCAAACCCCTCCGGGAATAACTTACTATCATCGTTATGGGCTAACAATTTAGGTTGGGGTGACCTCGGAATATAAAAAAACTCCCGAGTGATTAAAATTTAGACCTACCAGTCAAAATGTATCATCACTTATTGATCCAATAATCATTGATCAACGGAACAAGTTACCCTAGGGATAACAGCGCAATCCTATTTAAGAGTTCATATCGACAATAGGGTTTACGACCTCGATGTTGGATCAGGACATCCTAATGGTGCAGCAGCTATTAAGGGTTCGTTTGTTCAACGATTAAAGTCCTACGTGATCTGAGTTCAGACCGGAGTAATCCAGGTCGGTTTCTATCTATTAAATAATTTCTCCCAGTACGAAAGGACAAGAGAAATAGGGCCTACCTTACAGAGGCGCCTTAAAACTAATAGATGAAATTAAGCTTAATCTAGTCAGTTTACTCCTTTATAAACCCAAGAAAAGGGGGCTTTGTTAGGGTGGCAGAGCCCGGCAATTGCGTAAGACTTAAACCTTTATCCTCAGAGGTTCAACTCCTCTCCCTAACAACATGTTCTTTGTCAACATTATCTCCCTTATCGTCCCAATTCTTCTCGCCGTAGCCTTCCTTACTCTTGTTGAACGTAAAGTTCTAGGCTACATACAACTCCGAAAAGGGCCCAATATTGTAGGACCCTATGGCCTCCTTCAACCAATCGCCGATGCTGTAAAACTCTTTACAAAAGAACCTCTACGTCCCCTTACATCATCGATATCAATATTTATTCTAGCACCTATCCTAGCCCTATCACTGGCCCTAACCATATGAATCCCACTCCCTATGCCCTACCCACTCATTAACATAAATTTAGGAGTGCTGTTTATATTAGCTATGTCTAGCCTCGCCGTATATTCTATTCTCTGATCAGGATGGGCCTCAAACTCCAAATACGCCCTAATTGGGGCCCTGCGAGCCGTAGCTCAGACAATCTCATATGAGGTCACGCTAGCAATCATCCTCCTCTCCATTTTATTAATAAACGGATCATTCACATTATCTACACTTATCATTACCCAAGAGCACATGTGACTAATCTTCCCCGCCTGACCTCTGGCCATAATATGGTTTATCTCTACTTTAGCGGAAACAAATCGAGCCCCCTTTGATTTGACTGAAGGGGAGTCAGAGCTGGTCTCAGGATTTAACGTAGAGTATGCAGCCGGACCCTTCGCCCTATTTTTCCTAGCAGAGTATGCAAATATTATCATGATAAACATCCTCACAACGATTTTATTCTTTGGCGCATTCCATAACCCGTTCCTACCAGAACTCTACTCAATCAACTTCACTATTAAGACCCTTTTACTAACCATCTCCTTCCTATGAATTCGAGCATCATACCCTCGATTCCGCTACGATCAACTAATACACCTCTTATGAAAAAATTTCCTGCCACTAACTTTGGCCCTATGTATATGACACGTTGCCCTACCTATCATTACCGCAAGCATCCCACCTCAAACATAAGAAATATGTCTGACAAAAGAGTTACTTTGATAGAGTAAATCATAGAGGTTTAAACCCTCTTATTTCTAGAATAATAGGCCTCGAACCTAATCCTAAGAATTCAAAGATCTTCGTGCTACCAAATTTACACCATATTCTACAGTAAGGTCAGCTAAATTAAGCTATCGGGCCCATACCCCGAAAATGTTGGTTTATATCCTTCCCGTACTAATAAAACCTCCTATCCTCATTACAATTCTAACAACCGTCATGGCCGGAACTATGATCGTACTATTAAGCTCCCACTGATTGCTGATCTGGATCGGATTTGAAATAAATATGTTAGCCGTTATTCCTATTCTAATAAAAAAATTCAACCCACGGGCTATAGAAGCATCCACAAAATATTTCCTTACACAAGCAACAGCCTCAATGCTACTAATAATAGGAGTCACTATCAACCTTCTCTACTCCGGTCAATGAGCAATCTCAAAAATCTCGAACCCCGCAGCATCCACTATAATAACTATTGCCCTGACAATAAAATTGGGTCTATCCCCATTTCACTTCTGAGTTCCCGAAGTAACTCAGGGCATTTCACTCTTATCAGGCATAATCCTACTAACATGACAAAAAATTGCACCAATATCCGTTCTCTATCAAATTTCACCATCTATCAATACTAACCTCATAATACTAATAGCCCTTACATCTGTCCTAATTGGAGGATGAGGCGGACTTAATCAAACTCAACTACGAAAAATCATAGCTTACTCCTCTATCGCGCACATAGGCTGAATAACAGCAATCATTATTTATAGCCCTACAATAATATTCCTAAACCTATCCCTATATATTTTTATGACCCTATCAACATTTATATTATTTATACTAAGCACATCCACCACAACCTTATCCCTCTCACACACATGAAATAAAGTCCCCTTAATCGCTTCCACCATTCTAACTCTAATACTATCCCTGGGAGGACTTCCACCACTATCCGGCTTCATCCCTAAATGAATAATCATCCAGGAACTAACAAAAAATGACATAATTATTATCCCAACACTTATAGCTATCACCGCACTACTCAACCTATACTTCTACATACGACTCACATACAGCACTGCACTCACCATATTCCCATCCGCAAACAACATAAAAATAAAATGACAGTTCGAGCACACAAAAAAGACAACCCTACTGCCCCCTTTGATTATCATTTCAACTATATTACTCCCCATTACACCCATAATATCAATCTTGGACTAGAGGTTTAGGTTAGACAAGACCAAGAGCCTTCAAAGCTCTAAGCAAGTGCTATACACTTAACCCCTGACCAAAGCACTCTAAGGACTGCAGGAATCTACCCTACATCAATTGAATGCAAATCAAACACTTTAATTAAGCTAAGTCCTTACTAGATTGGTGGGCTTTCATCCCACGAAATTTTAGTTAACAGCTAAATACCCTATAACTGGCTTCAATCTAGCTTCTCCCGCCGTGTAGGGAAAAAAGGCGGGAGAAGCCCCGGCGGCGTCTAAGCTGCTTCTTTGAATTTGCAATTCAATATGAATAATTCACCACAAGGCTTGGCAAAAAGAGGACTCACACCTCTATCTTTAGATTTACAGTCTAACGCTTTTATCAGCCATTTTACCTATGTTCATTAATCGATGATTATTCTCTACTAACCACAAAGACATTGGCACTTTATACTTGCTGTTTGGAGCATGGGCCGGTATAGTAGGCACCGCCCTAAGCCTTCTGATTCGAGCCGAATTAGGCCAACCTGGCACCTTGTTAGGAGACGATCAGATCTACAACGTAATCGTAACCGCACACGCCTTTGTAATAATCTTCTTTATAGTAATACCAATTATAATTGGAGGGTTCGGAAACTGATTAGTTCCCTTAATAATTGGTGCTCCTGACATAGCATTCCCTCGAAATAAACAACATAAGCTTCTGACTACTTCCCCCATCCTTTCTTCTATTATTAGCATCTTCCATAGTAGAAGCGGGCGCGGGAACAGGGTGAACCGTGTATCCACCACTAGCTGGCAACCTGGCTCACGCCGGAGCATCAGTAGATCTTACAATTTTCTCTCTTCACCTGGCCGGAGTCTCTTCAATTCTAGGGGCCATTAATTTTATTACTACTATTATTAATATAAAACCTCCTGCCATATCCCAATACCAAACCCCATTATTTGTATGATCAGTCCTAATTACAGCGGTTCTATTGCTATTATCGCTACCGGTACTAGCTGCTGGGATTACTATACTTCTAACGGATCGCAACCTTAACACAACATTTTTCGATCCTGCTGGAGGAGGGGATCCTATTTTATACCAACACTTGTTTTGATTCTTCGGACACCCCGAGGTCTATATTTTAATCTTGCCTGGGTTTGGTATAATCTCCCACATCGTCACTTACTATTCAGGGAAAAAAGAACCCTTTGGTTATATGGGAATGGTATGAGCAATAATGTCTATCGGGTTTTTAGGTTTTATCGTGTGAGCTCATCACATATTCACTGTAGGAATAGACGTGGATACACGAGCATACTTCACGTCCGCCACTATAATTATTGCCATTCCTACAGGGGTTAAAGTATTCAGCTGATTAGCAACACTTCACGGGGGAAATATTAAATGATCTCCAGCTATGCTGTGAGCTCTAGGCTTTATTTTCCTATTCACGGTAGGTGGCCTAACGGGCATCGTTTTAGCCAACTCGTCCCTGGACATCGTTCTCCATGACACGTACTACGTTGTAGCCCACTTCCACTACGTACTCTCAATGGGAGCAGTATTTGCTATTATAGGCGGATTTGCCCACTGATTCCCCTTATTCTCGGGCTACACCCTAAATGACACCTGAGCAAAAATCCATTTTACAATCATATTCGTAGGGGTGAACATGACCTTCTTCCCTCAACACTTCCTGGGACTATCGGGCATACCCCGTCGATACTCCGACTACCCAGATGCATACACTACTTGAAACACCGTCTCATCTATAGGCTCATTCATCTCACTTACAGCAGTAATACTTATAATCTTCATAATCTGGGAAGCTTTTGCTTCTAAACGGGAGGTTGCAATAGTAGAGCTCACTACAACTAACATTGAGTGACTACACGGATGTCCTCCTCCATACCATACATTTGAGGAGCCCACATATGTCATCCAAAAATAAGAAAGGAAGGAATCGAACCCCCTAAAACTGGTTTCAAGCCAGCACCATAACCACTATGTCTTTCTCAATTAGGAGGTATTAGTAAAACATTACATGACTTTGTCAAAGTCAAATTATAGGTGAAATTCCTATATATCTCTATGGCGTACCCTTTTCAACTCGGATTACAGGACGCAACCTCCCCTATTATAGAGGAGTTACTTCATTTTCATGATCATACCCTAATAATTGTATTCTTAATCAGCTCATTAGTTCTTTATATTATTACCTTAATATTAACCACCAAGCTAACTCATACAAGTACAATAGACGCACAAGAGGTAGAAACAGTCTGAACAATTCTACCAGCCATCATCCTAATCCTAATCGCTCTGCCCTCTCTACGGATTCTCTACATAATGGATGAAATTAATAACCCATCACTAACTGTAAAAACAATAGGCCACCAATGATATTGAAGCTACGAATACACTGACTACGAAGACCTAAACTTTGACTCTTACATAATTCCCACACAAGAATTAAAACCAGGAGAGCTTCGACTATTAGAAGTCGATAACCGAGTTGTTCTCCCAATAGAAATAACCGTCCGAATACTTATCTCTTCAGAAGACGTATTACACTCATGAGCCGTTCCATCACTAGGCTTAAAAACTGATGCCATCCCAGGACGATTAAATCAAACTACCCTAATAGCGATACGACCAGGGCTATATTATGGCCAATGCTCTGAAATTTGCGGATCCAACCACAGCTTCATGCCAATTGTTCTTGAAATAGTCCCACTATCCTACTTCGAAACCTGATCTGCCTTAATGGTTTAATATAGACAAGACCTATTCATTGAGAAGCTATAAAGCGTTAACCTTTTAAGTTAAAGACTGAGAGTTTTAACCTCTCCTTAATGAAATGCCACAGCTAGACACATCTACTTGATTAATCATAATTCTCTCAATAATCCTAACCCTGTTTATCTTATTTCAACTAAAAGTATCAAAACACTACTACCCGGAGAATCCAGGACCTAAATCCGTTAAATCTACTAGCAAACGCATCCCTTGAGAAAATAAATGAACGAAAATCTATTCGCCTCTTTCGCTACCCCCACAATAATGGGCCTACCAATCGCTGTATTAATTGTAATATTTCCATCTATTCTATTCCCATCACCTAACCGACTAATTAATAATCGACTAATCTCTATTCAACAGTGATTAATTCAACTTACATCTAAACAAATACTAATAATCCACAATCAAAAAGGACGAACCTGGGCCCTTATGCTAATATCACTAATTATATTTATTGGCTCAACCAATCTCCTCGGGCTATTACCCCACTCGTTTACACCCACAACCCAGTTATCTATAAATCTAGGGATAGCAATTCCCCTGTGAGCAGGGACAGTAATTACCGGGTTCCGCCACAAAACTAAAGCTTCTTTAGCACATTTCTTACCTCAAGGCACACCCCTCCCCCTAATCCCCATGCTAGTAATTATCGAAACAATTAGCCTATTCATCCAGCCTATGGCCTTGGCCGTCCGATTAACAGCTAACATCACCGCAGGGCACCTATTAATCCATCTGATCGGAGGAGCCACTCTAGCCCTAATTAATATCAGTGCTACCACGGCCCTTATTACCTTTATAATCCTGGTTTTACTTACCATCCTCGAATTCGCCGTCGCTCTTATCCAAGCTTATGTCTTTACACTACTAGTAAGTCTATACTTACATGACAACACCTAATGACCCACCAAACTCATGCATACCACATAGTCAATCCAAGCCCATGACCACTAACAGGGGCCCTATCTGCCCTTCTTATAACATCGGGCCTTATTATATGATTTCATTACAACTCAATATCTCTACTTACTCTAGGACTCACAACTAATATGCTGACTATATACCAGTGGTGACGAGACGTAGTTCGAGAAGGCACATTTCAAGGACATCACACCTCTATTGTACAAAAGGGATTACGATATGGGATAATCCTATTCATCGTCTCAGAAGTTTTCTTTTTCGCTGGGTTTTTCTGAGCCTTTTATCACTCTAGCCTAGCCCCAACCCCCGAACTCGGAGGTTGTTGACCCCCTACCGGTATCACCCCCCTAAACCCGCTTGATGTTCCTTTACTCAACACCTCTGTTCTCCTAGCCTCAGGAGTCTCAATCACCTGGGCCCACCATAGCCTAATAGAAGGTAATCGTAAACACATACTTCAAGCCCTATTTATTACCATTTCCCTAGGCGTATACTTTACACTACTACAAGCATCTGAGTATTACGAGACATCCTTCACAATCTCCGACGGAGTCTATGGGTCCACATTCTTCATAGCCACCGGATTCCACGGACTACACGTAATTATCGGCTCCACATTTCTTATTGTTTGCTTTATGCGACAACTGCACTACCATTTCACATCTAATCACCACTTCGGATTTGAAGCTGCCGCATGATACTGACACTTCGTCGACGTAGTCTGACTATTCCTATATGTTTCCATCTATTGATGAGGATCTTACTTCTTTAGTATAATTAGTACAATTGACTTCCAATCAATTAGCTTCAGACAGATCTGGAAAGAAGTAATAAACATTATACTTACTCTAGTAACCAATGTCACCCTGGCTTCCCTACTCGTAATAATCGCATTCTGACTCCCCCAACTAAATATTTATGCCGACAAGACGAGTCCTTACGAATGCGGCTTCGACCCCATGGGATCGGCGCGCTTACCGTTTTCCATAAAATTCTTCCTAGTTGCAATTACGTTCCTGCTCTTCGATCTAGAAATTGCTCTCCTACTTCCGCTACCCTGGGCATCGCAAACCAACAAGCTAACAACCATACTTATAATAGCGCTCCTCCTAATCTCACTCCTGGCTGCAAGCCTAGCATACGAATGAACCGAAAAAGGTCTAGAATGAACTGAATATGATAATTAGTTTAAGCTAAAACAAATGATTTCGACTCATTAAATTATGATTTAACTCATAATTATCATATGTCCATAGTATATATTAACATCTTCTTGGCATTCATCCTATCATTAATGGGCATACTCGTTTACCGGTCCCACCTAATATCATCACTACTATGTCTGGAAGGCATGATACTATCATTATTTGTAATGATGTCCGTGACTATCCTGAATAACCACCTCACACTAGCTAGCATAATACCAATCGTACTGCTGGTATTCGCCGCCTGCGAAGCAGCATTGGGACTGTCCCTACTAGTCATGGTGTCTAACACTTATGGAACTGATTATGTGCAAAATCTGAATCTTCTACAATGCTAAAAATTATTATTCCTACCGCTATACTTATCCCCTTAACATGAATATCGAAGCCCAACATAATCTGAATCAATACCACAATATACAGCCTGCTTATTAGTCTAATTAGCCTATCTTACCTTAATCAACCGAACGATAACACCCTAAACTCATCCTTACTGTTCTTCTCTGACTCCCTATCAGCACCGCTACTGGCACTTACAACATGACTTCTGCCACTAATATTGATAGCAAGTCAGTTCCACCTATCAAAAGAGCCACTCATCCGAAAAAAACTATATATTTCGATATTAACTTTGCTCCAACTATTCCTAATTATAACCTTCACCGCCACAGAACTAATTCTCTTCTATATTCTATTTGAAGCTACCTTAATCCCCACCCTTATTATCATTACCCGGTGAGGTAATCAAACTGAACGACTAAACGCAGGGCTCTATTTTCTGTTCTACACCTTGACAGGATCTTTGCCACTTCTTGTAGCACTTCTGTACATCCAAAACAATATGGGCTCTCTAAATTTCCTCATAATCCAGTACTGGATTCAGCCTCTACCAAGCTCCTGATCTAATGTTTTCCTATGGTTGGCGTGCATGATGGCTTTTATAGTAAAAATACCCCTGTACGGCCTCCACTTGTGACTACCAAAGGCACATGTAGAGGCCCCTATTGCCGGCTCCATAGTACTCGCAGCCGTACTACTAAAGCTAGGGGGATATGGCATAATACGAATTACAACTCTACTAAACCCCCTAACCAACCTGATGGCATACCCATTCATACTATTGTCACTATGGGGCATAATTATAACAAGTTCTATTTGTCTACGCCAGACGGACCTAAAATCCCTAATCGCATACTCTTCTGTCAGTCACATAGCACTTGTTATTGTGGCAGTTCTGATCCAAACACCATGAAGTTACATAGGAGCAACAGCTCTGATAATCGCCCATGGTCTAACATCATCCATACTATTCTGCCTAGCCAACTCAAACTACGAACGAACCCACAGCCGTACCATAATTCTCGCGCGAGGCCTCCAAACCCTCCTCCCCTTAATAGCTGCTTGATGACTGCTAGCAAGTCTCACAAACCTAGCCCTCCCTCCAACAATTAATCTAATCGGGGAGCTGTTCGTAGTAATAGCTTCATTCTCATGATCCAACATTACGATTATCCTGATAGGAACTAATATCATCATTACCGCCCTTTACTCCCTCTATATACTAATCACCACACAGCGCGGCAAACATACTCACCATATCAAAAACATCAAGCCATCTTTCACACGGGAGAATGCCCTTATAACTCTTCACTTATTGCCCCTACTTCTCCTGTCTATCAACCCCAAAATTATCCTGGGACCCATCTACTGTAGGCATAGTTTAACAAAAACACCAGATTGTGAATCTGGCAATAAAAGCTTAAATCTTTTTGCCTACCGAAAAAGTATTGCAAGAACTGCTAACTCATGCCCCCATGCATAAAAACATGGCTTTTTCAACTTTTATAGGATAGAAGTAATCCATTGGTCTTAGGAATCAAAAAATCGGTGCAACTCCGAATAAAAGTAATAAATATATTCGCCTCCTGCATGATCACTGCCCTAATTCTACTCACCCTACCGATCATCATAACCTCTACTAAGTTCTACAAAGACAAACTGTACCCCTATTATGTAAAGACAGCAACCTCCTACGCATTTATAATTAGCATAATTCCCGCAATAATATTTATCTACTCCGGACAAGAAATAGTCATCTCAAACTGACACTGAATAACAATCCAGACCATAAAACTGTCCATAAGCTTCAAACTAGACTACTTCTCAATAATTTTCGTACCTGTAGCTTTATTCGTTACATGATCTATCATAGAATTTTCCATATGATACATGCACTCAGACCCTTATATCAATCGATTCTTTAAATATCTCCTCATATTCCTCATCACTATAATGATTTTAGTAACCGCAAACAATATATTTCAATTATTTATTGGCTGAGAAGGAGTAGGTATTATGTCCTTCCTGCTTATTGGATGATGATACGGTCGGACTGACGCAAACACAGCTGCCCTACAAGCTATTCTTTATAACCGAATTGGGGACGTAGGATTCATTATAGCCATAGCATGATTTCTACTATACCTAAATGCATGGGACCTTCAACAAATTTTTATATCAACCAACGATAATCTTAATCTCCCACTACTTGGCCTTCTACTAGCAGCCACTGGCAAATCCGCCCAATTCGGTCTACACCCATGACTCCCTTCGGCCATAGAAGGCCCAACCCCCGTATCAGCATTACTCCACTCCAGTACTATAGTTGTCGCAGGGGTGTTCCTATTAATCCGCTTCCATCCACTAATAGAACAGAACCTAACTATCCAAACTCTCACCTTATGCTTAGGAGCCGTTACTACACTATTCACCGCAATCTGTGCTCTTACACAAAATGATATCAAAAAAATTGTAGCATTCTCCACCTCAAGTCAACTAGGACTCATGATCGTAACAATCGGCATTAACCAGCCTTATTTAGCCTTCCTGCATATCTGCACTCACGCATTTTTTAAAGCCATGTTGTTTATATGCTCCGGGTCAGTTATCCATAGCCTGAATGACGAACAAGACATGTACGTGGGGTTTTTTTTTTTGTTGTTATTTTTATTTTTTTTTTTACTTAAATTCCTATTAGTTAATATTTAGTGTAATATTATTGTCAGGTGCAGAATATAGTAATTCAAAATTTTCACACAACACTCAGTGCTCATTAAGGGCATTCCTTCATCCCCATTATCTATTTAACCCATCTCCTCACCGACCTCCCTCTGTTAACCATCAGTTTGTTTTCTATAGTTAAGAAACTGTTTCTTGGTTTGCTTCTCTCTCTCTCTTTTTTGCCCCTTTGCACCTTTGTTTTCTTTCTAAATTCCACATTTGACTGAAATTATATGGTATTTGTCTCTCTGACTTATTTTGCTTAGCATAATACTCTCTATCTCCATGTACTTATAACTATATTGAATAAACAATTTTAAACAATGAAAAACCCAATTTCAGCTGATGGATTCTGTGTATAAGTCTATATTATGTTTAAATTTTTGTGTGATAGTTGACCAAAGGTTTTCCTAGACAAAGAAAATAATTGGAATACTCCACATTAGAGCATACTATGCCTATGAAATAGATAAATATTAGATTAAAGGCAGGATGTGTGGATGAATGGATAGATGGTTAAATAGATAGATGATAGTTGATAGATATATAGTTTTTATTTTTATTTATTTTTATAGATTTTTAAAAGTAATTTCTATTTAGTATTTTGTCCTGTGCAAAGTTCAAATTCACTACCAGTAGATATATGACGCTAATGCAACATTTCCTGCGCTGTACAAGTGTAGTAGAATACATATTAGTTGTTATGCTCATGTAGGTCTAAATTGGAATTTTACTCTGCCACTAAGTAGCTGTATGATTTTAATACATTGCAAAACCCCCAAATTTACTTTTTTTCACCATTAGATAGAAAAAAAATACTCTTTTTTCTCTATATGAGAATGATTGGTTCTAAAAGGGATGTTTATGGGATGCCTGGGTGGCTCAGTGGTTTAGCACCTGCCTTCAGCCCAGGGCGTGATCCTGGAATCCTGGGATCAAGCCCCACATCAGGCTCTCTGCATGGAGCCTGCTTCTCCCTCTGCCTGTGTCTCTGCCTCTCTCTCTCTCTCTCTCTCTGGGTCTCTCTTGAATAAACAAATAAAATCTTTAAAAATAAATAAATAAATAAGATGTTTATGAGTATTAGAAATTTTATTGTTCATTATAATTTGTGTAATATCTATAAGGCTCTAATTAGTTAAGAATGAACTCAAGCATCAAACTTATAATTGATTGTAATATACATTCACATTTGGATTGTGTGCAAAACTATACTATAAATAATATTATATTATTTACCAATATACCAACAAAAATATTTATGTTTTACAACTTGTTTAAAAGCTAGGTAAACAATAAAAAAATAGTAGCAATCTTCTAAATGATGAAGTGATCATTCTTGAAGAAAATAAGATTGACTTGGTTTTAGAAAGAAAACTCATTTACATTACATCTTAATGTAAGAATATAAGATTATGAAAGTCCACTAAGAAAATATTAAACCAGATGTTTGTTTTGGGAGAGTTAGGTAAGCTAATATATGTTAATCATTTTCTACAGTGCACATTCTATAGTAGATGATCAATAAATATTATTTATCTTTTGTTTGCAGAGACTCAATGTTCTCAATATGAACACGATATCTCATCACTTAACATAGTACCTGAAATGCCCCCACTGGAGGTAGCGAAACTTGAAAATAATTTTGTTTTCAAAATTCTCCCATTGAAATACCTTATCTTTCTAGGACGTCTAACATCTTAAATGTAGGTAACATCTTTGCAATAAGGAATTTGCTGATAAGATGAAAGGAAACCACTGGAAAATGTGTGTGTGTGTGTGTGTGTGTGTGTGTGTGTGTGTGTGTGTGTTGACATCTAATTCAGAATATATTTCAAAAAGAAGGGATTAATAAACACATAGATATTGATAGAAAAAGAACCATGATAACTATGATAATGAATTTGAAAATTACCTTGTAGTCAGTGGGAATTGAACCACTATAATTAGGGGAGTAACATGATCAGACTTAATTTGTGGGACACTGAAGATGATATAGAAGGAAAGCAAAGAAAGTGAAGATAGGATCTGTAAAGAGTTCACTGGCTAATTCAGGCCACAAGGGATGAGAACTTTAAATAAGTGTCCCTGGAAGGATGAAAAGATAGATTTGAGAAGTATTTTAAAGTGAGAACTTACAGAACTTCACAATGAATTAAAGAGGCTAATTTGTTTGATTTATTATGTTAGAGATTATGTAAGTAGAACAAGTTTGGTGGCTAGGTGAGGAGTGGATGATGAATATATTTATTTGACTTCTTTTTTAATTTTATGATGAAACTACCCAGATAATAGATTGAAAATATAAGATGTTATCAGCACATAAAGGCAGGCTGAAGAATAAAGGTAATAGTCTGACAAAGAACAGTAAAATAGAAGAAAAATAAGATATGTTACAATAGCCAAACAAGCAGAGAGTTTTAAGCATGAAGTGGTTACCAATATCATATTCTTGTCAGTGTCATAACAGTTCAGATTAATAAAAGAAAATATCAAATTTAGCAGTATGTATATAAATCCAATTAAGAGATGGTCACTGCTTTGGTGTGAATCAAATGTTATCTACTGTGATTTAAGAATTAACTGAAAGAAGACAAAATAGCAAGAAATTATAAAAGATTTTCATTAGTTTGTTGAAGGAAAGAAGAAATATTTAATAATAGCTTGAAATAGAGAAATAACTGAATTTTTTCTAAATCAAACTATTTCTGCTGTAGATAAGCTAGGTACAAGTTCAAACCTCAGGTTTTTAATAATTTAAAATATCTTGCTCATGTAGACAAAGTCAAATTTCTAATTTTAATAACGTCATAACATTTTGGCATTATCAATATTCCTTAACCAAGTTTCTTCTGCATCAGCCCTTTTCAAATAAGTGACATTATGACTTTTAGACTCTTTTTGAATTTCTCTTTCTCTACGCTAGTTTTTCCATTTTTTCAATGTTCATACTTTAGACCCATATTCACTAAAAATGATTTGTACCATTATAGTAATGATAGTAATTTTGTCAGTTATAAGAAACAAACAAACAATCACAAATTCCTTCACCACTGAAAAATCCCACTTTACCACTCCACCATTTTCCAGAATAATATTGCAGGCTTATCATTTCTCTACAACTTTGGTCACGCTATTCTTGCTTGTATATGTCATCTCTCCTTTTTTTCCTATTCAAACTCCACCTATTCTTTGAGGTTGTTCTCTAAGCTTCACCTCTTCCATAAAGCTTCTTATGTCTACTCCAGCTTATTTGGCCCCTAATCTGACCTCCTATAGTTCTTAAGTACACTATAAAAAAATGACTCATGATCATATGCTATAGTCTACTTTCATTTCTTTGATTTATTTTCACATGTCTCTTCTCACCTATTAAATTGTAAGTTCATCAATGGCAATGAGCTAATCTTATGTGTTTTTATTCTTAGGCTCCAACTCCCACACCAAATCTTCCTTCAGTTGCTAGAAATATATAGACAATGGGTAGGAAAAAATAGATCATTTATTAACACTTTTTATTTTAACATCTTTAAGTAAATATAGAAGCATAATGTAGCTAAGACATTCCCCCTTATTAGTGCTTCTAAATTCTGATATGTAATAACTTTGAGGAAAAGAAA
Organism: Vulpes lagopus; assembly: GCF_018345385.1. Classification (NCBI taxonomy): domain Eukaryota; kingdom Metazoa; phylum Chordata; class Mammalia; order Carnivora; family Canidae; genus Vulpes; species Vulpes lagopus. The sequence continues at coordinate 68,223,801 of NC_054848.1, read as the reverse complement.
GCACGTAGTATATATGTGCATAAACTGAGATTTCCAAGAAAATATAGTGCTTTTACTATAAGCTATTTCAGAAAATGTATCAGCAAGTAGCATACTATATTTTGGCTAGAAATTTTCAATTGAGAATTCTCAAAATCTCTTTAAGTTTGATATTTTCCTCATAATAAAAAAAATATGAAGCTTCTCTGAGCACCTTGAAAATAACAGATTGCAATGACATAAATCCTAATACCTAAATCTGTCTGCCATTCAATTGAACTGTCCTATAAACACAATCTAGTCTAATCTAAAACAGCAATGGCCATCAACTTTTCTAAAGGTTTATTTTAATGATTTCATGTTGAGAACACATTTAAACATAATAGATCATAGGCGCTTCTGGATGGCTCAGTCAGTTAAGTGTCCAATTCTTGATTTCAGCTCAGATTTAATGATCTCAGGGTTGTGAGTTCAAGTGTCATGTTGGGCTATGCACTGGGCATGGAGCCTGCTTGAGATTCTGTCTGTCCCTCTCCCTCTGCCTCTCCCTACCATTCACACTTTCAATCAATCATCAATCAATCAATAAACAAACACACAATAGATCATTTTTCTACATTACTTTAGTTCCCCTTTCCAGCCTCACATTTGGAGCTGTCATGTTTAAATAACAAATGCACAGAACCATCTGAAATACTTTAAATCACTAGAAAACTTATCTAGTTTCCAAATGAAAATAAAATATAGACTTATGTGAGGCAGAATAAGCATTTTGAATAAGTCTGATGGATTCCATAGTATTACTTCACAACTTTAAATTAGGCAAATTTTATTTCATTTTCATACTATCTTTTGGTAGTCTCAAATGTCACATCTCCCCTTACCACAAACATAATAATATGCAGATGTTGTGTTATCTTAGGATTCCTTTGGCTTTTCATTAGAACTAAAAGAATATTTCAGACCTTATCCTCTTTCTGTTCTTTGCTCATCAAAATTTATCTGTTTCACACCCTCATGTTCCTTCTCCTTGAAAATTACCAATAAGACATTACTTGAATAAATTAACTCTGATGCAATACCATACCTTAACTAAATCAAAATGCAAACACTATGAGGTCCTTAAATAATCAGTCTAATAGTTAGATTTGCAGTCCCAGCAGAGGTTTTGGTTGGTGGGAGAGTAGTGAATTTTTCCATGGGGGAGATATGTGGCATTCCTCAAAATTAGGGCTCATATGGATAAGACGTTGTCAGAAAGCTTCCTCTGACATCTATAGTTTTAGTGAACCACAATAATAGCCCTTCTACATTAAGGGCCCATTAAATGTGAGACAGGCTTACCTCAAGAAAAGTCTCAAATACACAATCTAAACTTATATCCTAAAAAAGCTAGAAAAGGAAAAGAAAATAAAGCATAAAGCCAGCAGAAAAAAAAGAAAAAAATAAATATTATAACAGAAATAAATGATATAGAGACAAAACAAACAAACAGCAGTAGAATGGAGCTGGTTTTTTGAAAGAATTAATAATATTGATAAACATCTAGCCAGACATCAAAAGGAAAAGGGGAAGGGCCCAAATAGATAAAGTCATGAATGAAAGAGGAAAGATCACAACCAACCCCACAGAAATGAAATAATTAGAGAATACTAGGAGAAATTATATGTCAATAAACTGGGCACCTGGAGAAAATGGACACATTCCTAGAAATTTACAAACTACCAAAACTGAAACAGGGAGAAATAGAATATTTGAACAAAACTATAACCAGCAAAGAAATTGAAAAAGTAATTAAAAGTCAACAAACAAAAGTCCAGGGTCTTACGGAATCACATAGAGGAGTCAACCACACATTTTAAAAAGAGTTAATACCTATTAACTCTTCTGAACTGTTCCAAAAAAAATAGAAATGGAAGAAAAGCTTCCATATTCATTCTACAGAGCCAGCATGACCTTGATTCCAAAACCAACAAAAACACCACTACAAAGGAGAATTCCAGGCCAATATCCCTGATGAACATGTATGCAAAAATTCTCAATAAAATATTAACAAATCAAATTCCAAAGTACATTAAAGGAATTATTTACCACGATCAAGTGGGATTTATTCCTGGGCTGCTGTGGTGGTTCAATATTCATAAATCAATCAACATGAAACATCACATTAATAAAAGAAAGTATAAAAATAATATGATCCATTCAATAGATGAAGAAAAATCATTTGACAAAATATGGAATATTTTCATAAAAACTATGAATAAAGACCATATATGAAAGATCCACAGCTAATATCATTCTCAATGGGGGAAAAACTGAGAGCCTTTTCCCTAAGCTCAGGAAGAAGACAAGGATGTCTATTCCCACCAATACTATTTAGCATATTACTGGAAGTCTCAGCCTCAGGAATCAGACAACAAAAAGAAATAAAAGGCATCCAAATCAGCAAGGAAGACGTCAAACTTTTACTCTTTGCAAATGACATAATATTTTATGTAGAAAACCCAAAAGATTCCACCAAAACACTGCTAGAATTCATACATTAATTCATCAATGTTGCATGATATAAAACCAATGTGCAGAAATCTGTTGCATTTCTAAACACCAAAAACAAAGCAGTAGAAAAGAAAGGAAGCAATTGATCCCATTTGCAACTGCACCCCCCCAAAAAAAAACACAAAAAAAAATACCTTGGGATAAACCTAACTAATGAGGCAAAAATCTATAGTCTGAAAACTACAGAACACTTATAAAAGAAATTGAAGAGGACACAAAGAAATGGAAAATAATTTCCTGTTAATGGATGGTTAGCTGAGCATTTTAATACAAGACATTATAGAAGTATTTATTGTAAGTGATTCCATTATTATTATTATCTGACTAACTCAAGAAGTTTTGCTAATAAAATACTATATGTTATACATAAATTTTCATTGGCGAAATTTATAATATTCTAGGTATCTGGATTGTTTAGATATAGTTAAGAGTCAGTATCATTGTCTTATCTTGAGTTTCCACAGAAAGTGGAGACTAATAATTTGTATCCAGGTTGATTATTTTTAGAAATAATCTCATGGAATTGGAGTGGAAGATAAGGAAAAGTGAACTATGGAAGGAGAGATAGTCAATAGTGGGGTGCATTGCTGAACTGATGATTGTCGTGGGCAACCAGGAATCAATGAGGATGGGCCATTTGTAGAGTTAGGGAGATTGTGCTTGAGAACTATTCACCTTAGAGATAAAAGAGAGGAGAAGTTATCTTATGAATCTCATCTTCTACAGGGTACTACAATACTCTTCCACGTTTGAGTATGCAGAAGTGCTGTGCAGACTTCTGCAGAGATCTCTAACCAAAGATTTAATGAAACGCTGAGGCAAAATGTGTAGGTGATACATGACTCAACCAAAAAGTGATGCTATCAGTTTACACCTACATAAATCTGATTGCTTACATAGTAGGTGGAGTAAAAGTTGAGCTAATAGGATATAAGCCGAAAAATGAAGTGGTATCTGATATTTCCAACCATGTATGGACCATGGTGTGACTTTGTTAAATAGCATAATAGTTGTTATAAATGGGTTTTATTGGTGAAATTTCTAGAGTTCAAAATATGTGCACTGAATAAAAGTATTTTAATGTCATTATCATACTTCCATGAATAGAGTATTAATATATAATCATATAAATGGCCTAGACCATTAAAGATGACCCTGTACTTTTGACTTCTAAGTGATTCTGTGTCTAGCTACTGATTTTGAGGACTCTTGGCTACCACTCTGAATAGAAAAAAGTAAATTGCTTTATTCAAGATGATGTTAGAGCACCTACAAAAAATGATCTAAGATTCATTTATCTTACACGTGGGATCTTCTTTCTAACAAATACCTGTACATGGAGCAGAATTAGCTTGAGACTTGCTTTCATTTTATAGGATTGTGGGGAAGAAACCTTTGCTCTTATCAACTTCTAATTCCTAAAGAGTAAATCTATCTATATAAAAATAATGTAATAATTGTGCTTGCCCAAATTATCTTAAATCAGTGCACACCAATTTACAAACATATTATATCCTTGAAATATGTTAGAAGTCATTTATTATTATTAATTTTAAAAGTTTGGGATAAATATGTAGAAAACATGTCCATACCATTCAACAATTGGAAAGATGATATCTATTTAGAGTTTTGTGCCTCTGGCTTTCTTGTATACATATAGGACAAGATTTTATAAAATAATTACCAACTCAGAAAATTAATTGTAAGGGGTTATTTTAGCCACGAGGTAAAAAAAACAAAGAGTGAAATTATTTTTAGACATGCATATACGTATAATTCAAAACTTTAATAATAATAACTGACATTTATTTTGAGCTTAAAGTTCAGATATTAGATCTCAAGATGAGGTTTTTAATCATTTTATTATTTTTGCTGGAGTAAAAACAAGAGTCCAAATCTTGTCCTACTAGTCATCTCTTCTACCAAGAAGCTCCAAATAAAGCTCTAAAACCAAGAGGAAATAGCAAAATTATAATCAAAGTACAGCTTTATTATTAGTTGGACCTGTGATCAATATTTTCAATAAATAGAAAAGGCAAAGCTTGCTTGGGACGTCTATTAAAATGGAGAACTGGGACAATGATTGATTTTTAAGCTAAATCTTGGAAAAATATAACCTTCTAGTGATCTGATGTATCTAAACCCCAGCATAGTCTTATATCCAGAAAGATAAAAAACATTCTGTGTATTGAAGGGGATGAAATTTGAAATTGAGTGGGAAAATAATAAAGTCAGATGAAGGTTTAGAAACATCTTTTTTCCATGAAGCTATGCATGATTGATTGCTAAGTACTATAGATAAAATATCTTATTTAATTTCTCCCAGAAATTTTACTGGGTAGTTAACATTATTCACTATTAATGATAAAAAACTGAGTCATAGAGAATATAAATAACTTGTTCAAAATTAATAAGGTCTGAATAACTCCAAAATATTTGCTCTGTCCACTATGTAATCCCAGTTTTAAGGATCTATTATATCACATTTTCCCAAACTTTGTGTATAAAATGTTAGCTTGATCAGGTGGTTTTAAAAAGAAACATTCTATATAAGATGGGAATTTATTTCATCTTTTGGAATATTTATAAAATAGTCATATATTAAAGGTTCAATGAATTCCTGTAGTCAAAATTTATGCTTAATATTTTTTAAAGATATTTATTTGAGAGAGAATGAGCATGAGAAAGGAGACACAGGGGGAAAGGGTGAGAGAGTATCAAACAGACTCAACACTGAGCCTGAGATGGGGCTCAATTCTACAACCCTGAGATCACAAACTGACCTGAAGCCGAGTCAGACACTCAACTGACTGCACTATCCAGGTGCCCTCATGCTTAATATTTTTAAAGACAGCATTATTTATACTCATTTGGCCATAAAATACTTTTCCATGTAGCACATATTAATGTATTTGTAAAGAGAGAAACCCTACATTCTACTTCCAGTTGGAATCAGATCAGCATTTTACTTATTGTCATGCACTTATTTTCCATGACTCTATTATAAACTATGCTAGTTGAAAAGTAGAAAGATAAAAATATGACAGATTCTCTATCTCCTAGGGAACTCAGACCAGTAGCAAACTGTAAGAGATGGCTTTTGTCTATGGCAGCTACCTACTCAGATTAGTTTCTTACAAACCAACTCTATGTCACAAGGTTGGTCTCTGAAAAGTTAATTGGTTAGGCTGAATGTTAGACTACATTTAAATGATGACCAAAAGCATGTGTAATTTCAGTTAAGATGGCATCTCTCTTTCATCCTTAATCCCAAACCTAATCCAAACAAATTACTTAAGAAAAAAAGAAGCCAACAGTGACTATCACAATCATGCTTAAAACAAAATGAGAATAACTTTGGACCTGAAATGGAAGAGATACACAGAATAACTACACTTAAAACACAGTGTTTGAAATAAAATGTCCAATGATTGTATTCTCTACTGAAGAAAGTAAGGGAATTAATAAACTAAGGTATGTTAATATACTGAGGAGTTCACACTGGATATAGCAGAGAACTAAAGATATTTAAAATATAAAAGAGAAGTTAAGAGATGTGGAGGGTAGATTAAGAATCTTCAATATTTCAAATAGGATTTTAAAAAAAATTTTTTTTTATTTATTTACTCATTAGAGACACACCGAGAGAGAGAGGCAGAGACACAGCCAGAGGGAGAAGGAGGCTCCATGCGGGGAGTCTGATGTGGCAGTCGATCCCGGGACTTCAAGATCATGCCCTGAGCGGAAGGCAGACGCCCAACCGCTGAGCCACCCAGGCGTCCCTCAAATAGGATTTAGAGAAATAAAAGGTAGTTATATTTTGAAAAGCTAAGCAATAATTGAAATTATTTTAGTTCAGACTATCTTTCTTAATGCTTATCCCATTAATTTTTTGTGGGTGACCACGGACTAGCTGGAGTAACTGAACCAAACCAGGCCCAGACTTGCACCCCTCATTCACTCAAAAGGCTTGGGAGTCTAAAGGGTGAAGAGTTGGTAGACGCTTGAGAAAGGGCTTGAGCAATGGTTCTCAGGGCTCGCTTGTATGTGATCGCCCACATAACACAATAGATACAATTTATTCTGGCCTGGTCATAAATGTAAATAAGGGTCTGTGCTGTCCTTGCTGGTCTGTTAACCATATCTAATATTCCTTTGAAGTATGCACATCTGGAGCAACAAGCTTATCTATTTACCAAGGTCTTCTGGCACCAATGAGTCTGTCTTGCATGCTAAGAAAGGGAAACTTTGGAGGGTTTCACAAACATGCTAAAAATAGATACCTTCTTAGCTTTGTTTTGCTCATGCTGTAAAATGTTGTAAAACCTTGAATAAAGCTGGCACTGCTTGAACATCATCCACTGTGTCCCTCCTGTCCTCATCTCTTTACTTTTCTTTTATTTTCCTCATCCCCTTACCCTCGGGACCGTGATCGTGTTGCCGCAGAGGGCGCAACAATTTTTAGTCTTCTTTTCTCTATTACAGGGGTCTGCAAGTGCGGTCCATAAGCCACATATAGACCACTGCCTACTTTTCTATGTCCTGTGAGCTAAGGATATTTTTACTTTTTAAATGTTGGAAAAAATAATGTTTTGTAACTCATGAAAATTAAATGAGATTTAAATTTCAATGTCCATAAAGTTTTGTTCACAGTAATGTTAATAAGTTCAGATATTGTATATGGCTCCTTTTGTTGAAACAGACAGGGATCTTCTGTGCTACAAAGCCAAAGATATTTATATATCTGGCCCTTTACAGAAAAAACAAATATACCATTGTCATTCTCTTACAGGTATAAATATATTAATATTTAATGTGACTTTTTGATTTACGAGTAATATAAAATTTGTATTTCATTTTAAATTATATTTAAAATATATTTTTTGTCATTTTTTGCTTAATTAAGTTTTGTCCCAGTAACATATTCTGTTAGGCATCTTAACTTTCCATGTAGTTAAAATATGTATTATTTTAATGGTTACACTAGTAGATTTACTATACATACTTAAAGTATAAACTTAATTGCTTGCCTCAAATCGTGCAAAATTCTTGGGAAGTCTATAAAAGCAATCACCTTCTTCACTACCAATTCTAAAGTAAATCACTAAAATTATTACTTTCATAAAGTTTTTTTTAGATTTATCAACAGGTTTCCCAATTTCTTTGCTCATTTTTCATTTTTATACCTAAGAACTTCTCTTGCTTTTTATACTTAAAAAAGGAAGGTATAATTCTCTTCCTCTTGAATTATATTTTTTAGAACTTACTTTAGTAGAGAGTTTGGTTGTGTTAAACTCTCTGTTCTTGTCTATAACAAAGTATATTTATTTATTTTTTTTTTAACATTCTTTTTTTTTTTTTTAAATTTATTTATTTATGATAGTCACAGAGAGAGAGAGAGAGGCAGAGACACAGGCTGAGGAAGAAGCAGGCTCCATGCACCGGGAGCCTGATGTGGGATTCGATCCCGGGTCTCCAGGATCGCGCCCTGGGCCAAAGGCAGGCGCCAAACCGTTGCGCCACCCAGGGATCCCCAACAAAGTATATTTAATTATTGTTTTTGAAAGATAATTTTGAGGGTACTCACTTCTAGGTTGAAAGTATTTTTCTCCCAGCTCATGATGATATTATTGTTTATTTTTTCTTCTTCACTTCATTTGTTGCTTTTGATAATTCTGCTATCATTCAAATGGTAACAAAAGAGATAACAAAATTAAATATTTAAGGATATCTAGTGTAAAGTCCATACAAAATCTTTAACTTATACATATTAAATGGACCCCAGGTTTTTTTTTATGTTATTTATTTTTTCATGAGTGACACAGAGAGAGAGGCAAAGACATAGGCAGAGAGAGAAGCAAGCTCCTCGAGGGGAGCCTGATGTGGGACTCAATCCTGGGACCCTGGGACTATGCTCTGAGCCAAAGGCAGACACTCAACCACTGAACCACCCAGGTGTCCCTCTCCAGGTTTTTTTTTTTTTATCTGTTTGTTTTATTTTGTTTTGGTCCATCATCAAGAATGTGCTAATAAGTTGTCAAAGGGAGAAATAATACAAATCTTACCCATCTATTTTTTTTATTTATGATAGTCACACAGAGAGAGAGAGGCAGAGACATAGGCAGAGGGAGAAGCAGGCTCCATGCACCGGGAGCCCGATGTGAGATTCGATCCCGGGTCTGCAGGATCGTGCCCTGGGCCAAAGGCAGGCGCCAAACCGCTGTGCCACCCAGGGATCCCAAATCTTACCCATCTAAATATTATGTGGTATACATTTGGTCCATTTTATGATTTTGATCAATTAATATTTGTTAAATGGAAAAAATGGTGCCAGATGGTGGAGACATGGTTCAACAAAAGATCTCAAAAGTAATTAAAATAAAGAAGTTTATTACTCACAAGTCTTGGAGGAAGTTCCTGACATGTTTTGAAGGACAACATAGGGAGGTCAAGGAAGAGTGCAGAGAAGGCAATAGGATCTGGGACACATTCCTTTATGGTTGGAGTGCTTAGGGGTTTTGGGGCTAAGTCTAGATTGGTCAATTCTAACCAAAGGAGGGGTATTCTGGTAAGTTCCACAGTAGTCTTATCTAACAAGTGCCCAAGGGAAAGGCCCTAGGAAGCAGAGAAATCTATTTATCACCAGAGTTGTTGTGAAAGTGATATCGAAAATTTAATTTGCTTGTGGCTCTATGGGATCTTATCTAGGGCATGTGCTTACATGAAGGGGCTAGTGTTAGTTTGAGGTTCCTGCAGAACCATTGGACAAACAAAATGGATACTGAGGCAGTAATACCATGGGATAGCTTAGCTAGAATCTCAATACCTTATGACTTTTTTTTCAGAGTGTTATAAGGGAAGCCTGGGTGGATCAGTGGTTTAGTGACACCTTCAGCTCAGGAAGTGATCCTGGAGACCCGGGATTGAGTCCCACGTCAGGCTTCCCACATGGAGCCTGCTTCTCCCTCTGCCTGTGTCTCTGCCTCTCTCTCTCATGCTGTGTCTCTTATGAATAAATAAATAAAATCATAAAAAAGAGTGTTATTAGATCTTTATTAGGTACTCTGGCTGAGGAAAAAATGCAAACAAATGAATTACAAAACTTGTAACATTTCTTGCTAATCTTCCCATTAATTTCATTTTTAAAAGACTTTATTTATTTGATGAGAGAGAGAAAGAGAGATAACCAGATAGCACAAATGGGAAGAACAGCAGAAGGAGAGGGAGAAGCAGTCTCCCCACTGGGCAAGGAGCCTGATGTAGGGCTCTGTCCCAGGACCTCAGGATCATAGCCTGAGCAGAAGGCAGGCACTTAACCAATTGAGCCATCCAGGCACCCCCATTAATTTCTAAATTTGGCTACTAATTGCTAAGACCATCGAACACCCACTGCTCTTGAAACATCTTCATTACTTCCCTGTCCCTACCCCGTGATACACTCACAATATCACTGAAAAGTAACTCCAAAATGAAACATATTTCAAATATGTCTGTTTCTTAATACCAATAGTTATGGAGTATACAGAGCATTAAACCATCTTAGCAGGCATAAATGCTGTAAAAGCAGATAGCTTTGTTTTCATCTTCTGTCCTGGGTATGTTTGTGAAAAATACAATTGTTTTCCCTCAAAAGTACTATCATTGGGACAGTTTATCTAATTTATTTTTGCTTACTTTTCTTCTGGCTACAAAATTTAGGGCAGCCCAGGTGACTCAATGGTTTAGCATCGCCTTCAGCCCAGGACCTGATCCTGGAGACCCAGGATCGAGTCCCACGTCGGGCTCCCTGCATGGAGCCTGCTTCCCTCTCTCTCTGTCTCATGAATAAATAAATAAAATCTTTAAAAAATATTTTATGATGATGACTATAGATTTATTGAGAAAGTTGCACTGACTACATTCTCATTCTATCACTGTTTTCCTCCACATCAAAGGGTAAGGCAAAGGAATACTCTTGATGAAATTCTCTATAGTCTATCCAACTGGTACCAATTTTGTTTCTGTGTAAAATCTTTTGATATAAATGAAATTCTCAGCAATAAATCACAGTTACTTTTTATCCCTCAAATGATCACTGGTCAGAGATGCAATATGAGAATGATTTTGTGTCAATTACCTTCTGAAGAAAAAATAGTGTATTAAGAATGCTGTTCAAAATGATATGTTGTGACATACATCCAAGCATACTGTGCGTTATATCATAACCCCCAAAATTTACTAGACACAGTCAAATGTGATACAATACAACTGGTGTTGTTCTGGACAGAAAAAGTGTTCCAAATTCAGATTTGACCATTCATCACTTGAATATAAATACTCAAGAATGGAGTGATGGTGGGAAAGGAAAGATTGTTTTATACAGGAAGTCAGTAATCTGGGAAGATGATGGACTAACATCCCAAAGGGGGGTGAGTGGCTACATGCTTGAGAAGCTGGTACCCAAGCAGTTAGTTGTATGTCAACATGACCCTGACAAGATTTTCTGGCATCAGCAGCAGCTATTTTCAAATGTGGTCTTTATCTTCTGGGAAAGTCTGGTCTTTCATTCCTTAAGACTAGTGGTCTGTAAATCTCAAGGAAAATGATTTGGCACTACATGATATCATTACCCTTATTCCCACATATATTCCAAGGAATAGTAATAGTATAGTTAAACCCAATTTTATTATTTCTTCCAAAATTGATCTGGTACCATTGCTTATACAAGAGAATAGATCAGTAAAGCAGTCTCAGGCACCTTAGAAAAAGATAATGTGGTGGTCAAGTGTCTCTTGTAGTCAAGTGGCTTGCTGATCATTTTATTTATATGGTTTCTTCCTTTTGAGGAAGAATTAATATAGGCAAAGCAAGTGGTGTTAGCTATCTTTTTTAAGATTTTTGTTTATTCATGAGAGACACAAAGAGAGGCAGAGACATATGCAGAGGAAGAAGCAGGTTCCCTGTGGGGTGCCTGATGTGGAACTCTATCCCAGGACCCTGGGATTACAACCTGTGCCAAAATCAGTTGCACAATCACTGAGCCATTCAGGCACCCCAAGGTGTTAGCTATTTTATAGAATCTTCCCTGTTCAGCAAGGATTCAGGTAATTAATAAGAGGCATGTTTATTGACCTAAAAGTAAAACACAGGCTAATGGTTCGAGCAAATTATAAATGCAGTATCTGAGTCCCAAGTGCTGACAGTGAGATTTCTAGATGTCAGGTTTAAAGCATCCTCAGATGGAGAGGGAGCAGGCATCAGCAATCTGATGAATTTTTCTAGTAGGTAGTCCATATGATTTTGGTGAGCCTTTTGAGTGACCCAAAGAACAGCATACATAAAGACTATCTATACATGACCTGTTGTAGCAATTTCTCTGAAGTGTATCTCAAGTTGTCTAGTTTCAGTTTGCAGGGCTTCAGGAAAAAGGAAAGTTTTAGTTCTTAATTTTTCAATCAAGAGAATGGTAGAATATTGGGAACCTTAATCTGGAGAGTCACAGCCAGATATTCAAGGAAACCAGAAGAATTCAGGACCCAGCCCAGTTTTATAGGCAAACAACCAACACTCAAAGATAATTAATCAGATCTAATATCCACAGAGATGTGTGTTAAAATACAATCTTTTCCTTTAAAGTCATCTTCACTCCTCTCAAAGATAACCAAATTTACTAATTTGTTTGTAAAATAGGTCAGATTTTTACAAACATGACCTAAATATTTATATAAATCCAGGAAGAACAGCAATCAACCACATGTTTTTTTTTTTTTTAATTTGCTGTGCTAGAACTTTTATAATTTCAGACTGAACTATTTTGAAGAGCTTCAAAGTCAGGATCCAAGCCAAATACTTGCCATCAGATTCACCTGCACACCTGTGGACTTGGGTGAATTCCTCTCTTTCTGAGGTCTCCAAAACATCCTGAGGTCCCTGTACCCACAATAAAGTGACCTTCCTTACTCACCTAGTATGATTGCTGGGCACTCTGTAAGGAATATAATGGGACACCATTTCCAAGGGTTTTTATTGGCTCCATAAAGTCAACTTTGTTCTTTTAAGCTCTCTGGCCATTTCTGACTCTTCATGTCTCTCTCAAATATGGCATTCCAGTCAAAGCTTTGGTAATGTGACCGATGATTCCTCTACAAGGAAAACAGACTCTCCTTGAATTTATGCAAATAAGTAAAATTGTCCTGAAATTATGGATGCTCACAGAGTTTCTGAATTCTGGGGAGTTCAGGTAGGGAGAAAAGATAAACGTTTCAATTTGATTACAAATAAATATTTTGTCAAATTTCTGCAACTCATAGATATCTTATTAGAAATCGTTTCCTTGGAGCTGGAAAAGCAAACAGCAGAGAACCAACAATGTTTCAAGAAAGAGACATGAAAACTATAATCCCTTTCTTAATTCATTTAGTCCCATGTTATTAATTCTTGTTCTAAGTGTAGTTTTCCCATTAGGTCTGGAAATTGTTAGTTTAATTTTGTGATCTTAAAGATATTAGAAACCTGTATTTGTCAAAAATCCTTTGGATGAATCTCTTTGAAGCCAAAACATTTTTCAAGAGAATCAAAACAACTGTAAATGAAAAAGAGTAAAAAATGGCCATGGTTAAAAATCTGGGGAGAGTTCATTATAATGCAATTGTAATAACTGCATTATTGTCTATTATACATACATGTCTATTACAATTAAAATAACTAAAGGAAATTTATTTTTGTTAAACACATTTTAATAATTAAAATTACATGTGATGACATTATACCAGGGTTTATTAAAACTTTACAAATTCTTAGGACACTTGGATGGCTCAGTGGTTGACATTTGCCTTTGGGTCACAGCTTGATCCCCTGGTTCAAGGATCAAGTCCCACACTGGACTCCCAGCAGGGACCCTGATTCTCCCTCTGCCTATATCTCTGCCTCTCTATGTGTGTCTCTCATGAACAAATAAACAAAAAAATCTTAAAAAAAAACCATGGGGGATCCCTGGGTGGCTCAGTGGTTTAGTACCTGCCTTTGGCCCAGGGCATGATCCTGGAGTCCCGGGATTGAGTCCCACGTCGGGGTCCCGGCATGGAGCCTGCTTCTCCCTCCTTCTGAGTCTCTGCCTCTCTCTCTCTCTCTCTATGTCTATAATAAATAAATAAATAAATAAATAAATAAATAAATAAATAATAAATTATAAATAAATAAATGATTTTAAAACAACTATGAATTATCTATATTTCTAAAACAATTATAGCATTTGCTCACACATGACCTAAGAAGGTTTATCATCATTTGTTTGACAATGCTTCTCATGTAACCAAATACAGAATATGTAAGACTAATTGTCAATGTATTTCATTTAGGATTTGAATTTTTGGGGAGTTTTATTAAAAACCTCAGAAGGGTTTAAAGCATGTGTCTAAATAGGATTAGATATCATTATAAAACTTTATAATTAACCAATTAAGCAATGTGGTGATATGAGATTCTACAGATGGTAATATAGTTGTTAGCAAAGCTTAGCTTCTTTAATATTAAGAACGTATAACTTTCTTAAGTAATTAAAGACCCAATAAAGACAAAGCATATAAATTTTGGTTTCTAGCAAGATGGCAGTGAAGCAGGGGTCCTCAACTCACCTGGTCCCACCAACATACCTAAATTACTATCAAACCATCCTGAAAACCTATGAATTTGACATGAGATTTAAAGAGAGAACAGCTGGAACGCTTCTAGCAAGGTAGGAAGGTAGAAAAAAATAAAAAAGAATCAAGTTGGGGAGGGACCCCGTGAGGAGCGGGGCTAAAGCCGGGTGGCTAGAACCTCTGGGACAGGAAAGCCCAGCCCTGGAGAAGCAGGAACTTTAAAAATCCACACCGTATTCTTCCCGGACTGAAAGGTACTTAGCCAGGAACTCGGGTGGAATTTCAGGAGGGGCAGTGGAGCCTCCAGTATCCCAGAATCACCAATAGAGGAAGTGCACCTGGGGAAAGCACGCCACAAATTGTGGGCCGATCTCACTAAAGGGCTGGAGCACAACCAGCACGAGACATGGAAGAGGAGTTGGTGGGTCAGGCAGGGAGCGTCAGACTGGGTGGTCTGCCCCCTACTGCCTTCAGGAGCCGCAGCCCTGGGAGCACGATTCCAGCAGCGCAGGGCCCTGGATCTGAAGGCCCCAAGCCTACACAGCCCACCATCCTGCGTTGCCCCCAGGACAGGCAGAGGCCGGGAGGGCACAGGACAGCAAGAACTCTCCTGCCCTCTGGGCACCCCCAAGCTGTGCAGATCAATGCAACTATGCCACCCTGGAAGCATCTAGGCCAGTGCAGACTGGGAGACTATGTTAGTTACTGCAGGAGCTGACTCCAGAACTGGAGATCTGATGGTCACCAGTGTTGTTGTTCCTCCTTGTTTCACCATGTGCCTGGAAGAGGCAGGGCTGCCAGGGAACAAAGGCCTTACCTGCAAACAGCTACCATTGAGCTGAGCACATGGCGGGGGGGCGGGGCACCTCACCCAGGTACACACACCTAAGAATCAGCACAGCAGGTGCCTCTCCCAGAAGACCAGCTGGAAGGACAGGGGAAGAACAAGTTCTTGACCAAGCAGCGCTAGAAAGCTCCAGGGGAATCTGGGATATACAGTATATAAAACCAGAGGATAGCCCTCCTATTTTATTTTTCGTCCTTTTTCCAGTACAACTTGTTTTTATATCAGACTGTAAATTTCCAATTTTTTTCTCTTTTCCACCTTAACTACATTTTTAAGATTTATTAGAAACCTGTATTTGTCAAAAGTCCTTTGGATGAATCTCTTCATTTTTAAGATTCTTCCTTTTTGACTTTCATATTTCTACAATTACAGGTTCTAGATATATTTTCCACTTCTAGATTCCCTTCAACATACTCAACTTAATTTTGGGAAATATACAAGATATGTTTTTTGTTTTGTTTTGTGTTTTGTTTGTTTGTTTTGTTTTCTCTGCTTCATTTTGTTCTACAATGGCGGAAGTTAATACCTTCTAAAACATGACCAGCATACACCCAGAACCAAGTGGTATACCATGCTGGTTCATTCTGTGAGATTCCTCATTCCCATTCTGCCCCCCTCTTTTATCACATTTATGTTGTAGAGGTCAATGTTGGGGCTTTCTACAATTATTTCTAGTTTATATAAATTTCGGACTGGGCATCTTCCAACATACAGAACTTAATAACTCAGAACCAAGAGGATCAACCTCTACAACCCCTCAGATAGAGTACTTTCTCCCTCCACTACAACTTCGTAACTATGACCATCTCCCAGTAACCCCCACTTTTGTCTTCTCCCTTTTTTTTTCTTTTTTCTTTTTCTCTTCTCTTTGGGATTATTGGCCTTTTATTTTTTACTATTTTGTTTTAAAATTTGTTTCTCATTTTAGTGGTCCTGTTGTTTTATTTTGTTGATATTTGTTTTCAATTTCTGATCTCTGGCCTTGGCTGAATCACCTACGGTGAAATTTACTGAGGTCGTGGTTGATATTTTTAACTCAGCCCACTCATACAGCCACTCTACACTGAGCAAAATGACAAGAAAGAAGAACTCACTGCAAAAGAATGAATCAGAAGCAGTACTCTCTGCCACAGAATTACAGAATTTGGATTACAAATCGAGGTCAGAAAGCCAATTCAAAAGCACAATTAGGGATCCCTGGGTGGCGCAGCGGTTTGGCGCCTGCCTTTGGCCCAGGGCGCGATCCTGGAGACCCGGGATCGAATCCCATATCAGGCTCCCGGTGCATGGAGCCTGCTTCTCCCTCCGCCTGTGTCTCTGCCTCTCTCTCTCTCTGTGACTATCATAAATAAATAAAAAATTAAAAAAAATAAAAAAAAGAAAAAAATTCAAAAGCACAATTATAAAGCTACTGGTGGCTCTGGAAAAAAGCATAAAGGAATCAAGAGACTTCATGAGTGCAGAATTTAGATCCAATCAAGACAAAATTAAAAAAAATTAAATAAAATGCAAACCAAACTTGAGGTCCTAAGGACAAGGGTTAATGAGGTGAAAGAAAGAGTGAGTGACATAGAAGAGAAGTTGATGTCAAGGAAGGAAGCTGATGAAAAAAGAGAAAAACAATTAAAAGACCATGAGGAAAGGTTAAGGGAAATAAATGACAGCCTCAGAAGGAAAAATCTACAAACAATTGGGGTTCCAGAGAGCGCCGAGAGGGACAGAGAGCCACAAAGCATATTTGAACAAATCATAGCTGATAACTTCCCTAATCTGGGGAGGGAAACAGGCATTCAGATCCAGGAGGTAGAGAGGTCCCCTCAAAAATCAATTAAAACTGTTCAACACCCCGACATTTACTAGTGAAACTTGCAAAATCCAAAGATAAAGAGAAAATCCTTAAAGCAGCAAGAGACAAGAGATCCCTATCTTATATGGGGAGAAATATTACATTAACAAGAGACCTCTCCACAGAGACCTGGCAAGCCACAAAGG
This sequence comes from Vulpes lagopus, assembly GCF_018345385.1. Lineage (NCBI taxonomy): Eukaryota > Metazoa > Chordata > Mammalia > Carnivora > Canidae > Vulpes > Vulpes lagopus. The sequence goes on along the minus strand of NC_054848.1, from coordinate 68,206,809 downwards.
GCTGGCAGGATATATTCAGGGTCCTAAATGAGAAGAACATGCAGCCAAGAACACTTTATCCAACAAGGCTCTCAATCAGAATACAAGAGTTAAAAGAGCTTCCAAGAAAGGCAGAAACTGAAAGAATATGTGACCACCAAACCTGCTCTCCAAGAAATATTAAGGGGCACTCTGTAAAAGAAAGAGGAAGCCCAAAGAAATAATCTACAAAAACAGGCACTGAATAGGAATTATGATGACACTAAATTCATATTTTTCAATAGTAATTCTGAATGAGAATGGGCTAAATGATCCCATCAAAAGATGCAGGGTTTCAGACTGGATAAAAAGCAAGACCCATCTATTTGCTGTCTACAAGAGACTCCTTTTAGACCTAAGGACACCTCCAGCCTGAAAATGAAAGGGGAGAGAACCATTTATCATTCAAATGGTCCTCAAAAGAAAGCAGAGGTAGCAATCCTCATATCAGATAAATTAAAATTGTCCCAAAGACTGTAGTAAGAGATGAAAAGGGACACTATATCGTACTTAAAAGGTTTATCCAACAAGAAGACTTAATCATCATGAATATTTATGCCCCTAATGTGGAGCTGCCAATTATATCAGTTAATAACGAAAGTATAGACATACTTAGGTAATAATACACTACTAGTAGAAGACTTCACGACACTTTCTGCAAAGGACAGATCTTCTAAGCACATCATCACCAAAGAAACAAGAGCTTTAAATGATACACTGGACCAGATGGATTTCACAGCTATTTACAGAACTTTGCATTCAAAACAGAACTGAATACACATTCTTCTCAAGTGCACATGGAACTTTCTCCAGAACAGACCACATACTGGGTCACAAATCAGGTCTTAACTGATACCAAAAGATTGGGATTGTCCCCTGCATATTTTCAGACCACAGTGCTTTGAAACTTGAACTCAATCACAAGAAGAAACTTGGAAGAAACTCAAAGCATTGAGGTTACAGAACATCCTACTAAAAGATGAAAAAGTCAACCAGGAAATTAGAGAAGAATTCAAAAGATTGACGGAAACTCCCGAAAATGAAGATAGAACCGTTCCAAATCTTTGTGATACAGCAAAAGCAGTCCTAAGAGGAAAATACATCATAATACAAACATCCCTCAAAGCATTGGAAAACACTCAAATACACAAGGTACCTCGCACCTAAAGGATCTTGAAAAAGAACAGCAAATAAAACCTGGACCAAGCAGAAGAAGAGAGTTAATAAAGATTTGAGCAGAACACAATGAAACAGAGACCAGAAGAACTGTGGAACAGATCAGCAAAACCAGGAGCTGGTACTTTGAAAGAATTAATAAGATAGATAAACCATTAGTCATCCTTACTGAAAAGAAAAAAAAGACTCAAATTAATAAAATCTGGAAGGAAAAAGTAGAGATCACCACCAATACCAAGGAAAAGCAAACAATTTTAAGAACCTATTATTAGCAGCTATACGCCAATACATTAGACAATCTACAAGAAATGGATGCATTTTTGGAAAACCACAAACTACCCAAACTGGAAAAGGAAGAAATAGAATACCTGAACAGGCCAATAACAAGGGAGGCAATTAAGCAATCATCAAAAACCTCCGAAGACACAAAAGTCCAGGGCCATATGGCTTTCCAGGAGAATTCTATCAAACGTTTAAAGAAGAAACAATAGCTATTCTTCTAAAGGTGTGCTGAAAGATACAAAGGAACAAAGTACACCCAAATGCATTTTATGAGGCCAGCATCACCTTAATTCCAAAACCAGGCAAAGACCCCACCAAAAAGGAGAATTATAGACCAATATCCCTGATGAACACCGATGCAAAAATTCTCAACAAGATACTAACCAATAGAATGCAACACTACATTAAGAAAAATATTCACCATGACCAAGTGGGATGTATCCCCGGGATGAAAGGCTGATTCAACATTCATAAAGCCATCAATGTGACAGTTCATATCAACAAGAGAGAAAACAAGAACCATATGATCCTCTCAAAGATGCAGAGACAATATTTGACACAATACAGCATCCATTCTATTGGGACTTCATCAATATAAGAAGCTTTTGCACAGCAAAAGAAACAGTCCACAAAACTAAAAGACAACCTACAGAATGGGAGAAGATATTTGCAAATGACCTATCAGATAAAGGGCTAGTATCCAAAATCTATAAAGAACTTATGAAACTCAACAGCAAAGAAACAACAATACAAGCATGAAATGAGCAAGACATGAACAGAAATTTCACCAAAGCAGACACACACATGGCTGGCAAGCACATAAGAAAATCCTCAGCATCACTTGCCATCAGGGAAATACAAATCAAAACCATAATGAGATACCACCTTACACCCGTGAGAATGGTGAAAATTAACAAGACAGCCAACAACAAATGTTGGCAAGGATGTGGAGAATGGGGAACCCTCTTGCACTTTTGGTGGGAATGTGAACTGGTACAGCCACTCTGGAAAACTATGTGGAGTTTCCTCAAAGAATTAAAAATAGAGCTACCCTATGAGTCAGCATTTGTACGACTGGGAATCTACCCCAAAGATACAGATGCAGTGAAAAACCGAGACACCTGCACCCCAATGTTTATAGCAGCAATGTCCACAATAGCCAAACTGTGGAAGGAGCCTCGGTGTCCATCGAAAGATGAATGGATAAAGAAGCTGTGGTAATATATATAATGGAATATTACTCAGTCATTAGAAACGACGAATACCCACCATTTGCTTCGACGTGGATGGAACTGGAGGGTATTATGCTGAGTGCAGTAAGTCAATCGGAGGACAAACATTATATGGTTTTGTTCATTCAGGGAATATAAAATATAGTGAAAGGGAATAAAGGGGAAAGGAGAGAAAATGAGTGGGAAATATCAGAGTGGGTGGCAGACCATGAGAGACTCCTAACTGGGAAATGAACAGGGGGTAGTGGAAGGGGAGGTGGTTGGGGGGATGTGGTGACTGGGTGATGGGCACTGAGCAGGGCACTTGTCTGGATGAGCACTGGGTGTTACACTATATGTTAGCAAATCTAAGTCCAATAAAAACTAGACAAAAAAAGAGCTTTGATTTCCTGGGCAGATAGAGAAAAAAAGAGAATTTCTTTTTACAGTTGCTTATAAAGAATAGAACAAGCACCCCAATAAAACACTCTTTAGCAGAAAGAAAAACAACAAACTTCAATCTTCAATCTTATTAGTGTAATTTTAAAACTCATTTATTCCCATCTTAGTTCTGATCATGCATAATTTTTTTCTAAATATCCCCCTTTATACACCTTCTACAATTTTTTTCACATTTAGATTTTTGTTCTGTTTTTCCTTTCTAAATAGTCATATTTTAGTACAAAATAATTTTTCTTTACCCCAACAAAATGTATTGTTATTCCTTCTACCTTTTGTATATATCTGTTATTTTATATATAAAGTTGCTTTCCTTAACATTTCCAAGAGTCTCAAGTTTATCCATATTTTATCTTTAAGAAACTTTAGTCTTCAGTGAGAAATAAGTAGTAAAAAATTGTTAACTATCACAACAGAATTCTTTCAATTGAAAATTTTATGACTACATTTCATAATTTATGAACGTTTTTATACAATTTTTTAATAAAGCATAAAAATATTTACTAACAAACTCAAGTATATAGTTTATCTGCAATAAGAAGCCAATAGCAGACAAATTTATGTTTAGTAATTAATGTTTCAGTATTTTAATTGGAAAAGACATAGATATCCAATGAATTTAATCAAATTTATCAATTAATCCGGCAAAATTTCAAAGTTTCAGGTTACCAAAGATTTTCAAAGCTATTTAAAAATTTACCTATAACTTTAAGTTTTTAATTTAAGTTTTTTTAAGTTTTTAATTATTTTAAGTTTTTTTAACTTTTTAATTATTTATTCATGAGAGACACAGAGAGAAAGTCAGAGACATAGTCCGAGGGAGACCTAGGCTCCCTGAGGGGAGCTTGATGTGGAATTCAGTCCCAGGACCCCAGGATCATGACCTGAGCTGCTGGCAGATATTCAACCACTGAACCACCCAGGTGCTCCTCTTCTTAATCTAGTTAAACTTCTTGCTTGTAAGAATTACCCATGAAACTTTATGAGACAGACAAAATCAACCATCAGTTTAGTCATTTTGGTTGACAAATTGCAATAGGTACAACATGAATTTAACTAATAAATTCAGGTAGAATAAGAGCTAATTATGCATATTATATTTAATGTTGATAACTCCAGAATACATGTCTATTTTAATTAACCCAATAGCTTTGAATTAGGTTTAATACCAAATGTACTGCACCTGTCTCTACTAAAAAGTCAATCAATTTACTCCCCACTGTTAGCTCTAATCAGGTTTCCTATGGGAAAATCTGTAGTGGGTCCCTTTATGTTGATTTGGGAGGTGCTCCAGTTTGAACCTCATAGATAAGTGGCCCGAAAGTTTGAGATGCTTTTTGTTTCTCAATAATAAGGGCAGGAAGAGCATGTGCTGATGGCATAGAGGAGCTGAGTATATCATAGGCATGTGCTGTGTGAGTGAGAGGCACTGGTGGTGGTAAAGGAATAGGAAAAGGGGGAAGCAGGGGCATAGGTGTCAGAGGTGCCCCTGGCAAGACCAGAGGCGAGTCTGAAGTTTGGGTTAACATTCTTCATGAGATACCATCCACATCGCACCAGTCAGAATGGCTAAAATTAACAAGTCATGAAACAACAAATACTGGTGAAGATGTGTAGAAAGGGGAACCCTCTTATACCGTTGATTGGAATGCAAGCTGGCACAGGCACTCAAAAACAAAATGGAGGTTCCTCAAGCAGTTTAAAATAGAGCTATCCTATGACTCAGCAATTGCACTACTAGGTATTTACCCCAAAGATACAAATATAGTGATCCAAAGGGGCACCTGCACTCCAATGTTTATAGCAGCAATGTCCACAAAGCCAAACTATGAAAAAAGCCCATATGTCCATCAACAGATGAATGCATAAAGAAGATGTGGTAGAGGGACGCCTGGGTGGATCAGTGGTTAAACTAACATCTGCCTTCGGCTCAGGGAGTGATCCTGGAGTCCTGGGACAGAGTCCCACATTGGATTCCTGCATTGAGACTGTTTCTCTCTCTATGTCTCTGCCTCTTTGTGTGTGTGTCTCTCATGAATAAATAAAAATCTTAAAAAAAAGAATGGAAGCATTTTGTATTTTTTTAAAAAGATATGGTATAATATATAATGACATATTAGTCAACAAAAGGGATGAAATCTTACTATTTACAACCATTTGTATGGAACTGGAGTGTATTACACTGAGCTCAATAAGTCAATCAGAGGAAGACAATTATCATATGGTTTCACTCATATGTGCAATGTATGAATCATTGCAGGCATCATAGGGGAAAGGAGGGAAAACTGGGAAGAATTCAGACAGGGAGACAAATCTTGAAAGAATATTAACTATAGGAAACAAACTCGGGGTTGCGGGAGGGGAGGTGGGTGGGAGGATGTGGTAACTATATGATAGACATTAAGGGGGGTATGTAATGTTATGAGCACTTGGTATTATACACAACTGGTGAATAACTGAACTCTATATCTCTAACTAATGTTATTATATGTTGGCTAATTTAAATTTAAAAAAATTCTTCCAATACAATTTCCTGTCTCTCCCTCCTGCAAAATAGGCTTTTTCTTTTATTGCTTTTCAGCCGTCTGGCAGAGACAGAGGAACAGAAATAGGATTGAACATTAGTTTTGGTGATTGTGTTTGAGGAGGTGGATTCAGGATTTCCTGCATCTGTCTGTCTTCCATCAACATTTCTTCATTATTCTGATTATTGGGAAAGGGGTCAGGTATCTTAGATTTTTGTTCATCTTTATCTCTCTGGAACATCAATTCTGTCTTTTCCCATAAGGCATCTTTAATATGGAATAACATAAAAGACTCAATGTAGGGAATTTCATCCCATTTATCTGATCTCTGACAAAGCAACTTCAATTGAAAGATGGTGTAATAACTTAAAGATCCATTTGGTGGCCATACTTCTTCTAAACTCAAAACATACATGGGCCAAGCAGTGTGATGACTAACCCCTAACTCTTAACCCAAACCCTAGCTTTGCATCCAGATTTTGTCCCTTGTCATTTCTTTCCAATCAACCAGTCTTATTTATTTCACAATTTCCTTCTTTTACCTTCAACAAAAATGCATATCCATTCCTTATATCTTTGTAACCTATCTCCTAGTTTTATACACACAGAATTTTTTCCTCACTCCTACCAATCTATGTACATTTAGGAGAATTTTAACTTTTAATAACCTTAGTCTTCCTTGAAAGCAATGCAGTAAGCAAGTGTGAACCCTTATATCAGGATTCTTTAGACATAAATTTATGAATCAATAAAGCACATACCTTAATATCTTCTACCCATATCAGTCTATATGAAGTTGATGGTCACTTACATTTCTTTTATTTTATTTATGGTCATTTGTGTTTAAACACATTATTTATTCCTCTTCCTCCACATTTTTGGTGTATGCTGTCATAATTTACATCCTTTTGTGAATCTACTGACTGATTTTTTTCTCTTTGACTGATTTTTATAGATATCCTTATTTTTTACTGCTTTTGTGTTTTATACATTTCCTACTCATTTTTAATTAATTAATTAATTAATTAATTAATTAGAAAGAGTGTTAATGAATGGAGAGGCAGAGGGAGAATCTCAAGCAAGCTCCCCTCTGACTGTGGAGCCCAACTCAGGGGTTGATCCTATGAATCAAAGATCATGACCTGACCTGAAATCAAGACCAAGATGTTGAGCCAACTGAGACACCCAGGTGCCACTACATTTCCTACTCTTTCTTTATAGTCTTTCTTTTCCACTCAAAGAATCCTATTTAACATTTCTTATACAGCTGGGTTAGTGGTCATGAATTCTTGTAGCTTTTGTCTGGGAAACACTTTATCTCTCCTTCTAGTGTAAATGATAGCCTTTCTGGATATTCTTGGCTGCAGATTTTTCCCTTTCCGTACTTTGAATATATCATCATTCCCTTCTGGCTTGGAAAGACTCTGCCAAAAAATCTGCTAATACTTTAATAGGGCTTTCTTTGTAAGTGACTGTCTTCTTTTCTCTTGCTGCTTTTAAAATTCTCTCTTTATCACTACTTTTACTTACTATATGTCTTGGTGTGGACCACTTGGGTTGATATTTTCTTAGGTTTTTCTGTGCCTCATGGATTTGGATATCTGTTTCCTTCCCCAGATTAGGGAAGTTTACAACTATTATTTCTTCAAAAACGTTTTTTGCCTCCCTTCCTCCTTCTATTCCTTCTGGGATCCCTATAATGAAAGTGCTATTATGCTTAATGGAGTCCTGAGTATTTTAAGTGTATTCTTATTTTGTGTATTTTTTTTTCTCATCTGCACAGCTTGGTTACTTTCCATTACTATGTCTTCCAATTTGTTAATTTGTCCCTCTGTTTCCTGTAACCTGCTTTTTTTGTTCTAGCTAATGTGTTTTAAATCTCATTTACTGTGTTCTTTGTCTCTGATAGTTTCTCTTTTTCCTTTCTTTGATAAAGGTCTCACTGAGGTCCTCCACTCTTTTCTCAAGTCCAGTGAGTATCTTTGTGATCATTATTATTTTTTATATTGTATTTATTTATTCATGAGAGACACACACACACAGTGGCAGAGACAGAGGCAGGGGGAGAACAGGCTCCATGCAGGGAGCCCAATGTGGGACTAGATCCTGGGACTGTGGGCAGTCCCTGAGCTGAAGGCAGATGCTCAACCACTGAGCCACCCAGGCATCCCGTAATCATTATTTTAAATTGCTTAGCAGGCATATTACTTATGCCCACTTTGCTTAAGCCTCTTGTTGTAGTTTTGTCCTATTATTTCTTTTGGGACCGCTTCCTCTCTTTCCTTAGTTTGTCTAACTCTCTGTTTCTGTTTCTGTGTGTTAGGAAAGTCGCTTATGTCTCCTGCTCTAAAAAGTAATGGTTTTATGAAGAAGTGTTCCTGTAGTGTCCTGACATGCACTGTCCCCTGTTCAACAAGACCTTGAACTTCGGGGGATGTCTGTGCCCGCTGTTGTATCCTGATTGCTTTTTCCTTCAATCCAGCCTGCAGTGGCTCTCTTTGCCTGTTGTGGGCAGTATTTGGGTCCTGCCTGGAATGGGAAATACAATATTAGTAAGTTGTATACTGGTCTGCTTGTGAAATGGACCTGCCACAGGGGATTCTGGGTCTGTGCTATTTGGGCAGATCCACATAGCATGTGTGGGTGGGGTATACAATTTTAAAAAGGTGCATGTTGATTTTCCACAAGGCCTCCTACCACTACCACCAGAATGAGGCTTTGCAAAATGCATAGGTAGGGACACAGGGAGTTGGTGAGGTTTGCAGTGGTCTTCTGAGGGAGGGGGTCTGTCCTGCTATAATTAAAGAAAGCCTGGTTAAAGGGGGTAAAGTACAGTGTATGCATGTTTAGGTAGTGAATGTTAGTGCAGTGCTGGTTCCTGCATGTGGCCCTTTGTTTAGGTTGGGGAGGGGAAAGGGAGGGAAGTGACACCTGCCAGCTCCTTTGTTCCTAGAGGATCCTCCCAAAGATCACTGTCTCTCAGAAATATGTTCTGAAATTATTAAAAACTATCACTCTAGTATATCCCAGGCATCATTTGAAATACATACTCCTTCTAAACTGTATCTCTGTGGGCTGTTTGTCTCACCGTCTCTTTATTTCATTTCTTTTTTTTTCTTCAAATTTCTTTTTTTTTCAATTTTTTTATTGCAGTACAATTTGCCAACATATAGCATAAGACCCAGTGCTGATCCCACCAAGTGATCCCTTCAGTGCCCAAACCCCAGCCATCCACCTTTCTACTACCCCTTGTTCATTTCCCAGAGTTAGGTGTCTCTCATGTTTTGTCACCCTCACTGATATTTTCACTCATTTTCTCTCCTTTCCCATTATTGCCTTATGCTAATTTTTATATTGCCCAAATGAATGAAACCATGTAATATTTGTCCTTTTCTGATTGACTTATTTCACTCAGCATAATACCATCCAGGTCCCTTCACATCGAAGCAAATAGTGGGTATGTGTCATTTCTAATGGCTGAGTAATACTCCATTGTATACATAGAACACAACTTCTTTTTCCATTCATCTTTCTTTTTTAAATTTTTTTATTGGAGTTCAATTTGCTAACTTATAACATAACATAGCATAACACCCAGTGCTCATCCCATAAAGTGCCCCCCTCAGAGCCTGTCACCCAGTCACCCCCAACCCCCGCCCCCCTCCCTTTCCACCATCCCTTGTTCGTTTCTCAGTTAGGAGTCTCTCATGTTCTGTCTCACATTCTGATATTTCCCACTCAATTTCTCCTTTCCCCTTTATTCTTCACTATTTTTTATATTCCCCAAATGAATGAGACCATATAATGTTTGTCCTTCTCTGACTGACTTCTTTCACTCAGCATAATACCCACAAGTTCCATCCAAGTCGAAGCAAATGGTGGGTATTTGTCGTTTCTAATGGCTGAGTATTATTCAATTGTATACATAGACCACGTCTTCTTTATCCATTCATCTTTCGATGGACACCGAGGCTCCTTCCACAGTTTGGCTATTGTGGACATTGCTGCTATAAACATCGGGGTGCAAGTGTCCTAGCGTTTCACTGCATCTGTATCTTTGGGGTAAATCCCCAACAGCGCAATTGCTGGGTCCTAGGGCAGATCTATTTTTAACTCTTTGAGGAACCTCCACACAGTTTTCAGGTGGCTGCACCAGTTCACATTGCCACCAACAGTGCAAGAGGGTTTCCCTTTCTCCACATCCTCTCCAACATTTGTGGTTTCCTGTCTTGTTAACTTCCCCCATTCTCACTGGTGTGAGGTGGTATCTCATTGTGGTTTTTAGTTGTATGTCCCTGATGGCCAGAGATGTGGAGCATTTTCGCATGTCCTTGTTGGCCTTGTCTCTGTCTTCCTCTGGGAGATTTCTGTTCATGTCTTTTGCCCATTTCAGGATTGGATTGTTTGTTTCTTTGCTGTTGAGTTTAATAAGTTATTTATACATCTTGGATACTAGCCCTTTCTCTGATAGGTCATTTGAAATATCTTCTCCCATTGTGTAGGTTGTCTTTTAGTTTTGTTGACTGTTTCTTTGGCTGTGCAGAAGTTTCTTATCTTGATGAGGTCCCAATAATTCATTTTTGCTTTTGTTTCTCTTGCCTTCAGGGATGTATCTTGCAAGAAGTTGCTGTGGCCAAGTTCAAAAAGGGTGTTGCCTGTGTTCTCAACTACGATTTTGATGGATTCTTGCCTCACATTTAGATCTTTCATCTATTTTGAGTTTATCTTTGTGTATGGTGTAACAGAATGGTGTAGTTTCATTCTTCTGCAAGTGGCTGTCCAATTTTCCCAAAACCATTTAATGAAGAGATGGTCTTTTTCCCAGTGGACAGTCTTTCCTGCTTTTTCGAATATTAGTTGACCAGAAAGTTGAGGGTCCATTTCTGGATTCTCTATTCTGTTCCATTGATCTAGATGTCTGTTTTTGTGCCAGTACCACACTGTCTTGATGACCATGGATTTGTAGTACAACCTGAAATGTGGCATTTTGATGCCCCCAGATATGGTTTTCTTTTTCAATATTCCCCTGATTTTTGGGGTCTTTTCTGATTCCACACAAATCTTAAGAAGATTTCTTCCAACTCTCTGAAGAAAGTCCATGGTATTTTGATAGGGATTGCATTAAATGTGTATTTTGCCCTGGGTAACATGGACATTTACAATATTAATTCTTCCAATCCATGAGCATGGAATAATTTTCCATCTCTTTGTGTCTTCTTCAGTTTCTTTCAGAAGTGTTCTGTAGTTTTTAGGGTATAGATCCTTAACCTCTTTGGTTAGGTTTATTCCTAGGTATCTTCTGCTTTTGGGTGCAATTGCAAATGGGATTGACTCCTTTATTTTTCTTTCATCAGTCTCATTGTTAGTGTATAGAAATGCCAGTGATTTCTGGGCATTGATTTTGTATCCTGCCACGCTGCCAAATTGCTGTATAAGTTCTAGCAATCTGGGGGTGGAGTCTTTTGGGTTTTCCATGTACAGTATCATGTCATCAGCGAAGAGGGAGAGTTTGCTTCTTTGCCAATTTGAATGCCTTTTATTTCTTTTTGTTGTCTGATTGGTGAGGCTGGGACTTCTATACTATGTTGAATAGCATTGGTGAGAGTGAACATCCCTGACTTGTTCCTGCTCTTAGGGGAAATTCTCCCAGTGTTTCCCCATTGAGAATATTTGCTGTGGGCTTTCATAGATGGCTTTTAAGATGCTGAGGAATATTCCCTCTATACCTACAGTCTGAAGAGTTTTTATTCAGGAATTAATGCTGTATTTTGTCAAATGCTTTCTCTGCATCTATTGAGAGGATCATGTGGTTCTTGGTTTTTCTCTTGCTGATATGATGAATCACTTTGATTGCTTTATGAGTGTTGAACCAGCCTTGCATCCCGGGGATAAATCCCACTTGATCTTGGTGAATAATCTTCTTAATGTACAGTTGGATCATATTGACTAGTATCTTGTTGAGAATTTTTCCATCCATGTTCATCAGGGATATTGGTCTATAATTCTCCTTTTTGGTGGGGTCTTTGTCTGGTTTTGGAATTAAGGTGATGCTGGCCTCATATAAAGGGTTTGGAAGTATTCTATCTCTTCCTGTCTTTCTGAACAGCTTTAGTAGAATAGGTATGGTTTCTTCTTTAAACATTTGATAGAATTCCCCTGGGAAGCCATCTGGCCCTGGACTTTTGTGTCTTGGGAGGTTTTTGATGACTGCTTCTATTTTCTCCCTGGTTATTGGCCTATTCAGGTTTTCTATTTCTTCCAGTTCCAGATTTGGTAGTTTGTGGTTTTCTAGAAATGTGTTCATTTCTTCTAGATTGCCTAATTTATTGGTGCAAACCTGCTCATAGTAAGTTTTTAAGATCCTTTGTATTTCTTTGGTATTAGTGGTGATCTCTCCTTTCTCATTCATGATGTTATTAATTTGAGTATTTTCTCTCTTCGTTTTAATAAGGCTGGCTAATGGTTTATCTAGCTTATTAATTCTTTCAAAGAACCAACTCCTGATTTTCTTGATCTGTTCTACAGTTCTTCTGGTCTCTATTTCATTGAATTCTGCTTGAATCTTTATTAATTTTCTTCTTCTGCTGGGTGTAGGATCTATTTGCTGTTTTATTCTCCAGCTCCTTTAGGTGCAAGCTTAGCTTGTGTATTTGAGTTCTTTCCAGTTTTTTGGATGGATGCTTATATTGCGATGTGTTTGCCCCTCAGGACTGCTTTTGCTGTATCCCAAAGATTTTGAATGGTTGTATCTTCATTCTCTTTAGTTTCTATGAATCTTTTTAATTCTTCTCCAATTTCCTGGTTGACCCTATCGTCTTTTAGCAGGATGATCCTTAACCTCCATGTGTTTTAAAATCCTTCCAAACTTCCACTTGTGGTTTAGTTCTAGTTTCAAAGCATTATGGTCTGAAAATATGCAGGGGACAATCTCAATCTTTTGGTATGGTTAAAACCTGATTTCCGACCCACTATGTGTTCTATTCTGGAGAAAGTCCATATGCACTTGAGAAGGTGTATTCAGTTACGTTTGGATGTAAAATTCTGTAAATATCTGTGAAATCCATCTGGTCCAGTGTATCACTTAAAGATCTTGTTTCGGGTAGCCTGGCTGGCTCAGCGGTTTAGCACTGCCTTCAGTCCAGGGCATGATCCTGGAGACCCGGGATTGAGTCCCACGTCGGACTCCCTGCATGGAGCCTGCTCCCCTTCCACCTGTGTCTCTGCCTCTCTCTCTCTTTCTGTCTCTGTGTGTGTCTCTCATGAATAAATAAAATCTTTAAAAAATAATAAAGCTCTTGTTTCTTTGGAGATGTTGTACTTAAGAGACCTATTGATATTAGAAAGTGCTACATTCAAGTCACCAAGTATAAGTGTATTATTTTCTAAATTTGTCTTAACTGGTTATTAATTGATTGATATACTTGGCAGCTCCAACATTCGGCACATAAATATTGATGATTGTTAAGTCCTCTTGTTGGATAGATCCTTTAAGAATGTTAGAGTGTCTCTGTTCATCTCTCACTACAGTCTTTGGGATAAACTTTAGTTTATCTGATATAAGAATGGCTACCCCTGCTTTCTTTTGAGGACCATTTGGATGGTAAATGGTTCTCTAACCTTTTATTTTCAGGCTGTAGGTTTCCTTATGTGTAAAATGAGTCTCTTGTAGACAGCAAATAGATGGGTCCTGCTTTTTTATCCAGTCTGAAACCCTGCACCTTTTGATGGGGTCATTAAGCTCATTCAAGTTCAGAGGTACTATTGAAAGATATGAATTCAGTGTCATTATAATACCTATTCAGTTCCTGTTTTTGTGGATTGTTCCCTTGGATTTCCTCTATTACAGATTCCCCCTTAGTATTTCTTGCAGAGCTGGCTTCGTGGTCACATATTCTTTCAGTTTCTGCCTGTCTTGGAAGCTCTTTATCTCTCCTTCTATTTTGAATGAGAGCCTTACTGGATAAAGTATTCTTGGCTGCATGTTCTTCTCACTTACCACCCTGAATATATCCTGCCAGCCCTTTCTGGCCTGCCAGGTCTCTTTGGAAAGGTTTGCTGTTAATCTCATATTTTTCCCCATAAAAGTTAGAGATTTCTTGTCTCTTGCTGCTTTAAGGATCTTCTCTTTCTCTTTGGAATTTGCAAGCTTCACTATTTAATGTCGAGGTGTTGAGCGGTTTTTATTGATTTTAGTGGGGGATCTCTCTATTTCCTGGATCTGAATGCCTGTTTCCCTTCCCACATTAGGAAAGTTTTCAGCTATGATTTGTTCAAATACATATTCTGGACCTCTGTCCCTTTCAGCGTCCTCAGGAACCCCTATGAAACATAGATTTTTTTCTTTCTGAGGCTTTCATTTATTTCCCTAAATCTATCCTCATGCTCTTTTAATTGTTTTTCTCTTTTTTCCTCAGTTTCCTTCTTTGCTATCAACTTGTCGTCTATGTCACCCACTCGTTCTTCTACCTAGTTAACCTTCGTCGTTAGTACCTCTAGTTTGGATTGCATCTCATTTAATTGATTTTTAACTTCAGCTTCATTAGATCTAAATTCTGCAGTCATGAAGTCTCTTGAGTATTTATGCTTTTTTCTAGAGCCACCAGTAGCTGTATAATAGTGCTTCTGAATTGGCTTTCTGACATTGAATTGTAATCCAAATTTTGTAACTCTGTGGGAGAGAGGACTGTTTCTGATTCTTTGTTTTGAAGTGAGTTTTTCCTTCTAGGCATTTTGCTCATTGCAGAGTGGCCCAAAACAAGTTGTTCTGAGAAAGGGAGAAAAAGAGAGAAGAGAAAAAAGAAAAGAAAGAGAAAAAAAAAGAGAAGATAATTCAAGAAGGAAAAAGGCAGGGGAAGCAAACAGAAAACAAATAACTAGGGGTAGTATCCTCTGATTCTATATATTGTAAATCCCTCGACTTCCCCTGGAACTTTCCAGTGCTGCTTGGTCAATAACTTGCTTTTCCCCAGTCCGTCTAGCTGGTCTTCTGGGGGAGGGGCCTTCTGTGCTGATTCTCAAGTGTGAGCACTTGGGGGAGCTGCTCAGCCCCCTGCCTGGTGCCCGGCTCAGTTGGAGAGTTGTTTATCCTGTTTATCTTGTGAGGCCTCTGTAAGGCTCAGTGGGGGGTTGTTTATCCTGTGAGACCCCAGGAGGAACAACAGCAGTGGGGTGGGCAGCTCTCCAGCTCTGGAGTCAGCTCCCGCAGTCACTACCGCAGCTCCTAGTCTGCAGGGGCCTGCATGCTCCCGGTGCAGGGGCCATCAATCCGCACCGGGCAGGAGCGTCCTTGCTGTCTGTGCCCTCTCAACCTCTGCCTGTACTGGGGTAGCCCCGAATCCTGGGCTGTGTCTCCCGGCACCCTGGGCTCTGGGGCCTATGCTGCTGGAATTGCGGTCCTGGTGCTGCGCAGCCCCGTCCCCACGGAGCTGCCTCCCAGCTGCTTCGGCCCCGCTGGCGCCACTGCAGCCCTTTAGGGAGCTTGACCGCGGGGTGTGGAGCACTCTCCCCCCGGTGCGCAGGTCCTCTGTTAGTGACCCTGGGAGCCTGAAGGCATCCCCGCCCCTCCTGGAATCCTGTTCCAATTCCCTGTGAGTGCCTTTGTGTCTGGGAAGATTGGTGAAACTCCCACTTCTCCGGGCCGGGACTTTCCTGTCCTGGGGGCACACCCCGCGGCCTTAGCCCGGCTCCTCGCGGGCCCCTCCCCCTCGGATGCCTTTTATTTCTTTATGTTATTCCCTCATCTTCCTACCTTGATAGAAGCGTGAACTCTTCTCACTGTAGCATTCCAGCTGTTCTCTCTCTCAAGCCACATTCGTAGGTTTTCAGGATGATTTGAAAGTTATCTAGGTAATTTGGTGGAGACAGGTGACTTGGGGACCCTACTCTTCCGCCACCTTGCCCCTTCTTCCTGGACTTCCACACACACACATTTAAAAAATATTTCAAATTTTTACATACGAGGTATAAAAAAATTTGCAGAATGAATATTAATGAACTGGGAGAAAATAAATAGAAACTTTTGTTTCTTTATTCACGCTAATGCTTATGTTTTGAATTATAATTAACATACAGTAGAGGAGAGGGAAGCAAGATGGCAGGATAGAGGACTTCATTTCCTCTGGTCCTCTAAACTTAGCTAGATAACTATAAAATCATTCTGAACACCTATGAATTCAATCTGAGATGCAAGAAAAGAATTGCTGGAATTCTACAAAGAGAAAAGCTATGACTTTTTGCAAGGTAGGAGTGCAGAAAATTTAAACTGGGGGATATATCAGAAGATAAACAATAAGGGGAAAGGAGCTTCTAAAAGCTAGCTACTGGAGGGGTATCCCTGGGTGGCTCGATGTTTTAGCGCCTGCCTTTGGGCCAGGACATGGTCCTGGGGTCTCGGGATCAAGACCTACATTGGGCTCCCTGCATGGAGCCTGCTTCTCCCTCTGCCTGTGTCTCTGCCTCTCTCTCTCTATGTGTCTCTCATGAATAAATAAATAAAATCTTTACAAATAATAATAAAAGCTAGCTACTGGAAAGTGATATAGCATCACAGTGTAAAATTGGAATCTTTAGGGACGCCTGGGTGGCTCAGAAGTTTAGCACTTGCTTTTGGCTCAGGGCGTGATTTTGGAGTCTCACATCGGGCTCCCTGCATGGAGCCTGCTTCTCTCTCTGCTTGTGTCTCTGCCTCTGTCTCTCTCTGTAGAGGGGAGCAGAATCCTAAGTGGGACAGTGTGGTCTCAAGATCCCCAGAATAACAGAAAGAACAGAGGTGCCTGAGCCAGCAGAGTTCTCAAGCATTGGATCAGGGAAACAGGTTATGAACAGTAGGCCCAGAAGTGGGTTCTCAGCTTGGGTTGTTATAAACTGAGAACTGCATCATGATTGAGTAACAACTGTTTGGGAGGGGGGGCACAAAGGACAATATTGTGACAACTCTCTGCATTCCCCCTGGACAGGTGGAGCAGGTGTGCACACAACTAGACAACAGTTCTCAGTGCCAGGGCCCTGAGAAGGACAGGAACATTGTTACCCTCCATCTTCCCCCAGAATGGTCGGAACAGTGTGCACAATTGGTGACAGTTCTCAGTGCTGGGGCCCTGTAAAGAATTGAAAAGGGGAAATCCTCTCCATTCCTCCAGAAGGGGTGGGGCAGATGCATGCACTATCGAGCTAACACTCTTTTTGCCCAGGTCCTGCAAAATGCAGAAATGCACTGACCTTCTGCCTTCTGCCAGAAGGATCAGTGGGTGCACACTGAAGGAGTCTGCTATGTTTGCCACACATCTCAAACTTTCAGCTCTGAGGCCGAGATTCTGCATTGCCATTTTTATTTTCACCCTCTAAAAAGGCACAGAAAGCCTTGGGAACAGAAGCCACACAGAGTAACCAGCTTACACTGAGTCTGGCCTGTTTGCAAGAGGCAGTGCAACTACACTCAAAGACACCTGAGAATAAGCACAGCAGGTACCTCCCCCAGAAGACCAGCTGGAAGAACAGGTGAACATCAAGTTTACTGACCAAACAGGAGTGCAAGACTTCAGTGCCAGTGGAAAAGAGTATATAGAATACAAGGATTTATGTCATGATTCATGTATCTTTCATTTTATTTATTTTTTTTTTTTACTTTATCATAGTCACAGAGAGAGAGAGAGAGAGGAGAGAGAGGCAGAGACACAGGCAGAGGGAGAAGCAGGCTCCATGCACTGGGAGCCCGATATGGGATTCGATCCCATGTCTCCAGGATCACGCCCTGGGCCAAAGGCAGGGGCCAAACCGCTGCGCCACCCAGGGATCCCCGTATCTTTCATTTTAAAATGTTCAATTTCCCCCTTTAGAACAAGTATCTTATTTTATCAACGCTTCATTTTTAAGTCTTTTCTAACTTAAAAGTTCTATGTGTTTGCATTTTTTAGATGTATTCTTCATTTTTGGCTTCTTTTCACTCTATTCAATTTTATTTTTGTATGTATATACGTCTTGCTTTCTTTACAATTAAGGGATTTAGTGCCTTCTAACACATGGACCAAAATACACACAGGATGAAGTGGATCAGTCTGTCTTGTCCATCCTGGGAGCTTATATTATCCCTCCCCCGCCCATTTTTTGGTTATTGTTCTTTTCTCTTTTGGTTTCTGAACTCTTTGGATTTCTCTAGTGTGTTCCACTTGGGCCATGGTTGACATTTTTTATTTTGTTCTTTGTTCATCCATTATTCTCTGGGAAAAATGACTAGAAGGAGAAATTCACAACAAAAGAAAGAATCAAAGGCAATACTCTCTGCTACAGATCTAATCCATATGTATATAAGTAAAATGTCAGAGCTGGAATTCAGGATAACAATTATAAAGTTACCTTACCAGCTGGACTGAAAAAAAAAATAGAAGACATTGGAAAATCACTTAGTGAAGAAATGAAATCCAATCAGTCTGAAATGAAAAATTCTTTAACTGAGATGTAGTCAAAATTGTATGCTCTAACAAGTAGAATAAATAAGGTGGGAGAGAGACATAGGAGGCAAGTTGATGGGAAGGAAGGAAGCTGAAGAAAAGAGAAAAAAAAATTAAGGGACCAAGAGAGGAGGCTTCAAGAAATCAGTGATGACACAAAATAAAACAATACTAGAATTATTGGGATCACTGAGAGAGAAGAAAGAGAGAGGGGCAGAATAGATTTTTGAAAATATTGTAGCTAAGAAAATCTCTAATCTAAGGAAAGAAAAAGCCATCAAAGTCAAGAGATAGAGAGGACCCCTCCCCAAAGCAGTGAAAATAGATCAATACCTCAACATGTAATAATGAATCTTGCAAATTTCAGAGATAAAGACAAAATCCTGAGAGAAGCTGAAGCAAAAAAGCCCTTAGTATAATGGGGTAGGAATATTAGACTGGCAGAATGTCTATCCACAGAGACCTGGCAGGACAGAAAGGGATGGCATGATATACTCAGGGTATTAAGTGAGAAAAACATGCAGACAAGAACTTTATCCAGGAAGGCTGTCATTCCAAATGGAAGAAGAGATAAAGAGCTTCCAGGACAAACAGAAAATTAATGAATTTGTAACCACTACACCAGCCCCACAATGAATATTAAGGGGGACCCTGTAAGGAAAGAGAGAGCCTGAAGTAACATAGACCAGAGAGAAACAGACAATCCACAATAACAGGCACTTTACAAGTAATAAAATGGCACTAAATTCATATCTTTCAATACTTACTCTGCTATTTTGAAATGAGCAAAATGCTCTAAGAAAAAGACACAAGATATCAGAGTGGCTAGAAAAGCAAGATTCATCCATATGCTGTCTACAAGACTCATTTTATTCCTAAAGGCAACTACAGATTAAAAGTTATGGGGTGGAGGGGCACCCGAATGGCTCAGTGGTTGAGCATCAGCCATTAGCTCAGGTCATGATCCTGAAGTTCTGTGATCAAGTCCCTCATCAAGCTCCCCATGGGGAGCCCACTTCTCCCTCTGCCTATGTTTTTGCCTTTCCCTCTGTGTCTCTCATGAATTAATAAATAAATAAAATATTTTAAAAAAATTAAAAGTGATGAGGTGGAGAACTATTTATCATGCTAATGGACCTCAAAAGAAAGCTGGGGTAGCAACCTCATATAAGACAAATTATATTTTAAACCAAAGACTGTAGTATGGGATGAAGAGTGACACTATATCCTACTAAAAGGGTCTATCCAACAAGAATTTCTAACAATTACGAACATTTATGCTCCTAATTCGAAGCAGCCAATTATACCAACAATTAACCAAATTTAAGAAACACACAGATGATAATACAATAGTAGTAGGGGACCTCAACGCCCCACTCATAGCAATGGATATATCATCTATGCAAAAGATCAACAAGGAAACAAGGGCTTTGAATGCACACTGGACCAGGTGGAATTCACAGATATATTCAGAGCATTCCACTTTAAAACAACAGAATAATCATTCTTCTCAAGCACACATGGATTATTCTCCAGAATAGAAAACATACTAGGTCACAAATCAATACCAGAAGGTTGGGAATCTTCCCTACATATTTTCAGACCACAATGCTTTGAAACTTGGACCCAATCACAAGAGGAAATTTGGAAAGAACTCAAACACTTGTTGGTTAAAGAGCATCCTGCTAAAGAATGAAGAGGTCAACCCAGAAATTAAAAAAAAAAAAAAACACTTTTTAAAATCATGAAAACTAGTGAATATGAAAACACAAATGTTCAAAGTCTTTTGGATAAAGCAAAAGTAGTCCTAAGAGGGAAGTAAATTTTAATACAAGACTTTCTCAAAAAATTAGAAAAGTCTCAAAGACATAAGCTAACTTTACACCTAAAAAAAACTGGAGAAAGAACAACAAATAAAGCCTCAACCAAGCAGGAGAAGAGAAATAAAGTTTAGAGCATAAATCAATGAAATAGAACCCTTGAGAGAAGAACATAAGCTAACTTTACACCTAAAAAACTGGAGAAAGAACAGCAAATAAAGCCTCAACCGAGCAGGAGAAGAGAAATAAAGTTTAGAGCATAAATCAATGAAATAGAACCCTTGAGAGAAGAACAATGAAAGTAGAAGCTGGTTAGTTGAAAGAATTAATAAGATCTACAAATCCCTAGCCAGAGTATTCATGAAGAAAAGAGAAAGGACCCAAATAAATAACATCATGAATGAAAGAGGAGAAATCATGACCAACACCAAAGAAATATAAATGATTTTATTTATTCATGAGACACACACACACAGAGAGAATGAGAAAGAGAGAGAGAGAGAGAGAGAGACAGGTAGAGGGAGAAGCAGGCTCCATGCAGGGAGCCTGATGCGGGACTCAATCCCAGGTCTCTGGGATCACGCCCTGGACTGAAGGTGGCGCTAAACCACTGAGCCACCCGGGCTGCCCAAAAATGATTTTAGAACATATTATAAACAATTATATGCCAAAATTTGGCAACCTGGAAGAAACGGATGCATTCCTGGAAACTTATAAACTACCACAACTGAAACAGGAAGAAATAGCAAGCCTGAACACCCCATAACCAACAAGGAGATAAAATTAATAATAAAAAATCTCCCAATGAATAAGAGTCCAGGGCTGGATAGCTTCCCAGCATAACTGTACCAATATTTAAAGAAGAAATAGTACTTTTCTTCTGAAGCTCTTTCAAAAAATAGAAATGGAAGAAAATCTACCAAACTCATTCTATGAGGCTAAAATTACCTTGACCCCAAAACCAAAGACCCCATCAAAAAGGGCAATCACAGATCAGTATTCCTGATGAACATGGATGCCAAAATTCTCACCAAGATACTAGCCAATAGGATCCAACAGTACATTAAAAAGATTATTTACCATGACCAACTAGGTTTACTCCTGCAGTACAGGGGTGGTTTAATATGCACAAATTAATCAATGTGATACATACATCAATGAAAGAAAGGACAATAGCTATATATGATCTTCTCAATTGATGCAGAAAAAGCCTTTGACAAAATATAGTATTCTTTCTTGATTAAAAGTCTCCACAGTATAGGGATAGAGGGAACATATCTCAACATCAAAAAAGCCATCTACCGGGAACCCTGGGTGGCGCAGCGGTTTGGCGCCTGCCTTTGGCCCAGGGCGCGATCCTGAAGACCCGGGATCGAACCCCACGTCGGGCTCCCGGTGCATGGAGCCTGCTTCTGTCTCTGCCTCTCTCTCTCTCTCTCTCTCTCTCTCTCTCTCTCTCTCTCTCTCTGTGTGTGTGTGTGACTATCATAAATAAAATAAATAAATAAATAAATTTAAAAAAAAAAAAAAAAAAAAAAGCCATCTACCAAAAGCCCAGAGTGAATATGATCATCAATCAGGAAAACTTGAGATCTTTTCTAAAATCTTAGGAATACAACAGGGATACTCACTCTCACCACTGTTGTTCAACATAGTACTAGAAGTCCTAGCATCAGCAATCAGACAACAAAAAAGAAATAAAAGACGTTCAAATTAGCAAAGGAGTATTCTAGCTATACATATGTATATAGTATATATATATATATATCATATATATGTATATCATGCATCATATATATATCATATATATCAATACATATTAGAATATTACTCAGCCATCAGAAAGGACTAATACCACTTACATCAATATGGATGGAACTGGAAGGTATTATGCTGAGTGAAATCAATTGGAGAAAGACAATTATCATATGATTTCACTTATATGTGGAATATAGGAAACAGCACAGAGGATAATAGAGTAAGGGAGGAAAAACTGAATGGGAACGTATCAGAGAGAAAAACCATGAGGAACTCTTAGCTATAGGAAACAAACTGAGAGTTGCTGGAGGGGAGGTGGTTGGGAGGAGGAGTTAATTGAATGATTGTCATTAATAGGGCACATGATGTGATGAGCACTTGGTGTCTTAGGCAACTGATGAATTATTGAACACTACATCTGAAAATAAATATGTATTATATGTTGGCTAATTCATTTTAAATAAAATAAATAAATAAAATACCACCTATATTGCTGAAATAATATTTTAAATAAAAAAGCAAGTCACAATTTCCCTGCAAATTTTAACTTACAAATAAAAACATTAAAACTTGTGCTTTGCATAATACAAATGTATAAAAATTATTTTAAAATAACTTTTTTAAGTATTACGTCTGAACCATGGAATATCTCTATATAGAAGTTCTTATTTATGCCTGAGGCTGAAGTATGTGGATATTTGTTGATTCTGATAACAGTTGACTTCCCATTACTTTAACTTTTCTTATAACGTCTAAAGATCTTTAAGTTTCAAGCACTTAATTATATTCCATAGCTAAGGAAGTCCTTGATAATATAACACAATTACAGGTCATAGTTATATTAACATCTTAATAAGACAATGATTTGCTTAATGAGAGGAAAAATATTGTAATCAAAATCAGTCTTATCTCTAGGAGGGGCAGAATATATTGTAAATTTTGAAGCATACTAGGATACCTGTCTGATGAAATAGATTTTACAACTACATTGACCATGACATTTAGTTGGTGGTCATAAAATTTACTTAGGTTAGTAAATATCCCTGTTAAAATTCATTGTTATCAGGAATAGTTGAAACTTTGAAATAAGACTGTTGTATAACCACTTATTGTCAGTTAATTTCTACATTATCTTTATTCATCCAAGTTGAATGATATTGTAGTTATTCTTGTGTTCTTATATACAGAAATAATGACTCAAGTGTCTGGAGGGTGGAACTATTATTGCTTGAAATGTTGGCAATATAGGTTCAAAAATTTCCATAGTTGAAGGGCCTCTGGGTGTCTCATTCACTTAATTCTCCAACTCTTGATTTAAGCTCAGCTCATGATCTCAGGGTTGTGAGACAAGCCATGCATTGGGCTCCATGCTCAGAGTGGAGTCTGCTTGAGATTCTTTTCTGACTTTCTCCTTTCTTCTCTGCTCCTCACTCTGCTTTCATGTTTTCTCATTCTCTAAAATAAATACATAAATACATAAATAAAACTTTAATTTATTAAAGGGGAACACTCTTCCAGAGTTGTTGGGAATGCAAACTTGTACAGCCACTCTGGAAACAGTTTGGAGGTTCCTTAAAAATTAAAAAAAAAAAATAGAACTACTCTATGACCCAGTAATTGAACAAGTATATATTTACCCAAAGGATTCAAAACTACAGATCTGAGGGAGTCCACCTACCCCATCATTTATAGCAGTACAATCAATAATATCTAAACTATGGAGAGAACCCAAATGTCCATCGACTGATGAATAGATAAAGAAGAGTTATATATACCACACACAATGGAATATTAGTTAGGCATCAAAAGGAATGAAATCTGTACAGTTGCAACATTGTAAATGGAGCTAGAGTGTATTATTCTAACTGAAACAAGTCAGTCAGAGAAAGACAAATATCATATGAGCTCACTCATATGTGGAATTTAAGAAAGAAAATAGGTGGCCATATGGGAAGGGGGAAAAGAAAAATTGGAAGGGAAATAAGGCAAAAGAGACTCTTAAATGTAGAGAATAAAGTGAGTTTTGTTGGAGGAAGGTGGGGGGATAGGCTAGATGGGGGATGGGCATTAAAGAGGACACTTGGTGTTTTTATGTAAGTGATGGATTATTGGATTCTACTGTATTTTAACTAACTCTAAATTTAAAAATTAAATTTAAAAAAGTAAGCAAAAAAAGAGAAGAGGTTAGAGCAGTGGGAAGGAGTTAGATTGTGAGGGCTTTGGTTGGTCACATTATAGTAGCATTATTTACCTTTGTCATAAGACCTAGTTTGTTATTTTTTCTAAAGATTGGTGGCTTGAGGAATAGTATGACACATGATCCAATATGTTTTTAAAGATTTATTTATTTATTTACCCATGAGAGACACAGAGAGAGAGGCAGAGACATAGTTGGAGAAGCAGGCCCCTCACAGGGAGCCTGATGTGGGACTCAATTCCCCGACCCAGGATCAAGCCCTGAGCCGAAGGCAGACACTCAACCCCTGAGCCACCCAGGCATCCCATGGTCCAGGATTTTTAATAATTAAATAATAGCATATTATGAATAAATTTTTTTTTAAATTTTTTTTAATTTTATTTATTTATGATAGGCACACAGTGAGAGAGAGAGAAGCAGAGACACAGGCAGAGGGAGAAGCAGGCTCCATGCACCGGGAGCCCGACGTGGGACTCGATCCCGGGTCTCCAGGATCGCGCCCCGGGCCAAAGGCAGGCGCCAAACCGCTGCGCCACCCAGGGATCCCTATGAATAAATTTTTTAAAAAATAGTTTATATGCTTAAAAAATGATAATATGAAATTTTCATTGGAAAGTGCAAGAGTTCAGATACTGTACTTGTTTAATCCATCTTTGTAATTGTAGTCTACCATGGAGTCTGGTAGCATAGAGGGCCTCCAAAAACATTCATTGCATGTATGCATGGGTTGATGTAGAATTTTTTTATGTTCATAATGAATATTTTGCAGTGCTGTCTTCTACACACATTCTGCACCTAATAAACATTTTTGAATGATGATCTTTCTGCCTACTTCACTCATCTTTCACAGTCCAATAACTTTCATTAGAATATTAAGCTACTAAAACTAAAAATTTCATCTCTATAATGACCATGCAAATAAAATTCCACACTGGACTTGATTTTCTATATTTTTCTGTTTTCAAATCCTGTGACTCAAAATATATTTTATTTTTTTAAAGATTTTGCTTATTTATTTATTTATTTAATTATTTGAGAGGGAGAGTGTGTACATGAGTGGAGGAAGGGCAGGAGGAGAGGGAGAAGCAGACTTGCTACTGAGCAGTGAACACATTTTGGGCCTGAATCGCACATATTGGGCCTGAATCCCAGGACCCTGAGATCATGACCTGAGCTGAAAGAAGGCAGATGCTTAACCAATTGAGCCACACGGGAACCCCTCAAAATTGATTTTTGTACATATATAATAAGACTGAGGGGATCCCTGGGTCGCGCAGCGGTTTAGTGCCTGCTTTTGGCCCAGGGCGCGATCCTGGAGACCCGGGATCGAATCCCACGTTGGGTTCCCGGTGCATGGAGCCTGCTTCTCCCACTGACTATGCCTCTTTCTCTCTCTCTGTGTGTGACTATCATAAATAAATAAAAAAATTTTTTAAAAAAGACTGAGGTTAAGTTTTCGGCTTCTCTCATATTTTTAAAATAGTGAAGGAAAATGTGTTCTTACTAGAGTTATTATGTGACTCCAAAAATGAATTTTCATTGTTTGGTGTCTGTTAAAATTCTCAATCTATTTCTGAAATATTATGTTGTCCCCCTTTATAGAGATATATTGAAACAATTATCCAGAGGCTACTCTTAAATGTGACATGTGTCCCACACTCTAATCCATAGTATAAAGTCATCATTTGCTCTTCTGGTCCAAATTGCTGAAACATTCAATGAATTCAACCATCCTTTTCTGTGCATAAAGCAAGAAGTAGTCATTATGGAAAGTTTTGAAGAAATACCAAATATCTACTAACCAATAAATTCTTTCCCTTTTCAAATTATGTGTTTTGTACAAAATTCAAACCAATAAAACTAGTTTTGGTTAGTGTCAGAAAGTAATGCTACTTGAATAACTATTATGTGTTACAAACTTCCAAGTATTTTAAAAATTATCTTTATTGAGATATATACATTTTATTGTATTTAACTATGCTTTAAGCATGCAGTTTGATGAGTTTTGGCAAATTGGTACACATATGTGACCATGATACCAAACAAGATACAGAAAACTTCTATCACTCTAATAACTTCATTCCTGCTTCTGTTTAATCTCTACATTCCCACTACACATAAACACTCATGTGATTTCCATGTCTATAGATTAGTTTTTCTTCTTCTAAAACTTCATATAAACGGAATGTGTGTTGGTAAATTGTTTGTTTGTAGGTATTTATTTATTTATTTATTTATTTATTTATTTATTTTGCTGAGTGGCATTACTTTGAAGATACCATTAATTTCTCACCTATTCGCTTATTAATGAACATATCAATTTTTCAGTTGTGGCTTTTTTTCTTTTTCTTTCTTATTTTACAATTGCTATTATAACTTTTGCCCAGGTGACAAGTGTTTCTATGGACACATTTTCAATTCCTTTGATTAAATACCAAACAGTTGATTTCCTGGCTTTAGAGTAAATTATCATTAGCTTTATAATAAAATGCCGATTTTCCCCAAATTTGTTATGATATTACTATACACTCACCACTATATAGGAATGAATCGTTTACTACATTTATTCATGTTAATATTTGATATTGTCAGTCTTTCCATGCTGATGGTCTGTGAAGTAATATAAGATTCATATTGTGATTTAAATTACATTTTCTCTAATGTTAGTAATATTGAGTACCTACTCATGGGTCCAATGTTGTTGAGTATATCTCTTGAGTTTATAAAAATCTTTCAAATTTTTTTCAAGTGCTTTTATAACTGCTTTATTGAGATATAATTTTCCCTAGGAATCTGCCAATCTACTTTCTGTCTGTACATATGATTTCCTTATTTTGAATATTTCATATAAATGGAATTATAGAATTTTTAAATATTTTCTGACTGACTTCTTAGACATAGAAAAACATTTTAGGTGTTTTTTCACATGTTAGCATATCTTAGTGCTCCATTTTTTATGGCTGAATTGCATTGTATATATATACCACATCTTCTTTATACATTTATCACTTAATGAAAATTTGAATTGTTTTCATTTCTTAGCTACTATGAATAACATGCTATGAACATTTGCGTACAGATTTTTTTAGCATATGCTTTAATTCCCTAGATTACATATTTGGGAGTAGAACTTCTGGGTTGCATGGTATCTTCATATTTGAATTTTGAAGAAATGCCAAATATTTCTAAATGCATTACACAATTTTACACTGTAACCAATAGTGTACAAGGTTAAAATATATTCACTTCGTTGTCAAAAATTATTATTATTTGTATTTTTATCTTACCCATTTCAGTGGGTATGAAGGGTTACCTCACTATGGTTTTGATCTGCATTTTTCAGATAGCTAACAATATAGAATATTTTTAACTGTCTTATTGGCAGTTTGTATGTATAGCTTAGATGAGTGTTTAATCATTTTTAATTGGGATATATATCTTTTTCTTATTGAGATATAACTATTCTTTATGTATTTTAGATATAAATTCTTTTTCAGGTGTATGATTTTCAAATATTTATTTCATTCTGTAAGTTGTATTTTTACTAATTTGGTGTTATATTTTGTACCAATAAAACTTCTTTATGAAGTTCAATTACTGATATGTTGCAAAAATTCAATGTTGTTGGAGTAATAATTTATATAAAATAAGATACATATATTTTTTCTTCCAAAGTTTTCATATAAATCCCAGTTAGTTAAAATACAGTGTAATATTAGTTTCAGGTATAGGATTTAGTGACTTATCACTTACATAAAACATCCATTGATCATCACAAGTGCTTCCTTAATACTCATTACTCATTTTACCCATCCCCTCATTCACCTCCCACCAGCAACCCTGAATTTGTTCCTATAGTTAAGAGGCTGCTTTACGTTTGGCCTTTCTCTCTTCCTCCACAATGTTCATCTGTTTTGTTTCTTAAATTTCACATATGAATGAAATAATATGGTACTTGTCTTTTCCTGACTTATTTTGCTTATTGTTATATTATCTAGTTCTATCCATGTCATAGGAAATAGCAAGATTTCATTCCTTTTTATGGCTAGGATTCCATTATATATACTACAACTTCTTTTTTTTTTTTTTTTTAAATGTATTTATTTATTTATGATAGTCACAGAGAGAGAGAGAGAGAGGCAGAGACACAGGCAGAGGGAGAAGCAGGCTCCATGCACCGGGAGCCCGACGTGGGATTCGATCCCAGGTCTCCAGGATCACGCCCTGGGCCAAAGGCAGGCGCCAAACCGCTGTGCCACCCAGGGATCCCCTATACTACAACTTCTTTATCCATTCATCAGCCAGCGGATGATTGGGCTTTTCCATGATTTGACTATTGATAATTCTGCTATAAATATGAGGGTACATCGACCACTACAAATAAGTATTTTTGTATCATTTGGATAAATACCCAGTATTGTAATTATTGGATTGTAGACAAGTCTTATTTTTAACTTTTTGAGAAGCCTCCACAGTGTTTTCCAGAGTGGCTCTGCTATTTTGCATTCCCATCAACATTTTTAGAGGGTTCTTCTTTCTCCACATCTTCACCAACATCTGTTGATTCCTGTATTGTTAATTTTACACATTCTAACAGGTGTGAGGTGATATCTCATTGTAGTTTTTATTTGTACTTCTCTGATAATAAGTGACGTTGAACATCTTTTCATGTGTCTGTCTGATAGCCATTTGAATGTCTTCTTTAGAAAAATGTGTATTTATGACATCTTGCTATTTTTTAAGTGGATTATTTTTTTGGATATTGAGTTTACAAGCTTTTACATAATTTGGATACTAACCCTTTATCAGATATGTCATTTGCAAATATATTCTCCCATTCTGAAGGTTACCTTTTAGTTTTGTTGGTTGCTTCCTTCACCATGCAGAAGATTTTTTATCTTGATGAAGTCTTCATAGTTTATTTTTTTTCTTTTTTATCCTTTGCCTCAGGAGACATTTGTAGCAAGAATATGCTATAGCAGAGGTCAAAGAGGTTGCTACATGTGTTGTCCTCTAGAATTTTGATGGTTTATTGTCTCACACTTAGTTATTTCATCTACTTTGAATTTATTTTTGTGTTCATTATTTCATGTTGCTGTCCAGTTTTCCCAGTACCATTTGAAGATACTGTCTTTTCCATTGGATAGTTCTTCCTGATTTGTTAAAAATTAGTTGACCAAATAGGTTTTGGTCCATTTCTGGATTTTATCTTATGTTTCATTGATCTACATCTGCTTTTATGTCAGCATTATATTATAGCTTTGTAATATAGCTTGAAGTCTGGAATTGTGATGCACCTAGCTTTGCTTTGCTTTTTCAAGATTGTTTTGACTTTTGGGGTTCCATATAAATTTTAATATTGTTAGTTCTAGCTCTGTGAAAAATGCTGGTGGTATTTTGATAGGGATTACATTAAGTGTATAGATAACATTGGGTATTAGAGATATTTTATTTTTTAGGATTTAAAAAAATATTTGATAGGGAGTGAGAGAGCACAAGCAAGGGGAGCTGCAGAGGGAGAGGGAGAATCAGGCCCTCCACTGGAAAGAAAGCCCAATGTGGGGCTCAATCCCAGGAATCTGGGATCATGACCTGAGCCAGACAGACACTTAACAAGTGGAGCCACACAGGCTCCCTATTATAGACATTTTAACACTATTTATTCTTGCATTCCATGAGCATGGAGTGTTTTTCCATTTAATTTTGTCATCTCCAATTTCTTTCATTGGTGTTTTATAGTTTTCAGAATAGAGATCTTTTACCTCTTTAACCCAATTAAAGCTGGGTTATTCCTAGGTTTCTTATGGTTTGGACCCAATTGTAAATGGGATCGGTTCCTTGATTTCCATTTCTGCTGCTTCATTATTGGTGGTATACAAATGCAACAGATTTCTGCATGTTGATTTTATATTCTGCAACTTTGCTGAATTTGTGTATCATTTCTAGCATTTTTTTGTGGAGTCTTTCAGAATATCATGTCTACCACAAATAGTGAAAGTTTGACTTCTTTCTTGCTGATTTTATGATTTTTGTTTATCTTTTTTTCTGATTCCTGAGGCTAGGATTTCCAGTACCATGTTAAATAACAGTGGTGCAAGTAGACATGCCTGTCTCGTTCCTAACTATAGAGGAAAAGCTCTCTGTTTTTCCTCATTGGGAATAATATTAGCTGTGGGTTGTTCTATATGTCCTTTATGATGTTGAGGTATGTTCCCTCTGTCCCTGCTCTGTCCCTTTTAATCAAGAAAAGATGCTGTACTTTGCTAAATGCTTTTATCTGCATCTATTGAGAGGATCATATAGCTCTTAACCTTTATTTTATTAATGTGATGTATCACATGGATTGATTTGTGAATAGTGAACCATTCTTGCAGCCCTGAAATAAGTTGCTCTTGATTGTGGTGAATGATTCTTTTAAGGTACTATTGGATTAGATTTGCTAGCACTTTCTTAGTATTTTTGCATCCATGTTCATAGGGATATTGGTCTGTAGTTTAATCTTATAGTGGAATCTTTGGTTTCAAATCAGAGTAAAGCCAGCTTGGTAGAATGAGTTTAGAGATCTTTGTTCCATTTCTATTTTTTTTGGAATATTTTGAGAATAGGTTTTAACTCTTCCTTATGTATTTAATAACATTCACCTGTGAAGCCATCTGGCTATGGCTTATGTTTCTTGGGAGATAATTGATTACTGATTCAGTTTCTTTGCTTCTTTTTAGTCTGTACAAGTTTTCTATTTCTTTCTATTTATTTTGGAGTCTATATGTTTCTAAGAATGTATCCATTTCTTCTAGATTGCCCAATTTATTGGCACATATTTTTCATAATATTCTCTTATTGTTTTTCTGTGGTGTTGGTTGTGATATCTCTCAGTCATGATTTTATTTATTTGGTTCTTATCTGTTTTCTTTTTGATAAATCTGACTAGGGGTTTGTCAGTTTTATTAATTCTTTCAGAGAAGTAGCACCTGGTTTTATTGATCTGTTCTACTATTTGTTTGTTTCTATTTTGTTCTGTTTCTTTTTTTTTTTAATTAATTTTTATTAGTGTTCAATTTACCAACATACAGAAAAACACCCAGTGCTCATCCCATCAAGTGTCCACCTCAGTGCCCGTCACCCATTCCCCTCCAACACCCGCCCTCCTCCCCTTCCACCACCCCTAGTTCATTTCCCAGAGTTAGGAGTCTTTATGTTCTGTCTCCCTTCCTGATATTTCCCAACATTTCTTTTCCCTTCCTTTGTATTCCCTTTCACTATTATTCATATTCCCCAAATGAATGAGAACATACACTGTTTGTCCTTCTCCGATTGACTTATTTCACTCAGCATAATACCCTCCAGTTCCATCCACGTTGAAGCAAATGGTGGGTATTTGTCGTTTCTAATTGCTGAGTAATATTCCATTGTATACATAAACCACATCTTCTTTATCCATTCATCTCTCGATGGACACCGAGGCTCCTTCCACAGTTTGGCTATTGTGGCCATTGCTGATAGAAACATCGGGGTGCAGGTGTCCCGACGTTTCATTGCATCTGAATCTTTGGGGTAAATCCCCAACAGTGTAATTGCTGGGTCGTAGGGCAGGTCTATTTTTAACTCTTTGAGGAACCTCCACACAATTTTCCAGAGTGGCTGCACCAGTTCACAGTCCCACCAACAGTGTAAGAGGGTTCCCTTTTCTCCGCATCCTCTCCAACATTTGTTGTTTTCTGCCTTGTTAATTTTCCCCATTCTCACTGGTGTGAGGTGGTATCTCATTGTGGTTTTGATTTGTATTTCCCTGATGGCAAGTGATGCAGAGCATTTTCTCATGTGCTTGTTGGCCATGTCCATGTCTTCCTCTGTGAGATTTCTCTTCATGTCTTTTGCCCATTTCATGATTGGATTGTTTGTTTCTTTGGTGTTGAGTTTAATAAGTTCTTTATAGATTTTGGAAACTAGCCCTTTATCTGTTTCCATTCTAGTCATTTAATTCTGTTCTAATTTTTGCTGTTTCCCTTCTTTGCTGCCCTTAGGCTTAATTTGTTGTTCTTTTTCTAGCTCCTTTAGGTGTAAATTAATGTGAGTATTTGTAATTTTTCTTGCTTCTTGAGGTAGGCTTGTATATAATTCCCTCTTATGACTGCTATTGCTGCATCCCAAAGTTTTAGACCCGTTCACTGTCATTTATTTATTTATTTATTTATTTATTTATTTATTTATTACTATCTTATTTAATTTCCTGGTTGACCCATTCATTACTTAGTCCCACTTTGTTGCTTCTTTTGTCATTGTTTTTGGAGATTTTCTCTGTTTCTTTGTAGTCTTTTTCACTATTGGTCTTTCCCATTCAAAGTACCCCCTTTACTATTTCTTGCAGGGCTGGTTTAGTGGTCACAAACTCCTTTAATATTTGTTTATCTGGGAATCTCTTTATCTCTCCTTCTATTCTGAATGGTAGCCTTGCTGAGTAGAGTATCCTTGGCTGCAGATTTTTTTTTTCCATTCAACACATCAAAAATATCATACCACTCTCTTCTGGCCTACAGGTTTCTGTGGGTAGTTCTTCTGCTAATCTTATTTGTCTGCCTTTGGAAGTTAGGGACTTCTTTTGTCTTTCTGCTTTTAGTATTTTTTCATCTATGTATTTTTAAAATTTGTGTATAATATATCTTGGTGTTGGTCTGCTCTTGTTGATTTTGATGAGAGTCTCTGTGCTTCCTAGTTTTGAAAGTTCATTTCCTTAAGATTAAGGAAGTTTTCAGCTATAATTTCCTCAAATAAACCTTATGCCCCTTTTTCTTTCTCTTCTTCTTCTATGATATAAATATTATTATGTCTCATGGAATCACTCAGTTCTCTAAGTATACTTTCATGGTCCAAGTTTTTCTTTCCCTCTTGTGTTCAGCTATATTATCTTCCATAATTCTATGTTCTCTATCATTTATTTATATTCCTCTGTTTCTTACATACTTGTCATTTCATCCACTTGGTTTTGAATCTTGATAATTGCATTCTTCATTTAAGCCTATTTGGTTTCAACTCTTTTATCTCTGCACTAAGCATATCCCTGATATCTTTTATGCTTTTCTCAAGTTCAGCTACTACCCTTATGATTGTTTCTTTAAATTCTGGATCAAGCATATTACTTTAACTGGTTTTGATTAGATCCCTGTCCATGACTTTTGTTGTTCTTTTTTGGGGGATGGATTCTTCACTCTTGGCATTTTGTCTAGGTCTCTGTCTTCTCTGTGTTAGGAAAGCCTTTTATGTTTCCTGCTCTTGAGAGTAATTGCTTTCTGAAGAAGAGGTCATATAATGCCCATGGCCTGGTGTCAGCTACATGCATTCTGGTACTGTTTTATGGCTGTTATTTCCCTCAGCTCAGTATTCTCCAGATTTTTTTCCTTCCCTGCAGTGGGGATTCTTTTTTTAAAGATTTTATTTATTCATGAGAGTCACAGAGAAAGAGAGGCAGAGACACAGGCAGAGGGAAAAGCAGGCTCCATGCAGGGAGCCCAATATGGGACTCAATCCCAGGACTCCAGGATCATCAGGATCATGCCCTGAGCCGAAGGCAGATGCTCAACCACTGAGCCACCCAGGTGTCCCTTCAGTGGGATTAGAACTTGATCAGAGTGTGGTGAGTTTTTACTAAGTGTGCTCTGGTTTGCTTGTTAAGAAACCTGATGCCATTTCCAGGAGAGCTGAAGCTTTGTAGAACTCTATAGTCAGTAGATGTGGTAAGTGTAGGGTTTGTTCTGTCTTCTGGGGGAGGGGCCTGCTATGTTATTTCTCAGACACACTTGCCTGAGAAAAGCAGTACCAGTAGAGATCATAGGGGCAGGGCTTGGTGTAAACAGTTTAGGCAGCCAGTGTTGGTGCTGTACTGTTTACTGAAGTTAGTTTATGCTGACAGATGGGGAACATAAATGGTACTAGCCAGCTTCTTTGCCCTGGAGAGGAATTTATGCTTGCTGCTGTCAGGGAAGCCCTCTCAGAAAAACCTAGCCCAAATGAATATTAGGTATTTTTCAGATCACTGTTTTCACCCTGTGTCCAGGTTGCTTGCCTGCCTGGAAAAGTGCAGTGCACTTTGGGCTCCTTACCCCATCTAGGTTGGCTCACTTAAAATTCCCAACTTTAAAGACCTGATTTAGCCTGAGCCTTCACTAGTCTTCTGGGGCAGTGTCTCGCCACACTGGGATTGATTCAAGTTAGATGCAGAAGGGCAGTTACACCAGAGTACAATAACATGGGGTTTGGAACAAAGCATACTAAAGAGCCAGTGTCCAGGTTGGCCACCTTTGGGAGGTGTCTCTGCACCTATGCTGAAAGGTGGAGGGGAAGAAAAGGTGTCCACACACTCTTTTGTCCCAGAATAGGAAATGGCACCCCCCTCCGATGTGCTTCAAGAAGAGGTAACCATCTCTTCCAGTGTGTCTTAGGTGATCCTCAGATCTTTCCATCTGTCTGAGGTTACCTGCTTGCCTTCTCTACAAGAACACTGAAATGCCTTCTGGGGTCTATATCAGCCAAGACATAGAGGTCTAAAACCCCAGCCTTTGAGCCTTACTGGTGGCAAAATCTCATGAAAATCATCCCCTCTCATTTCCTCAATGTCTTTGGGGAAGTGTTTTCCTTGTGTGATCCCCCTGTGTGCTCCTCTCTTTCTCTCCTCTCTCCCTAATCAGTGCTCCTTCCCCTCTGTAGCACCCTTGACACATTTCTTCCCCACACCATTTCTCTGCACCTCCTACCTTCCATGATGTGGTCTCTTCTCTCCCTTTAGTTGTGTAGTTTGTAATGTCAATCCTCAGAATGATTTCTTGTGTATTCAAAATATTTTGATATTTATCTAGTTGTGTTCAAGGGATGATAGAAGCCTACGATCCTCTTACTAATCCATAATCATAGCTACTCTCCCTAAGTTACATATATTTTAAATATATATTAAAATGAGTTTGGGGGGCATGTTGGTGGATCAGTCAGTTAAGCATCTATCTCTAGCTCAGGTTGTGATCCCAGGGTCCTGGGATCAAACCCAGAATTGGGCTCTCCGTTCAGCGGGAAGCCTGTTTATCCTTCTCTTCCTCACTCATACACTCTCTCTCTCAAATAAAGAAACAAAATCTTTAAATAAAAATAACATGAAAAAAAATGACATGAGTTTTGGCACTTATACTTATTTCCTACATACCTAATGCAGTTAACCACTAATGAGGTTTCTATCAATATAAATCATTTTGTCACTTCTAGATCTTTATGTAAATGGAATAATGCAAAATGGAGTGATGCAAAAGGCAGTGCTTTTTAACTGGTTTCTTTAAACATGTTGTTTCTGAGATTTATTCATGTTGTTATATGGATCAGTGTTTATTCGTTTTTATTGCAATGTAGTTATGGCTATACTAGTGTCTTTATCTAGTCATCATTTGATAGAAATTTAGTTTCTAGTTTTTTGTTATTATGAGTAAATTAGCTGCAAACATTTGTTCATAAGTCTTTTGTGTTTACCCATTTTTTATTGAGGGGAGTATAAAAGTTTTTGTATGTTCCATATACAAGACTTTTGTCATATATATTTTTTATATGTATTCACTTTCATGAAGCAATTGTAACCTTGGAAAACATTAACAAACTGGTCTTGTTGAGGGTAAAGGCTAGAGTAACAGATATTTATACCAAAGAAAACCACAAGGCAACATGACATTTTCTGCATAATGAAAGTGGGAGCTTTGCTCAAGGTTGCAGGAAAAGGGGACTGGAGGGAATAAAGAAGTCATAATAAGGTAGATAATGAACTAAAAAAAGAAAAAAAAAACAAACTCTCACTATTTTACCATATTGCCTGTGTTTTTTTATTCCACCAAAATAAATTAATACTCATTTATCTGAATAAAACTTCTATTTATTTCATGTTTTATACTGTCCCTTCCTTTTGACTCTTTTTACAGAAGGAACAAAATGGTAGGTGCTTCTCCTACCACAAATATATATTTATGGCATAACTTTTGCCAGTGAGAAAGGATGACAATACATTTTAGAGTCAAAGACACAGACTTTAAACTCAAAAATATTGCAATTTTAATTATACTTCTGCTATCTTAGATGTGTGACTTTGTATAAGATACTCAGTATCTTTAAGCATCTAGGAATTCATATGTTTTATGATAAAATCATATAATGATTACATATAAAGCAGGGTAGTTTCAGGATTTAAAAATGTGTATTTATAATTTGCTTAGCTATTTTGATACATGATGATTTTTTGTCAGTTCCTTAATTATGGGGGTTATTTCATAATAAATAATATAGCTTTACATGCTCATAATTAAAAAGGTTTAGGATAGGCCAGATATTGCCTCTGATGCTATACTTCTGGCAAGGCCTCTAATATATCATCATCTTTAATTTAGAAACTGAAAGAGTTACATAACCTATAGAATTTATTCCTTTTAGTCTACTATTCACTTATTGTCAGGTTTCTTACGGTTTGAAGCTCCTTGAGGAATAGGATTTATCTTCACAGCAATATCATTGATTAATCAGCAGCAGAAGTAAGAAATATGGCCATTTTACTCATTATTTGTTCTTTAATAATGAGACTCAATAGATATCTTTCCCTAGTTTTATTTAATTCTTATTACTTTGAGATTTATATATTTGCTTTTTTATTTGTTTATTTTCCATCTTTTACCACTGGAATATAAGCTCCATACTGCCAAGATAATTTCTGTTGTATTCACTTTTGTTTATCCAGAATAAACAGTGTCTGGTGCATAGTATCAACATAGTACATATTTTTGATAAGAATAAATGATTTAATGCCATCTTCTAGAGTTTATAATAGAAAAGTCTATTAGGTAGTTTTTACAATACCTTATGAAGTTTATGAATAAGAAAATAATCCAATGAAGTAGAAACATCAGTTTATTTTGCATAAATAATGTGCTACTTTAAAATTCTCCTTTTAAAACTTGCTTCTGAGGGCAATCTGAAAAAGTACACCAAGAAAGATAGCTAAAGATTTTTTTAAATTTGTATTTATTTGAGGAGAGAGAGTGAGCAAGAGAGAAAGAGAGCATGAATGGGAGGAGAGGAAGAAGCAGACTCCCTGCTGAGCAGGAAGCCCAGTGCTGGGCTTGATCCTGGCCCTCCAGGATCATGATCTGAACCAAATGCATTTTAAAGTAATCACACTCAACAAAGGGATGAAACTCACAGCCCTGTAATCAAGAGTTGCTCACTCTACCAACTGAGCTAGCCAGGTGTCCCACCCCCTAAGAAGGGTAACTTCAGAATATTTCCACTTTGTCTTCAATAAATATTTAATGCCAAGGGAATAATTTTATTATTTCCTATTGAGTTTTTTCCAGTGAAATTAATACTGAATTGTTTCTTTCCTCAGAAAGAAAAGGTAGCAACAATAAAAATATAGATTTATATCCCTTTCCAGTAAAAATCGTCTAAAGTTCCAAAGTGTTGGAAGAGAAGCTGGGAGTGGTGGTGTTAACTAAAATGTTCAGTGAGTACAAGAACTGTGAAACAATATCAAACTCCACTTAACCTGTGTTCTAAAGAAAAGACTTCTGGATATGTAGTTTGAAAATCAGCTGTAGTATTGTCTGTGTGACCAAACCTTGAGTCACTTAATTTTCCTAATTCACAATTATTTGTATTACAGACTCTTAAAATGAGTGAGAAAACCCATGGCTCTCTGTCTTTTTTAATTTAGTTAAGGAATGTTTATTTAATATACAATGTTCTTTTTAAAGAATATGACAAGCTCAGGCACCTGTGTGGCACAGTCAGTTAAGCATCTGACTCTTGGTTGTGGCTCAGGTCATGATCTCAGTGTCATGAGATACAGTCCCATGTCAGGCTACATGTTTAGCATGGATTCTGCTTCAGATTCTCTTCTTCTGCACTTCCCTGCTGTTCTCTCTCTCTCTCTCTCTCTCTCTCATAAATAAATAAATAAATAAATAAATAAATAAATAAATAAATCTTTAAAAATATGATGAGCATAATACAAAGTATTATCTATCATTTAAAGTATTGATTTTGCTCATTAAAACTCTTACTAAACCTTCCAACTCTGAATTGAGCTTCCTGTTTTGATTCCTTAACTATCTCAAACCTTACTGCTTGTGAGCAGCTAGTCTACCCTTTTATACCTCACTCCTCAAATAGCATTTCATTATTGTTGCCCTATGAGTTAATCAGTGACACCAATAAAGATATGTCATTATCAATACATTTTATTCTCTACAGGTGGTATGTACATAGCATAGTTGAAGCTGACTAGTGATGGCTCTGTTAAGAGGGTGTGAGGAAAAAAAAGTAGTATAAATTACTAAAATTCCCTTGGTTTCAAGGATAAGTAGAGTGTCATAGAGTGAACATTTGCATCATTAAATATACTGAAAGTACTTATCAGTGATTTTGAAGATGAAGGATTTTTTTAGCTTTTCATCTGTTTCAAACATAAGGATAAGATTATCAAATACTTTTCTAAAAACTTGCAAAATTCCTAAATTCCCTTTTTAAAATCTTTAAGCCATGTTCATCTTCTGTTTTTTTAATGTTATTTAAGAGGACATGTTCCTTTGAAAAATAACCCTGCTATTTGGTTAATTTTATATTTCCTTGATTCTTCACTCATCTTCAGTCTTTTTTCATCTCTAAACTCTCTTCATTCCTTTCTACCATCAAATATATAGTGGGCCTATGAAAAAAAACAAACAAACAACAACGACCAAAACAAAACAAAACAGAAAACATTGCTGTCATCATTCTTAATACCTAAATGTACATTTTTAAATCTATCTTCTTCCTTTTATCAACAAACATATGAAAAGAATAAGTTATACATTTATTTTACTTTAAGATAAGATTTCCATCTATGTGATTTTGAATTCTGCCTTTATCACACTTACAGAAATTGTTGTCTCAGAAGTCAGCTAGAAAACCCTAAATAAAAATTCAAAAGCCTATTCTCAGTACTTCACATAATCTAAATCTGGAATATATCACTCTAATGACAAGCCACTTTTTGAAAATTTCTTTCTCTTTACTTTCATTGACTGTGCACTCTTCTATTTCTTATTCCACCTCTAACTTGTTTTTCATTCTTCACTGACTCCTCTTTGTTCATTTTCCCCTTATATCAAAGTTGTCTTAAAACTACTGCCACAAGGTCTTTTCTTGGCCTCTGACCCCTGCCCAACCTGAGCAAAATTTCAATTGTCACATTTCTATGAATACAAATCCACATTTCCAATTCTGTTGTAAGATTTTGTCATGTATTTTCAATTGCCTTGAATACTACCGTATTGATATTTAGATATCAGCATGTGCAAATCCAAATATATATCATTATTCTCCCAAATGTATAATTTTTATTATGTGTGTTTGTAGAACCATTTTTTTATTTTTAAAAAATATTTAATTTTTGTCAGTAACCTATATACCCAATGTGGTGTCAAATTTACAACTCCAAGATCAAGAGTCACATGCTTTATCAAATTAGTCAGCCAGGTGCCCCAGATCAGAAATTTTCAAAGTTACAACAATATATTAATTATCTACTATTGCATCAATGGTATTTCATCTTTCCTCATAAGTTTATGAGGCAGATAATACTCTCCTTTTATATATAGGGATGTGAATAGTATTTTATCACTTGTATATTCATATGACATTAGGTGTTAGATTCAGAATTTGAATTAATTTGTCTCAAGTACATTGCATTATGACATGTTAACTCCCAGTCATATTCAAAAATGTGGAGTTGGTTTTAGTTTTTTTTTCTTTTCTCTGTTAGCCTCAATCCCTTAACTACACACTTAAGAAACCCCAGGAAATTTTAATTCTGAAATGTTTCATGTCTATACCTCTTTTCAATTTTTTAAAAATTTTCCTTGTCACTGCTAATGCCCTAATACAGGCCTTCATCATTTCTTACCTTGATTGCAGAAATTATGGTAACTGCTGTCCCTTTTTCAGTCTAATTACATACTCAATTATATTCTATATGGTCATGGAGATGATCCTTAAAAAATACTTTGCTGTTTGTGTCAATACATTGTTACAAGTTGCCTGAAAAGGAAAATCAGAAGAGAAGATCATATTCAAGGTAATCCAAAACCTTATATCAATCTAACAATCCAATTACTATACTTGTATTTGTGTTTCCACTAAACCCATATCAGGTTATTTTTACTATTCCAAAAGGGTGGGACTTTACTTTTATCCCCCTATACCTTTGCTCATAGATTTTCCTATATATTTAATGCATTTCTCTTTGTTAAAAAATGATGCAAATCAAGAAACAGATTTACATATAAATAGGTAGTTCATTTAAAACAAAAGTTCAAAGCAAATTGATGAAGAATCAATAGTCTTTTCATTAATGGTGCTGGAAGAATTGGATATCTCTATCCAAAATAATTAAAATAACATAATATAAGGTAAACTTGATTGAAAACTAATATTATATATACACACTCTGTCTCAAAATGTTTCAGCAACCAACAATCATAAAACTAATAGAAGAAAGCAAAGAGAAAATTATGTGGCTGGATTAGGAAAATATTTATAAATATTTAACAAAATTATATTCACAGGAGAATAAAAATAAATAATGGACATCATAAAAAAAAAAAAACCTGTTCTCCAAAAGACATTGCCAACGTAATGAAAAGACAAGCTACAGGGACGCCTGGGTGGCTCAGCAGTTGAGTGTCTGCCTTCAGCTTCACGTGATCCTGGAGTCCTGGGATCAAGTCCCACATCAGGCTCCCTACATGGAGCCTGCTTCTCTATTTGCTTATGTTTCTGCCTCTCTCTCTCATAAATAAATAAATAAATAAATAAATAAATAAATAAATAAATAAATTCTTTTAATAAAAAAAGAAAAGACACGATACATATTAGGAGAAAATATTTACAAAACATATGTCTGATAAAGGACTCATAACCAAAATATAAAAAGAACATTCAGATATCAATAACATACAAACAATAAACTTACAAACAGGAGGAAATATATTAATAAACACTTAACAAAATATATGGATGGCAAATGAGCACACAAAATAATCATTTTCAGTTTTCATGGAAAAGCAGGTGAGAAACACAATGAGGTATCTCTATACACCTAAATGGTTTAAATAATTTTTAATGATATACTAAGGGCTTATGAATTTATGGAACCAATCGGAGCTCTCATACACTGCATATAAAAATGCAAAATAATACAGTCACCTGAGAAAAAAAAAAACGGTTGTTTCTTAAAAACTTGAACATGTACTTACCATGTGATCTGGTAATCCCATTGACAGGTATTTTCCCATGTAGAATAAATATTCTACTTCACACAAAAACCAATACAATGATGTTTATAGCTAATTTATTCATAA
Organism: Vulpes lagopus; assembly: GCF_018345385.1. Lineage (NCBI taxonomy): Eukaryota > Metazoa > Chordata > Mammalia > Carnivora > Canidae > Vulpes > Vulpes lagopus. The sequence goes on along the minus strand of NC_054848.1, from coordinate 68,165,506 downwards.
TTATGAGACACCAGGAACAACACAAATACCTCTGGAAACCCATGAATAAATGAGTAAACACAGTGTAGTACATGCAGAGTTGAATATGACTCAGAAATTAAAAAAAAATAAACTATGAAAAAACTAAAAAGAAAAGACTATGAATACATTCCATTGTCAAAATGCTACATTCTAAGGAAGGGCAAGATGGTGAAGTAGCTGTCTCAACTCATCTGGCCCCACAAACTTACCTAGGTAACTTTCAAAATATTCTGAACACTTACTTACAAATTCGACCTGAGATTTCTTTCTCTGTTTTTTTAATATTTTATTTATTTATTCATGAGAGATGCAGAGAGAGACAGAGACACAAGCAGAGGGAGTAGCAGGCTCCATGCAGAGAGCCCAGTGTGGGACTCAATCCCAGGTCCTCAGTATCACACCCTGGGCCAAAGGCAGCACTAAACCGCTGAGCCACCGACTGCTCGTTGACCTGAGATTTCAAGAGAGAACATCTGGAGTGCTACAGAGAGAAAATTTTTCGCTTCTAACAAGGTAGGAAGGTGAAAAAAAAATGAAAAAGAATAAAGTGGGGGAGGGGTACCGTGAGTAGCCCTGCTAAAGCAGAGCAGGAAAGCCTCCAGGGCAGGAAAGTCCATCCCTGGAGAAGGGAGAACTTTAAAAATCCATGCCAGAGTTTTCCCTGATGGAAAAGTGCTAAGCAGGGAAATCGGGCAGAATTGCAGGAGGGACAGTGAAGCCCGAAGATTCCCGAAGTCACTATAAGAAGAGGGGAGACCAGGGGAAATCTCAACGCAAACCTTGGTCAGATATAGGTAAAGGGTTGGAACGCTGCAGCCCTCTGGGGCATTTGGGAGAAGCCAGTCAGTTAGGCCAGGCTGCTCTGTTTGGAGGTGGCTGTGCCCCATTCCCTTACAGAGAGGCGGTCCCCTGGAGCACAGTCCAATGGCACAGGGAGCCCAAGCACACAAAGCCCATGATGCATTCCCCCTGGGACAGGCAAAAGCGAGGAGGGCACAGGACAGTGAGAACTCTCCTGTCGCTGGGTGCCCCGTGAGCTGTGCCAATCAGTGCACTGGAATCGGCCCTGGGAGCATCTAGGCCAGTGCGGACTGGGAGACTGCAATTACCCGCAGAGAGCTGGACTCCAGAGGGGGAAATCTGTTTGTCGCCATTGTTGTTTTCCCTCTTTGATTCACCTTGTGCCTGGGAGAGGCAGGGCCTCTAGGGAACAAAGGCCTCACAGGATAAACAGCTCATACTGAGTCCAGCACCTGGCAAGGGGTGGGGCATCTCTGCCTAGGCACAGAAACTTGAGAATTAGCACAGCATAACTTTCCCCCAGAAGACTAGCTGGAAGAACAAGGGAAGACCAATTTATTGACCAAGCAGCACTGGAAAGCTCCAGAACTGAGGGAAAATACTATATAAAACTAGAGGGTCCTTTTTCTTTTTTTTTTAGTTTTTTTTTCTTTTTCCATTATGAGTCATTTTTATATCAAACTAGAAATTGCCAATATTTTTTTTCTCACTTCAACTATAATATTTTACCAACTCTTCATTTTTAAGGTTTTTTTTTTCCTTTTTGACTTTCACATTTCTACAATTACATATCTTAGATATATTTTTCACTTCTGGATTCTGTTCAATGTATTCAATTTAATTTTGGGAGATATATGACATATGAGTATTTGCTTTGTGTTTTTTTGCTTTTTCTGCCTCATTTTGTTTCACAATAGTGGAAATTAGTATCTCCTAAAACATGACCAACATACACCCAGAACCAAGTGGTTCTGTTTTGGTTCATTATGTGAAATTATATTATCTCCCATTCTGCACCCCCCCTTGTTATCTTGTTTATGTTTTGGTGGTCAGTGTTGGGTCTTTATATAAGTATGGCTGGTTTATATAAATTTTGGATTGAGCATCTTCTAACATAAGGAACAAAACACTCAGAACCAATAGGATCACCCTCTAGGACCCCCTCAGGGAGACTAGATTTTCTCTCCGCTACCACTTAATCACCACCACCATCCTCCCTTTTTCTATTTCTCTTTTTCCTCTTTTCTTTACTTTTTTTTCTTTTTCTTTTTTCTTCTTCTTTCTTTTTGTTTTTTTGCTTTTTATTTTTACTACTATGATTTGAAAATTGGTTTTCACTTTAGTGGTCGTTTTGTTTTACTTTGTTCTGTTCTTTTTATTCTTTTATGTTCTGGTCTCTGACCTCTTTGGAATCATCTAGGGTGTATTTTACTTAGGTTGTGGTTGATAATTTTGACTCAGACCACTCATACAGCCACTCTCTAATAGACAAAAAGACTAAAAGGAAGATTTCACCACAAAATAAAGTACCGGAAACAGTATTCTCTGCCACAGAGTTTCAGAATTTGGATTTCAATATGGTGTTAGTAATTTAATTCAGAAGTACAATTATAAAGCTACTGGTGGCTCTAGGAAAAAAAAAGCATAAAGGGCTCTAGAGACTTCCTTACTACAGAATTAGGATCTAATCAGAGTGAAATTAAAAATAAATTGAATGAGGGCGGGGCAAGAGGGCAGAGGAGTTGGGTCCCCAAGTCACCTGTCTCCACCACCTTACCTAGATAAGGTTCAAATCATCCTGAAAACCTACGAATTCGGCCTGAGATTGAAAGAGAGAATAGCTGGAATGCCACAGTGAGAAGAGTTCACTCATCCATCAAGGTAGGGAGATGGAAAAATAAATAAATAAATAAATAAACATCCAGTAGGGGAGGGGCCCCGGGAGGAGACCAGCTAAGGTCAGGCAGCGAGAGCCTCCAGGACAGGAAAGCCAGTCCCGGAGAAGCATGAACTTTACAAATCTTCCCAGACAGAAAGGCACTCCCAGGGAACTCAGGCAGGACCACAGGAGGGGCAGTGGAGCCCCCAGTTTCCCAGGGTCACTAACAGAGGAAGTGCAACCCGCAGGAGAGCGCACCACACAACACCCGCCGCCGAGCTCCCTAAAGGGCTGGAGCACATGCCGGGTGAGGCCTCGGGAGTGGCTCAGGTGAGGGCTCAGGCGGGGACTCCACATGGAGGGGGCTGAGTGCCCAGGAGCACGATTCCAGCGGCCCAGGCCCTGGAGCCTAGGCCGCAGGGGGACAGAGTCCAGGATCCTGCACTTTCCCCCTGGGATACGGGGAGGCCTGGAGGGCACAGGACAGTGAGGACACTCCTGCCACCACCAGCCTGGAGCTGTAAAGATCAGAGACCCCGCCCCTGGAGCATCCAGGCCAGTACGGACTGGGAGACTGCAGTAGCTACTGCCGGAGCTGAATCCAGGACTGGAGAGCTGGCCGCCACAGCTGTGGTTGTTCCTCCCTGTGTGACCTTGTGCCTGCGATGGAGAGGAGCTGTCAGGGAACAGGGGCCTCACAGGATAAACAGCTCCCACTGAGCCGTGCACCTGGCAGGGAGCAGGGCAGCTCCCCCAGGTGCACACACCTGAGAATCAGCACAGCAGGCCCCACCCCAGAAGACCAGCTGGAAGGACAGGGGAAGAGCAAGTTCTTGGCTGAGCAGTGCTGGAAACGTCCAGGGGAAGTCGAGGGACTTGTAGTATATAGAATCAGAGGATAACCCTTCTTGTTTTTCCTTTTCTTTTTCTTTTTTGTATTGTTTTGTGTTTTTGTTTTTGTTCTTTGTTCCCCCCCTTTTTTCTCTTTTTTTCCCTTCCTTTTCCAAATACTTGTTTTTAGCCACTCTGCATTGAGCAAAATGACTAGAAATAAAAACTCACCACAAAAGAAAGAATCAGAAATAGTACTCTCTCCCACAGAGTTAAAGAATTTGGATTACAATTTGATGTCAGAAACCTAATTCAGAAGCACAATTATAAAGCTACTGGTGGCTCTGTAAAAAAGCAAAAAGAATTCAAGAGACTTCATGACTGCAGAATTTAGACTTAATCAGGCCAAAATTCAAAATCAATTAAAGGAGATGCAATCCAAACTGGAGGTCCTAATGACGACGGTTAATGAGGAACAAGAATGAGTGAATGACATAGAAGGCAAGTTTATGGCAAGGAAGGAAGCTGAGGACAAAAGAGAAAAACATTTAAAAGATCATGAGGATGGGTTAAGGGAAATAAATGACAGTCTCAGAAGGAAAAATCTATGTGTAATTGGGGTTCCAGTGGGTGCCAAAAGGCACAGAGGTCCAGAATGTGTATTTGAAAAAATCATAGTTGAGAACTTCCCTAAATTGGGAAGGGAAACAGGCATTCAGATCCAGGAGATAGAGAGATCCCCCCTAAAATCAATACAAATCTCTCAACACGTCAACATTTAATAGTGAAACTTGCAAATTCCAAAGATAAAGAGAAAATCCTTAAAGCAGCAAGAGACAAGAAATCCCTAACTTTTATGGGGAGAAGCATTAGGATAACAGCAGACCTCTCCACAGAGACCTGGCTGGCCAGAAAGGGCAGGCAAGATATATTCAGGGTCATAAAGGAGAAGAACCTGCAGCCAAGAATACTTTATCCAGCAAGGCTCTCATTCAAAATAGAAGGAGAGATAAAGAGCTTCCAAGATAGACAGAATCTGAAAGAATATGTGACCAACAAATTGGCTCTGCAAGAAATATTAAGGGGGACTCTGTAAAAGAAAGAGGAAGTCCAAGGAAACAATCCACAACAACAGGGACTGAACAGGTATCATGATGACACTGAATTCATATCTTTCAATAGTACCTCTGAACATGAATGGGCTTAATGACCCCATCAAAAGGTGCAGGGTCTCAGACTGGATAAAAAAGCAAGACTCATCTATTTGATGTCTACAAGAAACTCATTTGAGACCTAAAGACACCTCCAGCCTGAAAATGAAAGGTTGGAGAACCATGTAACATTCAAATGGTCCTCAAAAGAAAGCAGGGGTAGCCATCGTTATATAAGATAAATTAAAGTTTATCCCGAAGACTGTAGTAACAGATGAAGAGGGACACTATATCATACTTAAAGGATCTCTCCAACAATAAGACCTAAAAATCATGTATTTTTATGCCCCGAATGTGGGAGCTGCCAAGTATATCGATTAACTAATAACCAAAGTTAAGACATACTTAGATAATAATAAACTTATACTTGGTGACATGAATGCAGCACTTTCTACAATCGACAGGTTTATAAGCACAACATCACCAAAGAAAGAAGAGCTTTAAATGATACACTGGACCAGAGGATTTCACAGATATTTCAGAACTTTACATCCAAATGCAAATGAATACACATTCTTCTCAAGTGCACATGGAACTTTCTCCAGAATAGAACACATAGTGGGTCACAGAACAGGGCTTAACCGTTACCAAAAGATTGGGATTGTTCCATGCATATTTCCAGATCATAATAATTTATAAGTAGAACTAAATCGCAAGAAGAAGTTTGGAAGTATTTCAAACACGTGGAGGTTAAGGACCATCCTGCTAAAATATGAAAGGGTCAACCAGGTAATTAGGAAATAATTAAAAAGATTCATGGAAACTAATGAGAACGAAGATACAACTGTTCAAAATCTTTGGGATACAGTAAAAGCAGTCCTGAAGGGGAAATACATCACAATACAAGCATCCCGCAAAAAACTGGAAAAAACTCAAATACACCAGCCAACCTTACACCTAATGAAACTGGAGTAAGAATAGCAAATAAAACCTATACCCATCAGAGAAGAGAGTCAATGAAGACTGGAGCAGAACTCAATGAAATAGAGACCAGAAGAACTGTGGAACAGATCAACAAAAACCAGGAGTTGGTTCTTTGAAAGAATTAATAAGACAGATAAGCCATTAGCCAGCCTTATGAAAAACAAAAGAGAAAAAATTCTAATTAATCAAATCATGAATGAGAAAGGATAGATCACCACCAATACCAAGGAAATACAAATGATTTTAAAAACATATAATGAGCAACTGTATGCCAATAAATTAGGTAATCTAAAGAAATAGACGCATTTCTGGAAAGCCACAAACTACCAAAACTGGAACAGGAAGAAATAGAAAAAGGGAACAGACCAATAACCAGGGAGGAATTTGAAGCAGTCATCAAAAACCTCGCAAAACACAAAAGTCCAGGGTCAAATGGCTTCCCAGGGGAATTCTATAAAACATTTAAAAAAAAAAAAAAAAAAAAGAAGAAGAAACCATACCTATTCTACTAAAGCTGTTCTGAAAGATAGAAAGAGATGGAATACTTACAAACTCGTTTTATAAGGCCAGCATCACCTTAATTCTAAAACCAGACAAAGACCTCACCAAAAAGGAGAATCAGATACCAATATCCCTGATGAACACAGATGCAAAAATTCTCAAGATACCAGCCAATAGGATCCAATAGTACATTAAGAAGATTCTTCACCATTATCAAGTGGGATTTATCCCCGTGATGCAAGGCTAGTTCAACACTCATAAAGCAATCAATGTGGTTCATCATATCAGCAAGAGAAAAAACAAGAACCATATGATCTTCTCCATAAATACAAAGAAAGCATTTGACAACACACAGCATCCATTCCTGATCAAAACTCTTCAGAGTGTAGGGATAGAGGGAACATTCCTCAGCATCTTAAAAGCCATCTACGAAAAGCCCACCAAATATCATTCTCAATGGGGAAACACCGGGAGCCTTTCCACTAAGATAAAGAACAAGACAGGGATGTACACTCTCACCCCTGCTATTCAACATAGTACTAAAAGTCCTAGCTTCAGCAATCAGGCCCCCCAAAAAACTAAAAGACATTCAGATTGGCAAAGAAGAAGTTAAACTCTCCCTCTTTGCAGATGACATGATACTGTATGTAGGAAAAGACTCCCAAAAGACTCCCCCACAAAATTTCTAGGACTCATACAGCAATTCGGCAGTGTGGCAGGATACGAAATCAATGCTCAGGAGTCAATGGCATTTCTACACACTAACAATGAGACTGAGGAAGGAGAAATTTATGAGTCAATCCCATTTACAATTGCACCCAAAAGCATAAGATCCCTGGGAATAAACCTAACCAAAGAGGTAAAGGATCTATAACCTAAAAACTACAGAACATTTCTGAAAGAACTTAGGAAGACACAAAGAGATGGAAAAATATTACATGCTCATGGATTGAAAGAATTAATATTGTGAAAATATCAATGTTACCCAGGGCAATGTACACATTTAATGCAATTCCTATCAGAATACCATGGAATTCCTTCACAGAGTTGGAAAAAATCATCTTAAGATTTGTGTGGAATCAGAAAAGACCCTTAATAGCCAGGGGTACATTGAAAAAGACAACCAGAGCTAGGGGCATCACAATGCCACATTTCAGGTTGTACTACAAAGCTGTGATCATCAAGGCAGTGTGGTAATGGCACAGAAACAAACACATAGATTAATGAAAAAGAATAGAGCATCCAAAAAAAAAAAAATAAAAAAAAATAAAAAATAAAAAATAAAAAATAAAAAAAAAAAGAATAGAGCATCCAGAAATGGCCCCTCAACTTTATGGTCAACTAAAATTAGACAAAGCAGGAAAGACTATCCACTGGAAAAAGAGTCTCTTCAATAAATGGTGTTGGGAAAATTGGACAGCCACATGCAGAAGACTGAAACTAGAACATTCTCTTAAACCATACACAAAGATAAACTCAAAATGGATGAAAGATGTAAATGTAAGACAAGCATCCATTAAATTCCTAGAGGAGAACACAGGCAACACCCTTTTTGAACTTGGGCCCAGCAATTTCTTGCAAGATACATCCATGAAGTCAAGGGAAACAAAAGCAAAAATGAATTATTGGGACTTCATCAAGATAAGAAGCTTCTGCACAGCAAAAGAAATAGTCAACAAAACTAAAAGGCAACCTACAGAATGGGACAAGATATTGGCAAAAGACATATCAGAGAAAGGCTAGTATCCAAGATCTATAAAGTATTTATTAAACTCAACAGCAAGGAAACAAAGAATCCAATCATTAAATGGGCAAAGACATGAACAGAAATTTCACAGAGGAAGACATAGACTTGGCCAACATGCACATGAGAAAATGCTCCGCATCACTGGCCATCAGGGAAATACAAATCAAAACCACAATGAGATACCACCTTACACCAGTGAGAATGGGGATAATTAACAAGACAGGAAACAACAAATGTTGGAGAGGATGTTGAGAAAGGGGAACCCTCTTGCACTGTTGGTGGGATTGTGAACCGGAACAGCTTTCTGGAAAACTGTGTGGAAGTTCCTCAAAGAGATAAAAATAGAACTTCCCTATAATCCAGTAATTGCAGTGCTGGTGATTTACCCCAAAGATATAGATGCAGTGAAACGTTGGCACTCCTGCTCCCCAATGCTTATAGCAGCAATGTCACAATAGCCAAACTGTGGAGGAAACCTCTGTGCCCATCCTAAGATACATGGATAAAGAAGATGTGGTAGATATATATACAATGGAATATTACTCAGCCATTAGAAACGACAAATACCTACCATTTGCTTCGACATGGATGTAACTGGAGGGTATTTTGCTAATTGAAGTAAGTCATTCGGAAAAGGACAAACATTGTATGGTCTCATTCATTTCGGGAATATAAAAAATAGTGAAAGGGAATAAAGGGGAAAATAGAGAAAATGAGTGAAAATATCAGTGATAGTGACAGAACATGGGAGATTCCTCCCTCTGGATAATGAACAAGGGGTAGTGGAAAGGGAGGTAGGTGAGGGATTGGGTTACTGTGTGATGGGAACTGGATTATATGCTATATATTGGCAAATTGAACTCCAATAAAAAATAAATTAAAAAGATTAAATGAGATAAAATCCAAACTGGATATTCTGTTAGGGTTAATGAGGTGGAAGAAAGAGTAAGTAGCATAGAAGCTGATGATAAGGAAGGTAGCTGAGGATAAAAGGAATAAAAAACAATTAAAAGCTCATGAGGAAAGGCTTAGGGAAATTAATTATTGCTTGAGAAGGAAAAATATACATATACTGGGGATTCCAGAAGAGGCTAAGGGAGAGAGAGAGAGGACCATAAATACTTGAGCAAATCATAGCTTAGAACTTTCCAAATCTGTGGAAGGAATTAGGCATTCAGATCCAAGAGATAGGGAGGACACCCCCCCCAAAATCAATAAAAACCATTCAGCACCTTAGCATTTAATAGTGAAACTTGCAAATTTTAAAGATAAAGAAAAGTTTCTTAAAGCAGTGTAAGTCAAGAGATTCTTAAATTATGTGGGGAGAAATATCAGATTAACATAAGACCACTCCACAGAGACCTGGCAGGCCAGAAGTTTCTGGCATGATATATAAAGAGTACTAAATGAGAATAACATGCATCCAAAGATACATGACCCAGCAAGGCTGTCATTCAGAATAGAAGGAGAGATAAAGAGCTTCCAGGATAGACATAACTGAAAGAATATGTGAGGACCAACCTGGCTCTGCAAGAAAGATTAAGGGGGACCCTGTAAAAGAAAGAGGAAGTCCAAAGAAATAATCCACAAAACAGGGACTGAATAGGTATTACAATGCACTAAATTCATAACTTTCAATACTTATTCTGAACATGAATTGGTTAAATGATTCCATCAAAAAATGCAGGGTATTGGACTGGATAGAAAAGCAAGACCCATCTATATGCTGTCTATAAGAGACTCAATGTAGACCTAAGGACAGTTCCAGCCTGAAAATGAAGGGGTGGAGAACCATTTACCTTTCAAATGGTCCTCACAACAAAGCTGGGGTATGATCATCATATCAGATAACTTAAAGTTTACATCAAAGACTATAGTAAGAGACGAAGAGGGACACTATATCATACTTAAAGGGCCTACCCAACAAGAAGACCTAATAATCATGAATATTTATGCCCCTAATGTGGCAGATGCCAAATCAATCAATTAATAACCCAAATAAAGAGATATTTATAAAATAATATACTAATAGTAGAAGATTCAACATGGCCATTCTGCAAATGACAGATCTTCTGAGTAAAACATCACCAAAGAAACAAGGGCCTGGAATGATACAGTGGATGAAACAGATTTCACAAATATATACAGAACATTACATCCTAATGCAAATGAATACACATTCTTCTCATGTGCACAAGGAACTTTCTCCAGATTGGACCACATACTGGTCACAAAGTAGGTGTCAACCGATACCAAAAGATTGGGATTGTCCCCTGCATATTTTCAGACCATAAAGCTTTGAAACTTGAATTCAATTACAAGAAGAAATTTGGAAGAAATTCAAACACGTAGAGGTTAAAGATCATCCTACCAAAAGATGAATGGGTCAACCAGGTAATTAGAGAAGAATTCAAAAGACTCATGGAAGCTAACAAAAATGAAGATAAAACCAAAATATTTGGGATGCAGTAAAAGCAGTCATAAAAGGGAAACACCTGTCAATACAAGCCTCCCTCAAAAACTAGGGAAAAAAAAACTCAAATACACAAGCTAACCTTGTACATAAAGAACTGGAGAAAGGGAATATAAAGGAAGGGAAAAGAAATGTTGGGAAATATCAGGAAGGGAGACAGAACATAAAGACTCCTAACTCGGGGAAACGAACTAGGGGTGGTGGAAGGGGAGGAAGGCGGGTGTTGGAGGGGAATGGGTGACGGGCACTGAGGTGGACACTTGATGGGATGAGCACTGGGTGTTTTTCTGTATGTTGGTAAATTGAACACCAATAAAAATTAATTAAAAAAAAAAAGAACTGGAGAAAGAACACCAAGTAAAACTTACAGCAAACAGAAAAAGAGAAATAATAAATATTTGAGCAGAACTCAATGAAATAGAGACAAGAACTGTAGAACCGTTCAACAAAACCAGGAGTTGGTTCTTTAAAAGAATTAATAAGATAGATAAACCATTAACCAGCCTTATTAACAAAAGAGGACTCAAATTTATAAAATCATGAATGAAAGAGGAAAGATCGCAACCATTACCAAAGAAATACAAACAATTTTAATAACGTGTTATGAGCAGCTATATGCCAACAAATTAGGCAATCTAGAAGAAATGGATGCATTTCTGGAAAACCACAAACTACCAAAACAGGAACAGGAAGAAACAGAAAACATGAACATTCCAATGACCAGGAAGGAAATTGAAGCAATCATCAAAAAACCTCCAAGACACAAAAATCCAGGGCCAGATGGCTTCCCAGGGAAATTCTACCAAACTTTTAAAGAAGAATACCCATTCTACTAAAACTGTTTCAAAGGATAGAAAGGAACAGAATACTTCCAAACTTGTTTTATGAGGCCACCTTTACCTTAATTTCAAAACCAGACAAAGATGTCACCAAAAGGAGAATTAGAGATCAATATCCCTGATGAACACATATGCAAATATTCTTAAAAACATATTAACCAATAGGATCCCAATAGTACATTAAGAAGATTATTCACCATGACCAAATGGGATTTATCCCTGGGATTGAAGAGTGGTTCAGTATTAGTAAAACAATCAACATGATAGGTCACATCAATAAGAGAAAAAACAAGAACAATATGACCCTCTCATTAGATGCAGAGAAAGCATTTGACAAAATACAGCATGCATTCCTGATTAAAATTTTTCAAAGCGTAGGGATAGAGGGGCATTCCTCAATATCTTAAAAGCCATTTATGAAAAGCCCACAGTGAATATCATTCTCAAGGTGGAAAAGCTGAGGGCCTTTCCCTTAAGATCAGGAACATGACAGGGATGTCCACTCTCACCACTACTGTTCAACATAGTACTTGATGTCCTAGCCTTAGCAATCAGGCAACAAAAAGAAATAAAAGGCATTCAAATTGGCAAAAAAGAAGTCAAACTCTCTCTCTTTGCAAAGGGCATGATACTGTATATGGAGAACCCAAAAGACTCCATCCCAAAATTGCTAGAACTCATATAGCAATTCAACAATGTGGCAGGATACAAAATGAGTGCGCAGAAATCAGTGGTATTTCTATACAAGAACAATGAGACCAAAGAAAGAAATTAAGGAATAAATCTCATGTATAATTTCACCCCAAATCATAAGATACCTAGGAATAAACCTAACCAAAGAGGTAAAGAACTTATACCCTAAAAACTACAGAACACTTCTGAAAGTAATTGAGGAAGACAAAAATAGATGGAAAAACATTCCATGCTCATGGATTGTAAGAATTAATATTGTGAAAACGTCTATGCTACCCAGAGCAATTTACACTTTCAATGCAATCCCTATCATAATTTCTTGGACTTTCTTCACAGCGTTAGAACAAAGGACCTTAAGATTTAGACCCTGAAGAGTCAGACAAATATTGAAAAAGAAAACAATGCTGAAGCATCACATTGCCTGATTTCATGCTGTAGTACAAAGCTGTGATCATCAAGACAGCATGGTACTGGCACAAAAACAGACACCCAGATCAATAGAACAGAATAGAGAACCCAGAAATGTGCCCTCAACTCTATGGTTAATTAGTTTTCAACAAAGCAGGAAAGAATATCCCCTGGAAAAAATACAATCTATTAAATAAATGGTGTTGGAAAAATAGGACAGCCATGTGCAAAATAATGAAACTAGACTATTCCCTTACACCATACACAACGATAAACTCAAAATGGATGAAATATCTAAATGTGAGACAAGAATCCATCAATATCCTAGGGGAGAACCCAGGCAACAACCTTTTTGAACTTAACCACAGTAACTTCTTTCAAGATATATCTATAAAGGCAAAGGAAACAAAACAAAAATGAGCTATGACTTAATCAGGATAAAAATCTTGTGCACAGCAAAAGAAACATACAACAACACTAAAATACAACCTACAGAATGGGAGAAGATATTTGCAAGTGACATTTCAGATAAAGGGCTAGTATCCAAGATCTATAGAGAACTTATGAAACACCCAAGAAACAAACAATCCAATCATGAACTGGGCAGATGACCTGAACAGAAATTTCACCAAAGAAGATAAAGACATGGCCAACAAGCACATGAGAAAATGCTCTGCATCACTTGCCATCAGGGAAATAAAAAACAAAACCACAATGAGATCCCACCTCACACCAGTGAGAATGGGGAAAATTAACAAGGCAGATAACCACACATGTTGGAGAGGATGCGGAGAAAAGGGAACCCTCTTACACTGTTGGTGGGAATGTAAACTGGTGCAGCCACTCTGGAAAACTGTGTGGAGGTTCCTCAAAGAGTTAAAAATAGACTTGCCCTACGACCCAGCAATTGCACTGTTGGGGATTTACCCCAAAGATTCAGATGCAATGTAACACCGGGACACCTGCACCCTGATGTTTCTAGCAGCAATGTCCAGAATAGCCAAACTGTGGAAGGAGTCCTGATGTCATTCAACTGTTGAATGGATAAGGAAGATGTGGTATATGTATACACTCCAATATTACTCAACCATCAGAAAGGACTAATACCCACCATTTGCTTTGATGTGGATGGAACTGGAGGGTATTATGCTGAGTGAAGTAAGTCAATCAGAGAAGGACAATCATTATATATGCTCACTCATACGGGGAATATAAAAAATAGTGAAAGGGATTATTAGGGGATGGGGAACATTAGAGAGGGACACAAATCATGAGAGTCTCTTAACTCTGGGAAACAAACAACGGGTTGCAGAAGGGGAGGTGCATGGGGTGTTGGGGTAACTGGGTGATGGGCATTAGGAGAACATTTGATGGGATGAGCACTGGTTGTTATAGTATATGTTGACAAATCAAACTTCAGTAAATAAAATTTTTAAAAACCCCTAAAGGCTACATTCTCTATAATTCTACTAATATGATATTCTCAAATAAACCAAAGAATAGGAGAGGAGGCTAGAAAGATGTCAGAGTGAAGTAAGTATCCTAAGCTTGCCTTGTCTTATGGATGAAACTAGATACATACATAGCAGGGTAAATAACTAGAAAAATGACTGGAACACCAGTAGAACAAATTCCACTACTGAAGTAGAGAACATGTCACATACAAAAAAGGTAGGGAAGATGAGAATGTGGTTTCAGAGCTAAAGGGAACATAGCTGTTCATCGTTGGAAGGGAGCCGGGGTTGCAGAGAACAGAAAAATACAGATTATCTTAGCAAGGAGGCTGTGCAAAGAAGGCAAATCCCCATAACATGTGGCTTTAAAAGTGAGAGGGATTGAATTTTGTTATTTTTTGCAATCAGTTGGTCTTAGAGCTTGAAATTTTAAGAATCAGTGGGCTCTTCTCTGACATACTACAGAGGAGGGCATTAGGAAGCTGAGTTCTTGCCCTTAAAGAGACAGCATGACAAACAACCAGTAGAGATACAGCCTGGAAGCAGCAGTTTAAAAAATGCAGGGAGCAGATGAAAGAGAGAGTTATTTACACATTTTAATGTGTCCGAGAGAAGCAGGGGTCACTGAGACTTCTCTAGGAATAACGAGGCTACCACATATTATTTCCCTCTACAGCTCCTAAGCATAAACTCATGGTCACCTGTTGAAACTAGCATGGTGCCAACATTCACTATCTAACTTGCTTACACCAAGCCATATCACCATGCACTTTGGCAGATCCACACGTTCCAGCCATATTTGCCTCACTTCTGGCACTGAGAAGTCCCTCCCACAGAAGACCTGTGCAAATCTCCCCAGCACCATTTTTCCCAACCACTGCCTTTTACAGGGCTTCAATTCCAGCAGCAGTGGTGGCAGGTGGCAGTTTGAAATCAGACTAGTTTATAACTTGTTAAAACGTGACTCCCCTAGCTGGTGACCAAACAATGCCTGCAACAGGCAAAGAGAGTCTCTGTAGACAACTTGATTCAAGGAGAAAGAAGCCAGAACTGAACAACAGGACACATTAAATACACATAGGAGACTCCCACTGAGGCACCAGATCCTGTAGGACAGGAGACGCTGCATTGCAGGACACTAGAGGACATTTTCTTCATAAGACCATTACCTTCAAGAGCAGGAGACATAGATAACATTCCTAATACAGAAAAACAGATACAGAGATTTAGAGAAAATGAAGAAACATAGGAATATGCCCTAAATGAAAAAGCAGGGCAAAATCACAGCAATAGACCTAAGTGAAATGGATATAAATAATATGGCAGAAAGACTATTTAAAGTAACAATCATAAAGATACTCAATGGACTTGAGAAAAGAGTGGAGGACATCATGAGATCCTTAACAGAGAGATACAATGATCAGAGATGAAGAACACAATAACAAATTTTAAAATATACTTGATGGAAAAAATAAAAGACTAGAGGAAGCAGAGGAACAAAGTCATGATGTGAAAGACAGATTAATGGAAAGCAATCAAGCTGAGCAAATGAGAGGGACAACAAAATATGCAATTTGAGAATAGTCTTAGGAAACTCAGGGATTCCATCAAGCATAACATTCCCCTTATAAGGATCCCACAAAAACAGAAAGAAAAAGCACAGAAAAATTATTTGAAGAAAAAATAACTGAAAACATCCTTATTCTGAATAGAGAAACCAATATCCAGATTCAGCAGTCACAGAGATCGCCCACCCCAAAGTCAACCCAAGGATGCCTGCATTAAGACACATAATTAAAATGGCAACAAGTGGGGATAAAGAAAAACATTAAAACAGCAAGAGAAAACAAGACAAATGCATACAAGGGAATATGCATAAGGCTCTCAACAGATTTTTCAGCAGAATTTCTGCAAGCAAGAAGATAGGGGTATGATATACTCAAAGTACCGAAAGGGAAAAATCTCTAGCCAAGAATACTTTATCCAGTAAGGCTATCATTCAGAATAGAAGAAGAAATGAAAAGTATCTCAAACAAGGAAAACTGAAGGAGTTTATGACGATTAACCCAGCCACACAAGGAATATTAAAAGTAATATTGTGCATGGAAAGGAAAGACAATAAGTGAAATAATGAAAAGTAAAAAAAAAAGTAAAAATAAAAAAATCACAAAAGCAGAAAAAATAAATATTTCTGTAAAAATCAGTCAAGAAACTCACAAAATAAAATTATGTAAAATATGACACCATATACATAAAATATGTATGTTGGGAGTAAAAATGGTTTCAAATTTTTTTTTTAATGGTTTCAAATTTAAGCAAAAGACTCCAATATAATAAAAACTACTATTTACATAAGAAGTTATATACAAGCCTAATGGTAACCACAATTCAAAAGAAAGTAACAGATATCAAAGAATAAAAAGAATGTAATACAAGTTTTATCACAAAAGAAAGACAATAAACCATGAGAGTAAGAGAAGAAAAGAACAGAAAAAAACTGCAAAAATGCAGAGAACAAGTAACAAAATGGCAGGAAAATACATATCCATCAATAATTATTTTGAATGTGAATGGACTGTTTCCATCAAAGAAAGAAGTGAGGTGACAGAGTGGATAAAAAAAACCAAGACCCATCTATATGCTGCCTAAAAGAGATTCATTTTAGACTTAAAGACATTTGGAGATTGAAAGTGAGAGGATGAGAAACATTTATCATGCAAATTAATGTCCAAAAGTGCCAGAGTAGCAATATTTATATAGGACAAAACAAAATTTAAAATACAGACTATAACTACAGACAAAAAAAGGGCACTATATAATTATAAAGGGGATAATTGAACAAGAAGATATAACAATTGTAAATACTTATGCAACCAACAGGGAAGCACCTAGATACATAACACAGTAAATAACAAACATAAAGGAGCCAGTCAATAGCAATAAAACAATAGTAGGGGGACTTTAGGAATGCACTTAAATTGATGGACACATCATCCAAACAGAAAAGAAACAAAGAATGTTATTCAGCAACACACTCAAATGTTAGGGGGTGGGGAGTGGGAGACATCACAATTCTAGACTTCAAGCTGTAATACACAGCTGTAATCATCAAGATAGTGTGGTACTGGCATAGAAACAGACAGATAGATCAATGGAACACCATACAGAAACCATAAATTGACCCTCAACTTTATGGTCAAACACTCATTTGCAAAGCAGGAAGGAATATCCAATGGAAAAGACAGTCTCTTAAATAAATGGTGCTGGGAAAATTGGATAGCCACATGCAGAATGAACCTGGAGCACTTTCCTAAACCATACAAAAAAATCAACCCAAAATTGATGGAAGACCTAAATGTGAGACAGGAATCCATTAAAATCCTAGAGAAGAACACAGCAGCAACCTCTTTGACTTCAGCTGCAGAAACTTCTTGCCTTACACGTCTTCAAATCAAAGGGCAACAAGAGCAAAAATGAACTATTGGGATAGCATCAAAATTAAAAGCTTTTGCACAGAAAAGGAAACTGTCAACAATGGAATAGGAGAAGATATTTATAAATGTCTTATCATATAAAGGGCTAGTATCCAAAATCTATAAATACTTATCAAACTCAACACCTACAAAACAAAAAGTTATGTCAAGAAATGAGCAGAAGACATGAACAGACATTTCTCCAAAGAAGACATACAAATAGCCAACAAATACATGAAAAAATGCCCCAGATCACTAGACATCGGGGAAATACAAATGAAAACTACAATGAGATTAATACCTCACACCAGTTAAATTTTGTGAGTTCTTGTGACCACCATGGCTTAAAGTTTGGAGTTTTAAAACTCAGCAGTCTTGGCACAAGGAGAGTCCAAAAGACAATGTGCTGCTCTTAGAAAAGAAGGTGGGGTAAACAACCCGCAGCTGTACAGTGTGGGAGCACTGGCACACAGTGGAGAAGTTGTTTGTTCATCTTGGAGTGTATCCCAGAGAAGTAGCATTCATGGAGAGATCCTTCTAGGAACAAAAGAACTGGCAGATGCTATTCCTTTCACCCACCCCTCAACATAAGCACATGGCCACCTGTGTAAAATAGTGCAGCCTGGACCTAACTTGCTTACACCAAGCCCCTCCCCACCCTGCTCTGGTGAATATACCTTTCCCTGTCATATGTGCCTCAGTCCCAGTGTGGGGGATATCCCCAAAAGACTTGCCCAAAGTGCTGCCTATACAGGAGTATTACAGTCTCAGTTCCAGTGGTGGTAGTAACAGATCTCATTTCTCAAAAAAATCAGAGCACACAGTTAAAATTCAAGACATTCAGACCAGAGAATAAACACCATTGCACAACATGCAAAGAGGGCCTCTGCAGGTGACTGGCCTGAAGGATAAATTGGCTAGGACACAAACAACAAAGTGCATATAATGCACATTGGAGACACTCGAATTTTCAGGCCTTGGGGAACAGGAAACTCTATACTGCAAGACCCTATTTCTTCTTAAGGCTACTACCTTCAAGAACAAGAGATATATCTGACTTTTCTAACACAGAGAAGCAGGAACAGAGATGTTTAGTTCATAAAATGAGGAAACAGAGGAAATTGGCCCAAATGAAAGAAAAAGACAAGGCTGGAGATCTTAGTGTAACAGATATAAGTAAGATGAGTGATAGAAAATTTAAAATAATGATCATAAATATACTTGCTGGATTTGAGAAAAGAGTGAAAGACATCAGTAAGATCATTTAGATTTGTGAGAAGGGGATGGTGTGACAGTTGTTTTATCTTTAGAGTGGAGAAAAGTTAATCTGATATATATCTTTTAATATTCACTTTTTAAAGTTATGTGCAAAAAAAAAAAATAAAAATAAAAAAAAATAAATAAATAAAAAAAATTAAAAAAAAAAAATAAAGTTATGTGCACTTAGAAAGCTGTACTGTTGTTTATATTTATCCAAATATGTGATCTATGATTTTCTAAATTTGTTCTAAGTTTACATTTACTTAGTAGTTATGACTTTGAGTTAGTGATTATGATTATCCATTTACCTCTCCTGTTTCTTGCCTCACAGATTTCCCAGATGGTTTACTCTTATTAAAAAACCCTATTCATGCTTTGAATTACATTCACTTTAATGCTTCTGACATTAGATCATATTATCTCTTTTTGCCTTTTTAATTGTTCTTGCCTCTTTTCCTTGTTACAAACTATCTTTGTATAGTTTAGGTTTTGTATAGACATGTTCATAGCTGTCTCTTTATAATAAGACATTGTATAGATTATTCAGCATCAATGCTACTCTAATGAGAATATATTGGAAGAATGTATTTGTTGTTACTCCATGCTGTATGTTGATATAATTACATTTTTTCCAATATTTTATTTTTAAGTGATATTTACAACTGATGTGGGGTTCAGATTCACAACTGTGAGATCAAGAGTCACATGCTTTATAAATTGAGCCAGCCAGGAGCTCTGATATAATTAGCTTTTAAGAAAAATAATTTTGAAATGTTGTTAGCAGTACAACTATACTTTCATATTTATATACATTGCATTACTATATGCTATTTATTCAATGATATTTTAAATTATAATACCTTTATTGAGAAACGAATATTGGTAATAATAAAACATTATGAAAAAATAAAAAAATAAAAAAAATAAAAAATAAAAATAAAAAAAAAAACATTATGAATAACTCTCTAACAGGATATACTTTTCAACACTGAGTAAAGATAAATAATATATTGCAGTGCCAAAGTTAGTAATATAATATTTCAGACTTTGGCATTAATTTTGAAACTGATTTTTCTCTACTCTCTATTAATAAGTATTCTAGCATTTTTCATGAAATAATACAAATTTCTTCCTTGCTGTTTTTGTTATTATTCTTTTTGTGACTGACAGAAATCTAGAGATTATCAAGAAAGATTGTATAAGTCATAAGACTATCCAGATGAAGATACTGTTTTCTAACATTTAATTTAGTGAGAGTTAAGTCATATTTATATTCTATAAGCACAGATTTAGAAGCAGTAACAAACATATCTTATTTCATTCATAGAAGTAGTTTCTGGTGAAGATTAGAATGGTAAACTCTTAAATTATCCCAATGTTTCTTCCATTAAGTTGTGTGTACTCACACATTCATACAAATATTTTATCCCAGTTAATGTTAAGCTTTCAACAATGTTGTGCTTTGAGTCTACTGAGTAAATAGGTATCGCTTAGTTAAAAAATAACAAAATTCAGTTATCAATAACTTAATTCACTCAGCTCTCTTTCAGATATCAAAAACTATTTATTTTATCCTGCTTCAAAACAAAGTAAGCCCATCACATTTTTATCAATGCTGACTAAAGACACTAGACTCCTAGGTAAGAGACAAAGCAGTATTAGTCATATTAGAGCAACATAAGCTTTATATTTGCACTATATTCCCTTGTCTCCTAAGTCACATAGGATGGATACAAAGTAGCACAAACAGATAATGTGCACACAGTGGGTTTATGTCATAAGTGAGGAACCTCAAGTTTAGGAAACACCCAAACTCAAATCTGCAAGCTCATCCTTTGCCATTGAGGGATATATTATGTTTATCACCTTGGTTAGGAAAGAAACCTAATCTATCTGCCCTGTGCTCTGGGGGGTGGGGGTGGGGGTGGGAATGCTATTTCTAGCTTCCAAGGTTATTTGCTATATAAATGTGCGAAAAGTTATGAAGAAAAGCCTCAAGTGCCTCTTCACAAGATATAGACTGGGAGCTTATGTTCTCTAAACAAATAAAAAAACAACCAAAACCTATCCACTAGCTATTATAAGCTAAGTGAACCCAGAAAAGTTTGAGGTTTACACAATTAAACCATAGGTTAATATCCCTATTTATTCAGCTCAGATAATTAGAATATAATAAGAACAAAAGAGTTAATTATTCTTTATCAAATCTATAGATAATCCGAACAACTGTTGTACAATAATTACTCTATTTTTCTTAGCAGATTAGAAGATGGAATAAATTATAGATAATTATTATCCAAGTTTTCATTTTACAAAAATGAAAGTTTATAAAATTTTTAAGAAAGTGTTAACATCATAATAGTCAAACTTTATATTAAGGTTTGTAAACTCACTTTAATATAATGATTTGATTAATAAAATAAGTAATTTTTATTTCAAATTTACAATTGAACAAATAACTACTATTTGCATTTTAGTGTAACATATGACTTACGTTACACTACCTGGGAATTTATGTTACATACCTGGGAATTGAATAATAAAAGTCTGCTTGACATTACAATCAGTTTTACTAAATGTGAATGACTGTAGTACTGGACTCTTAGTTTATAAATCTACAGTTTGAGGGATTTCTTTTTTTTCCTTTTTTTATTATTATTTATTTTATAAATTTATTTTTTATTGGTGTTCAATTTGCCAACATACAGAATAACACCCAGTACTCATCCAACCAAGTGCCCCCCTCAGTACCCATCACCCAGTCACCCCCACCCCCCACCCACTTCCCCTTCCACCACCCCTAGTTCCTTTCCCAGAGTTAGGAGTCTCTCATGTTCTGTCTCCCTTTCTGATATTTCCCACTCATTTTTTTCTTTTTTTCCCCTTTATTCCCTTTCACTATTTTTTATATTCCCCAACTGAATGAGACCATATAATGTTTGTCCTTCTCTGATTGACTTATTTCACTCAGCATAATACCCTCCAGTTCCATCCACATCGAAGCAAATGGTGGGTATTTGTCGTTTCTAATGGCTGAGTAATATTCCATTGTATACATAAACCACATCTTCTTTATCCATTCATCTTTCAATGGACACCGAGGCTCCTTCCACAGTTTGGCTATTGTGGACATTGCTGCTATAAACATCGGGGTGCAAGTATAGTTTGGGGGATTTCATCTCCAAACTACGATGCAAGAACAAATCCCAAAATCAGACATCAGAGAAACCTATACTCTCAACCCATTTATTTTTGTTAAATGAGTCATCTCGGATTGTTTCTAGGTAAAAAAAAATGAGTTTACACACTAAATATACCCGTTTAAAGTGTAAATAAAATAAAATATTATTTGAGAATTCACTTTTGTTGTAATTTTAGAAGATGCTTCAGAATATTTTTCATGCTTTCAATATAATTTTTAAAATATCTTGCATAAATTAAAATAAAATTATTATCACACATTTGATGCACTTTGATTCTTTCAAAGACCTAAAATTGTTATATTTAATATGTCTAAAACATAACTTAGAAGGAATATCCAAAACATTGTTGACAAATAAATAATGTGAGGCATATATAAAACTTTGTTTTAAGACACAATTTTAAAATACAATATGGGAATATAATCTTAAATTCTAACTAGTCAAAGTTCAAGAACATTCAAATGGTAAAAGGCTGTCATTTTCAGAGTTCTATAAGCTTATTTATTCTAAAAATATATTCTATTCTGTGACTATATAATTTGCTGGTCTTGGTGATGTTAATATAATCTATTATTTTATATCCTAGTTACTGTGTTTATATGAAGTAAAGGTATTATAGTATATATATACATATATTTTTAAATATAATGTTTTGTAAAGGAATTCTGAAAATTACTAATATAATCATAAAGAAACAAAATGCATGTTTGGCCTTGTATCTTGAGGAAAGTCAAGTACACCTGTGAGATATTGAATTAGTTTCTAAGCTTAAAAAAAGAAATCTCAAACTTTTGTATACATTAAATTGTATTCCTTTATCTTTTCCTAGGTAAAATATTGCCCTCTCTCCCTACAGAAACTGAGAATATCTTTCAAGTGTCTGCTAGAGAAGGATGTATCTATGACTTTTTAGATTCCTCTGATTTCACTACTTTGACTTAATTTTATTTTCATCTGTCATTTCTAAAATATTGGCTCAATAGATACCTTTGTATTTATGGAAAAATTTGAGTAATATCCAATGTAATTACTTTGTTCTGCATTTAAATTATGTTTTTGAAATATGTGGAGGTTTACTATGTAAAATATGAATTCTATAGATGGTAACAATGATAATGATAAAAGCTGCTTTTAAATCTGTTATTTTTACTTTATTCGTAGGAAAAAGAATAAAATATTTTTTCTATTTTTTTATTGAAATCTATCTGATGGCTTATAGCTTATATCTTTGTAAAATATATTTTGCATTTCATTTACTCAAATGAGATAAAAATTAAATAGCATTCAGTTTTATAAATGGAGAAATATCTGATTTTGTGGTCCAAATTGTTTTAATTAGTTTAATTGTCCACTTTAATTCATTGCTGACATTAAATAACTGTAACTGGAAGTAGCAAACTTACTTGCAGATTAAAAAATTTAACCAGTCTTAGATATAAGCTAAATATCCTCTGCTTTATGAGAGTTTAGAATTTCAGTAATATAGTACACTTATAGATTAAATGAATTCTATATATTTTTCATATATATGCAATTATTTAATAAGGTGTAATATGTAACAAGCCTCCAATTAAAGTAAATTCCAGCTATACTATTGTATTATAGAATAAAAACATCATGCACTTACTAAGTGTGTAGCCTAGGAAAGTTATTTAATTTCCTATAAATTGTTTCTATGCATTTAATTTTACCATAAAAATTCGCACATGTAACATTATTGTGAAGATGAAATAGTACATTTAATGCTCCCAGCATAATCACAGATAATGGGTAACCAATAAATATTAGTTGACTTAGAGATAATTATGCTATCTTTAATCCTTATTACTATACAAATCAAAGGAAATAAGAGGTTCAGGATTTTGAAGATGCAAATAGCAAAATAGTAAACTCCTTAAATATGTGTGGGCATTTGTCCATATACATATAAGCACAACGTTAAATTTGGATGGTGATAGTATGCAATGATGAAGAAGCTCTCTGAGAAAACAATAATTACAGTTGTATGCTACAATTTTAATATTTGATCGATTCTATGTCAAATTATTTTACATCTATGAATTCCTTTTCACAAATTTAATCTTTATTTTGAATTTAAACATAGCATATTTATAATATTTGAAACGGTTTTTAGGCACAGGAATTTTTATCTAGTTGTAAGCATACAATACAACTTGTAATGCCTTTAAAATATTTTTTATTGAATTTATGAAGAACATTTCAGATATTAAATTTAACAGAGTCTCTAGAGATATCTGTAAGAACTTTGTGTAGCTTGCCAATAGGTTTGCTATCATTGTCAGGATTTTCTGAACTTGGAATCTGTAATAGTTACAATACTCTTATCTGCAGAAATAGATATTAAGAAAGTGCAAACATTTTCTTCGTTCAATTGCTGACTCAATACAGATCAGGACCTTGATATTTTAATGATCTGTTTGTAATAGCACAGTGTAATGTTTGTTTGTTTTTTTTATGAGTTGTTCCTCTCTTCTCAAAGATGTTTCTTTCTTACATATCTTATTATTTTGTGTTCCATTCTGCAACTCCATCTAACACTGCTAAAAATTGTATTCATGGATTTTTTCAATGGTAGCCATATTATGAATACTTAAAAGTTAAAATTTAAAATGAATTCATCACGATTAGACTTAATTCCCATGAAAGCTGCAGGAATGTTGTCTAAATTCAACAAAATTGTTTAAACTACTACCACAAATGGAACATACATATTTACAACAATTATTGGGGTTTATAATCACAACCCTCATGTTATGGTGAGATCTCAAGTGATCCTCAAAAGCTTTTACATTGAGTGTGTTTTGAATTTGGAACCTTGTGATATAGAACACAGGCCTTAAAAAATATGGAACCCATCTTTCCCTTTAGTATCAGTTGATTTGTAAAATTTTCCTGATGTCATTCTTTCAATGAGGGGATGGTAGTAGTATACCCTTAAAGGTCTTCCAAATATTATGGCTCTCTCCTCAAGGGTGAGGAAATTTGAATGAGAAAGAAATGCTATATATTTTAGTTTCACCCACGTGGTGTTTTGACAATCTGCAGCCTGAGAGAAATGTCTCCCACACAGCAGATGGAGAATCATTCTCCTCATATCATGATTGTTAATGAATGGGATTCTCCACAAAATTGAGAGTTGGAGAGGAATTTTGTAGAAATCACTTGTTTTCACTCCCACTTTCCCTGAGTGGAATCTTGTTCTGTTAGTTAAAGAATTATTTTTATCACTTTTTACTAGTGGGATATAGGTAATTCTCCCTAAGCATGACATGATCCATTTTCTAGGTATAGGGATCTGAATAAGAAGGGATTCTTCTTTTAAATGTTTTCATTGAAGATTTTTGGGGGTTTTCTCAACTTCAAATTCATTGTCTTCTACTGCTTGATGAATAGCATGCTCCTGGGAGGTCGATGTATCTAGCTCCCTGTTATTCGAGCTGCTTTCCACATGAGAGATAATGTTAGAATCAGCAAATGAAGGCTCTATGTCTGTACTACAGTCAGGTGGAACCTCATTGTCTGAATTTTTGAGATCATTTTCAGCTGCATCACTTTCTTCTTTAGTAGGATAAGTCATCCTGGGTTCTATTTATGAGAAAGAAAACAAAAATCTATTAAAGAATGTCCTATTCCATAAAAAGCCATTTCCTTAATCCTGAAAAAAGGCATGTGGATGTATTATTACTAAGCTTTCTCAGCTTTATGTATAGTTTATCACACCTTTAATGTCAAAGTCACAGACCTACAAAATAAAATAGAAATAAATAAAAACAGGGTAAATGACTCCTATTAAATATGTGTTCCCATTAGTTAGCTTTGGAACTTGTATAAACTTGGAGTAACATAAAATTTCATCTGACTAATATAGGAATACATTTTATGCACTACAACACGTGTGATTCCCAATGGGAAGCCCAGTTTCTTTCTTTTGGATAATGAATTAAATAAAATTTTAATTTAATAAGATGGATCTGAATTACTGACCTGGGATTTAAGGTGAGGCTAAAGTAGATGGCATTTCTTTATGAGTATATATGTGTAAAATAGAATTAAGACCTACATGAAAGTGAAATGTGTTAAAATTTTCCTGAAGAGCAAGCAGTTCTATGCTTTAAATTTTTCTTTGTTTTATTATTTTATCTGTTCATTTTAAACAATACCTATGCAAACGGCAACAACTATGAATTATGTAAGAGAGGAAGGTGGAGAATGTAAGAGAGTAGGAAGCTGAAGAGTTACATCTAACCCATGTCATTTATTAAAATATGACTTAAATATACTATTTCCTTTTCATTCTCATTGCTTCAGCACTAATTAAGCTAATAATGACATCATGTTTGCTTTACTGCTAATATCTCATTTCCCTGATTCAAACTTTTGCCTCATACCTCCTCTACTGTTACCTTTTTCTTTAATATATGTCACCTACCTGCTCAAACACCTTTAGCATATCCTAGTTATCAGACCCCATTCTCAATATATTATATATTAAATATATTTCATTCTTCTGTATGAGGGGACTTGGGACAATGCAATTTGGAAATTTTCTTTTTTTAAGGTTTTATTTACCTTATTTATTTTAGATACATTAAGAGTGAGTTCTAGCTGAATAAGGGGCAGAGGGCAAGGGAGACTGACAAGCAGACTCCATGCTGAGCATGAATCTTGTGGCAGGGCTTAATCTCCCGACTTAGAGATCATGACCTGAGGCAAAATCAAGGGTCAGATGCTTAACCAACTGAGTCAACAAGGTATCCCTGGAGAATCTATTTAGAATAGGAAGATAGGGTATGGCTGGGTGGCTCAGTCTGTTGGGTATCAATCTCTTGGATTGGGCTCAGGTCATGATCTGAGGGTCATGGGATTGAGCCTGAATTGGACTCCACACTCAATAGAGAGTCTGCTTGGGATTCTCTCTGTCTTCCCTCTGCCCCTCCTCTTGCACAAGCTCTACTCTCTCTCTCTCTCAAGTAAATAAATTTTAAAAATAGAATAGGAAAATAGGGGCATTTTTACTGAAGTCAGTGGTAGAGAAAGGCAAAGACAAGTGGACTAAAAACAAATCTGGAGGAAGTTAAGAATTAAAAAAAAACATGGCTTCTATTCTTTTTAATGTCTAGTTTTTAATTTTCTCTGTCTTGCTATTCTAGGAATAATTTAAGAATAGGTCATCTGGATTTAAAGAAAGTGGTGTGAGAGGGGTTTATATTGATCCTATGGGGGTGGAGCATACTGTGCTGATCCTCAGAAGGACTTGCTTTATTGGAGATGCATCTGCAGGGCACAGGAGCTTGCTGTATATGGCTCCAGCCTCCACTGGGTGGTGTTGTTTTGCTCACACAAGTCTACTGAAGTCTACTGGTCATAGAGTGTTGCAAATCTTAGGCTCTGGGGAAATAAGATCTAGCTTCCTTTTCTGTTCTGGATATCTTCTTATATACCCACTACTATCAAGAGCAAGATTGCAACAGGATTTCCTAACAATCACATGGAAAATAAGTGTTGCATTCAAAATGACAAGAGATAAAAATTTACCCCAAAAGGAAGAAAAAGAACTAATCACCTAATATAGATATGAGTAAGATGTCTAAAGCAGATTTTAATAAAAATAATAAGCATAAGGATACTAGTTGGGTGTGAGGAAAGCATAGAAGACTGTAGAGAATCCCTAACTGCAGAGACAAAAGAACTAAAAACTATTCAGACTGAAATAAAAAAAATATAAATAAAAAATATATATAACCAAGATGTAAAACCAAATGGATACAATGGAAATGAAGATCGATGATGCAGAGGAGTAATCCAGTGTTATTAGAAGATAGGATTTTGGAAAATGATGAAGCTGAATAAAAGATAGGAGAAAAGTATTAGATTATGATTGTAGACTTAGGTAGCTCAGTAACTCTTCCAAGTGCAATAATATTTGTATTATATGACTCTCAGAAGAGGAAGAGAAAGAAAAAAAGGGGTAGAAGATTTATATGTGCAAATTATAGCTGAAAACTTTCCAATCCTAGGGAAGGAAAGAGATATCAAAATTCAAGAAGCACAGACAACTCCCATTAAATTCAACAAAGCTGGCCATCACCAAGATCTTTCATAGTCAAATTCACAAAATAAAAGGACAAAGAAAGAATCCTGAAAGCAGAAAGGAAAAAAAAAAAGTCCTTAACCTACAAGGGAGGTAAGTTCAGCTCACAGTAGATTTGTCCACAGAAACTTGGTAGGCCAGAAGAAAGTGGCATGATATATTCAACATGATGAATGGGGAAAATATGCAGCCAAGAATAATTTATTCAGCAAGGCTATCATTCACAACAGAAGGAGAGGTAGAGTCTCCCAGACAAATAAACTGAGCCCAGTAAGAAATTTTAAGAGGATCTTTGAGAGGGAATAAATAATGATGCAAAGCAAGAAAGATTACAAAGAACCAGGGAACTTCACCAGAAACATCAAATTCACAGGTAACGCATCAGCAATAAATATGTATCTTTCAATAATCACTCTGAATATAAATGGACTATGTGGTCCAAACAAAAGACATAGTGTATCAGAATAGATATTTTTTAAAAGATTCATCTATATGCTGCTTACAAGAAAGACTAATTTTAGACCTAAAGACACATGCAGATTGAAAGTGAGAGTATGGAGAAATATCTATTACACTAAAAGGCATCAAAAGAAAGCCAGGGTAGCCATATTTATATCAGACAAACTATATTTTAAAACAAAGTCTGGGAGGAGGGGCAAGATGGCAGAAGAGTAGGGTCCCCAAATCACCTGTCCCCACCAAATTACCTAGATAACCTTCAAATCATCCCGAAAATCTACGAATTCGGCCTGAGATTTAAAGAGAGAACAGCTGTAATGCTACACTGAGAAGAGTTCGTGCTTCTATCAGGTAGGAAGACGGGGAAAAAGAAATAAAGAAACAAAAGGCATCCAAGGGGGAGGGGCCCCACGAGGAGCCGGGCTGAGGCCTGGAGGAATGTCCCCAGGACAGGAGAGCCCCAGCTCGGAGAAGCAGGAACTGCACCAATCTTCCCGGGTGGAAAGGCACCCACAGGAAGTTAGAGCAGGACGCCAGGAGGGCGGGGATGCCCTCAGGCTCCCTAGGGCACTAACAGACACCTGCGCGCCCAGGAGAGTGCACCAAGCTCCCTAAGGGCTGCACCGTGCACACATTGACCCGGGAGCAGCTCAGAGGGGCTCGGGCAGCTCGGCGTAGGGGGCTGAGCGGCCGGGAGCCAAATCCAACAGCGCAGGCCCCGGAGCACAGGGCACCGGGAAACAGCCCAGGATCCGGCCTCCCCCCGGGACAGGCAGAGGCCAGGAGGGCCCAGGACAGCAAGAACGCTCCTGCCCCAAGCTGAGCAGATCAGCAGCCCCGCCCAGGAGCCTCCAGGCCCTGCAGACTGAGAGCTCCTTAGTTGCTGTGGGAGCTGAATCCAGGTTTCCAGAGCTGCCGCAGCCACTGGGGTTGTTCCGCCTGGGGCTTCACGGGGTAAACAACACCCACTGAGCCCTGCAATAGGCAGGGGGCAGAGCAGCTCCCCCAAGTGCTAACACATGAAAATCAGCACAACAGGCCCCGACCCAAGAAGACCAGCTACCGGACAAGTTCCGGGGGAAGTCAAGGGACTTAAAGTATACAGAATCAGAAGATACTCCCCCATGTTTTTTTTTTCTTTTTGATTTCTGATTGCTTCCCCCACACCTTTTTTCCCTTTCTTTCTTTTTCTTTCTCTTTTTTTCTATTTTTTTCCTTTTTTTCTTCCTTTTTTTCTTTTTCTCTTTTCTTTCCTTCTTTCTCTACACTCTTTTTCTCCTTTTCCCAACACAACTTATTTTTGGCCACTCTGCACTGAGCAAAATGACTAGAAGGAAAACCTCAAGTCAAAAGAAAGAATCAGAAACAGTCCTCTCTCCCACAGAGTTAAAAAATCAGGATTACAATTCAATGTCAGAAAGCCAACTCAGAAGCACTATTGTAAAGCTACTGGTGGCTCTAGAAAAAACTATAAAGGACTCAAGAGACTTCATGACTGCAGAATTTAGATCCAATCATGCAGAAATGAAAAATCAATTGAATGAGATGCAATCCAAACTAGCAGTCCTAACGAGGAGGGTTAACGAGGGGGAAGAACGAGTGAGTGACGTAGAAGAAAAGATGATGGCAAAGAGGGAAACTGAAGAAAAAAGAGACAGATAATTAAAAGACCATGAAGACAGATTAAGGGAAATAAACAACAGCCTGAGGAAGAAAAACCTACGTTTAATTGGGGTTCCCGAGGGTGCCAAAAGGGACAGAGGGCAAGAATATGTATTTGAACAAATCATAGCTGAAAACTTTCCGAATCTGGGAAGGGAAACAGCCATTCAGATCCAGGGAATAGATCCCCACCTAAAATCAATAAAAACCATTCAACACCTCGACATTTAATAGTGAAGCTTACAAATTCCAAAGATAAAGAGAAGATCCTTAAAGCAGCAAGAGACAAGATATCTCTGACTTTTATAGGGAGGAATATTAGGGTAACCACAGACCACTCCATAGAGACCTGGCAGGCCATAAAGGGCTGGCAGGATATATTCAGGGTCCTAAATGAGAAGAACATGCAACCAAGAATACTTTATCCAGCAAGGCTCTCATTCAAAATGGAAGGAGAGATAAAGAGCTTCCAAGACAGGCAGGAACTGAAAGAATATGTGACCTCAAAACCAGCTCTGCAAGAAATTTTAAGGGGGACTCTTAAAATTCCCTTTAAGAAGAAGTTCAGTGGAACAATCCACAAAAACAAGGACTGAATAGATATCATGATGACACTAAACTCATATCTGTCAAAAGTAACTCTGAACATGAACGGGCTTAATGACCCCATCAAAAGGCGCAGGGTTTCAGACTGGAAAAAAAGCAGGACCTAACTCTTTGCTGTCTACAAGAGACTCATTTTAGACAGAAGGACACCTACACCTGAAAATAGAAGGTTGGAGAAGCATTTACCATTCAAATGGTCCTCAAAAGAAAGCAGGGGTAGCCATCCTTATATCAGATAAACTAAAATTTACCCTGAAGACTATAGTGAGAGATGAAAGGGATACAATCTCATACTTAAAAGATCTATCCAACAAGAGGACTTAAAAATCCTCAATATATATGCCCTGAATGTGGGAGCTGCCAAATATTTAAACCAACTAATAACCAAAGTGCAGAAATACTTAGATAATAATACACTTATACTTGGTGACTTCAATATAGCTCTTTCTATACTCGATAGGTCTTCTAAGCACAATATCTCCAAAGAAACAAGAGGTTTAAATGATACACTGGACCAGATTGATTTCACAGATATCTACAGAATTTTACATCCCAACTCAACTGAATACACATTTTTCTCAAATGCACATGGAACTTTGTCCAGAATTGGCCACATACTGGGTCTCAAATCAGGTCTGAACCCATCCTAAGAGATTGGGATCGTCCCCTGCATATACTCAGACCATCATGCCTTGAAATTAGAACTAAATCACAACAAGAAGTTTGGAAGGACCTCAAACACGTGGAGGTTAAGGACCATCCTGCTGAAAGATGAAAGGGTCAACCAGGAAATTAAGGAAGAATTTATTTTTTTTTTATTTTATTTTTTTTTTATTGGTGTTTAATTTACCAACATACAGAAAAACACCCAGTGCTCATCCCGTCAAGTGTCCACCTCAGTGCCCGTCACCCATTCCCCTCCAACACCCGCCCTCCTCCCCTTCCACCACCCCTAGTTCGTTTCCCCGAGTTAGGAGTCTTTATGTTCTGTCTCCCTTCCTGATATTTCCCAACATTTCTTTTCCCTTCCTTTATATTCCCTTTCACTATTATTCATATTCCCCAAATGAATGAGAACATACACTGTTTGTCCTTCTCCGATTGACTTATTTCACTCAGCATAATACCCTCCAGTTCCATCCACGTTGAAGCAAATGGTGGGTATTTGTCGTTTCTAATTGCTGAGTAATATTCCATTGTATACATAAACCACATCTTCTTTATCCATTCATCTTTCGATGGACACCGAGGCTCCTTCCACAGTTTGGCTATTGTGGCCATTGCTGATAGAAACATCGGGGTGCAGGTGTCCCGACGTTTCATTGCATCTGAATCTTTGGGGTAAATCCCCAACAGTGCAATTGCTGGGTCGTAGGGCAGGTCTATTTTTAACTCTTTGAGGAACCTCCACACAGTTTTCCAGAGTGGCTGCACCAGTTCACATTCCCACCAACAGTGTAAGAGGGTTCCCTTTTCTCCGCATCCTCTCCAACATTTGTTGTTTCCTGCCTTGTTAATTTTCCCCATTCTCACTGGTGTGAGGTGGTATCTCATTGTGGTTTTGATTTGTATTTCCCTGATGGCAAGTGATGCAGAGCATTTTCTCATGTGCATGTTGGCCATGTCCATGTCTTCCTCTGTGAGATTTCTCTTCATGTCTTTTGCCCATTTCATGATTGGATTGTTTGTTTCTTTGGTGTTGAGTTTAATAAGTTCTTTATAGATTTTGGAAACTAGCCCTTTATCTGATATGTCATTTGCAAATATCTTCTCCCATTCTGTAGGTTGTCTTTTAGTTTTGTTGACTGTATCCTTTGCTGTGCAAAAGCTTCTTATCTTGATGAAGTCCCAATAGTTCATTTTTGCTTTTGTTTCTTTTGCCTTCGTGGATGTATCTTGCAAGAAGTTACTGTGGCCAAGTTCAAAAAGGGTGTTGCCTGTGTTCTCCTCTAGGATTTTGATGGAATCTTGTCTCACATTTAGATCTCTCATCCATTTTGAGTTTATCTTTGTGTATGGTGAAAGAGAGTGGTCCAGTTTCATTCTTCTGCATGTGGATGTCCAATTTTCCCAGCACCATTTATTGAAGAGACTGTCTTTCTTCCAATGGATAGTCTTTCCTCCTTTATCGAATATTAGATGACCATACATTCCAGGGTCCACTTCTGGGTTCTCTATTCTGTTCCATTGATCTATGTGTCTGTTTTTGTGCCAGTACCACACTGTCTTGATGACCACAGCTTTGTAATACAACCTGAAATCTGGCATTGTGATGCCCCCAGCTAAGGTTTTCTTTTTTAAAATTCCCCTGGCTATTCGGGGTCTTTTCTGATTCCACACAAATCTTAAAATAATTTGTTCTAACTCTCTGAAGAAAGTCCATGGTATTTTGATAGGGATTGCATTAAACGTATAAATTGCCCTGGGTAACATTGACATTTTTACAATATTAATTCTGCCAATCCATGAGCATGGAATATTTTTCCATCTCTTTGTGTCTTCCTCAATTTCTTTCAGAAGTGTTCTATAGTTTTTAGGGTATAGATCTTTTACCTCTTTGGTTAGGTTTATTCCTAGGTATCTTATGCTTTTGGGTGCAATTGTAAATGGGATTGACTCCTTAATTTCTCTTTCTTCAGTCTCATTGTTAGTGTATAGAAATGCCATTGATTTCTGGGCATTGATTTTGTATCCTGCCACGCTACCAAATTGCTGTATGAGTTCTAGCAATCTGGGGGTGGAGGCTTTTGGGTTTTCTATGTAGAGTATCATGTCATCGGCGAAGAGGGAGAGTTTGACTTCTTCTTTGCCAATTTGAATGCCTTTAATGTCTTTTTGTTGTCTGATTGCTGAGGCGAGGACTTCCAGAACTATGTTGAACAGCAGTGGTGAGAGTGGACATCCCTGTCTTGTTCCTGATCTTAGGGGAAAGGCTCCCAGTGCTTCCCCATTGAGAATGATATTTGCTGTGGGCTTTTCGTAGATGGCTTTTAAGATGTCGAGGAAAGTTCCCTCTATCCCAACACTCTGAAGTGTTTTGATCAGGAATGGATGCTGTATTTTGTCAAATGCTTTCTCTGCATCTAATGAGAGTATCATATGGTTCTTGGTTTTTCTCTTGCTGATATGATGAATCACATTGATGGTTTTACGAGTGTTGAACCAGCCTTGTGTCCCAGGGATAAATCCTACTTGGTCATGGTGAATAATTTTCTTAATGTGTTGTTGGATCCTATTGGCTAGTATCTTGTTGAGAATTTTTGCATCCATGTTCATCAGGGATATTGGTCTGTAATTCTCCTTTTTGGTGGGGTCTTTGTCTGGTTTCGGAATTAAGGTGATGCTGGCCTCATAGAACGAATTTGGAAGTACTCCATCTCTTTCTATCTTTCCAAACAGCTTTAGTAGAATAGGTATGATTTCTTCTTTAAACGTTTGATAGAATTCCCCTGGGAAGCCATCTGGCCCTGGACTCTTGTGTCTTGGGAGGTTTTTGATGACTGCTTCAATTTCCTCCCTGGTTATTGGCCTGTTCAGGTTTTCTATTTCTTCCTGCTCCAGTTTTGGTAGTTTGTGGCTTTCCAGGAATGCGTCCATTTCTTCTAGATTTCCTAATTTATTGGCATACAGCTGTTCATAATATGTTTTTAAAATCGTTTGTATTTCCTTGGTGTTGGTAGTGATGTCCCCTTTCTCATTCATGATTTTATTAATTTGAGTCTTCTCTCTCTTCTTTTTAATAAGGTTGGCTAATGGTTTATCTATCTTATTAATTCTTTCAAAGAACCAACTCCTGGTTCTGTTGATCTGTTCCACAGTTCTTTTGGTCTCGATATCATTGAGTTCTGCTCGAATTTTAATTAACTCTCTTCTTCTGCTGGGGGTGGGGTCTATTTGTTGCTTTTTCTCTAGTTCCTTTATGTGTAAGGTGAGCTTTTGAATTTGAGATCTTTCCAGTTTTTGAATGTATGCTTGTATTGCGATGTATTTCCCCCTCAGGACTGCTTTTGCTGCATCCCAAAGATTTTGAACGGTTGTATCTTCATTTTCATTAGTTTCCATGAATCTTTTTAATTCTTCCTTAATTTCCTGGTTGACCTTTTCATCTTTTAGCAGGATGGTCCTTAACCTCCACGTGTTTGTGGTCCTTCCATATTTCTTGTTGTGATTAAGTTCTAATTTCAAGGCATTATGGTCTGAGAATATACAGGGGACTATCCCGATCTTTTGGTATCGGTTCAGACCCGATTTGTGACCCAGTATGTGGTCTATTCTGGAGAAAGTTCCATGTGCACTTGAGAAGAATGTGTATTCAGTTGAGTTTGGATGTAAAGTTCTGTAGATATCTGTGAAATCCATCTGGTCCAGTGTATCATTTAAAGCTCTCGTTTCTTTGGAGATATTGTGCTTAGAAGACCTATCCAGGGTAGAAAGAGCTAGATTGAAGTCACCAAGTATAAGTGTATTATTATCAAGGTATTTCTTGAGTTTGGTTATTAATTGGTTTAAATATTTGGCAGCTCCCACATTCGGGGCATATATATTGAGGAGTGTTAAGTCCTCTTGTTGGATAGATCCTTTGAGTATGAGATAGTGTCCCTCTTCATCTCTCACTATAGTCTTCGGGGTAAATTTTAATTTATCTGATATAAGGATGGCAACCCCTGCTTTCTTTTGAGGACCATTTGAATGGTAAATGGTTCTCCAACCTTTTATTTTCAGGTTGTAGGTGTCCTTCTGTCTAAAATGAGTCTCTTGTAGACAGCAAATAGATGGGTCCTGCTTTTTTATCCAGTCTGAAACCCTGCGCCTTTTGATGGGGTCATTAAGCCCGTTCACATTCAGAGTTACTATTGATAGATATGAGTTTAGTGTCATCATATCTATTCAGTCCTTGTTTTTGTGGATTGTTCCACTGAACTTCTTCTTAAAGGGGAATTTTGAGAGTTCCCCTTAAAATTTCTTGCAGAGCTGGTTTGGAGGTTACATATTCTTTCAGTTCCTGCCTGTCTTGGAAGCTCTTTATCTCTCCTTCCATTTTGAATGAAAGCCTTGCGGGGTAAAGTATTCTTGGTTGCATGTTCTTTTCATTTAGGACCCTGAATATATCCTGCCAGCCCTTTCTGGCCTGCCAGGTCTCTGTGGAGAGGTCTGCTGTTACCCTAATATTCCTCCCCATAAAAGTCAGGGACTTTTTTTCTCTTGCTGCTTTAAGGATCTTCTCCTTATCTTTGGAATTTGCAAGCTTCACTATTAAATGTCGAGGTGTTGAACGGTTTTTGTTGATTTTAGGGGGGGATCTCTCTATTTCCTGGATCTGAATGCCTGTTTCCCTTCCCAGATTCGGAAAGTTTTCAGCTAGGATTTGTTCAAATACATATTCTGGCCCTCTGTCCCTTTCCGCGCCCTCGGGAACCCCAATTAAACGTAGGTTTTTCTTCCTCAGGCTATCATTTATTTCCCTTAATCTATCCTCATGGTCTTTTAATTGCCTGTCTCTTTTTTCCTCAGTTTCCCTCTTTGCCATCAACTTGTCTTCTATGTCACTCACTCGTTCTTCCACCTCGTCAAGCCTCGTCGTTAGGACTTCTAGCTTGGATTGCATCTCATTTAATTGATTTTTAATTTCTGCCTGATTAGATCTAAATTCTGCAGTCATGAAGTCTCTTGAGTCCTTTATGGTTTTTTCTAGAGCCACCAGTAGCTGTAAAATAGTGCTTCTGAATTGGCTTTCTGACATTGAATTGTAATCCATATTTTGTAACTCTGTGGGAGAGTGGGCTGTTTCTGATTCTTTTTTTTGAGGGGTTTTCCTTCTAGTCATTTTGCTCAGTGCAGAGTGGCCAAAAACAAGTTGTATTGGGAAAAGGAGAAAAAGAGAGAGAAGGAAAGAAAAGAGAAAAAGAAAAAAGAGAAAGAAGAAAAAAATAGGGGAAAAAGAGAAGAAAAAGAAAGAAAAAGAAAGAAAGGAGAAAAAAGAAAAAAGGGGGGGTGGGGGAAGCAATCAGAAATCAAGAAGAAAGAGAGAAAAAAAAAAGCACAAAAAAAAACAAAACAAAAAAAAACAAAAACAAAAACAAAAAAACAAAAAACAAAAAAAAACCACGGGGGAGTATCTTCCGATTCTGTGTAGTTTAAGTCCCTTGACTTCCCTTGGAACTGGTCCGTCTCGCTGGTCTTCTGGGGGAGGGGCCTGCTGTGCTGATTCTCAGGTGTTGGCACTTGGGGGAGCTGCTCTGCCCCTGCCTGGTGCAGGGCTCGGTGGGGGTTGTTGACCCCGTGAGGCCCCGGGAGGAAGCCACAGTGGCGGGGGCAGCTCTGGGACCCTGGATCCAGCCCCCGCAGTAGCTCCGGGGCTCTCCTTCTGCAGGGCCTGGGGGCTCCGGGGCGGGGCCGCTGATCTGCTCAGTTCCAGGCAGGAGCGTCCCTGCTGTCCTGGGCCCTCCCGGCCTCTGCCTGTCCCGGGGGAGGCCGGTTCCTGGGCTGTGTCCCGGCGCCCTGTGCTCCGGGGCCTGCGCTGTTGGATTCGCGCTCCCGGCGGTGCAGCCCCCTCCGCGGAGCCGCCGCCCGAGCCTCTCCGAGCTGTTCCCGGAGCCGCGCAGCCCCCTCCGCGCAGAGCTTCTTCCTCTGCGCGAGCCGCCGCCGCTGAGCTGTTCCCGGAGCCGCGCAGCCCCCTCCGCGGAGCCGCCGCCCGAGCCCCTCCGAGCTGTTCCCGGAGCCGCGCAGCCCCCTCCGCGCGGAGCTTCTTCCTCCGCCCGAGCCGCCGCCGCTGAGCTGTTCCCGGAGCCGCCCCGCCCCCTCCGCGGAGCCGCCGCCCGAGCCCCTCCGAGCTGCTCCGGGTCCCGCCGAGCGCTGCAGCCCTTAGGGAGCTCGGCGCACTCTCCGGGGCTCAGTTCCTCTGTTACTGTCCCAGGGAGCCCGAGGGCATCCCCGCCTTTCTGGGGATCCTGCTCCAATTCCCGGGGAGCCCCTTTCCGCGGGGAAGGTCGGTGCAGCTCCTGCTCCTCCGGGACGGGGCTCTCCTGTCCTGGGGACACTCGCCCCGGCCTCAGCCCGGCTCCTCGCGGGGCCCCTCCCCCTTGGAGGCCTTTTGTGTCTTTATTTCTTTTTCCCCGTCTTCCTACCTTGAGAGAAGCGCGAACTCTTCTCACTGTAGCGTTCCAGCTGGTCTCTCTTTAAATCTCAGGCCGAATTCGTAGGTTTTCAGGATGATTGGATGGTTTTCTAGGTAATTTGCTGAGGACAGGTGACCTGGAGACCCTACTCCTCCGCCATCTTGCCCCTCCCCCCAAGGAAGAATTTAAAAGATCCATGGAAACTAATGACAATGAAGATAGAACCATTCAAAATCTTTGGGATGCAGCAAAAGCAGTCCTGAGGGGGAAATACATCGCAATACAAGCATCCATTCAAAAACTGGAAAGAACTCAAATACAAAAGCTAACCTTGCACCTAAAGGAGCTAGAGAAAAAACAGCAAATAGATCCTACACCCAGCAGAAGAAGAGAGTTAATAAAGATTCGAGCAGAACTCAACGAAATTGAGACCAGAAGAACTGTGGAACATATCAACAAAACCAGGAGTTGGTTCTTTGAAAGAATTAATAAGATAGATAAACCATTAGCCAAGCTTATTAAAAAGAAGAGAGAGAAGACTCAAATTAATAAAATCATGAATGAGAAAGGAGAGATCACTACCAACACCAAGGAAATACAAACGATTTTAAAAACATATTATGAACAGCTGTACGCCAATAAATTAGGCAATCTAGAAGAAATGGACGCATTCCTGGAAAGCCACAAACTACCAAAACTGGAGCAAGAAGAAATCGAAAACCTGAACAGGCCAATAACCAGGGAGGAAATTGAAGCAGTCATCAAAAACCTCCCAAGACAAAAGAGTCCAGGGCCAGAAGGCTTCCCAAGGGTATTCTATCAAATGTTTAAAGAAGAAATCATACCTATTCTACTAAAGATGTTTGGAAAGATAGAAAGAGATGGAGTACTTCGAAATTCCTTCTATGAGGCAAGTGTAACCTTAATTCCAAAACCAGACAAAGATCCCACCAAAAAGGAGAATTACAGACCAATATCCCTGATGAACATGGATGCAAAAATTCTCAACAAGATACTAGCCAATAGGATATAACAGTATATTAAGAAAATTATTCACCATGACCAAGTAGGATTTATCCCCGGGACACAAGGCTGGTTCAACACTCATAAAACAATCAATGTGATTCATCATATCAGCAAGAGAAAAACCAAGAACCATATGATACTCTCATTAGATGCAGAGAAAGCATTTGACAAAATACAGCATCAATTCCTGATCAAAACTCTTCACAGTGTAGGGATAGAGGGAACATTCCTCGACATCTGAAAAGCCATCTATGCAAAGCCCACAGCAAATATCATTCTCAATGGGGAAGCACTGGGAGCCTTTCCCCTAAGATCAGGACCAAGACAGGATGTCCACTCTCACCACTGCTGTTCAACATAGTTCTGGAAGTCCTCGCCTCAGCAATCAGACAACAAAAAGACATTAAAGGCATTCAAATTGGCAAAGAAGAAGTCAAACTCTCCCTCTTCGCCGATGACATGATACTCTACGTAGAAAACCCAAAAGCCTCCACCCCAAGATTGCTAGAACTCATACAGCAATTTGGGAGCGTGGCAGGATACAAAATCAATGCCCAGAAATCAATGGCATTTCTATACACTAACAATGAGACTGAAGAAAGAGAAATTAAGGAGTCAATCCCATTGACAATTGCACCCAAAACCATAAGATACCTAGGAATAAACCTAACCAAAGAGGTAAAGGATCTATACCCTAAAAAGTATAGAACACTTGTGAAAGAATTTGAGGAAGACACAAAGAGATGGAAAAATATTCCATGCTCATGGATTGGCAGAATTAATATTGGGAAAATGTCAATGTTACCTAGGGCATTTTACACATTTAATGCAATCCCTTTCAAGAGTGAAATAAGTCAATCGGAGAAGGACAAACAGTGTATGTTCTCATTCATTTGGGGAATATGAATAATAGTGAAAGGGAATATAAAGGAAAGGAAAAGAAATGTTGGGAAATATCAGGAAGGGAGACAGAACATAAAGACTCCTAACTCGTGGAAACGAACTAGGTGTGGAAGGGGAGGAGGGCGGGTGTTGGAGGGGAATGGGTGACGGGCACTGAGGTGGACACTTGATGGGATGAGCACTGGGTGTTTTTCTGTATGTT
The DNA here is from genome assembly GCF_018345385.1 of Vulpes lagopus. Classification (NCBI taxonomy): domain Eukaryota; kingdom Metazoa; phylum Chordata; class Mammalia; order Carnivora; family Canidae; genus Vulpes; species Vulpes lagopus. The sequence goes on along the minus strand of NC_054848.1, from coordinate 68,125,703 downwards.
GGTAAATTGAACACCAATAAAAATTAATTAAAAAAAAAAGACCATAGACTTTCTTCTGAGAGTTGGAACAAATTATTTTAAGATTTTTGTGGAATCAGAAAAGACCCGAATAGCCAGGGGAATTTTAAAAAAGAATACCATTGCTGGGGGCATCACAATGCCAGATTTCAGGTTGTACTACAAAGCTGTGGTCATCAAGACAGTGTGGTACTGGCACAAAAACAGACACATAGATCAATGGAACAGAAGAGAGAACCCAGAAGTGGACCCTGAACTTTATGGTCAACTAATATTCGATAAAGGAGGAAAGACTATCCATTGGAAGAAAGGCAGTCTCTTCAATAAATGCTGCTAGGAAAATTGGACATCCACATGCACAAGAATGAAACTAGACCACTCTCTTGCACCATACACAAAGATAAACTCAAAATGGATGAAATATCTAAATGTGAGACAAGATTCCATGAAAATCCTAGAGGAAAACACAGGCAACACCCTTTTTGAACTTGGCCACAGTAACTTCTTGCAAGATACATCCATGAAGGCAAGAGAAACAAAAGCAAAAATGAACTATTGGGACTTCATCAAGATAAGAAGTTTTTGCACAGCAAAGGATACAGTCAACAAAACTATAAGACAACGTACAGAATGGGAGAAGATATTTGCAAATGATGTATCAGATAAAGGGCTAGTTTCCAAGATCTATAAAGAACTTATTAAACTCAACACCAAAGAAACCAACAATCCAATCACGAAATGGGCAAAAGACATGAAGAGAAATCTCACAGAGGAAGATATAGACATGGCCAACATGCACATGCGAAAATGCTCTGCATCACTTGCCATCAAGGAAATACAAATCAAAACCACAATGAGATACCACCTCATACCAGTGAGAATGGGGAAAATTAACAAGGCAGGAAACCACAAATGTTGGAGAGGATGCAGAGAAAGGAACCCTCTTACACTGTTGGTGGACATGTGAACTGGTGCAGCCACTCTGGAAACCTGTGTGGAGGTTCCTCAAAGAGTTAAAAATAAACCTGCCCTACGACCCAGCAATTGCACTCTTGGGCATTTACGCCAAAGATTCAGATGCAATGAAACGCCGGGACACCTGCACCCTGATGTTTCTAGCAGCAATGTCCACAATAGCCAAACTGTGGAAGGAGCCTCGCTGTCCGTCGAAACTTGAATGGATAAAGAAGATGTGGTTTATGTATACAGTGGAATATTTCTCAGCCATTAGAAAGGACAAATACCCTCCATTTGCTTCAACGTGGATGGAACTGGAGGGTATTATGCTGAGTGAAGGAAGTCAATCGGAGAAGGACAAACAGTGTATGTTCTCATTCATTTGGGGAATATAAATAATGGTGAAAGGGAATAGAAGGGAAGGGAGAAGAAATGTTTGGGAAATATCAGAAAGGGAGACAGAACATAAAGACTCCTAACTCTGGGAATCGAACTAGGGGTGGTGGAAGGGTTAGGGCAGGGGGTGGGAGTGAATGGGTGACGGGCACTGAGGGGGGCACTTGACGGGATGAGCACTGGGTGTTATTCTGTATGTTGGTAAATTGAAAACGAATAAAAAATTAATTTATTAAAAACAATAAAAAAATAATACAATGTCTGTCACAAGAGCTGAAGAAAGGCACTGCATCATAATTAAGAAGTCTACAAATAAAAGTCTACCCATCAGGAACATCTAATAATAATAAAAACTTGGGAGCACACAAAGATAGAAGTCAAATAGTAACAAATTTAAAGAAACTCATTTATAATGATACAATAATGGTAGGGGACTTTTAAACTCTAGTTACATCCAAGGACAGATTATGAAAGCAGATAATCAACAAGGAAACAATGGTTTTCATTGACAAACTGGACAAGATGGACATAACAGATATAATAATAATTTAGTCCTAAAGTAGCAGAAAGAAATTATTTTTGAGTGCATGTAGAACATTCTCCAGAAGAGATACATACTGGGTCACAAATCAGGCCCCAACTCATACAAAAATAATTGAGACCATATCATGCACATTTTCATACAATAATGCTATGAAATTTGAGGTTAACCAAAAGAAAAATAATTGAAAGGCCACAAATATGTGGAGGTTGAAGAACATCAGAAAATTAAAGATGAGATAAAAATACATGGATGTAAATGAAAATGAAAACACAACAGTCCAAGACCTTAGGGATGCAGCAAAGTAGGCCATAAGAATGAAGTACAGCTATACAGAACTACCTCAAGAAGCAAGAAAAGTCTCAAATACACAGCCTAAACATGCACCTAAACAAGCTAGAAAGGGAAAAGCATATAAAGCCTAAAACCAGGAGTAGAAGAAAAATAATACATTTTAAAGAAGAAATGAGTGATATAGACACATAAAAACTGTATAATATATCAACAAAACAGAGTTGATTCCTTGAAAGACTTAATAAAATTGAAAAACCCTTACCCAGACATATCAAAAAGAAAGGATAGAGGATCAAAGAAGTAAAATCACAAATGAAAGAGGAGAAATCACAAACAATAACACAGAAATACAAGCAATTATGAGAGAATATTCTGAAAAATTATATGTCAACAAACTGGGCAAACTGGAGGGAATGGATAAATTCCTAGAAACATACAAACTACCAAACCTGGAAGAGGAAGAAATAGATGAGTTGAACAAATGAAAATTGGCAAGGGAATTTAATCGGTAATTAAAAATATCTGAATAAACAAAAATCCAGGACTGGATGGTTTCCCAGGGGAATTATAACACATATTTAAAGAGATAATACCTATTCTTATCAAAGGGTCCCAAAGCATAGAAATAGAAGGAACATTTCTAAACTCATTCTTTTAAGTCAGCAATTTCTTGATTCCAAAATCAAAGACCAGACTTATAAAAATCATAAGCCAATATCCCTGAACATAGATACAAAAATTCTCAACAAGATACTAGCAAATAGAATTCAACATTTAAAGATTTATTCACCATGATCAAGTAGGATGCACTCCTTGCCTGGAGGGGTGGTTCAGATTTGCACGTCAATCAACATATTATACCAGATTAATAAAAGAAATGATGAGAACTATATGATGATTCAAAACCAAGTGTATCACCATTTGGTCCACCCATGAAATTATATTCTCTCTTTTGCACCATTTTCCTCCCTACCCACCCCTGATTTCTTAAAATTTGTTTTTCTTTTATTTTTTGATCCCTGAAGTGTTTGGAATTGTCTAGGGTGTATTATGCTTGGGTCATGGTTGATATTTTCAACTCTACTCACACATACAGCTATTCTGTACTAAACAAAATGACTAGAACAAGGAATCCACCACAAAAGAAACAGATAATAGTCTTTGTCACAGATTTAATGAATGTGGATTTAAATAAGATATCAGAGGTAGAATTCAGGATTACAATTATAAAATTACTAGTAGTACTTGAAAACAACAAGAAAGACTCTACAGAATCTCATACTGCAGAAATGAGATCTACTCAGGATGAAGTTAAAAGTATTCTATCTGAGAAGCAGTCTAAAGTAGATGCTCTAACAGCTAGAGTAAATGAGGCAGAAGAGAGTAACATAGAAGACAAGTTGATGGAAAAGAAGGAAGCTAAGGATAAGAGAGAAAAATGGCTAAAAGCATATGAGGAGAGACTCTGGGAATCAAGTAGTAGTTTGAAAAAGAATAGCATCCATATTATTGGGATTCCATAGGGCATGAAGAGAGAGGGAAGACAAGAAGGTATGTTTAAACAAATCATAGCTGAGGAATTACCTAATCTGGAGAAGGAAACAGGCATTCATAACCAAGAGAGAGAAACCCTGCTCCAAAAACAGCAAACACTGATCAACATGCCAACATATAAGAATGAAGCTTGCAAATTTCAGAGATAAAGAGAAAATCCTAATAGCAGCTTAAGACAAGAGATTCCTAAATTATATGGGGAGAAATATCAGATTAACAGTCAATTTATCCATAGATACCTGGCAGGACAGAAAGGGCTGGCATGAGATATCCAGGGTACTAAATGGCAAAAACATGTAGACAAGAATACTTTATGCAATAAGGATGTCATTCAGAATAGGAGAGATAAAGAGCTTCTGGGATAGAAACTAAAAGAATATTTGACCCCTAAATAAGCACTGCAAGAAATATTAAGGGAGATTCTGTGAGCAAAAAGGGATCCCAAAGAAACAGAGACAATCTGCAGAAACAGGGACTGCACAGTTAATAAAATGGCACTGAATTAATATCTTTCAATAGTTACTCTGAACGTGAATGGGATAAATGCTCCAGTCAAAAGACACGGGTTTCAAACTGGATAAAAAAGCAAGATCCATCTTATATCTACAGGAGATTCATTTTAGATCAAAGGACACCTTCAAACTGAAAATGAGGGGATGGAGAACAGTTTACCAGGCAAATGTACCTCAGAAGAAAGATGGGGTGCCAATCCTCATATAAGATAAATTAGACTTTAAAACAAGACTGTACTAAGAGTGGAAGAGGGACAATATATCATACTTAAAGGGCCTATCCAAAAAGAACACCTTACAATTATAATTCCAATCCATAAGCATTGGATTATTTTCCTTATTTCTTTGTGTGCTTTTCTATTTCTTTTGTCAGTATTCTATAGTTTGCAGAATACAGATCTTTTACATCTTTGTTTATGTTAATTCTTATGTATCGTACTGTTTTTGGTGCTTAACATAAAGACGTAAAAGATCTGTAATTCCTTGATTTCTCTTTCTGTTGCTTCCACTATTGGTGTATAGAAATTAAACAGATTTATTTAACATTCAGACTGAACTATAGTGAACAAACTGAGAGTTGCTGGAGGTGAGGTTCAGGGGGGATGTTTTAAATGGGTGATGGGTATTAAGGAGGATGATCACTTTTTGTGATGAGCACTGTGTGTTACATGTATGTGATGAGTCACTAAATTCTACACTTGAAACTAAATTGCACTGTGTTAACTAACTGAAAGTTAAATAAAAGCTTGGAAGAAAAATTTAAAAATAATGTTCTTAACATTTATTTATTTTTATTTTTTAACTCTTCCTAACTTTCAAATTTAGACATTACTTAAGACTCATTTCCCAATACTCTAGTCTATTTTTCTTACTCTTTTCTTCAGTGTCTTCAACATACTCCCCACATTTCAAGGAGTGTGTCCTTGTTGAGTGTCACAATTTGATTTGTTCAAGACTGTCAGAGAATCTATCAATATATCTCAACATGAGCAGAGTTATAATCAAGGTAAGGTAATAAAGTCTAGATTTAAAAGGATGTGTAAAATAACCAAGTTGAACTCACCAAATTTGAGGTTAAGATGACTACTTCTCAGTAACGCTGAGAACCAGCAATTTTATGGAGATTGAAATTACTGATGGTCATCTAGATCTTGTCAGGTGCACCCTGAAAACAAATCAAGATATTTTCATAAAACAGAGGGAGGCTTTCCAGCTTCTGTCTCCTCTATCTCCATGTAAAGCACCTTTTCTGCTTTGTTCCTTGATAGGGTCTGCCACTTGTATATCCCAGGCTATGAGATTCATTGTATACTTCCACATTCTATACTGGCATTTTATGTAATATATATCCATTGCATAGATTCATGGCTATCACAGGTATTTATGCCATTAAACTCTCTTAAAATGGGTTTGTCAATAGAATATAAGTTATATATAAAGTCTAGTTGTACTCTGCAAAGGAGTTACATCAGAAATTTATGTACTTAAGGCCCCTATTGTTTATTTAAAAAATAAATACTTAATGAGATTGCACATGAAACAAATGGGGTATTCTATTTAACATCTTAATCTTTATTTATGTGACAGATATAGCCTAGAGTTGTATGTCTTCTTATTTTATCATTTACAAATAACTTAGACAAATATATATTCCTTTAATCAATATAATAATGTAGTCTTATAATCTCTATTCCTGTGTTTTGTGCCTTATGTTGGATTTTTTTTTTTACTCACCTAGAGCATTTCTATATAATTCATGTTAATAGATGTATATTTATTGAAAGCAAAATTTCAGTTTCTTATAATACCAAATTTGTTATATTTTACAAACATAAATATACAAAGAAAATATATAGGTTATATTTTACAAAGATGAATACCAAAACTGTTATATTTTACAAAGACAAATGTGATGCAGGGCCTGGGAGGCTCTGTTGTTTGAGTGTCTGCCTTCAGCTTAGGTCATGATCTCACAGCCATGGAATGGAACCCCACATCAGGCTCCCTGCTCAGTGGGGAGTCTGTTTCTCCTTATGCCCCTCCTCCCCTCAGGCACACACACACTCTCTCTCAAATAAATAAATAAATAAATAAATAAATAAATAAATAAAATCTTTTTTAAAAATACAAAGATAAGTGTAAATGTGCATGATAGCTTTTAGAACTGTAATTTTTCAAACTACTTAAGATAAGACACATTTGGAATTGGTCACTGGGTACTTGAGGAGCTACAGTATCATGTCTCTATCTTTATAAAAGTTAACTTTGTAAAAAAAAAATACTATAAAAGAAAAACTCTAACTAAATACCAGGGTTGGTATTTCCAATTATTCTCTCTTCTGCTTCATATATTTACATGTAAAGCTGTTGAAGTAAAAAATATATGGAGTTTGAAATGAACATGGCTATATTGAACCTTTCTATATAAGATTCAGTTAGCCACCAAACTGAGGGGCATGTGTTTATATTCTAGTCAAACTGTGTCATCCAATGCCCACATGCTATGGAAAGGATGTTTTGTTTTCCTCCTACCAAATATTTAAACAATTTACACCAAATTGCCTGAATCATTCATGAGCTCTGTCAAAACTTCTTTATATAAATTGAACGTCTCACCTTTCCCTTTTGACAAAATCTTCCAACTACATTATCTTATATAAAAGGTCCTCATTTAACATATGCCTTCTTTATATGCACCATGCACTTAGGAGCATCAGGAAAACCCCTATACCCCACTTACTTCATTTGACGGGCTTTAACTTTTCTTGCCCAATTAAGTCATCAATTTTACTTTTAAAATACATACTTATATTTTAACATTTTATTTTTAAGTAATCTCTACAACCACCATGGTACTTGAACTCGTAACCTCAAGATGAATCACACATTCTAACTACTAGGCCTGCTAGGTGCCCCGAATTTTACTTTTAAGATATTTTTGTAACGAAAAGAGTTAACGAAAAAAAGGTAGTTTTCTTCATTTTAGGTATATTCACAGAATCATATTGAAAACATATTGAAATTTTGACCCAAAGAACAGATCTCAGAGTAGCATCTTTAAAAAAAGTAACAGTTCAATCAACAAGTTATATTCAAAGATAATTGCTAAGAGAGAGGAGGGGCAAGATGGCGGAAGAGTAGGGTCCCCAAATCACCTGTCCCCACCAAATTACCTAGATAACCTTCAAATCATCCTGAAAATCTACAAATTCGGCCTGAGATTTAAAGAGAGACCAGCTGGAATGATACAGTGAGAAGAGTTCGTGCTTCTATCAAGGTAGGAAGACAGGAAGACAGGGGGGAAAGAAATAAAGAAACAAAAGGCATCCAAGGGGGAGGGGCCCCGTGAGGAGCCGGGCTAAGGCCATGGCGAGTGTCCCCAGGACAGGAAAGCTCCGTCCGGGAGAAGCAGGAGCTGCTCCAGTCTTCACCGGCGGAAAGGCGCCAACAGGGAGTTAGAGCAGGACCCCAGGAGGACGGGGATGCCCTCAGGCTCTGTGGGACACTAACAGACACCTGCATGCCCAGGAGAGTGCACCGAGCTCCCTAAGGGCTCCAGCGCACACACGTTGACCCCGGAGCAGATCCGAGGGGCTCAGGCTGTGACTCTGCAAAGAGGCTGTTCCCCGGCCAGGAGCGCAAATCCAACAGCACAGACCGGGAGCACGGGACACCTGGACACAACCCAAGATCCGGCCTCCCCCGGGAACAGGAAGAGGCTGGGAGGGCCCAGGACAGCAAGGAACTCCTGCCGCGACCTGAGCAGGTCAGCGGCCCTGCCCCCGGAGCCTCCAGGCCCTGCAGACTGAGAGCTCTGGAGTTACTGCAGGAGCTGAATCCAGGTTTTCAGAGCTGCCGCAACCACTGAGGTTGTTCCTCCCGGGGCCTCACGGGGTAAACAACCCCCACTGAGCCCTGCACCAGGCAGGGGGCAGAGCAGCTCCCCCAAGTGCTAACACCTGAAAATCAGCACAACAGGCCCCTCCCCAAGAAGACCAGCTAGACAGACAAGTTCCAGGGGAAGTAAAGGGACTTAAAGTATACAGAATTAGAAGATACTCCCATGTGTTTTTTTTTTCTTCTTGATTTCTGATTGCTTCCCCAACACTTTTATCATCTTTCTTTCTTTTTCTTTCTCTTTTTCTTCTCTTTTATCCCTTTTTTCTTCCTTTTTTCGTTTTTCTTTTTCTCCTTTCTTTCCTTCTTTCTATCCTCTCTTTTTCTCCTTTTCCCAGTGCAACTTGTTTTGGGCACTATGCACTGAGCAAAATGACTAGAAGGAAAACCTCAAGTCAAAAGAAAGAATCAGAAACAGTCCTCTCTCCCACAGAGTTACAAAATCTGCATTAAAATTCAATGTCAGAAAGCCAATTCAGAAGCACTATTATAAAGCTACTGGTGGCTCTAGAAAAAACAATAAAGGACTCAAGAGACTTCATGACTGCAGAATTTAGATCCAATCATGCAGAAATGAAAAATCAATTGAATGAGATGCAATCCAAACTAGAAGTCCTAACGACGAGGGTTAACGAGGTGGAAGAACGAGTGAGTGACATAGAAGACAAGTTGATGGCAAAGAGGGAAACTGAGGAAAAAAGAGGCAGACAATTAAAAGACCATGAAGACAGATAAAGGGAAATAAACGACAGCCTGAGGAAGAAAAACCTACGTTTAATTGGGGTTCCCGAGGGCGCCGAAAGGGACAGAGGGCAAGAATATGTATTTGAACAAATCCTAGCTGAAAACTTTCCTAATCTGGGAAGGGAAACAGGCATTCAGATCCAGGAAATAGAGAGATCCCCCCGTAAAATCAATAAAAACCGTTCAACACCTCGATATTTAATAGTGAAGCTTGCAAATCCCAAAGATAAACAGAAGATCATTAAAGCAGCAAGAGACAAGAAATCCCTGACTTTTATGGGGAGGAATATTAGGGTAACAGCAGACCTGTCCACAGAGCCCTGGCAGGCCAGAAAGGGCTGGCAGGATATATTCAGGATCCTAAATGAGAAGAACATGCAACCAAGAATACTTTATCCAGCAAGGCTCTCATTCAAAATGGAAGGAGAGATAAAGAGCTTCTGAGACAGGCAGGAACTGAAAGAATATGTGACCTCCAAACCAGCTCTGCAAGAAATTTTAAGGGGGACTCTCAAAATTCCCCTTTAAGAAGAAGTTCAGTGGAACAACCACAAAAACAAGGACTGAATAGATATTATGATGACACTAAACTCATATCTGTCAATAGTAACTCTGAATGTGAATGGGCTTAATGACCCGATCAAAAGGAACAGGGTTTCATACAGGATAAAAAAGCAGGACCCATCTATTTGCTGTCTACAAGAGACTCATTTTAGACAGAAGGACACCTGAACCTGAAAATAAAAGGTTGGAGAACCATTTACCATTCAAATGGTCCTCAAAAGAAAGCAAGGGTAGCCATCCTTATATCAGATAAACTAAAATTTACCCAAAGACTGTAGTGAGAGATGAAGAGGCACACTCTATCATACTTAAAGGATCTATCCAACAAGAGGACTTAAAATCCTCAATATATATGCCCCGAATGTGGGAGCAACCAAATATTTAAAGCAATTAATAACCAAACTGAAAATATACTTAGATAATACTACACTTATACTTGGTGACTTCAATGTAGCTCTTTCTACCCTCAATAGGTCTTCTAAGCACAACATCTCCAAAGAAACAAGAGCTTTAAATGATACACTGAACCAGATGGATTTCAGAGATATCTACAGAACTTTACATCCAAACTGAACTGAATACACATTCTTCTCAAGTGCACATGGAACTTTCTCCACAAGAGACCACATACTGAACCCATACCAAAAGATTGAGATCGTCCCTGGTATATTCTCAGACCATAATGCCTTGAAATTAGAACTAAATCACAACAAGAAGTTTGGAAGGACCTCAAACACGTAGAGGTTAAGGACCATCCTGCTAAAAGATGAAAGGGTCATCCAGGAAATTAAGGAAAAATTAAAAAGATTCATGGAAACTACTGAGAATGAAGATACAACTATTGACAATCTTTGGGATACAGCAAAAGCAGTCCTGAGGGGGAAATACATCACAGTACAAGCATCCATTCAAAAACTGGAAAGAACTCAAATACAAAAGCTAACCTTACACCTAAAGGAGCTAGAGAAAAAACAGCAGATGGACTCTACACCCAGCAGAAGAAGAGAGTTAATTAAATTAGAGCAGAACTCAACAAAATCGAGACCAGAAGAACTGTGGAACAGATCAACAGAACCAGAAGTTGGTTCTTTGAAAGGATTAATAAGATAGATAAACCATTCGCCAGCCTTATTAAAAAGAAGAGAGAGAAGACTCAAATTAATAAAATCATGAATGAGAAAGGAGATATCACTTCCAACACCAAGGAAAAACAAACCATTTTAAAAACATATTATGAACAGCTCTACGCCAATAAATTAGGCAATCTAGAAGAAATGGACGCATTCCTGGAAAGCCACAAACTACCAAAACTGGAGCAGGAAGAAATCAAAAACCTGAACAGGCCAATAACCAGGGAGAAAATTGAAGCAGTCATCAAAAACCTCCCAATACACAAGAGTCCAGGGCCAGATGGCTCCCAGGGGAATTCTATCAAATGTTTAAAGAAGAAATCATACCTATTCTACTAAAGCTGTTTGGAAAGATAGAAAGAGATGGAGTACTTCAAAATTCATTCTATGAGGCCAGCATCACCTTAATTCCAAAACCAGACAAAGACCCCACCAAATGGAGAATTACAAACCAATATCCCTGATGAACATGGATGCACAAATTCTCAACAAGATACTAGCCAATAGGATCCAACAATACATTAAGAAAATTATTCACCATGACCAAGTAGGATTTATCCCCGGGACACAAGGCTGGTTCAACACTCGTAAAACAATCAATGTGATTCATCATATCAGCAAGAGAAAAACCAAGAACATATGATCCTCTCATTAGATGCAGAGAAAGCAGTTGACAAAATACAGCATCCACTCCTGATCAAAACTCTTCAGAGTGTAGGGATAGAGGGAACTTTCCTCAACATCTTAAAAGCCATCTACGAAAAGCCCTCAGCAAATATCATTCTCAATGGGGAAGCACTGGGAGCCTTTCCCCTAAGATCAGGAACAAGACAGGGATGTCCACTCTCACCACTGCTATTCAACATAGTACTGGAAGTCCTCGCCTCAGCAATCAGACAACAAAAAGACATTAAAGGCATTCAAATTGGCAAACAAGAAGTCAAACTCTCCCTCTTCGCCGATGACATGATACTCTACGTAGAAAACCCAAAAGCCTCCACCCCAAGATTGCTAGAACTCATACAGCAATTTGGTAGTGTGGCAGGATACAAAATCAATGCCCAGAAATCAATGGCATTTCTATACACTAACAATGAGACTGAAGAAAGAGAAATTAAGGAGTCAATCCCATTGACAATTGCCCCAAAAGCATAAGATACCTAGGAATAAACCTAAGAAAAGAGGTAAAGGATCTAAACCCTAAAAACTATAGAACACTTCCGAAAGAAATTGAGGAAGACACAAAGAGATGGAAAAATATTTCATGCTCATGGATTGGCAGAATTAATATTGTGAAAATTTCAATGTCACCCAGGGCAATTTACACATTTAATCCAATCCCTATCAAAATACCATGGACTTTATTCAGAGAGTTAGAACAAACTATTTTATAATTTGTGTGGAATCAAAAAAGACCCCGAATAGCCAGGGGAATTTTAAAAAAGAAAACCATATCTGGGGGCATCACAATGCCAGATTTCAGGTTGTACTACAAAGCTGTGGTCATCAACACAGTGTGGTACTGGCACAAAAACAGACACATAGAGGGATCCCTGGGTGGCGCAGCGGTTTGGCGCCTGCCTTTGGCCCAGGGCGCGATCCTGGAGACCCGGGATCGAATCCCACGTCGGGCTCCCGGTGCATGGAGCCTGCTTCTCCCTCTGCCTGTGTCTCTGCCTCTCTCTCTCTCACTGTGTGCCTATCATAAATAAATAAAACAAAAAAAGTTTAAAAAAAAAAAAAAAAAAAAACAGACACATAGATCAATGGAACAGAATTGAGAACCCATAAGTGGACCCTAAACTTTATGGTCAACTAATATTTGATAGAAGAGGAAAGACTATCCACTGGAAGAAAGACAGCCTCTACAGTAAATGGTGCTGGGAAAATTGGACATCCACATGCAGAGGAATAAAACTAGACCACTCTCTTTCACCATACACAAAGATAAACTCAAAATGGATGAAATATCTAAATGTGAGACAAGATTCCATCAAAATCCTAGAGGAGAATACAGGCAACACCCTTTTTGAACTCGGCCACAGTAACTTCTTACAAGATACATCCACGAAGGCAAAAGAAACAAAAGCAAGAAAGAACTATTGGGACTTCATCAAGATAAGAAACTTTTGCACAGCAAAGGATACAGTCAACAAAACTAAAAGACCACCTACAGAATGGGAGAAGATATTTGCAAATGACCTATCAGATAAAGGGCTAGTTTCCAAGATCTATAAAGAACTTATTAAACTTAACACCAAAGAAACAAACAATCCAATCATGAAATGGGCAAAAGACATGAAGAGAAATCTCACAGAGGAAGACATAGACATGGCCAACAAGCACATGTGAAAATGCTCTGCATCACCTGTCATCAGGAAATACAAATCAAAACCACAATGAGATACCACCTCACACCAGTGAGAATGGGGAAAATTAACAAGGCAGGAAACCACAAATGTTGGAGAGGATGCGGAGGAAAGGGAACCCTCTTACACTGTTGGTGGGAATCTGAACTGGTGCAGCCACTCTGGAAAACTGTGTAGAGGTTCCTCAAAGAGTTAAAAATAGACCTGCCCTACGACCCAGAAATTGCACTGTTGGGGATTTACCCCAAAGATTCAGATGCAATGAAACGCCGGGACACCTGCACCCCGATGTTTCTAGCAGCAATGGCCACAATAGCGAAACTGTGGAAGGAGCCTCGGTGTCCATCGAAAGATGAATGGATAAAGAAGATGTGGTTTATGTATACAATGGAATATTACTCAGCCATTAGAAATGACAAATACCCACCATTTGCTTCAATGTGGATGGAACTCGAGGGTATTATGCAGAGTGAAGTAAGTCAACCGGAGAAGGACAAACATTATATGTTCTGATTCATTTGGGGAATATAAATAATAGTGAAAGGGAATATAAGGGAAGGGAGAAGAAATGTGTGGGAAATATCAGAAAGGGAGACAGAACATAAAGACTCCTTACTCTGGGAAACTAACTAGGGGTAGTGGAAGGGGAGGAGGGCGGGGGGTGGGGGTGAGTGGGTGATGGGCACTGATGGGGACACTTGATGGGATGAGCACTGGGTGTTATTTTGTATGTTGGTAAATTGAACACCAATAAAAGATTAATTTATTTTAAAAAAAGCAAAATAATTGCTAAGCATTATAAAAATAGTTATAGACCTAGAACTACTTAATGAGATCCTGTATGTTTTTATTTTCACTTTCAATATACCCTTTATCTCCACTCTCAGTAGAACAATTCTCTCCAAACAATGTGCTCCACTACGCCTAGCCTGCTCTCTTCCTTTTCCTCTACCCTCTATCTTTCCATTTATACCATTTTCACAGTTCTTTTGACTCTGCATCACAATATCTACAGAACGTGGCAACCTCGCAACCAAACAGAACCCACTGTAGAGGGTGGAAGGAGGAAAGAACTGAAATGGTAAACTTAGAATTGTTTTCAGATAGCAAGAAAAGAATAAAGGCTGGAAATAGTTTATCATTCTGCCACATCACAGATAACCTAATTATATACTATTCCTCAAATTGAAATATTGTGAAGATAGTATTTCCAGATAAAGTACTGGACACTCAGTAAAGTTTGAATTTCTGATAAGCAATAAATATGTTTCTAGTATAAGTGTACCAAATATAGTCAAATGTTTTGAGACATACATGTACTAAAAATATTTTATTTAATTGGAATTCAATTATCCAACATATAGCATAACACCCAGTGCTAATCCCATCAAGTGCTGCCCTCAGTGCCTGTCACTCAGTCACCCCCACCCCCTGCCCACCTCCCTTTCCACCACCAGTTGCTCGTTTCCTAGAGTTAGGTGTCTCTCATGTTCTGTCGTCCTCTCTGATATTTCCCACTCATTTTCTCTCCTTTCCCCTTTATTCCCTTTCACTATTTTTTATATTTCCCAAATGAATGAGACCATATAATGTTTCTCCATCTCTGAATGACTTATTTCACTCAGCCTAATACCCTCTAGGTCCATCCATGTCGAAGCAAATGGTGGGTATTTGTCGTTTCTAATGGCTGAGTAATATTCCATTTTATACATAGACCACATCTTCCTTACCCATTCATCATTCAATGGACAGGTGAGGCTCCTTCCACAGTTTGGCCACTGTGGACATTGCTGCTATAAATATCGGGGTGCAGGTGTCCCGACGTTTCTCTACATCTGTATCTTTGGGGCAAATCCCCAGCAGTTCAATTGCTGGGTCATAGGGCAGATCTATTTTTAACTCTTTGAGGAACCTCCACACAGTTTTCCAGAGGTGCTGCACCAGTTCACATTCCCAACAACAGTGCGCATCCTCTCCACATCCTCTCCAACATTTGTTCTTTCCTGCCTTGTTAATTTTCCCATTCTCACCGTTGTCAGATGGTAACTCATTGTGCTTTTGATTTGCATTTCCCTGATGGCCAGTGATGCCGAGCATTTTCTCATGCGCTTATTGGCCATGTCTATGTCTTCCTCTGTGAGATTTCTCTTCATGTCTTTTGCCCATTTCATGATTGGATTGTTTGTTTCTTTGGTGTTGAGTTTAATAAGTTCTTTATAGATCTTGGGTACTAGTCCTTTATCTCATAGGTGATTTGCAAATATCTTCTCCCAATCTGTAGGTTGTCTTTTAGTTTTGCTGATAGTTTCTTTTGCTGTGCAGAAGCTTCTTATCTTGATGAAGCCCAATAATTCATTTTTTCTTTTGCTTCTCTTGCTTTCATGGATGTATCTTGCAAGAAGTTATTGTGGCCAAGTTCAAAAAGGGTGCTGCCTGTGTTCCACTCTAGGATTTTGATGAAATCTTGTCTCAAATTTAGATTTTTCGTCCCTTTTTGAATTTATCTTTGTGTATGGTATAAAATAATAGTCTAGTTTCATTCTTCTGCATATGGTTGTCCAATTTTCCCAGCACCATTTATTGAAGAGACAGTCTTTTTCCAGTGGATAGTCGTTCCTGCTTTGTCGAATATTAGTTGACCATAAAGATGAGGGTCCACTTCTGGATTTTCTCTTCTGTTACATTCAACTATGTGTCTGTTTTTGTGTCAGTACCACACTGCCTTGATGACCACAGCTTTGTAGTACAACCTGAAATCTGGCACTGTGATGCCCCCAACTATGGTTTTCTTTTAAAAAATTCCCCTGGGGAAAAAAAATTCCCCTGGGTATTCAGGGTCTTTTCTAATTCCACACAAATCTTTTTTTTTTTTTTATTTTTTTTATTTTTTTTTATTTTTTTTTATTTTTTTTATAATTCCACACAAATCTTAACATGATTTGTTCCAACTCTCTGAAGAAAGTACATGGTATTTTATAGGGATTGCATTGAATGTGTAAATTGTTGGGTAGCATTGATATTTTCACAATATTCATTCTTCCAATCCATGAGCATGGAATATTTCTCCATCTCTTTCTGTCTTCCACAATTTTTTTCAGAAATGTTCTGTAGTTTTTAGGGTACAGTTCCTTTACCTCTTGGTTAGGTTTATTCCTAGGTATCTTAATCTTTTGGGTGGCATTGTAAATGGGACTTCCTCCTTAATTTCTCTTTCTTCAGTCTCATTGTTAGTGTACAGAAATGCCACTGAATTCTAGGCATTGTTTTTGTATCCTGCCACACTGTCGAATTGCTGTATGAGTTCTAGCAATCTTCGGATGGAGTCTTTTGGGCTTTCTATGTACAGTATCATGTCATCTGCGAAGAGGGAGAGTTTGACTTCTCCTTTGCCATTTTGAATGCCTTTTATTTCTTTTTGTTGTCTGATTGCTGAGTCTAGGACTTCTAGTACTATGTTAAATAGCAGTGGGGAGAGTGGACATCCCTGTCTTGTTCCTGATCTAGGCGAAAAGCTCCCAGTGTTTCCCCATTTAGAATGATATTTGCTGTGGGCTTTTCCTGTATGGCTTTTAAGATACAGAGGAATGTTCCCTCTAACCCTACACTCTGAAGAGTATTGACCAGGACTGGATGCTTTATTTTGTCAAATGCTGTCTCTGCATCTGTTGAGAGGATCATATAGTTCTTGTTTTTTCTCTTGCTGATATGATCAATCACATTGATTGTTTTACGAGTGTTGAACCAGCCTCGCATCCCAGAGATAAATATCACTTGGTCATGAGGAATCATCTTCTTAATGTATTGTTGGTTCCTAATGGCTAGTGTCTTGTTGAGAATTTTTAATCCCTGCTCATCAGAGTTATTGGTATACAATTCTCTTCCTAGGTGGGTCTTTGCTTGGTTTGGGAATTAAGGTCATGCTGGCCTCATAGAAGGAGTTTGGAAGTACTCCATCTCTTTCTATCTATCTGAATAGCTTTAGTAGAATAGGTATGGTTTTGTTAAACATTTGATAGAATTCCCCTGGGAATCCATCTGGCCCTGGACTTATGTGTCTTGGGAGGTTTTTGATGACTGCTTCAATTTCCTCCCTGTTTATTCGCCTGTTCAGGTTTTCTATTTCTTCCTGTTCCAGTTTTCGTAGTTTGTAGTTTTTCAGTAAGGTGTCCATTTCTTCTAGATTGCCTAATCTATTAGAGTATAGCTGCTTATAATAAGTTTCTAAAATCTTTTCTATTTCCTTGGTATTGGTGGTGATCTCTCCTTTCTCATTCATGATTTTATCAATTTGAGTCTTTTCTCTCTTCTTTTTAATAAGGCTGGCTAATGGTTTATCTATCTTATTCTTTCAAATAACCAACTCCTGGTTGTATTAATCTGTTCCACATTCTTCTGGTCTCTATTTCATTGAGTTATGTTCGAACCTTTATTAATTCTATTCTGCTGCTGTGTGTAGGATCTATTTGCTGTTTTTCTCCAGTTACTTTGGGTGCTAGGTTAGCTTTTGTATATGAGGTCTTTCCAGTTTTTGGATGGATGCTTGCATTTCGATGCATTTTCCCCTCAGGACTGCTTTTGTGTAACCCAAAGATTTTGAATGTTTGTATCTTCATTCTCATTAGTTTCAATGGATCTTTTTAATTCTTCCCTAATTGCCTGGTTGACCCTTTCATCTTTTAGCAGGATGGTCCTTAACCCCCACATGTTTGAAATCCTTCCAAACTTCTTGTGATTTAGTTCTAATTTCCAAGCATTATGGTCTGAAAATATGCAGGGGACCACCCCAATCTTTTGGTATTGGTTAAGACCTGATTTGTGACCCAGGATGTGATCTATTCTGAAGGAAGTTCTATGTGCACTTCAGAAGTAGGTGTATTCAGTTGCATTTGGATGTAAAGTTCTGTAAATATCTGTGAAATCCATCAGGTCCAGTGTATCATTTAAAGCTCTTGTTTCATTGGAGATGTTGTGCCTAGAAAACCTGTCGATTGTAGAAAGCGCTAGATTGAAGTCACCAAGTATAAGTGTATTATTATCTAAGTATGTCTCAACTTCGGTTATTAATTGATTGATATACCTGGCAGCTCCAACATTCGGCACATAAATATTGATGATTGTTAAATCCTCTTGTTGGATAGATCCTTGAAGTATGATATAGTGTCCCTCCTCATCTCTCACTAACGTCTTGGGATAAACTTTAGTTTATCTGATATAAGGATGGCTACCCCTGCTTTCTTTTGAGGACCATTTGAATGGTAAATGCTTCTCCAACCTTTATTTTCAGGCTGTAGGTATCCTTATGTCTAAGATGAGTCTCCTATAGACAGCAAATAGATGGGTCCTGCTTTTTTATCCAGTCTGAATCCATGCACCTTTTGATGGGGTCATTAAGCCCATTCATGTTCAGAGTTAGTATTGACAGATATGAATTTAGTGTCATCATGATACCTATTGAGGCCCTGTTTTTGTGGATTGTTCCCTTGGACTTCCTCTTTCTATTAGAGAGTCCCCCTTAGTATTTCTTGTAGAGCTGGCTTGGTGGTCACATATTCTTTCAGTTTCTGCCTATCTTGGAAGCTCTTTATTTCTCCTTCTATTTTGAATGAGAGCCTTACTGGATAAAGTATTCTTGACTGCATGTTCTTCTCATTTACGACCCTGAATATATCCTGCCATCCCTTTCTGGCCTGCCAGGTCTCTGTGGATAGGTCTGTTGATAATATAATATTTCTACCCACAAAATTTAGAGATTTCTTGTCTCTTGCTCCTTAAAGGATCTTCTCTTTCTCTTTGGTCACATTTAATTGATTTTTAATTTCGTCATGATTAGATCTAAATTCTGCAGTCATGAAGTCTCTTGAATCCTTTATGCTTTTTTCTAGAGCCACTGGTAGCTTTATAATTGTGCTTCTGCATTGGCTTTCTGACATCGAATTGTAATCCAAATTTTGTAACTCTGTGGGAGAGAGGACTGTTTCTGATTCTTTCTTTTGAGGTGAGTTTTTCCTTCTAGTCATTTTGCTCAGTGCAGAGTGGCCAAAACAAGTTGCACTGGGAAAAGGAGAAAAAGAGAGAGAAAAACAAAAGATGAGGGGAAAAAAAGAGGAGAAAAACAGGGGCGAGCAAACAGAAAACAAAAAAACAAGGGGGAATATCCTCTGATTCTATAAACTGTAAATCCATCGACTTCCCCTGGAACTTTCCAGTGCTGTTTGTCAATAACTTGCTTTTCCCCTGTCCTTCTAGCTGGTCTTCTGGGGGAAGGGCCTGCTGTGCTGATTCTCTGGTGTGTGTACCGGGGTGAACTGTTCAGCCCCCTGCCAGGTGCATGGCTCAGTGGGAGTTATTTATCCTGTGAGGCCCCTGCTCAGCCCCAGGTACAAGGTGACACCAGGAGGAACAACAACAGTGGGGGGCTGCCAGCTCTCCAGCCCTGGAGTCAGTTCCCACAGTAACTATTGCAGCTCCCAGTCCGTTAGGGACCTGGATGCTCTGAGGGCAGGGTGTGCCAATCTGCACAGCTCAGGCTGCCTGGTGGCAGCAGCGTCCTTGCTGACCTGGGCTCTCCTGGCCTCTGCCTGTCTCGGGGGGAGCGCCAGATCTTGGGCTGTGTCCCCGGCGCCCTGGGCTCCAGGGACTGCACCGCTGGAATCACACTCCTGGCTGCGCAGCCCCCTCTGCAAGGAGCTGCAGCTGGGGCTGCTGCTAAGCTGCTCCCGGGGCCCCGCAGGGGTGCGGTCCAGGCCTTTAGGGAGCTGGGCTGTCGCGTGCTGTCCCCGGGGCTCAGGTCCTCTGTTAGTGCCCCTGGGAGCCTGAGGGCATCCCCGCCCCTTCTGGGATCCTGCTCCAACTCCCTGTGAGCGCCTTTCAGTCCGGGAAGATTGGTCAAGCTCATGCTTCTCTGTGACTGGGCTTTCCTGTCCTGGGGGCACTTGCCGCTGTGCCTTAGCCCAGCTCCTTGTGGGGCTCTCCCCCTTGGATGATTTTTTATTTCTTTATTATTTTTTTCTGTCTTCCTACCTTGATAGAATTGCAAATTCTTTTCACTATAGCATTCCAGCTGTTCTCTCTTTAAATTCCAGACCAAATTCGTAGGTTTTCAGGATGATTTGAAAGTTATCTAGGAAGTTGGTGGGGACAGTTGACTTGGGGACCCTATTCTTCTTCCATCTGCCCCTTCCCCCCTAATTTAATAAATAATTGATTTTTTTTAATTTCAGAGAAAATGATTCAGGGATTAGGGAGTAGAATGCACCACAAGCAGTACAATATTCTTTCTGAATGAATTTGTGAGCAAGAGCAAGTACTATAGAATGAAAAATATATATATATGTATATAATATATGTTATGTATATATGTATGTATATGTATATATATAGAGAGAATATATATGCTACATAGTATATATTATATATATTCTATAAAGTATCGAAGTGTCAACATGGAGACAGGGCATGAGTGGTTGGGGTTTCATACTAACTTTATTTAGAAAGATCAAGAAATGAAGAAATAAGTACAGAACCCAGAGATGGGTTGCATTTGGGCATTGGCTACTGGCATATACTGCATTTCTGGTTAAGCAGAGCATTTACAGGAATATAAAGTTTGATTTGTAGCCCTGGCATCCTGAGCAAAAGCAACTCATTTGGGTGCTAGCCACTTATTCCAACAGCCCCCTCATCCAACCTATTGATCATTTCATTGGTTTTTTAAGAGGTTAGGATAAAATATTCGCCTTGGGGCACCTGGGGTGGGGACTCACTCTGTTAAATGTCTGACTCATGAGTTTGGCTCAGGTCATGAAAATTTTTTTTCAGGTCATGAAATTGAACTCTAAGTCAGGCTTTGTGCTCTGTGGGGAGTCTGCTGGAGATTCTCTTCATCTCTCTTTCCCTCTTCCCCTCCACCCCATGCTCTTTCTATCTCATATAAGTAAAATAAAATCATAAAACAATTAAAAAACAAAAACACTGGCCTTAAAACTATTGACCTTAACGTAACTGAATAACTATAGTCTCTTCAGATTTCAGTGCAATAATCACAAGAGATGATGCTATGCTGATATTCTTGGAATCGGTTATGTTCTATTATTTTTGTCATCCCAGTCAAAAAGAGGCTCTCAATCAGTTGATCAAAGACTATCTACACTCACTTAAAATTTTTGATAAGATGTAGTGTATTAGAAAGATGATAATAATTATTAACAACAAGACAATGACCATGATTTGGATAACACTACTAAGTCAAGGTCTTTATGACCCAAATGAGCTATAATCAAATAAGTCAAGAAATTATTATAAAGAAGGGAATATGTCCTTAAGCCAGCTGGCTTATGTATATATTTCTTGCAACTCTGTCTCCATTTCCCAAGCAGTATTTGTCCAGGCACAGCAGGTACTGTTGGCCATTACACATGCTCACCTTAGTTCTGTAAGTAGGTAACCTGGAGGAATTACATTGTCTAGAATAATATTTGCAAGTGAATCCAATAATCTTGGCTGGGCAACTATAGATTTGAAAGTGGAATCCTCCCTGTTTCCTAGAGGAAGTAGTGGGCCCCTAGGTGTTAGGGAGTCTGACACAATAGAAAGGAGATTGAGTTTTTTTTTTTCCCAGAGAATCAGAGGCATCTTTCCACTCAGAGAAATCAAAATGTGGGCCAAAAACCATAATGATATTTAACCTGTAAAAATTAGAGAACAGATGGTCACAGAGGAAAAGAGGAATCAAAACATTCTTGATATAACATCTTGGGAGGGAACAGTCCATCTCAATGTCAGGTACTTCTGGTCCTACTCAATTTGGTTTTGAGGTCTCCAACATTTCTACATAATGAGATGCCATATGGAGCCTTCTTTTGTTGTGAAGTATGCCCCTAAGATCTAACAGTTTGTAATCTGGCAGTAATGTTGATACGGAATCATACTTGGTAGTCTTTTCCATTAACCTCACTTTTGTAAAAAGATCAAAGCAATAGCTGTCTACATATTAAAAAAAAGGATTTAAAAATGCTTATGATTAAAGATGTGATGACAGTTTATTATACTTTATTTGATTTTAAAAAGTATGGTTATGTCTATTACATACAGAATTTTAAGGTATCCAGAATTATTATTATTATAACAGGACATAATAATTTTCTAGGAATGTCATTCAATTTCTTGAATGCTTATATTAATAACAAATCTAACCGAAAGAAAATTTAGTATTCATATTTGACCATGCTTCTCAGTAATTTAACTCATCAAATAAGCCTACATATTTCCAGGTACCCTCTGGAAAACCCAAAGTTAGTTCTAGGTTATAAAAAAAAAAAAAACAACTTCCTATAGAATCTGATTTTGAGGGATTTGTCTAAAATATCAAAAATCTAGGACACTTGATTAAGCAGGATCAGAGATCATTATCGAACAATGCTTGGTTATATAGTTAACCAAAGTGATGATAAAAATTTTAAAGATAAATATAGAAGGTAAAATAATTGTGAGTAAAACTTAATTATTTTTTCGTTTTTTTTTTTTAAGATTGTATTTATTCATGAGAGACACCAAGAGAGAGAGGCAGAGACACAGGCGGAAGGAGAAGCAGGCTCCATGCAGGTAGCCCAATGTGGGACTTGATTCCAGCACTCTAGGATCATGCCCTGAGCTGAAGGCAGATGTTCAACTGCTGGACCACTCAGATATCCCTTTTTTCTTTTTTTTTAAAAGACTTATTTTAGAGAGAGAGAGAGAAAATGGGAGGAAGGGCAGAGATAGAGGGAGAGAACATCTCAAGCAAGGCTCCAAGCTGAACACAGAGCCAGATGCAGGGCTCGATCTCATGCTCTGAGATTGCAACCTGAGCTGAGACCGAGTCTGAAGTTCAAAAAATTATACCACCCAGGGATCCCTGGGTGGCGCAGCGGTTTAGCGCCTGCCTTTGGCCCAGGGCGCGATCCTGGAGGCCCAGGATCGAATCCCATGTCGGGCTCCCAGTGCATGGAGCCTGCTTCTCCCTCTGCCTATGTCTCTGCCTCTCTCTCTCTCTCTCTGTGACTATCATAAATAAATAGATTTAAAAAAAAAATTATACCACCCAGGCGCTGCAAACTTAACTCTTAATATTGAGAGGAATCGGTTTCCTTAAACAAAGAACTGATGGTAAAGGCAACAGGCATAGGAAATTATTTTGATAAACATAATTTTTTTTTCTTTCTAGGAAGAATACTTAAGGATTTAGAAAAACCTTTCAGAATCTCTTCTTGGGAGCAGACCAATAGTCTGAGAATACTTTTTCCTTTTTGCAAATGAAGGAAAATTAAATTTTAGTTTTTCATAAGTACACATAGTTTACATAAGTACACTGATTAAATCTTATTTTTAATGAATATTTATGTTAGAGAGAGAGCGTGCATGAGTGGGGGACTGGCAGAGGAAGAGGGAGAGAATCTTCAAGCAGACTCCCCAGTGAGCATGGAGCCAAACATGGCACTCAATCCCAGGACTCTGAGATCGTGACCTAAGCCAAAATCAAGAATTGAAAGCTTTACCAACTGAGTCACTCTGATGCCCTGATATTAAAGCTTATCTTTTTTAAAAAAAAAAAAACTAATACATTTGTAGTACATTTATTTGATTTTAACCATCTTCTTTACACAAGGTCAAATTCTCTCTCTCCCTTCCAAACTATTTATATCCATTTAGTTTGTCCCTTATTTTTCTGTCTCTCATACTGAAACCCCCAATTGTTATGCTTTAGGATGAAATTACTTTTTCTCTTAAAAAAATCACATCCCTGTACCTCACACTATCTTTCAGTCACACATACAGCCTTCTTTAATTTCATACAGAATTCTTTCCCTTATTATTTCTAGTAATTTTATTCACCTATATTAATTAGAATTAACTCTTTGCTTCTGTTGTAAAAAAATGGTCCAGTTTTATTCTTCTGCATGTGGCTGTCCAATTATTCCAGCACCACTTATTGAACAGACTGTCTTCTTTCCAGTGGATATTCTTTCCTGCTTTGTCAAAGATAAGTTAGCCATAGAGTTGAGCATCCATTTCTGGGTTCTCTATTCTGTTCCTTTGATCTAGGTGTCTATTTTTGTGCCAGTACAAAACTGTCTTGATTATCACAGCTTTGTAACACAGCTTGAAGTCAGGAACTGTGATGCCCCAAGCTTTGGTTTCTTTTTCAACATTCTTCCAGCTATTAAAGGCCATTTCTTGTTTTATACAAATATAAAGATTATTTGTTCTGACTCTGTGAAGAAAATGCATGGTATTTTGATAGGGATTGCATTGAATATGTAAATTGCTCTGGGTAGCATAGACATTTTCACAATAGCAATTCTTCTAATCCATGAGCATAGAATATTTTTCCAACTCTTTGCATCATCCTTAATTTCTTTCAGAAGTGTTCTGTACTGTTTAGGGCATATATCTTCTACCTTTTTGCTTAGGTTTCTTCCTAGGTATCTTATTCTTTTTGGTGAAATTGTAAATAGGATTGACTCCTTAATGTCTCTTTCTTCAGTCTCATTATTAGTGTGTAGAAATGCAACTGATTCTGTGCATTAATTTGTATCCTGTCACATTGCTGAATTGCTGTTTGAGTTCTAGCAAATTTGGGGTGGAGTCTTTTGGGTATTCTATGTACGGTATCATGTCATCTGCAAAGGAGAGTTTGACTTCTTCTTTGTCAATTTGTGGGGGGGGAAGGGTTGTACATTTTTATTGGAGTTCGATTTGCCAAAATATAGCATAACACCCAGTGCTCATCCCGTCAAGCATCCTCAATGCCCATCACCCAGCCACCTGAATCCCCTGCCCACCTCCCTTTCCACCACCCCTTATTCGTTTCCCAGAGTTAGGTGTCTCTCATGTTCTGTCACCCTCACTGATATTTCCCACTCATTTTCTCTTCTTTCCCTTTTACTCCATTTCACTATTTTTATATTCCTAAAATCAAGGAGACTATATAATGTTTATCTTTCTCTGAGTGACTTACTTCACTCAGCATAATACCCTCCAGTTTCATCCATGTCGAAGCAAATGGTGGGTATTTGTCATTTCTAATGGCAGAGTAATATTCCATTGAATACATATACCACATCTTCTTTATCCACTTATCTTTCAATGGACACCGAGGCTCCCTCCACAGTTTGGCTGCTGTGGACATTGCTTCTATAAACATCGGGGTGCAGGTGTCCAGGCTTTTCACTGCATCTGCATCTTTGGGGTAAATCCCCAGCAATGACATTGTTGGGTCGTAGGGCAGATCTATTTTTAACTCTTTGAGGAAACTCCACACAGTTTTTCAGAGTGGCTGTACCAGTTCACATTCCCACCAACAGTGCAAGAGGGTTCCCCTTTCTCCACATCCTCTCCAACATTTGTGGTTTCCTGTCTTGTTAATTTTCACCATTCTCACTGGTGTGAGGTGGTGTCTCATTGTGATTTTGATATGTATTTCCCTGATGGCAAGTTATGTGGAGAATTTTCTCATGTGCTTGTTGTCTTCTTTGGTGAAATTTCTGTTCATGTTTTTTTTGCCAGTTTCATGATTGGATTATTTGTTTCTTTGCTGCTGAGTTTAAGAAGTTTTTTATAGATCTTGGATACTAGCCCTTTATCTGATACATCATTTGCAAATATCTTCTCCCATTATGTAGGTTGTCTTTTAGTTTTGTTGACTGTTTCTTTTGCTGTAAAAAAGTTTCTGATCTTGAGGAAGTCCCTATAATTCATTTTTTTGCTTTTGTTTCCCTTGACTTCATAGATGTATCTTGCAAGAAGTTGCTGTGGCCAAGTTCAAAAAGGGTGTTGCCTGTGTTCTCTAGGACTTTGATGGATTTTTGTCTCACATTTAGATCATTCATCCATTTTGAGTTTATTGTTGTGTATGGTGTAAGAGAATGGTCTAATTTCATTCTTTTGCATGTAGCTGTCCAATTTTCCCAGCACCATTTATTGAAGAGACTGTCTTTTTTCCAGTGGATAGTCTTTCCTGCTTTGTCAAATATTAGGTTTTTTTTGTTTTTTTTTGTCAAATATTAGTTGACCATAGAGTTGAGGACAGATTTCTGGGTTCTCTACTCTGTTCCATTGATCTATGTTCTACTCTTGTGCCAGTACCACAATGTCTTGATGACCACAGCTTTATAGTACAACCTGAAATCTGGCATTGTGATGCCCCCAGCTATGGTTTTCTTTTTCAATATTCCCCTGCTATTTGTTTTTTTTTTTTTTCTGATTCCACACAAATCTTAAGATAATTTGTTCCAACTCTCTGAAGAAAGCCCATGGTATTTTGATAGAGCTTGCATTAAATGTGTAAATTGCTCTGGGTAGCATAGACATTTTCACAATATTAATTATTCCAATCCATTAGCATGGAATATTTTTCCATCTCTTTGTGTCTTCCTTAATTTCTTTCAGACGTTTTCTGTAGTTTTTAGGGTATAGATCCTTTACCTCTTTGGTTGGGTTTTTCCTAGACACGCAAATTCCTGAAACATTCCATAGTTTTCCCTCTTTGCAGATGACTTAATACTGTTCATAGAAAACCCAAAAGACTCCACCCCAAGGTTGCTAGAACTCATACAGCAATTCATCAGTGCGGCCGGATACAAAATCAATGCCCAGAAATCAGTGGCATTTCTATACACTAACAATGAACCTGAAGAAAGAGAAATTAAGGAGTCAATCCCATTCTTCATCAATTTGAGTATCTTTTGTTTTCTTTTTGTTTTCTTATTGCTGAAGCTAGGACTTCTATTACTATGTTGAACAAAATTGGTGAGAGTGGCATCCTTGTCATGTTCCTGAACTTAGGGAAAAGGCTTTCAGTTTTCCCCATTGAGACTGATATTTTCTGTGAGCTTTTCATGGATGACATTTGTGATATTGAGAAATGTACCCTTTCCCCATAATTTGAGGAGTTTTAATAAGGATTGGGTGATATATTTTATTAAATGCTTTCTGTGCATCTATTGAGAGGATCATATTTTTCTTGTCTTTTTTTATCAATATGGTCTACCATGTTGAATATTTTATGAATGTTGAACCACCCTTGCATCCCACAGATAAATCCCACTTGGTTTACATGAATAAACCTCTTAATGTACTGCTGTATCATATTGGCTAGTGCTTGGTGAGAATTTTTGCATCCGTGTTAATCAGGGATATTGGTCTGTAATTCTCCTTTTTGTGGAGTCTTTGCCTGGTTTGGAGACCAAGGTAATGCTGGCCTCATAGAACAAATTTGGTAGTATTCTTTCTATTTCTATCCTTTGAAACAACTTTAGTAGAAAACGTATTATTTTTTTCTTTAAATATTTGGTATAATTCCCCCTGAAAAGCCAACAGACCCTGGACTTTTAATTCTTTGGAGATTTTGATCATTACTTCAATTTCCTTGTTGGTTATTGACCTGTTCAGGTTTTCTATTTCTTCCTATTTCAGTTTTGGTAATTTGTAGGTTTCCAGGATTGTTTCCATTTCCTCCATATTGCCTAATTTGTTGGCATATAGTTGCTGATAATACGCTTTTAAAAATTATTTGTATTTACTTGGTATTTGTTGTCATCTGCCTTCTTTCATTCATTATTTCATTAATTTGAATTTTTTTCATTTTAATAAGTCTATCTAGGCAGTTATGCATCTTATTAATTCTTTCAAAGAACCAGCTCCTGGTTTTTTGCATCTGTTATACAGTTCATCTGATCTCTATTTTATTGAGTTCTGCTCTAAACTTTATTATCTCTCTTCTTCAGCCTGGTTTAGACTTTATTTGTTGTTGTTTCTCATTCCTTTATGTCTAAATTCAGTTTGGGTAATTAATATTTTCCCAGGTTTTGAGGGAGGTTTACATTGTGATGTATTTCCCTCAAGGGACCACCTTTTCTGTATCCCAAAGATTCTGAACAGTTGTTCTTTCATTTTTCTTATTTTTCATGAATCTTTTTCATTCTACTCTATTTTCCTGACTGACCCATTCATCTTTTAGTAGGATGATCATTAACCTCCATGTGTTTGAGTTCCGTCCAAATGTCATCTTGTGATTGAATTTTAGTTTCAAAGAATTGTATTCTGAAAATATTCAGGAGATAATCCTTAGCTTTTGCTATTGGTTGAGACCTGTTTTGTGACATAGTATGTAATCTATTCTGGAGAAAATTCCATGTGCACTTGAGAAGAATGTGTATTCTGTTGCATTAGGATGGAACGTTCTGTATATATTTGTGAAATCCATTAGTTCCCATATGCCATTCAAAGCTTTTGTTTCTTTGATGATCTTCTGCTTAGAATATTTGTCATTTGCTGAGTTTGCACTGTTGAAGTCTCCAACTATTAATGTATTATTATCTGTGTATCTCTTTACTTTGCCTATTAATTTATTGATATAATTCACTGACCCCACATTAGGGGCATAAATATTCATGATTTTCAGATCTTTGTGTTGGATAGATCCTTTATGTATGATATAATGTCCCTCTTCATCTCTTAGTACAGTCTTTGTTTTAAAATCTAAGTTACCTGATATGAGGATTGCTACCCCAGCTTTCTTGTGAGGACTGTTTAAATGGTAAATAGTTCTCCACACCCTCATTTTTTAGTATGGAGGTGTCCTTAGGTCTAATATGAGTCTCTTATAGACAGCATATACATGGGTCTTGCTTTTTTAACCAGTCCAATACCCTGTGCCTTTTGATTGGTTCATTTAGCCCATTCACATTCAGAGTAAGTATTGAAAGATATGAATCTGGTGTCATACTATTACCTTTTTTAAAAATAATAAATTTATTTTTTATTGGTGTTCAATTTGCCAACATACAGAATAACACCCAGTGCTCATCCCGTCAAGTGCCCCCCTCAGTGTCAGTCACCCATTCACTCCCAACCCCTGCCCTCTTCTCCTTCCACCACCCCTAGTTTGTTTCCCAGAGTTAGGAGTCTTTATGTTCTGTCTCCCTTTCTGATATTTCCCACACATTTCTTCTCCCTTCCCTTATATTCCCTTTCACAATCATTTATATTCCCCCAAATAAATGAGAACATATGTTTGTCCTTCTCCGATTGACTTATTTCACTCAGCATAATACCCTCCAGTTCCATCCACGTTGAAGCAAATGGTGGGTATTTGTCATTTCCAATGGCTGAGTAATATTCCATTGTATACATAAACCACATCTTCTTTATCCATTCATCTTTAAATGGACACCGAGGCTCCTTCCACAGTTTGGCGATTGTGGACATTGATGCAGGTGTCCTGGCGTTTCATTGCATCTGTATCTTTGGGGTAAATCCCCAACAGTGCATTTGCCGGTCATAGGGCAGGTCTATTTTTAACTCTTTGAGGAACCTCCACACAGTTTTCCAGAGTGGTTGCACCATTTCATATTCCCACCAACAGTGTATGAAAGATCTAAATGTGAGACAAGATTCCATCAAAATCCTAGAGGAGAACACAGGCAACAACCTTTTTGAACTCAGCCACAGTAACTTCTTGCAAGATACATCCAGGAAGACAAAAGAAACAAAAGCAAAAATGAACTATTGGGACTTCATCAAGATAAGAAGATTTTGCACAGCAAAGGATACAGTCAACAAAACTAAAAGACAACCTACAGAATGGGAGAAGATATTTGCAAATGACTTATCAGATAAAGGGCTAGTTTCCAAGATCTATTACCTTTATGGTTGGTCCCTGTTTCTGCGAATTGTTTCTTTGGGCATCCACCTATGCTTACATGGCCCCTTAATGTTTCTTGCACAGCTGGTTTAATGGTCACATAAATCTTTCAATTTCTGTCTTTTCTGGAATCTCTTAATCTCTTCTTCTATTCTCAATGACAGCCTAGCTGGATAAAGTATACTTGGCTGCATGTTTTTCTCCTTTAGTATCCTGAATATATCATGCCAGCCCTTTTTTCACTCCCAAGTCTCTTTGGATAGGTCTGCTGTTAATCTGATATTTCTACCTATAAAAGTTAGGAGTCTCTTGTCTCAAGTTGCTTTTAGGAAATTCTCTTTATCTCTGAAATCTGCAAGCTTCACTATTATATGTCTGGGTTTTAGTTGGTTTCTGTTGATTTGGGGTGGTGGCCCTCTGTATTTCTTGGATCTGAATGTCTGTTTCCTTTCCCTGATTAAGGATGTTATCAGCTATGATTTGTTCAACCATAGTTTCTGGTCCTTTCTTTCCACATCGTCTGGAATCTCAATAAGATGAATATTATTCCTTGTCAAACTATTACTATTTCCTAGAGTCACTCCTTGTTAGCTCTTGTTTTTCTCTTTTTTTCCCATCTTCCATCCTTTCCATCAACTTGTCTTCTACGGCACTCACTCTCTCTTCTATCTCATTAACCAGTTTAGACTCTATCTCAGTTAAAGTATTTCTAATTTCAGCCTGATTGGATCACAATCCTGCAGTAGGAAAATCTCTAGACTCCTTTATGCTTTTTTCATAAACCACCAGTAATTTTATAATTGTACCCTGGAATTATATCTCTGACCTGTTACTTAAATCCACATCCAGTAGATCTATGGCAAAAAGTATTACTCTCTTTCTTTCTTTTGTTTTGAATTCTTCTTTCTAGTCATTTTGTCCAGTGCAGAATGGCTGTATGAGTGAGCAGAGTCAAAATTATCAGCCATGACCTAAGTAAAATACTCCCTAGACAATTCTAAAGATGTCAAGAACTAGAAAATATCATCAGTCTTGGAGATTTCCAATGAATTTGGTCAGTAAACTTGTTTTTTCCCCTCTTTTTCCCAGCTCTTCATCTGCAAGAGGTGACTATTCTGCTGATTCTCAGGTGTCTGTGCCTGGGCAGAGATGTACTGCACCTTGCCATGTAGCTGGACTCAGTATAAAGCTGTTTTCCCTTTGAGGCCTTTGTTTCCTAGAGGCCATGCATCTCTAGGGTGATAGGAGGAACAAATCTCTAGCCCTGGAGCCAAGAGTTCCCCACGTGTACTGAACTGTAGTCTCTCAGTGCACACTGCCTCAGATCCTCCTGGACATTGGTGTGAGGACACTGATTCATACAAATTGGAGAGCCCCTAGTGGTGGAGGAGCCTTCACAATCTTGTTCACTCCCTGGTTCCACCTCTCCTGGAGGGAACGGGATAGTCTGCTTCTGTCTGCTGCCTCGCCTGGGGCAGAGAGCACTCAGCTGCTAAACTGTGAACCTGGTTCACTTCTCCCATATGGCCTAGGAAGGTTGCTGCATTCCAGTCCTTTACCGGGACTTAGGACAGCATCTGTTCGTGATCCAAACATGGTTTGCATTTTATGGCTCAAGTTGAACTTTCTCCTGGGTGCCCCTATTCTTACTGTATCTCCAGGAATATTGAGACTTCACTGCTCCTTCTGTGATTCTGCCTTATTTCCCCACTGAGCACTTTTCAGGCAGGGAGGACTCTCTCACGAGTAGATTTCTAAAGTTCCCAATTATGTGCTGTACCGCTTTACGGCAGAGGCTTACAAAATCTTCCCCTTCCCCCACCATTTATCTTCTGATATATCCCCTCCTTTTCTCTTCTCTGTACTCCTACCTTATAAGTGATCACTGTTCTTTCTGTAGTGTTCCAGCTCTTCTCTCTCTACATCTCAAGTTGAATCCATAAGTATTCAGGATTGTTTGAAGGTTATCTAGGTAAATTTAAGGGACCAGATAAAATGAGGACCCCTACCCTTCCACCATCTTGCCTCTCATTGTCTATTTCCTCCATTTTGCTTGACTTTCTGTGTTTGTTTCTCTAGATTAGATGTAACAGCTTCTTGTTCTAAACTTGGAAGTGTGGTCTTATGTATGTCTATCCCCTGTGTAGAATGGTTATCCTCGGTGGCCTTTACTGACTGGGTGGAGATGTGGCTGGTTTGGGATGGAGGTTCCATGGCTCTCCATGCAGTGGGTGCCCTGGCAAGTCAGCTAAGGCTAAAGCTGGTCCAAGCTGAGGTTTCCTGAGTGTCTACATGTGTCAGGCAAATTGGAAAGAGAGCTAAAGCTGAAGCAGGTGTTATCTAATTTGTCCTAGGGCTTTATGAGCAGAGTGGCCTGACTTGGTGGCTGGTGCTCAGGTCTGTATAGGCTGGGTGGTCCCAGGGCTTTCTGTACAACAAATATCATTGTTGATTGTTGAACACCTAAAACTAAAGTAGGTATCCTGGCTTTCTATGCACCAATGGTACCCTAATAGGGTAACTGAAGATTAAATGGATGCATGCAGGAGTGTCATAAGGCAATCTGTGCAGGGGGTGCCCTGGTTGAGTGTATGGAGCTGAGTCAGTTTGTGGGATTGGAAGTTCCTGAGCTCTTTGCACATAGGGTGCCCTAACACAATAGCTGAAACTAAAATATGTACAAGGCTGTGGGAAAGCCCAGGACTTTATATACACAGGACACTTGTCACAATAGCTGAACTTAAAATGGATGTAAACTGGAGTGTTCCAGTACTCTCCATACAAAGTGTGTCCTGAAGGGGTGGCTAGAGATGAGGCCAGACAGGCTAGGGGATTTGGAGCACTCTACATAGGACCCACACTGGTAGAAGAGCTAAAGCTAAATTAGGCATGGCCTGGTGTGGTCCCTGGGCTCTTCATGCAAAATTTGCCATGGCAAGACAACTGAAGCTGAATTGGGTGCAAGGCAAGGTTTCCCAGAGTGCTCAGCCTAGGGGATGCCCTTACAAGGTGGCTGGAATTGATGCATGCATGATTTGGTGGTTCCTGGGGCTCTCCACACAAAGGGCATCATGGCAGCGTGATTGGATCTGCAGCAGATGTCAGCCAGGAGGTTCTAGAAATCTCTGTACCAGGAATGCCCTTGCAGGCTGTCTGAAGCCAAAGTGTGAGTCTTGAGTGTTACTGGGTTCTTTACACCTTTATCATCTTAGCACAAAGGCTGGAGGTGTAGTGAGTGCAAACTGCCCTTTGGCTGCCTTGGCGGGATGACTGAGACTGGTATGGACTAGGGGTCAGGGGCTCACTGAAACAGCAGGCTGGTTTGGGCACTGGGAC
The DNA here is from genome assembly GCF_018345385.1 of Vulpes lagopus. Classification (NCBI taxonomy): domain Eukaryota; kingdom Metazoa; phylum Chordata; class Mammalia; order Carnivora; family Canidae; genus Vulpes; species Vulpes lagopus. The sequence continues at coordinate 68,092,710 of NC_054848.1, read as the reverse complement.
TGTGCACTGGCCTATGCTTTCAAGTTGAGGCGAGACATAGACCATGTTTGTCAGCCCCTCTCACCTAGAAGGAGTTCCAGCAGCTTTCTTGCCATTTGGCAGAGTTCTAGGTCTAGGATTTTCATGTAGTATTTATTCTTTTAAACCACGGCATTTTTCTTTGCCCCAGGGCATCTGATACTTGTGTGGGCTAGAGGATCCTGTGCTTGCTGAAGTGGCAGACCAACTAAGCTCTGCTCTTATTAATGTTATTAAGGTGGAGGTAGAGCTCAAATTGTGTCCTTTACCCCTCTCACTTAGTTTGAGTTTCTAACAGTTCCTTCACCATTTGGCAGAATTATAGGGCTGGCTATCGTTTACGCTAGTTGCTCTTTTAAACTTTGGCTATTTTTTTCCCCTGTGTCCCAGCATATGACTGGAGCTGGTGTGGACTAGGGAACCAAGGGCATGCTGAAACTGCAAGATGGCTAAGGCATCCAGATCCTACTCCAGTCTATGCTTTCAAAATGGAGCGGGAGCATGAACTGTGTAACTTTCTAGTCCTGATCTCCCTACTCTTATTAACCCAACAACTTCAATTTTGAAAGATTTTATTTCTTGAAAATTGAAGTAGAGAGTTTACATGGTCCTAAATCAATGGAAGATTTAGGTGTGTTTACTTTGGGAATTGTATAAGCTCTCATAAATAAGATTCCAGGGTAGTTGGTGGATAATTGAAATACAAGTATTTTTTAATATGCTTTTATAGTGTTTCATGTATTTGAAAGAAAAAGAAAGAAAAAAAGCATATATATAGGTATTTTGCCATTGCATGGATGCTATATATCATCCCCCCAAACTGCCTTTCCAATTATTTCTGTCATATTTATATTCATGACACACATGTAATTAATTAAATGTTAAACAATTTTAATCTACTTTCTTCATTAAAAATAGTTTTTTGTGTATTTTTTATTGAAGTTCAAATTGCCAACATAGTATAACACCCAGTGACTGAAAATATTTTAAGTGTATGTTGTGGAATAGCTCCATCTGCTGACAGTTTGCAGTGCCCTGAATTCATCTTGAATCAAAATTTTACATTTGATTTTTCCAACTGGCTTAAATGAAGAATAGATTAAATTGAAGTCTGATACTTGATGTGTATAATTTTAAATATTTGTGCATGATCATTTTGTTGGTAAAGGGAGTGCATGTCTTCTGAGCATTCTACTTTCCATTTTATAGGAAAAATGCTCACTTAGTATTAGGATTGAGCCTCAAAATAAAATATGGATAATGTCTGATGTCTGACACATAAGTAAAATGCATTTGAAATGAAACATTCACAGTATGCGTATTATGGAATATTTGGAGACAGGGAACGGTTTTGTCTGGGAAGAAAATAAAATATCTCAATAAAGTGGATCTTGAAAGTGACAATTACAATGTTGGTGGACTCTTAGGACCACTGATTTTAGTCCCTATTTATCAGCCTCAAAGCACTAATACTAAATTACCAAGCTCCTCATGCAGCTATGACATGTTAGCGTGCCCCTTGGTGGGGGGGGGGGAGGTTGTAAAACAAGTAAAATAAAAAAGGAAAAGTTGAACTACAGGGGATAATGCTAGAACAGGTTAAGGGCAACTAGCATAAAAGGTAAAAAAAAGGACAGAAATGTATTGCCAAAGAATATGGCTCGATTTTCAAATAACGGTAGGAAAGCTAACTTTGTTAGCTACATAGTTTTATCTTCTGAGTGGTGCTGATCACTATTTGATGTATAGAAATTATTCAGTCATATCAGGTTTGGGTAAGTGAGTTTAAAATTAATTTTATACCTTCTCTGAGGTGCTTGTCAGTATTTCATGAGAAAATAAGCTCCATATAATCTGCAATGTTTGGTTCACAACCCTCTAATAAACCTTCAGATCTCAACCGTCTTCTACTGCCTCTCAGGAGTATCACTGTCAAGGGTGCAGAATAATTGCACAGGACAGTAGGGAGATGAGGTCACATTGCCATATGGATTGGAGTGAACTGAGAAAAAAGCCTTTCAACCATTTGTTACAGAATTAAAAAGAAGGAGAGGAACTCTGAGAATTCTCTGGAGAGCCTTTTCCTTGGTACTCTGTCACAGTCTTAATTTCCATGTTATATCTGAATATTCTCTGTACCATAGAATCTAATTTTGTCTTTTTCTTTATTCCTCTTTCTGTGTGTGTGTGTGTGCACATGTGCACATATATGTGTGCACACATTGAAGGCTTTCTTGGGGGGTGCATTTTGATTTATTTATTTTTATTTTTATTTTTATTTTTTAAAATTTTTTTTTTTTAATTTATTTATGATAGTCACAGAGAGAGAGAGAGAGGCAGAGACACAGGCAGAGGGAGAAGCAGGCTCCATGCACCGGGAGCCCGATGTGGGATTCGATCCCGGGTCTCCAGGATCGCGCCCTGGGCCAAAGGCAGGCGCCAAACCGCTGCGCCACCCAGGGATCCCTATTTATTTTTATTTTTAAATTTATTTTTAAGTTTTAAAAATATTTGTAAAGAATTTATTTATTTATTTATTTATTTATTTATTTATTTATTTATCAGACAGAGAGACAGCATGAGCAGAGAAGAGGGGCAGAGAGAGAAGCAGACTCCCTGCTGAGCAGGAAGCCAACATGGGGCTCTATCTGAGGACCCTGGGATCATGACCTGAGCCAAAGGCAGATGCTTTATTGACTGAGCCACGCAGGCACCAACATTTTTTTTTTAATTGGAGTTCAATTTGCCAACATATAGCATAACACCCAGTGCTCATCCCATCAAGTGCCCCTCCCCTCAGTGCCCATCATCCAGTCACCCCAACCCCCCGCCCACTTCCCCTTCCACTACCCCTTGTTCATTTCCCAGAGTTAGGTGTCTCTCATGTTTCGTCACCCTCACTGATATTTTCACTCCTTTTCTCTCCTTTCCCTTTATTCCCTTTCATTAATTTTTATATTCCCCAAATGAATGAGACCATACAATGTTTGTCTTTTTCCGATTGACTTATTTCACTCAGCATAATAACCTCCAGTTCCATCCACGTTGAAGCAAATGGTTGGTATTAGTCGTTTCTAATGGCTGAGTAATATTCCATTCTATATATACACCACATCTTCTTTATCCATTCATCTTTCAATGGACACCGAGGCTCCTTCCACAGTTTGGCTATTGTGGACATTGCTGCTATAAACATTGGAGTGCAGGTGTCCCGACGATCAACTGCATCTGTATCTTTGGGGTAAATCCCCAGCAGTGCAATTGCTGGGTTGGGCACCTACATTTTTAAATAGCAATTTTCCAGATAGCAAAAATGATCCCTAGAAAATATTTTAAAGAGAAAGATGAAAGGAGAAAGGGAAGAGACTACTGAATAAGAATAAGAATGTCAGTTTTCTGCATTTTCATGCTGGCCAAGACTAGAATAAGCTTGCTTGAAGAATGTAACCACCCTCCACCATGTTTCCCTTTGTCACCTATCCCTTGCAGCTTTCTGGCCTTGGTCAGAGTGCCTTTCTTCTTCCTTCCTTTTCTTTCTTTCTTTCTTTCTTTCTTTCTTTCTTTCTTTCTTTTTCTTTCTTTCTCTTTCTTTCTTTCTTTCTTTCTTTCTTTCTTTCTTTCTTTCTTTCTTCCTTCTCTTTCTTTTTTCTCTCCTTTTCTCTCTTTCTTGGAAAAACACAGATAAGAGAATGAGATAAGGAGTCCATGCATTTTTATGTTTGTTGAAGGAATGATTTAGAACTATTCCCCCTCTTAGGTGACTCTTCACTTTATTCTTTCACTGCTTTAGCACTGACCTTAGTTGAATGTGAGGGGCAGTTTCCTGTCCTCCTTTTCCTTGACTGGAGATTGAATGATGGATCATTAACACTTTGGAGATCTAAATTTTTACATCCTCAATCTGCGATGGCACATAAATATAACTTATAGTACGGGAATTGAAAATCTGTTTTATGGTATACCATCTAGATTTTTAAGTGATGTTATTTTTATAATAGGATTATAATATTTATTCAGAATATTTGAAGTACATACTTAATTTTTTCCTGTAATACTGATGTGCATGTTTAACAGCTGACTCCTACCCTAGAAATATATAAATATTAAATAGAGAACTGGTGAATTAAAGTATAACTTTATCCCTTTATGAAGAAGACATTGTCCATCACTCACATAGCATTGGTAATTTCTTTCTTGCTCCCTCATTTCTGAGGTTTTAATTTAGTGCCATATCTATGGTAATGGGAAATGTGTTTTGAGAATTTTAGACTGTGAGAGTTTACTTTTGAAAATCATAGCTGTAGTAAATACTGCTTGAGAGTTTTCATGAACAATTATTTTCTTATTATGTAAAGTACTGAACATAATTATTGAATATTTGTAAAAGAATGGGCAGCCTGGGTGGCTCAGCAGTTTAGTGCTGCCTTCAGCCCAGGGTGTGATTCTGGAGACCTGGGATCCAGTCCCACATCAGGCTCCCTGCATGGAGCCTCCTTCTCCCTCTGCCTGTGTCTCTGCCTCTTTCTCTCTCTCTCTCTCTCTGTGTATGTGTCTGTGTCTCTCATGAATAAAGAAATAAAATCTTAAAAAAAATATTTGTAAAAGAAAATAGCCACAAATCATAATAAAATAAAAAAAAACAGCTTACAAAAATGTAAGTGGAAATAAATGTTTCTGTTACCACAATGAAAATATTAAATAAAAATATACAGTTTCTAAAATAGACATCTCTTGAATATTTAATTAACATATAAAAATCAGACCATAATTTCATTATATATTATAAGTTAAAATTTATTAATCCTATTTCTGAAGATACATATTCATTATCAACAAATTTTGGTGCTGAAAGTATATTTCTAGTTTTGCTGAAATTTAGTAAACACACATATAATCTTTTTTAAAAATTTTATTTATTTATTCATGAGAGACAGAGAAAGACAGAGAAACAGAGACAGAGACATAGGCAGAGGAAGAAGCAGGCTCCATGCAGGGAGCCGGATGTGGAACTCAATCACAGGACTCCAGGATCACGCCCTAGGCAGAAGGCAGGTGCTAAACCGCTGAGTCATCCAGGCATCCCGCGTGTAAGTAATCTTAAGGAAAAATATGGCATGCTGTTTACATTAATATTTTTCTATTATTTTTTCCTAGTATTTGTTGCACTTAACATGTTTTGTTGACTCATTAAATTTCTTTTGTACAATGCTTTTTAAAAAGTCATTTCTTGAGCAGCCTGGGTGGCTCAGCGGTTTAGCACCGCCTTCAGCCCAGGGCCTGATCCTGGAGACCTGGGATTGAATCCCACATCTGGCTCGGCTCGTTGCATGGAACCTGCTTCGCCCTCTGCCTGTGTCTCTGCCTCTCTCTCTCTCTCTCTCTGTCTCTCATGAATAAATAAATAAATAAAATCTTTAAAAAAATAGTCATTTCTTATTTTCACTGCATCCAGATATTTTCTATGCACAAGCAAGTATACACACAAAAATAGACACTCACATACACAGACACATCGTGTGTGTGTGTGTGTGTGTGTGTGTGAATGTGTGTGTGAATGTGTGTATATCTCCTTGTCTTTCTTATGAGAGAATGTCAGTATAATTAAACTAATGGAATTTTGGGGGCTAAGATTATATGCATTACTAATAATTATTGCCATGGCTAAATGGTCCTCCCAAAAATATATGTATTCCAATCAACAGTATAAAAGAACGTTTCTTTTTCACATCTTATCAAAACTGGGCATTTCATTATTTCATTACTTCAATCTTTATTAATCTCAGAGATGATCATAACTCCATGAATTCTATATGTCAGTTTCTTTTTACATGAAAAATTGTTCAGAAATGTATTAACTAAGCATTCTTTAATTTTAATCATGTTTAATTAATCTGATAAACCCCACCAGTAAGTACCATTTGCATAACAATAGATTGATAAGGAGTAGAATTTTATGGTTTCATTTAGTTTATATTTCTTTTGTATCCTATGTGCAAAATATCAGTGATAGCAACTATAAAAATATAATTTATAAAACAAAACAATAACAAAAATGTTAGCATCATTTTTACAAGTATTTAATATTTGTTTCAGATTTGTATTAGTCTATATAATCTGTTTATATAATCTGTTTTATTTGAAAATAATAAGCTAACAAAAGTTGGGGAATGCTGAAAAGTTTGGTGGACTAGTCCTTCCTCAAAAGAATGTGTTAATTAAATGTTTTAATAATATTGTTTTATTTTTAATATCAAAATGTTATTCACATTTTAAGTTTAGTTATAGGAAGGTGGCATATAAAAACCATCATTCCCCCAAACCTCAGTAAATTGTTAGAAAATGTTCAAAAGATCAGTCACATTTTCTAGTGATATCATTTTTTAACTAATTATTTTTCAGTAAAGGTTAATAAAATCTATCTGTCCTCTGAAGGATGGAACTATTTTTATGTATATCTAGTACCAAAAGAAGGACAACAGTCTTTAGAAAAAGATAATTGGGGTTAGAATTTGATTAGGGAGATATGCTTAAAGTGACCAAGTACACTAAATGGGAGAAAATATATAATTAGTTTTTCTCTCCTTAGTATATGTTGAAAACTAGGAATATTTATAAGATTTTCTTAATAACACTATCTTCAGAAAATTAGCATATTATTAGTCAATTGAGAAATGAAAACAGTTCTAATCAGTTCTTAGATCTCAAAAAGTACCAAGTAATTAACCATGTTTTCATTCAATATTTACTCAACAATTTTTGCGTGTTAAACATTCCTCTAGCTAATGGGGATACAACAGTGGTTATGATAGATGTAGCTCTAACCTATAGAAAGATTACAATGTAATGAAGTAAAAGATCAAATTTATGTAAAGAAATTCAGAAACTTTGCCTTAAATTGATGATGGATTTTAAAACTTAGAAAAAATAGATTAGACAACAGTTTATGTATTGTTTATGTACTAAACAATTTAGAGCAACCCTATTATTATGATGTCATTAGTATTGGTATTGGAGCAATTATGTTTGCAGGGCATCCAGACCTGTTAATTAACATTGAAAATTTTGTTAAGTGGAGATAAGACACTATTCCAAAATTTAAAATACAAATTAGACTGTAAAAATGATTAGAATAAATGAAAAATAACAGATATTTTCCTGGAAGCAGATTTTAACATGGTATTCAGAGTGAGAGTCTTTATATAAATTTGGGATAATATATGCATTACAAAGACATTTAAAATGTATAGATTTAAAAAATGTGTCCATTTCACATCTCTGCCTGAGAGGTGAGCCTGGCCACAAGGATATCAGGTATTTAACTCCACCAGGTTTGACCTTTATTATGACTGATTCCTACATATTTTTATTTAACATGTGCACCCTTTGTTCTTGCTTTTCTGGTATATTATGGAGCAATCAAATTTCTTATTAAACTGCATGAGTTATGAAACTCACAAGTTTGATATGCTCCATTTTTAATTTTTTGTACACAATTTCAATTAAATGAAAAATTACTCCTGAGACATTAAAGACAAAAAAAGGATGCCAGGAAACTAATATGTTTCTGTATCTAAAATTCTGTATAATGATTACAAATAAAACATTTTAAGAATGTTTTAAGAATTGTTTAAAAACAATTTAAGAATGTTGATGACTGGGGTAAACATATAAAAAGAGTTAAATATCTATCTTTTATATTGAAAATTATCCATTTGATTCTGGGTGCATGAAACTAACATAAATAATTTGCTCTGGGAACTCCTCCCAGCAGGGTATATGTATAAATATATATGTATAAAATGTATGTAGCCTCAGATTTATATTTAAAAGATGGAGAAAATTGGTCTGATCCTAGGGGAAATTACTCTATTTACTTCAGGATACTGACACTATAATTGGAGATATCAATGTTAAATGAGAAGGAATTAGTCATAGACAAACTGTTTTAAATCTCAAATTTACCTGTCGAATTTGCATGTTTACCAATAATATTTAATTTCATATAGTATTAAAGGAAGATTTAAGAACCACCAATGATAATTACTTTGTTTCTTGTTAAAAGTTTTCAAAGAATTGCAACTCATAAAGTGACAGTACTTATGTCTGGATTCCCAAATAAAATTTATCTTTGCCAAATCCTTACTGAAGAAAAGAAAGCACAATTAAATCCTGTGCTAAAGGGGAGTAATTTTTTTTTTGAGGAAGACTTTAAAATATAGCAATGTTAGAAAAAGCAAGCATTTTTAATTATAGATTTTTCTTTAGAATCTTATTTTTAGATCACCTAGAAATATATATCTTCCTTTCAATACAAACATGAGAAACAATTTAGTAAAGTCTGAAAATGTAATTAGTAAACCTCAGGTTTTTTTTTTTTCGTTTTTATTTATTTTGTTAAAAGATTTTATTTGAGCAAGAGCACAAGTGAGAGAGCAGGGAAGTGGCAGAGGAAGAGGGGGAAGCACTTTTCCCATTGAACAGGAAGCCCTGATGCAGGGCTTGACCCCAGGACTTTGGGCTCATGACCTGAGCTGAAGGCAGATGTTTAACTGACCGAGCCAACCAGGGGCCCCAGTACCTCAATAATTTTTTTAAATGATTTTTATATTGAATTATTATTATGAATATTTTCTTTATGAATTGTGTATATCTTTTTCCAATATTAGGTTGTTTTCCTTATGTTGAGATAATTTTAACATAAGGGAACAGTGTCTAAAAACCAGAATTGAACACTCTTGAAACTTACTTTCAATTTGGTAGAAGTCAAAATAAAAAGAGAAATTGTCACCTATAATCTTCTCAATCCTTGAATAGCTTTAAGTCATCAGATTGTCTTCTTTCAGAAAATAGGAACATGATTCTTAAATTATGTTTTTGCTTCTTTTTAAGTAATGTTGGACCCTGGCTCACGGGTGCCAACGTGTCCCGGCGGACGCCCCAGAGACTCAGACCCCAGACAGGCAGATGCAATTAGCAAGAGGGTTTATTGGACGTTTGCGCAAACAGGCTCTCCACCTCCGAGGAGGAAGAGAGCCCCGATTAGCAATTACAGGCATCTTTTAAAGGCAAAAAGACCGCTTAAAGGCAAAGAAACCGGGGGAGTAGCATAGCATCCAGGTTATTGATTTCTCAACATGAACCTGTTCAGGGACATTTCAGTCAGGGCGTGGGGGGGAATGGTTTTCTTATCTTAGACAACCAGAATATTTTTTTTATTGCTTAAATTCCAGGGAGGCGCAGGGATGGGCTGCATCTGGATTAGGGCTGGTCCTACTCACAAGGGGGGCGGGGGTTCTTCAGTAAAATCCCTTTGAGTTTAATGTGCTATTGTTATTGTTATTACTTTGTGAATAATAAGCTTTTAGATTTTAAAAGAAGATAATAAATCTCAGTGTAGAGCCTTGAAATTGGATTTATGTGGTGCAAACATTTTGAATTCTATAAAATAGCTTGAGATATTGTTTTATTCAACATATTGCACATATTGATCCAACAGGATGCTTGTTTGGAGATTACCTTTGCAGCTTTATTAGAACAGAATAAATACCTTTGTTTTTTAGAGAGAGTGTGTCAGGATTTTGTTTACATGAGCCACATTTATTTCATGTATACAGAATTCTCATGCTGAGGGCAATAAAGATATTCTTTAAAATACATTGGACATGTCAAATCCTCTATATACATACAAATACATTCATATATAATAAAATGATTCATGGATGATATAATTAAATGAAATTTTTAAATACAAGAAAAAAATTAAAGTTAGGAGTAAGTTAAATAATTCAAATTTGGATCTTTATCCTAAGGAGGGTATGTGAATAAATTCCAAGTCAGAAGGCCAAATTTCAACAATAAAAAAAAAATTGAGAAACTAATGATTGTAAAAAGTTTCAATTCTGTATATAAACTTTTCAGCATCCACTAGGAAATTTCATAAATGAAAGGACTTTCATCTTAGAAAAAATATGTGTCCTCTGTGATATTTATAAAAGAAAACATATGGTTATTATTTCTTTTATTAATGTATCATATTAATTTATGAATATTGAACCACCCTTGCAACCCAGGAATAAAGCTCACTTGATTGTGTTGAATCTGTTTTTCATGTATTGTTGAATTTGGTTTACTAGTATTTTATTGGAAATTTCGGCATTTTTGTTCATCAGGGATATTGACCCATAATTCTCTTTTTTTAGTGGAGTCTTTTCCTGATTTTGGTATCAGGACAATGCTGGCCTCAGAGAATGAATTTAGAAGTTTTCCTAACTTCTATTTTTAGAATAGTTTGACTTGAATGTTTGGCAGAATTCACTTATGAAGCCATCGGGCTTCTCTGGTGTTTTCTATGCTTCTTTCAAGCCCAGCTAATATCCCTATGAATTGTTGTTCTAAATTCTTGTTCAGATATATTGCTTTTCTGGGTTTTTTAAGATTTTACTCACTTATTCATGAGAGATACAGAGAGAGAGGCAGAGACATAGGCAGAGAGAAGTAGGCTCCCCGCAAAGAGCCCAATATATGACTCGATCCCAGAACTCCAGGATCACAACCTGAGCCAAAGGCAGACACTCTACCACTGAGCCATCCAGGGGCCCCTGCTTTTCTGTTTTGAGTAAATATCTGGCTGTGGTTTCTTCTTGATCTTTCTTTTGAAGAGAATCTCTCTGTCTTGTCATTTTGTCTAGGTTTCTGTCATTTGCATCTAATGAAAACTGCTATGTTTCCTGCTCCTGAGAGTAATACTATATTAAGAATGAAGAAACCCCCCCTGTAAGTAGGATCAGCCCTAATCCAGAGGCAGCCCATCCAGGTGCCTTCCTGAAGTTTTAGCAACAAAAAGCATTCTGTTTGTGATAAGAAAACCATTTCCCCCCCACACCCTGATTGGAATGTCCCTGAATAGGTTCATGTTGACCTTCTGAGAAATCAACCTGGATGCTATGCGACTCCCGCGGTTCTTTTGTCTTTAAGCGTTTTTTTTTTCCTTTTGCCTTTAAAAGATGCCTGTAATTGCTAATCCGGGCTCTCTTCCTCCTCGGAGGCGGAGAGCCCGTTTGCGCAAACGTCCAATAAAGCCTCTTGCTAATTGCATCTGCCTGTCTGGGGTCTGAGTCTCTGGGGCGTCCACCGGGACACGTTGGCACCCGTGAGCCAGGGTCCAACATTTGGGGGCTCGTCCGGGATCCGAGACGCCCCAGGCTCAATCCTAAAACCGGTAGGAGGTAAGACCGAGCTCGCTAAATGTCATATCTGTCTCGTCCGTTTGTCTGACTGGCCGGGTCTGTATTGTGCCGGGTCTGTATTGTGCCTGCAGGACGCTGTACTCTGTATTCTGTATTTGGACCAGCGGGGGAGGCAGACGTGCCCGAGACCCCTGGTCCCCCTCCGGAGTCGGACTCCGGAGTGGTCTGGAAGAGGAACGGAGCCCCGGCACTCCCTCCTCTTCGGGGAGGGTCGTTGTTCGCGACCGCTCCCATCTGAATCTGCTGCGCCAGTCCTGTCATCTGTGTACGTCTGTCTGTTCTGTGTCTTTCTTCCTGTCCTCCTCCTCCCCGCTCACCTCTTTTCTACACCCGCGGGGCAAACCGTAACCACCCCTTTAAGCCTCACTCTAGATCACTGGAAAGAAGTCGCCGGCCGGGCACACAACCTTTCGGTCAAAGTCAGAAGACGAAAATGGGTCACCTGCTCCTCAGAGTGGCCGACTCTCAACGTCGGGTGGCCCAGGAATGGAACTTTTAATATTGATATTATCTTGCAGGTGAAGGCCCCGGTCTTTCAGCCAGGACCCCATGGACACCCTGATCAGCTCCTGCAGATTCTCCTCACCATGGAGGAGAGACAGTGTGTCTACAGAAAAATGTCCCCGGGGCGGATGGGAGGCTGCCCCAGCTGCCTAATGAAATCGAGGATGTTTTCCCCTTGGTTGGCCCGACCTGGGACTACGACACTGCTGCTGGGAGGGAGCGGCTCCGTCTCTATCGCCAGGTACTCCTAGTGGGTCTCAAAGGGGCAGGGCGACGCCCCACCAATTTGGCAAAGGTACGTGCTATAGTGCAGGGAAAAGATGAGACGCCGGCAGGTTTTCTGGGAAGATTAATGGAAGGCTACCGTATGTCTACTTAGAGAGAGAGAGAGAGAGGAAACGCAGTAAAGAACTGACTGGGATGCTGGCCACCGTAGTACAGGGCTCAGGGCAGAGTAAGTCAGGACAGAGTAAGGACCTGGGAGACAAAAGAAAACCACGGGTTGAACGAGACCAGCGTGCCTACTGCAAGAAAAAGGACATTGGGTTAAAGATTGTCCAAAGAAGGGCCAAACGCAGGTACCTAAGAAGAAGCCCATTCCCGTACTGTCCCTAGAGGATGAAGATTAGGGATGTCAGGGCCAGGAGGGCCCCCCCCCCCAGCCTCAGATAACCCTTAAAGTGGGGGGGTCAACCAGTGACCTTCCTGGTTGCTACGGGAACTCAACATTCAGTTTTAACTGAGGCAGAAGGACCCTTGAGCTCTATCTAAAGATGCATTCTTTTGCCTAAAGTTAAGCTCTCAAAGCCAGCCTATTTTTGCCTTTGAATGGAAAGATCCTGAGTGGGATTCTCAGGACAACTCACGTGGACAAGGCTACCACAGGGATTCAAAAACTCCCCCACCTTGTTCAACGAAGCCTTGCATCAGGACTTGGCAGACTTCCGAGTTGGCCATCCGGACCTCGTTCTCCTGCAGTACGTGGATGATTTGCTCATAGCGGCTAAGACAGAACAGGATTGTGTAAAAGGTACGGGGGCCCTGCTCTTGAGACTGGGAGGACTGGGGTCTAGGGCCTCTGCCAAAAAGGCCCAAATGGGCCAGAGACGAGTGACCTATCTGGGATATCTCCTGGAAGGAGGCCAGAGGTGGCTGATGGAGGGCCGCAAAAAGGCTGTAGCCCTGATCCCAGCACCCACTGATGCCAGAGGGCTACGAGAGTTCCTCGGCAGTGCCGGGTTCTGCCGCCTCTGGGTACCCGGGTTTGCAGAGCTGGCGGCTCCCCTATATCCTCTCACGAAATCCAACACCCCCTACCACTGGGGAAAGGAGCAACAATTGGCTTTTGACAAAATAAATAGGGCCTTATTGACTGCCCCTGCCCTGAGCCTCCCAGATGTAACCAAGCCATTTGCGCTATATGCTGATGAACGCTGAGGAATAGCCAAACGGGTCCTAACTCAGAAACTGGGACCCTGGAAAAGGCCCGTGGCATATTTTTCAAAAAAATTAGACAGCGTGGCGTCAGGATGGCCCCCATGTCTCCGAATAATAGCGGCTGTGGCAGTCCTGGTAAAAGATTCAGATAAGTTGGCCTTCAGCCAACCCCTCACTGTGGTGGCCCCCCACGCTATAGAGACAGTCATCCGCCAGCCCCCTGATCAATGGCTCTCAAACGCTCGGGTCACCCATTATCAGGCCATGCTACTGAATTCCGAGCGGATAAGGTTCGGAACGGCTACATCCCTAAACCCGGCCACCTTGCTTCCAGAAACCGAGTCCCCCTCCCTGCTAATGCATGATTGCCATCAGATCCTAGCCGAGGTCCATGGCACCAGAGGGGACTTGACGGACCAGCCTTTGCCAGATGCTGAAGCAACCTGGTACACTGAGGGGAGTAGCTTTCTACGAAATGGTGAACGTAAAGCTGGGGCGGCCGTAGTAGATAATTCACTGTCCGGGGCATCAGCGAGGCAACGACCCAGTAGCAGAGGGGAACAGGATGGCCGATGAAACAGCACGAGCCGTTGCACTAGGCCCACAGAAGGATGGACAGAAGCATTCCCCACCAAACGAGAAACTGCCCAGGTGGTTGTCAAGAAAATCCTAGAAGAAATTTTCCCCCGGTTTGGACTGCCCAAGGTAATAGGGTCGGACAACGGCCCCGCCTTCGTCTCCCAGGTAAGTCAGTTGGTGGCCAGATTACTGGGGATAAATTAAAAATTACATTGTGCATACAGACCCCAGAGCTCAGGGCAGGTAGAAAGAATAAATAGAACAATTAAAGAGACCCTAACCAAATTGACATTGGAGACTGGCACTAGAGACTGGGTCCAACTCCTCCCCATGGTCCTGTTCCGAGTCCGGAACACTCCAGCGCGCCATGGGCTAACTCCTTACGAGCTTCTCTATGGAGGTCCCCCACCAGTGACGGACTTACTAGATTCTGCTATTGACCCTCTTGCTAACACTCCCGGTTTACAGGACAGGCTAAAGGCACTCCAGATTATCCAGCGCCAGATCTGGAAACCCCTTGCGGCTGTCTACCGCCCCGGAGACACAACCGACCCACACCCGTTCCAGATCGGTGACTCCGTCTACATCAGGAAACATCAGTCCAGGACGCTTGAGCCCCGCTGGAAGGGCCCATACACTGTACTACTGACCACCCCAACCGCCTTAAAGGTAGACAGCATTGCTGCTTGGGTCCACGCCTCACACGTCAAGCGCGCCCCATCAACGAGCACCGCTGACGCCAGCCAGGACGGACCGGGCGAGCCACCCCAATGGAAGCTCCACCGCACCCAAAACCCGCTCAAGATAAGACTTTCAAAAATTGTTCAATGACAGTTGTTATATTCCTACCTCTCCTAGCCCTCTTCACCTCCGCCAAAGGTGACCCTCATGCCCTCAAAATGTTAACCTGGCAGGTACTAACGTCTGGGGGTGACGAGGTCTGGTCTATAACTAAGACCGCCCCCGTGGGAACCTGGTGGCCTAACCTATATCCTGACCTATGCAAGCTAACCATAGGGGCCCCTAGCCCATGGGACCTAGAGGGATACTTGGACACCTCTAGAGCCCCTAACCGAGAAAGCCCTCCAGGGCGACTGGGATTAGACCCATGGGGGGGATGTGGCACGCCTGACAGAAGGGCCATGCTAAGCACTCTTCCCTTTTATGTCTGTCCCGGGTACCACAGAGATCGCAGGCTAAATCCCACCTGTGGAGGAGGGGAATACTTCTATTGTAAAAATTGGGGGTGCGAGACTAGGGAGATACAGGATGAGAGGCCCTCCTCCTCCTGGGATTACATCACTGTCAAGGCTAACTACACCCCCCCGGGGCTACCAGGGACTCTGCAACACTACCACCCCGATTTTGGGGACTGATTCTTACCTGGAGCCCCAGCCGGGAACTTGGTGGGCATGCAACAAAGTCCTCACCCCCTGTGTGTCAGCTAAGGTTCTAAATAGCTCAAACGACTTCTGTGTCATGGTGCAGATCATACCCAGGGCGTTCTCTCACCCTGCTGAAACTCTAGAAAATCAGTATGATGAACATCCCACCCGTTTTTGGCGCGAACCTGTCTCCCTAACCCTAGTCGTTATGTTGGGACTAGGGGTCGCCACTGGGGTGGGTACTGGCGCAGCTGCTCTGATCCAGGGCTCACGACGTTATATAGAACTCCAGGCAGCTGTAGATGAGGATCTACGGGCACTAGAGCAGTCCGTTTCTAAGTTAGAACAGTCCCTCACCTCACTTTCAGAAGTAGCACTTCAAAACAGGAGAGGCTTGGATTTACTACTCCTGAAAGAGGGAGGACTGTGTGCGGCCTGGGAGAGGAATGCTGTTTCTATGCAGACCATTCTGGAGTCATCAGAGACTCCATGGCCAAACTCAGGGATAGGCTAAATAAAAGACAAAGGGACCGGGAGGCCCAGCAGGGCTGGTTTAAAAGCTGGTTTAATCAGTCTCCCTGGTTGACCACCCTAATCTCTACCATTATGGGCCCTCTAGTTATCCTGCTCCTGCTGCTAACTTTCGGCCCCTGCATCCTTAACCGGCTGCTCCAGTTCATCCGAGAAAAATTGTCCATTACCCAAGCTCTGGTATTAACAATGTCGGGCCCTCCAAACTGAAAAAATAAATGTTCCCTAAGATTTTAAGGTTAAAATCAGCCCAAACAAAGAGGAGGGAATGAAGAAACCCCCCCTGTAAGTAGGATCAGCCCTAATCCAGAGGCAGCCCATCCAGGTGCCTTCCTGAAGTTTTAGCAACAAAAAGCATTCTGTTTGTGATAAGAAAACCATTTCCCCCCCACACCCTGATTGGAATGTCCCTGAATAGGTTCATGTTGACCTTCTGAGAAATCAACCTGGATGCTATGCGACTCCCGCGGTTCTTTTGTCTTTAAGCGTTTTTTTTTCCTTTTGCCTTTAAAAGATGCCTGTAATTGCTAATCGGGGCTCTCTTCCTCCTCGGAGGCGGAGAGCCCGTTTGCGCAAACGTCCAATAAAGCCTCTTGCTAATTGCATCTGCCTGTCTGGGGTCTGAGTCTCTGGGGCGTCCACCGGGACACGTTGGCACCCGTGAGCCAGGGTCCAACAAGAAGGGGTCCTACATTGTCCAGGGCATGGTGCTCACAGAAGTTTTTCTGCTGTACGCTGTGTGAACTCTGCTGTTGTGTTTTGGCTGAACATTCCCAGGTCAGTCCTCTGTGGAGTTCCTCCTTCCTTGCAGTGATGAGTGTAGACCTTTAACCTGGTGTGTTTTGATTTGTTTGTTAAGATAAGCCTGATTTTAAAAATTCTTATCAAAGGAAAGAGAAAAGAGAAAGGAATAAGAAATCAAGCAGATAAACAAAAAAGTATAAGCCTGACTGTAAGGAAAAAATAAAAGTAAGAAGGAAGGAAAAAAGAAAGAAAAAAAGCCTGACGGAAAAGAAATGAAAAAAGGAAACAAGTGAACACATGAACAAAAAAAGTATAAGCTTGATGCTAGAGAAAAAAGAAAAAACTATTATTAAAAATAAATTAATAAACTAAAAATATATACAAATAGAAAGTAAAAAAAATGATAAAAATAAAAAGCATATGTTGGACCCTGGCTCACGGGTGCCAACGTGTCCCGGTGGACGCCCCAGAGACTCAGACCCCAGACAGGCAGATGCAATTAGCAAGAGGCTTTATTGGACGTTTGCACGGGCTCTCCACCTCTGAGGAGGAAGAGAGCCCCGATTAGCAATTACAGGCATCTTTTAAAGGCAAAAGAAAAAAAACCGCTTAAAGACAAAAGAACCGCGGGAGTCGCATAGCATTCAGGTTATTGATTTCTCAGGTCAACATGAGCCTATTCAGGGACATTCCAATCAGGAAGTGGGGGGAAATGGTTTTCTTATCACAAACAGAATGCTTTTTGTTGCTAAAACTTCAGGAAGGCACCTGGATGGGCTGCCTCTGGATTAGGGCTGATCCTACTTAAGGGGCGGGGGGGGGGGGGGGGGGTGTTCTTCACATAAGCATGGTCCTACTGCCACCAGAACTAAAGCTGACTCTTTGGAGCACTCTATTTTTTTTTTTAATTTTTATTTATTTATGATAGTCACAGAGAGAGAGAGGCAGAGACACAGGCAGAGGGAGAAGCAGGCTCCATGCACTGGGAGCCCGATGTGGGATTCGATCCCGGGTCTCCAGGATCGCGCCCTGGGCCAAAGGCAGGCGCCAAACCGCTGCGCCACCCAGGGATCCCTCGAGCACTCTAATATCAGTAGTGTTGATGTCTGTGGAGGATCTGTCTTGGTATCATACCCGAAAAAAATTGACAAGAGTTTTTCCAGGTTTTTCTCTAAAACTATGGTTTCAGATTTTACATTTATTAACTATTTTGATTTTATATCTGTGAAAGGCATAATGCAAGGGTTCAATTTTATTTTTCTGCATGTGTTTATCCTATTTTCCAAGCCCCACTTATTGAAGCAACAGTCCTTTCCCCACTAAGTATTCTTGGCTCCCTTGTCAATATTAGTTGATAGTATATACTGGGATTTATTTCTGGGCTCTCAATTCTGTTCAGGAATCCAGGTGAGTGGAAAGAGATGTGTGTTGAGAACATGGCACACTAGAGTTGCCCATGCACCAGTTGGGGAAATCTGCAGGTGAGGTTTTCTCCCAAAGTGCATGGAAAATTTTCATGATGGAATCCAGATTATACCAGCAAGAACTTTCTTTCTTTATTGCCATCTAAGAATATTATATGCTGATTTATCAATCTTCTACTTGCCCCCAGTTATGGAGATGCCAATTTAATACTCTGGATGCTGTGAGAGAGTAATGAGTCTCTTTGGTAGTGACCCACAAAGCTTGGTAAAACTCACATTTGCTTACTGGCTCTCCATTTCCCCTGCAGGAGAAATTACTGGTCTTGTTTGGCCCTAAGCTGTGCCACCTTGGAGGAGTGGTGATGTTTGTCCATTCAAGCTATTTCTCTTACTCATTCTTTTTTTTTTATTGGTATATTTTTTATTGGAGTTGGATTTGCCAACATACAGTATAACACACAGTGCTCATCCGGTCAAATGCCCACTTCAGTGCCCGTCACCTAGTTATCCCATCCTCCCACCCACCTCCCCTTCCACTGCTCCCTGTTCATTTCCCAGAGTTAGGAGTCTCTCATGTTTTGTCACCCTCTCTGATTTTTCCCACTCATTTTCTCACCTTTCCCCTATAATCCCTTTCACTATTTTTTATATTCCCCGTATGAGTGAAACCATATAATGATTGTCCTTCTCCGATTTACTTACTTCACTAACCATAATACCCTCCAGCTCCATCCACATTCCAATGCATCCATACTTATATTTATTTTGCTCCAAAAGATTGCAGGGAATTCTCTTGAAATCTGAATTTTTACAAAGACTTTCTCATCTATAGATCAATTAAGTCAACATTCCACAGGCAATACTTGATGTGGCCAAGAAGGCTGGAACCGGTCCTGTCTTTGGTAGGGTCAACAGCCAATTCCAAAGTCCAGGTGCCTATTACCTGATGCACAAGTGGGTGAGATTCTGCCTGGGTCCCTTATCACACAACTACAAAGGCACTACTGTTTGTGAATGGATGCAAAATTCTTTGCTGTTCAAAAGAGGGGGCAAATTTAAAGGATGTTCATGCCAGTGTGATGCTGATGTCACATTTTCCATTCGTCTCTTACAACCTTGACCCCATTATCAACTCCTCGTTATTTCTCTTCCTGATGTTGCCAATTGAGTAGCATTAATAACCTGCACCTCTATTCAACATCTGTTAGAGTATCTTTAAATTTTATTTTTAAACACCTTTTTTTAA
Organism: Vulpes lagopus; assembly: GCF_018345385.1. Taxonomy (NCBI): domain Eukaryota; kingdom Metazoa; phylum Chordata; class Mammalia; order Carnivora; family Canidae; genus Vulpes; species Vulpes lagopus. Next base: position 68,073,596 of record NC_054848.1, on the reverse strand, counting down.
AAAAAGATTATATTTTGAAGTAATCTCTATACCCAATGTGGGTCCAAAACCCATGACCCCAAGGTCAAGAGTCACATGCTCTACTAACTAGACAGAGCAGTCACCACTATCAGAGTACCTTTTAGATTTCATTATATTTATTTATATAAAGATCTGTTTCCCTTGAAAGAGTGAGAGCTCTTTGTGAGCAAGCATTTTATCTTAGTTGTCTCTCAATCTTTAGTACCTAATACAATATCTAGTAAATATAAAAAGGAAATAACTTTAATTGAATAAATAAATGACAACAAAACACAACAGACAATGAAGATTAGTTGAAAAAAGTTTGATCCTCATTATTTTAACAAGAAAATGACCTAAACATGAAAAACCAAATACAGCTCCCTCTTCATCATTGGACAAGAGAAAACTTGCAATCTGGAGTACAAGCACAGGATACCTCAGAGACTCCTTGGGTGTATGAATATGCAATTGAAATAGTATAGAAGCAAGAGCAAGATTATTTTTTTAATTTGTTATTTTTCCAGGAATTCTCTTCTTTCCAATATTTCTTTTGGTTCATTTCAGAAAACATCAAATATATCTTCATCAGCTAGATATTCACTGAAAACTCTAGCCAAATGACCATCACAGAATCCCAGAACATCAGTTTCAATACCTTTACTCTATTTGTTTTTCTTCATGACACTAAACATCATGTGTCATGACACACATTTATGTTCTATCTTGTGACACTAGAATATAAGCTAAATGAAGGCAGGAAGTTTTATCTATTTCTTGACTGTGTACACCCAGTCTCTGAAACATCACCTTGGCAAATTATAGGTATTCATAAAATATTTTGTTAAAAATAAAGGAAGCTATATGAAAGAATGTATGTCAATGGGATAATGATGATTTTATTTGTGAAAATATAGCTTTTCCTTATCTTCTCCAATACTATTGTCTATGCATCATTTGATTTTTCTGAAATAAAGTTTTGTTATTAAATCTTAATTTCAATCAAATTTTATAAAAATAAATGGCATAATATGATCTGGATTATTTAAATATTTGAGATTATGTTATAGTTTTTAAGTTAATTTCAGGCAATTAAACCTGATTAACATTTAAAAAAAATTTAAAACATTTAAAACTTTATTTGAAGGTCTCAAATTACCAGTGCACAACAAAAAGAGAAAAGTTGAAACCTGAGATGATGTAATTTTGGGATTCTTTCTAAAGAAGATGTGGTATATGTATACAATGGAATATTAGACAAAGAAAGGAATGAAATCTTGCTATTTGCAATAATGTGGAAGAAGCTAGAGAATACTAAGCTAAGTGAA